>NC_090989.1:160295000-160920000 GCF_041146395.1 Eulemur rufifrons
GAATTTTAAGTGACTGGAACAACCATGAGGAGTCTATGATGAGTCCTGTTTTTCAAATTATAACTTGAACAATGTACAGGAAAAATGTGAATATACTGATTCCTAAGTAGCCTAATCACTCAATTTCTTTAAATTTCTCCATTTATTATTAATGAACTAAAATCAAAGATCTGTACCTTTTTCTTTCTTTCTCTGATATGACGGTAGACACCTAATGCTGTATCCATACAATGCCAAAGGTCTTAAATATTTAGTATACACACATACATATGAAGGAGGGAATGAGTGAATGTATCAATGAAAATATAATAACCCATAAATAGAAATGTGGCTAATATACCATAAGAAAGTAATAAGAATAGACAAGGAAAAAACTAGAAGAAAATATACTATTAATACAATGTTAATTGCTAGGAGAGAGAGGGATGGGGACTGACTGCTAAAGGGTTTTTATGAGAGGTGATAAAATGTTTTAAAATTAGATAGTTGTGATAGTTTCGCAACTCTGTGAATATACTAAAAATCACTGGATTCAACAATTTCAATGGGTGAATTTTATGATACATGGATTATATCTCACTAAAGCTGTTAAAAAGGATGGGAGGTGGGAGCGTTCCTTTACTATTTCCCATTTTCATTCAGCAAGTATTTTTTCCAAGAATAAAAAAAGTATTCATCACTGCCAGATCAGTTAATATTCTCTGGGTTGCAAGCAACAGAAATAATATCCCAAATTAAGAATTCTAATTTTAATATCAGACATCCTTGGGTCATGCTCCAGCCTACTCACTCACAAGCTATGGGCTCAGACGCTTGGGTAGGGGGCCAATCTGGTCACTCACTAGCTCTGGGGTCACACAGCCGTCGAGGGGTTGTGGGACACTGGTAGGTTACTTCTTTTCTCTGGACCTCCGTTTCTACCTCTTTTAAAAGCTGTTAAAAATACAATCATCTTGCAGAACTGTGATAAGGTTAAAGGACAGATAACCAATACTTAGTCCAATATTTGGTAAATACTCCAGCCAATAAGAAGTCATTTTTTTTTTTAAATAAGCTTTCTCAGGTTGAATGGAAGTTATCATTTTTAAAGCTGCTACCATCATTAGTATGCAAACCCAGACTGCAAACTTTCCCAGAATGCAATGGAAAGAGATGAAACTGAACTAGGGGGGAAAACATGTGAAATAGGTTTGGCTGTGCCTATACAAAGAAAATCTTTCTGCCAGAGGAACTTTTTATTTTGTCCACTTCAAATGCTAACTTGAAGCAAATAAGGCAACAGCAAATAAAATACTTTCAAAGAATAGCCCTAGATTTTGCCACATGCTGCTACATACATTTTAAGGAGAAAGCAAATGTTTCACAACAGAATCAAGCACTGAACATGAGTGATGGCAGGGATCAGAAGGATAGTCTTGTTTCTTTTTACAGGAGGATAAACCAAGTTCCCAAGAGACTGACTGACCACTGCTCACCCAAAGCCACAGCAAAATGGCAGCACTGCCCGTTATAAAGCCCAGGCACCAAGCTCGCAGTGCGCTGCTCTTCCCCGCTCCTTCCCTCTGGCCCCATGCACCAGTCTTATTTGGTGGCTGAACTGCAGAGGAGTCTGTTATCACATAATTAGCATCGGGGCATGTGCTACAGCTGCCAGGAGCCATATTTCCACCCTGGAGTCAAACACCTTTGGCCCAGACGTGTCCCTCCCACCACATGCCACCACTGGTACAGTTGCCATAACCACAATCCATACCCCAGCGGTTCCAAGGCTTCAGGAGTTGGAGCAGATGATTCATTCCAACCAAAGAGAAATAATTCCTCTCTCTAAAATGACTTCTTAAAGAATACCTTTAGGGAATTTTTTCAGATTTAACATTCTTCCACCCAGGGGCTTAAGGACTTTAAAAAGGGTTTAGACAAACTCCCCCCCCCCCCCCCGCCACAAAAAAAAAAAAAAAAAAAACCTCTGTGAGATAAATGTCAGCAATGAAGGGGCCACTTAGGAACCTGGAAAAGATAAGTCATGAGAGATCCCTATTACCATTGGGTAAGCCAAAGCACAAACCAGAAAAAAGGAAATGGTTCTTTTGCAGACACTGTCGCTGAAGGAATATGTTTTATCACTGAGAAATAAGATCCCTTGACACCAATCTTGAATAATATCAGTTTGAGGTTATTTTTATTTTATCCGGATAATTTTGTGCCTAATATTAACAGAAGTTTTCCTTAGCAAAGAATCAGAAATCTATGTATGCATTCATGAGCATATAGATACATTTCATATGCTTTCAGATAATGTTTCAAATCTTTAAACCAGTAAAAAAGAATAGAAATTCCTCCAAAAGTACAGTAAAAAGTAGTTTTAAACAAGGAATTGTAAAGTGCTTCTCTCATCCCTGGATGTTTATTTTGTTTTATAATTCCTTTGAGACTTTTAAAGTAAGGAAGAGAAAAAAAAATGGCTTTCAGATTTGAGTCTGGAACAAAGCTCACCTATCAAGTCCAACAGGGATATAAAGAAAGTATCTAATAGTGTAGACACTGTCAGTGCCCGGAAGAAAAGTATTATGGAATAGAAGAAGAATTTAAATCAAAGCAAGCCTTTACTAACTCCAGGTCTTACTGGCATTTTTTCCTAATAAGATGAACTATTAGTCCTGGGTTACCTAAATTTCAAAATACTAGAGCCCTCATCAAGTCACAGGGAGGCCAACAGCCCTCCTGAATTCATGTATCTGTAAATGCATGATCTTGAAATGCATGCTCATCCCTCTCTTCATTGTTTGGGTCCTTAGCTTTGCACTAGGAGAAGACTGAGGCACAAAAATCAGTGGAAACAACGGCCCACAAAAAGAGTGGAATTTTTTACTATAACTTTGAACATTTTATTTCCCTAGTTCAAAAATCCAAAGGGAAATAAGAGTGGAAAGAATTGCAGCCTTTATGGTTTTAGAAAGAAGGCAAAAATAAACATAAGATGATTTTACAGTTTACAGTGTCTGTGAAGAGACCTCACTTATTCCTTTAAACAAGCTTTTAAATCACCTTTTAAAGGGACAGAGACAACACTGTTATTGCAGGAGTTACTGAGATCCAGTGCAGGAGACTAGGGAAGAACCTGAGTCCTGGACTCAAGCAGGAACCGGTTCCACCACTGTTGATCTCTGTACTGTTTAATCTCTGTCAAGTTACGTGCTCTCAACTTCTTCCACTGTAAAATGGGGATGAAACAGTTGTGGTGATGAATAAATTTACACACACACACACACACACACACACACAGCTTAGTAAAGTGTATGACCTCAATAAATAACCACTCAATGTTATGAGTATTAATGGTAAAAACAGTCATTATGCTGGGAAATATCTTCAAAGATTATTTAGCAACTTATTCAATGAACTCCAGGCAGTACAACATTTACTTACTTCCTCAGATAGAAGGCTTTTTCCTTTTTTTAAAGAAACATTTTTAAGGCTGTAACACAATCTCCTATCATACCCGCTATCTAACAACCATTATGCTACAAAGAATTCTTCTTTCATTTGAGTCCACTCAGAGAGTAGGAGTATATAAGCTGGTCATTCATTTCCGCCACAACCACTTATAGGCAATAGTCACTCAACTCACTTTTACTCAGCATTTATTTAGTATGCTAAGCAGTATGGTAAGGCCCTGGAGATACAGTAACCAAGAAACCACAAGACATTGTGCTTGACCTTGAGACACTCTTAGTTAAGAGGAAGCAAGGAATGAAAAGACCAATAATCACAACAAAAAAGGATGTGAGCATAAGGGAGCATGTACAAAGTGCTGAGGCAGCACAGAGGAGGGAGGCATCAAACTGGTCTGAGCACAAGGGAAGATTCCATAGAGGATGTGAACCTTGAATGGGGCCTAAAACAAAGAAGAATTTTTCCAGAGGCAAAGAGAAAGCTATTCCAGGCAGGGTGAAGAGCATGGGCAAAGGCTTAGACATATATATTTCAAAAAGCATGATATGATGGGTGGAAAAGGTACCCAGAACTTGACAGCCAAACATGAACCCAGGGGTGGAAGGAGGCAGCTACGAAGGCAGCCCTCCTCACAATAAAAGACCCAAATTGCCACAGAAAAGGACACAGACTTCATAAAGCAATGAGTAATGTAAGTGGAGTGTTTTGTACTGCAATGTTACAAACTGGGCTTGTGAATACACTCTCAGAGGTCTGTGAGTTTTATAAAAATTCTAAATATCTTTAATTTTAATAATTTTAAAAATAATCTGCAAATTAAGATTTTTTTGTACTGATCATTTATATTTCAACCATCCATTCAAAAAAATATTTATTGAACATCTACTATGTGCCAGGAATAATACTAGACACAAGAGATATAATAATGAGCAAAAGCGACAAAATACCTGACCTCATAGAAGTCAGAATAAGGTAACCAATAAATAAAAGTATAGCATATCAAGAAACAGCAAGTGCAACACAGATAAATAGAACATTAACGTGGCAAGAAGGTAGAAAGTGAAATGGGAGATGTTAATTTTATACAGAGGAGCCAGTCATCACCACACTTCTCCATTAATGCGACATTTGAGCAAAGATTTGAAGGAAGGAAGATATTTGAAAGATATTTTCAGAGAATGAGATTTTATTTCTCTACATTTATGAAAACATTCTTAACGGTCAAAAAGAATGTTTTTTTAATTTTTAAAAGGCAATCTAGGGAATGGGAGAAAATATTTGCAAACCATAGATCTGATAAGGGGTTAATATCCAAAACACGTAAGGAACTTCTACAACTCAAAAGCAAAAAAACAAAACTTGATTTTAAAATGGGCAGATAGATATTTCTCAAAAAAATACATACAAATAACCAACCAATATATGAAAAGAAGCTCAAAATCACTCATCGTCAGGGAAATGCAATTCAAAATCACGATGAGGTATCACTTCAGGGCTGGGTGCGGTGGCTCACACCTGTAATCCTAGCACTTGGGAGACTGAGGCAGGAAGATTGCTTGAGGCCAAGAGTTCAAGACCAGCCTGCACAAGAGTAAGACCCCATCTCTACAAAAAAAGAAAAGAAAAAAGATATCACTTCATACCTATTAGGATGATTATTATTTAAAAAAAAAAAAGATAACGTGTTAGGTATGAAAAAATTAGAAACCTTGTACTCTGTTGGTAGGAATGTAAAATTGTATCATTACTATGAAAAACAATATGGAGATTCCAAAAAAATTTAAAAATAGTACTACCATATGATCCAGCAATCCTCTGGATATTTATCCAAAAGAATTGAAATCAGGATCTTGAAGATATATTTGCACTCCTATGTTCATTGCAGCATTATTTCTAATAGCCAAGATGTGGAAACAAATCTAATTGTCTATCAATGGATGAATGAATTATGAAAATGGGATATATACATATAATGGAATGTTATTCAGCTTTAAAAAAAGAAAATCCTGCTATCTGCCACATATGGATGAACCTTGAGGACATTATGCTAAATAAAATAAGCCAGTCACAGAAGAACAAATACTACATGGTCCCACTGATGTGAGATATCTAAAATAGTAAAACTCATAGTGGTTTCCAGGGGATGGGAGAATAGAGAGTTGCTATGCAACTGGCATAAAGTTTCAATTACACAAGATTAGTAAATTCTAGAGATTTGCTGAACAACATTATGCCTACAGTTAACAATACTGTACTGTACACTTAAAACTTTGTTAAGAGGGTACATCTCATGTTAAATGTTCTCATCACAATTAAAAAAAAAAAAAAAAAAAAAAAAAGATCCCAAGGCAATACCTGGCAAAAACAAACAGAAAAATGCTCTGGAGGGACAGTCCTCAACCCAGACCACATAGAATCCCAGAGATCAAAGCGATAATGACTAAAAAATTTCCAAAACTCATTAACGATGCAGGGGAGCAAATGTCTGCCAGTAGGATAAGCAAGCGTAAACTCTCACTCAAGCATACACAAATAAAACTGCAGGCTGCCAAACATAAAAAGAAGATTTCAAAAACAACCAGAGAGAAGAAGCAGATTAACTACAAAAGAACGTGGATCAAGATGACAGCAGACTTTTCAAGGGAACAACAATATTATTTCAAAATGATAGCTTGAAAGGGCTAACAAAAAATAACTCTCAATCTAGAATTTCACTCCCAGTTAATCTGCCATTCAAGAACGAGGATGAAATGAAGGTATATTCAGACAAATACAGTTTACCACCAGCATAACCCACCATAGCAGTGTGTTTCTACTGGCTCATATGAGCCCAGTGTTAAGTTTTCAGGAATTTCGCGAGTCAGTTGACAACATGTCGGTAACTTGAAATCAGCCATGGTGGAGTATTTACACCATGGAAATCAGTGAACACTAAAAATCAGGCTTTTTTTGCTCCTGGGAAACCAGTCACTAAACATTTGCCATTATTCTAGAAATTCTTTTAAGTCGGTGGCATATGTACTCAAGAAAAAAAATGAGTCAAGAAGGAAGAATTGATATGAATGAAGGTGAGCAAATACATTTGGTAAATGGTGTATTTCTAAATAAGCACTGATTGTATAAAACAATAATAATGGTGATAATTAGCTGGAGGGGGACTGGGAGTGTATCAGTCAGGTAACCACCTTATGCTGTGGTAACAATCCCCAAATTTCTATGGCTTAAAACAACAAATGTTTATTTCTCACTCACACTAAATACCCTTCAAGGCTTAGCTGGGGAACTATACCCACTGCAGCTACTCAAGGACTCAGGCCAGTTAGAAGCATCATTTCAAAGCCTTCTTCAACAACTGCCACAGGTCACATGGTGAACCTTGAAGCTTCTCCACACTTCACTGGTCAAAGTGAGTCAGATAGTCATGCCTAATTTCAAAGGGACAGGAAAGTACAAGCCTACTATGTCCCCAGGGAATATAAAAATAAAAACATGTAAGACAGGAGGCAGGTGGTTGGTGTTCAAATCTCCCAAATTCCTCATGTCTTCTTGTGAAAAGAGAAGACAAATAGGGTAACTTTAGACTTTAAGTATGTAAATTTAAAGGATAATATTCAAATTTTAAAGATAATAGCTGAAATAATAGAGAATAGAATTTTAACTTTCAAATCTGTAGGGAAGGAGAACAAAGAAAGTGCAAACAATAAAAAAAGAGGAAATACACATAGAAAAGGCAGGATATACATGATGAGTGCAACGCGCACTGTCTGGGGAACGGACACGCCTGGAGCTTTGACTTGGGGGGACAGGCGGTACATGGGCAACGTATGTAACCTGAAATTCTGTATCCCCCATAATAAGATGAAATAAAAAAAAAAAAAAAAAGACAAGGCAGGATAAACAGGAAACACAAAATGAAACCATAGTGTTAAAAAATAAACTGAGGCAAATAAAATTTTAAAGAGCTTATTTAACGGCCGGGCGCGGTGGCTCACGCCTGTAATCCTAGCACTCTGGGAGGCCGAGGCAGGTGGATCGCTCAAGGTCAGGAGTTCAAGACCAGCCTGAGCAATGAGCGAGACCTCGTCTCTACTAGAAATAGAAAGAAATTATCTGGCCAACTAAAATAAATATAGAAAAAAAAAATTAGCCGGGCATGGTGGCGCATGCCTGTAGTCCCAGCTACTCGGGAGGCTGAGGCAGTAGGATTGCTTAAGCCCAGGCGTTTGAGGTTGCTGTGAGCTAGGCTGACGCCATGGCACTCACTCTAGCCTGAGCAACAAAGCGACACTCTGTCTCAAAAAATAAAAAATAAAAAAAAATAAAGAGCTTATTTAAGGAAACAATGATTCATGAACTGAGCAGCTCCAAACAAGAAAGTGTTCTGAGAGTTCACGGAGGGAATACAAGGTAGGGAACAGGGGGTGAGGCTTTTATAGGACACAGAAGTAAAGCAAAGACAATATCTGATTGGTTACAGTTACACAGTTGCCTTTTGTGGTCTATCCTTTTGGAAAGTTCCTAGTTATTAACGTTTCTTAGCTGTTTCTGATTGGTTGAGCCTAAGTTCTATTTTCCTTTAATATAGGCATTACATGAAAAAGTTCAAGTTAACTTTTGCTTATGTTTGCAAATCAAACAAGTGTAGGTCACTTGTGAAGCCTAACTGGTTGTGTTTGCTTAGGGATACACTTCAGGCCTGGTCTCTATTTTAATTTACTTTAACCAGTAGAAATAAATCCAAACATATCAGTAATTACTATAGATGTAAATGGAATAAACTTACCTAAAAAGAGAGAAATCATCTGTTTATATTTTTTAAAATGCTGCAAGCATCTATTTATAAGAAACATACCAAAAAGTTAAGAACTCAGAAAAACTGAAAGGATCAATTCAGAGCACAGGCATGAAATATGAAATCACACAGGCATAGAAGTCATATAATCCTAGGTATAACCTCTGGCAAATCACTTAACCACTGAGATGGCAGTTTCCTGATTTCTAAAATGAGCTAACAACTACACTTCACAACATTAGTAGGATTAGATGAGCTATATATAAGATGCTTCAGACAGGGCCTGGTCATAGCAGCTGTTTGTCAAATAAATAATCGCTATCATATTATAATTAACCGTACTTGCCCATCCACACACAGTAGGGTAGAGGGCAAAGAAGGCTACAAACATTCCTCCGATCCCTATCCATGTACCCACTTTGCAATATGACTTTGCCACCACTCCCATCAAAGGTCCAGTCCATTTCTCCTTGAATCTGGGCTGGCCTTGGACTGGCTTTGACTAATAGAATTCAGAAGGAATGTTTATGAATTCCAAGTCTAGGCCTCAAGAGACCTTGCCATTTTCACTTTTGTACGCCTGAGATTTCTACACACAGTCAAGATGGAGTTAGATGGAACAACTTTCTTGCCTGAAACAACCAAAAACTGGACAACATACATGAAACAGTGGTTTCAAGAGCAGTGATTCCTAAGAGATGGACTGCAGAAAAATATAACTGTCCCAGCCTACTGCCTAGGGACAGTGTCCAGGCTATAGCACAAGGCAAAGACCCAGTGGTCTCCCTGAATTGAGAAGATGAAGCTGGGAGTCTGGAAAGATGAAGTCAACTAGAGTTCACAGGGAAGAGAGGTTCAGAGGGTCCCTAATATGGTTTTCAACTGGTGTGTCCCCATCAAAACTCATGCTGAAATTTCATTCCCAGCGTGGCAGAGTTGGGAGATGGGGCCTAGTGGGAGGTGTCTGGGTCATGAAGACAGATCCCTCAGAGATAGATTAGTGCCACCTCACAGAAATGAGTTCCCCTCGCTCTTGTGGGACTGGATTAGTTAGTTACCTTTAGAGTGGGTTGTTCCTTCTTGTGTTCGGTCTCTTTGCATATGCCACACATGCCCTGACACTTTCTACCCTAAGCTGAAGCAGCATGAGACACTTGCCAGATAGGCTGCAAGATCCTGGACATTCCAGCCACCGGATTTATGAGTCAAATTAACTTTTTTTTTTTTTTTTATAAATTACCCAGCCTCAGATATTCTGTTATAACAATACTAAACAGACTAAGAAAGTTCCCCTTGGCCGGGCGCAGTGGCTCACGCCTGTAATCCTAGCACTCTGGGAGGCCGAGGCGGGTGGACTGTTGGAGCTCAGGAGTTCGAGACCAGCCTGTGCAAGAGCGAGACCCCGTCTCTACTAAAAACAGAAAGAAATTATATGGCAGCTAAAAATATATATAGAAAAATTAGCCAGGCATGGTGGCGCATGCCTGTAGTCCCAGCTACTCAGGAGGCTGAGGCAGGAAGATTGCTTGAGCCCAGGAGTTTGAGGTTGCTGTGAGCTAGGCTGAGGCCATGGCACTCTAGCCTGGGCAACAGAGTGAGACTCTGTCTCAAAAAAAAAAAAGAAAGGAAAGTTCCCCTTGAATGTGCAGCTATTAATCATCACATGTGTGTGAAGAAACTTCTTGAGCCAGGAAAAGAACCACCCAAAAGGATAGAGGAAACAGTACTTGGAGACCACACTTTGCCCTTTTTGAATACAGTATCATGATGTGAAGAAGCTCAAGCTACCTTCTTTGAGGATGAGATAGCGTGAGGAGAAAAGCCCAATCAAAAGCCAGCACCAACCACCAGACATGTGACAGAGACCATCTTAAACCTAACAGTCCCTGTCAAACCACCAGATGACTGCAGCCTCATGAAGAACCTAGAAAACATGAGCAGAAGAACTGCCCAACTTAGCCCAGCCAAGCCCAGCCAAAACTGGCCCTCAAAATCATGAGCAAGTAAAACAGTTGTTGTTTTAAGTCAACAAGTTTTGAGCTGATTATTATACTGCAGTAGATAACTGATACATAAGATGTCAAAAACAATGCTATATACACAGAAGACAAGCAACAAATGTCCAGTGACTGGCCCATCTCTGCCACCCATCAGCCTAAAGTACCAATACCTAAGGGCAGCCAGCTCCACCTGCAGCAAGAGTCACAGCCTTCTTCACTTGTGAGAAGTTAAAACCATTGTGGGAAAACATGCTCTGAATCAGAGAACCCTGAAATATCAGGGTTCACATGTCACTTCCACTATAAAGCTCTCCCAAGATTGTGCTGACAGAAATAGCCACTCCTTCCTCTTGTTTCCATGGTACACTGAGGACAGCCCTGCCCCGGCACCTATGATGGCATATTCTGTGGGCTTCTTATCTTCAGCAGCAGCTCATCCCAGGCACGGCTCAGCAGTTCACCCCTCATGGGTGGTGAGTCACTCAGCACAGTTCCTGTCCCTGAACAATAACCACACTAGAAGCAGCATGCTGGGCTATTTTAATCCTGAAGAAAGAGGTCAGAAAACAGAGACAGGATTAAAGGATGACTAAGAAAGTAGCTCTGTGGTAGTGGTGACAGAGGGAGCCGGCCTTCAATGTATCAGGACCCCTCCCTCCCCATGACTCACCCCACCCTGGTGGGGAGAAACACCAAACACAGTCTCAAGAGCCAACAGACCATAATATACAGATGCTCCTCAACCAGCCATGGGTTGAACATCATAGCTTTGCTTAGCCTACCTCAAATGTGCTCACAACACTTCCATTAGCCTGCAGTTGGGCAATGCATATTGCTTAAGCACCATCATAAAGCTGAACAATCTTTAAGTCGAACCATCATAAGTCAGGAACTGTCTGTGGATCAAAACTCTAATGAGCCTCTGTGCTTCTCTGAAATCAGGCTGCTTCAAAACAGACATTTTGTCTGCTGCCCTTGGTCACAGTGGAAACTGACACACCATGAGTTCATGCCAAACTGAAAAGCCCAGATAAGCCACAGGAGCAAGATGTAACTGAACCTGTAGGAAGGTTAAAATTAAAATCACCCCTGGCCCTGGCTACCTCTGAGACCTCATTTCCCATGGCTCTCACCGTCACTCACTCGGTTCCAGGCACCCCAGCCTCCCTGCCATTCCTCGTTATGCCAACCACATTACTGCCTTGGGGCTGTTGCCTTTGCCCTTCCCTCTACCTAGAATGCTCTTCCCCTGGACGTTTGAGTGGGTTCCTCCCTCACTATATTCAGTTCTTTGTCCAAATGTCACCTCTCCAGGAAGGTCTTCCTGGACCACTCCCTCCACATTGGGCCCCCCACATACACTCTGCCATTCTCTAGTCATTTACCCTGATTTTTTTTCCTCATACCACTTAGCATCAGCAAACATTATGATCCGTCTATCTATCTATCTTTAATGTGTGTGTCTATCTTCCAACTATAATGTGGGCTTCATGAGGGCAGGGAAGTGATTCTTTTAAAATTATACATCCAGTTCTGACAACAGTGTTACTCACCTAGTAGACAGTCAATAAATACCTGTTCAATTAATGAATTTATTAACTATAAGATGTATGATGTCTTCTATACATTGTAAATGTATCACCAGTAGTGTTCTATGTGAGTGGTTCATGAAGATTATTTCCTTGTTAGACTGTAAGCTCTACAAAGACAGGTGATAGTCCACAAGTGAATAAGACAGGTATATGTGTGAAAACAGCTAACATTTGTAAAGTGCTTACTCTGTACTGAGCTCTATGCTAAGCGCTTTTATGCATTTTTTCCACATCCTCTTCCCCAAAACTTTATGGAGTGTGTATGATTACCATCCCCTTCCTACAGATGAGGAAGGTGAGGCTCAGAGAGAGAAATCATTTGCTCAAGGTCACAGCCAAGATTTGAGTCTGACTCTGGAACTCAAGCTTTTACCGCCAATGCTGCACTGCCAGGTAGGAAGCGGGAGGAATGAAGACTGGTTTATGAATGGAAGATGTCCATCATGACTTGCTCTGGTCACAGGCTCTTATTGAGGGCTCTGTCCATCCACAGCCAGGCTCCATGTCACGAGGTCCTGCTCTCGCTCCCCCTATTCCAGCAGCTAAATGGACCAAGAGTCAAGGGACTCTCACCCATGGCCTGGCTGGGCCATCAGCTGCCTCACTCCAAAAATCAGAACTGGAAACAGAGAGGCTGAGCAGCTCAATGGAGGAGATAATGTTGCAAAGTACTGCTCAGGAGGAGCGGGGCCTCAGTAACCAAAGCTGCAGGAAAGCCCAAGTTCTGAGGAAGCCAACGGACACAGAGGAAGACTGTGGAAAGCAGACGGTGGAGAGAGGAGCGCAGAGCAGGACAGCCGGAGAAAAGCCCACAGAGAACAGCACACTTAAATCCTGACAGTGCTCCAGCATCAGCTCCAGTGAACCCCGGCTTTTTTTTTTTCTTGAGGTGGCTTGAACTGTCTCAACCCACCCACCCAACCATATTGCAATAAATTGATCAGACTAGATCAAATAAAGTATAAGAAGAGAAATGGCACTCTGGCCCCACAGGACCCTTGCTGAAGCTGTTCTCCAGACCACCTTGAATTATTTACTAAACCTGCACAGGCAAGTGTGAGAGCTGGGAAAGTTCCAGATTCCAGATTTTCTCTCTCTGCCACTGCTGGCCTTCAAGGTCACCAACTTCTGCTGTTCCTGGCCTTTACGGGCTAGAAGAAAAGCTCCTGCTGCCCGACTCGACCAGATCTTTCAGCATGAGGTTCCCTCAGCAGAGCTGGTGGGTGACTAGTGACTCATTTCTATTCATACCGCAGCCTCTTATCCCTAGGCTACGTCAGGCCATGGTCAGATGCCTCTGTTCCTTTGCTCTCTATAAACTCTCCTTCACTTGTGATGGTATCTCTTCTCAAAAGTTCTATAATCTCTTTCTCTGCAGTCTGGCTTTCTTTGGGGATCCTCGGCCCAACAAACTAAGGCTATCTATGGCTGGATTCCACTTATATTAAGAGCTCAAGTCCTTTTTTTATTATTTCAGGATATTAATGGGGATACAAACAATTTGATTACATAAATTGCTTTTATACTGTGCCCATCCCCCAGATAGTGTGCACTGTACCCATTAGGTATGAATTTACCTATCCCTTTTCTCCCCCCTCCCACCTACTTGATTTCTGATGAATGTTATTTCCATATGTTCACATAGGTGTTGCTCAATTAGTTCCAATTTAATGGTGAGTACATGTGGTATTTGTTTTTCTATTCTTGTGATACTTCACTTAGAAGAATGGTCTCAGTTCCATCCAGGTTAATACAAGAGGTATCAGTTCACCCTTTTTATGGCTGAGTAGTACTCCATGGTATACATACAGCACATTTTATTAATATTAATCCACTCATGTATTGATGGGCACTTGGGTTGTTTCCACATCTTTGTAATTATGAATTGTGCTGCTATAAACATTTGAGCAAAGGTGTTTTATAGAATGTGTTTTTTTCCTTTGGGTAAATACCCAGTAGTGGAATTGTTAGATCAAATGGTAGTCCTTTGAGGTATCTCCATACTACTTTCTATAGAGGTTGTAAAAGCTCAAGTTCTTGCCCGGAGATGTTCCATAATGCCTGCATAAGAGGCCAAGGAGCAGACAAAGAGGGTACTGCTACCTAACTCCACCAGTTGACCAGTTTCAACTTGGTCCCAGCCAAAACATCCCCTTAGAAGACCACTGAAAGATAATAAACCCATATTGACATGTCACTACCATAAGTACTCATTTATGCTACCATCCATGCAACACAGATCTCCCTCCAGATTGAAGGGAATCACAGAAACCCTAACCAGCAGTGCCCTAACTCAATCCTTCCCATTTGCATATGATGAAACTGAATCATCACAGGGCAAGGAGAACACTCCAGCCCAAATGAGCCAAGCGTGAGTAAGGAGAATTCCTTTGCAGAATTTACTCTCCTTCAAAGCACATGTGATTCACTTCAGAAAACACTAACTGAAGGCATATTTAAACATTGGCATGCAGGAAGCTGTGACCATACAAAGATGAGTTAGGTCTAGTATTCGTCTTCAAGGCATTTGTAACTCAGTGAGAGAGAGACAGACTCACATATATTATATGACAAGACAGGCGTTTTTTTTATGTGCTATACCTAAGGCAGAAATAAACTGCTACAGTATCCTAAGTTAGGGATGGAAAAGAATAAGTATGACCAGGGATGACTCCATGAGAAAGACAGAATTTGGATTAATTCTTGCAGGTCCTACACTCAGGCTTCCAGTCTCAGCTGGAATGTCCCCTCATTGAGGAGGCTTCTATGACCTCACAGGATGGGTTTGTGCCCTGGTTGTACAACCCCACAGTTCATACCTGAACATAATAAATTCATATCTGACTCATTATCATGCATGTTTTTCTCACTAGATACAAACTCCATAAAATTGGGAATCTTACCCTTAGTATCCATCAGAGTGTTCTGCACACTACAGGTGCTCAGTAAAGAAACATTTGTGTATACGTATGTGTGTGTGTGAGTGTGTGTATTATGGCCGGGCGCGGTGGCTCACGCCTGTAATCCTAGCTCTCTGGGAGGCCGAGGTGGGCGGATCGTTTGAGCTCAGGAGTTCGAGACCAGCCTGAGCAAGAGCGAGACCCCATCTCTACTAAAAATAGAAAGAAATTATATGGACAGCTAAAAATATATATAGAAAAAATTAGCCGGGCATGGTGGTGCATGCCTGTAGTCCCAGCTACTCGGGAGGCTGAGACAGGAGGATCGCTTGAGCCCAGGAGTTTGAGGTTGCTGTGAGCTAGGCTGACGCCACGGCACTCACTCTAGCCTGGGCAACAGAGTGAGACTCTGTCTCAAAAAAAAAAAAAAAAAAAAAAAACTGAGCTAAAAATGAGTAGGATATCCTGCACCCGTATGAGAGAAGAATAAGGTACAAATGGAAATTGTTAGAATAGTCTGTGCAAAGGCACAGAAGTGGGAAAGGAACAGAACAAAGAAGTGGTCAAGGAGGAGGGTAACATAATAATGCCCTCAACTATTAATGACTATTTAGGTCATTTAATATGAAAGGTCCGATTTCGAATCAAAAGTTTCATTTATTATATCTCAAAGAAGCAGTACAATTAATCTAAGTATGCACCTAGACTATCAACACAGTTTTGCCATCTTCACAGTAGGCTTGATCATCCCAGCAGCGAAGAAGCCTGGAGAGCAAGTGGTGATGAAATCGCAACAGGTGTTTTCCACAGCTTGTTGAGAACTGAATTTTTTTTTTTTTTTTTTTTTTTTTTTTTTTGAGACAGAGTCTCGCTTTGTTGCCCAGGCTAGAGTGAGTGCCGTGGCGTCAGCCTCGCTCACAGCAACCTCAAACTCCTGGGCTCAAACGATCCTACCGCCTCAGCCTCCCAAGTAGCTGGGACTACAGGCATGCGCCACCATGCCCGGCTAATTTTTTCTATTTATATTTTAGTTGGCCAGATAATTTCTTTCTATTTTTAGTAGAGACGGGGTCTCGCTCTTGCTCAGGCTGGTCTCGAACTCCTGACCTTGAGCAATCCACCCGCCTCAGCCTCCCAGAGTGCTAGGATTACAAGCGTGAGCCACCGTGCCCAGCCGAGAACTAAATATTTTGCTTGCAAGAAGTGGTCCAAAGCCTGGAAGAAGTGGTAGATGGTTGGTGCAAGGTCTGGTGAATACGGTAGATGACAGAGAGTTTACAAGTCCAGCTGCCGCTGTCGTTTGAGCAGAGTTCTTTGTGGGACATGTGGTCGAGCGTTGTCTTGCAAGAGGATTGGCCTGTCTCTATTGACCAATCTCGGCTGCTTAATCGCAAGCAACCTCATTATTTCATCCAGTTGGTTGCAACAGACATCCACTGTAATGGATTGACCATGTTTCAAGAAGCTGTAGTGGTTAATGCCAGCGCTGGACCATCAAACAGACACCATTTGCTTTTCTGGATGAATATTTGGTTTTGGACTGTGTTTCGGCACTTTATCTTTATCCAACCACTGTACTGAATGCTTGTGACTGTCAAAAAGAATCCACCATTTTTCATCACATGTAACAATACGGTATAGAAATGGTTTGCCTGTGCGTCATGACAGCAAAGAAAGGCAAGCTTTGAGACGATTTCTTTTCTGACATTCATTTAAATCTCGTGGAACCCATCTATCCAGCTTCTTTACCTTGCCAATTTGGTTCAAAAGGTCCGATATTGTTGGAATAGTAACGTCAAACCTTGCTGCTGATTCAGGCATAGGATTAAATGGATTCACTTCCATTACATCTTCCAGCTCATCATTATCCACCTTGGTCTTGGGTCACCCACATGGCTCACTTTCAAGATTAAAATTACCAGAATGGAACTTCTCAAACAATCGATGTGCTGTGTGTTCATTAGCCACATCCTTCTCAAACACTTTGTTGATATTTCAAGCTGTCTGTGCTGCATTGGTTCCAAGACAAAACTCATATTCAAAAATAACAAAAATTTTGACTTATCCATGGTTTCACAAAAATTCCTCTCAAAAACAACTTGAAAGATAATCACAAGCCAAACCATGTGTTTGAAAGAATGAGGACGTACCTTCACAATAAAAATAAAACAAGAAGTGTCAAAGTGAGATGTCAGAGATATGACCTGTCTAACTTAGTACGTAAGGAAATTGGACATTTTTATACTGGATAACCTAATAACATTACCAAGCCCTGTACATGGGTTCTCCCATTTAATCCTCCCAACTAAGGGAGGGAGGTGGTATTATTATTATTAATTCTGTTTTACAGACAAGGAAACTGGAATAGAGAGAAGTCAAGGAATCACCCAAGGCCACACATACCCAAGGTCACACACTGAAGAGTAAGAGCCAGATTGAACTCCAGTGAGTCCAACCTCAGAAGCTGAACACTTTATCACCACCTGACACTACACTGGAAAAGAGCAAGTAGACTTTGTGAGAAGAGAAAGAAAGCAGCTTAAATCTGGTTGGAAAAGTACAGGAGCATCTCCTCTGAAAGCTAGCTTCTTGAAGGTTGCAGCCCCAGTCACTGGCATTCCGAAAGTCACTCAACTGATAGTGGTGGAACAGCAGCGCCAGGCACAAGTCTGTGGACACCGAAGCTCAGATATTTCCCTGTTTCTTCCCACTGTGCCCCACTCCCACCCTCGGTCACCTTCTTTATTCTCCAATAAAAGGACATTTACAGATCCTGAAATAATTAAAAGCAAAATCTTTTTGAAAATTATAGTATGGGACATAGACCTCTGATGTTTAAAAGATTTTGATACAAACAGTCTAAAGTGCAAACTCTGTTTCAGGGGAGGATTAGGAACTTACTTTATTTTGCTCTTTTAACCTAACTTCATTTAGAAAATAAATCAGAAACAAATCCACTTATATAAAATGCCCAATAATTAAAATCATTCAGCATGGTGGTTTAAAAAAATTTTTTTTGAAGGACTTTCCAAAGCAATGGCTGCTTAAATAATTTTCTGATGTTTAAAGTAAGACAGTAACTTCTATGAAGATCTAGTTTTTCATAGATTTTAAAGATCCACCATATTCTGAAGTGGATATAATTTATAGCTTTTTATTTTACTATTTTTACTATTATACCATCCATCCATTCTATTGTACTATTTTTCTATTACACCATCCATTTTACTACCTGCCTTCCTCCGCGGGAGCCAAAGAAAGATGCTATGCTCTTCTCATCCACTCCCTTCTCCTTTGGAACCGCAGGCTTGTGTTAGGAGCCTCTGGTTATAACCAGAAAATAGTTATACTACAGCTGCCAGCTTTTATCATTATTCTAGACAAATTCCTTAAACTGTTAGTAACCCTCTTCTGTGTCAAATCTATAGGCTGATCACAACAGAGCAAGGAAAGTATTACTATTTTATTTTTTAAAGTTGAAAGCAATAACGTTATTAAAATTCAGGGTAGGGAGTAGCCAGTCTTGGAGGCCCCCAGACCTTCGTGAGTTTTGCCTCCAGGATCCCTAACAGGTTCTCACAGAGAAGATCACAGAAAAAAATCCCTTGGTTCTTCCAGCAGGAGTTTGGGAGAAAGTTGCATTTTGAAATAGATCCGGGGCATTCTGTTCTTCTTAACAAGATGTGCCCTCAAAGGAAACTATTTCACCAGAGCCCAACCACCTAGGGAAGGGAGATATCCAACTCTAACCCCTCCAGCTTTCCTATCTCTCCTAAGGAGAAAAGCAAAAGTGAGAAGCACTTGTGAAGCTCACAGCCCAAGGGCACAGGCTCACTAACAAACTGAGACCTAATCCTAGGACAACTAAGAAACAACTTCAGGCACATTTTGATTAGGTGCTAATTATAGTCCTCTTATAGTTTTCCAAATACTTTCACTTGTATGTTCTCACTTCATACCAATCTGTGGGACAGGAAGGCAGGGAAGAAGACATTGTCCCATTCTGCAGATAAGAAACTAAGGCTTTGGGAAGATGGTAAACATTGGTGGGGCCAGATTTTAAATCCAGTGATTCAGACTCATTTCAGAGCAATTTTCACTAACCCACATCTTCTCCTATGTTACTTATTAGATTAGAAGGGGCTCACTAAATTAAATTTCCTGGATCACAATTTAATTATAATCCTCAATTTATACACATTTGGCATCCCTAATCTGAAAATCCGAAATCCAAAATGCTCCAAAATCCAAAACTCTTTAAGTGCTGACATGACACTCAAAGGAAATGCTCATTGGGGCAGTTTGCATTTCAGATTAGGGATAATGCAAATATTCCAAAATCTGAAAAAATCTGAAACACTTCTGCTCCCAAGCATTTTGGATGAGGGATACTCAACCTTTAACACAAATATCATTTAAGGAGCCCTTATTTTAGGACAGGTACTGTGACAAGCCCTCCTGTGCACTATCTCATTTGACACTCACTGTATGACTTACGAGGGAGGTACTGGTTTGGTCCATTTTCCAGTATGGAATTCAGGATTAGAGGCCAAGTAACTTGCCCAAGGTCTCACATCAAGTTAAGTGTGATTTCAAAGGTGAGCCCTTAACTACTTGGCATTTGTGCTTCATTCTGTTCACAGCAGGCAACAAAGATACACCTTGACCAAACTTTAATTAGTTTAATTAGGCTCCTCTACGCCTTCTTCTTGACCTTGGCCTTTTGTGTCCATTCTGTCCTTGCCAGGCCAGCACTACATAGCCCAATCTTAGCAAGAATCCGGCAAAGTCAGTATAGAGAGAATCCATGAAGTCCATGCTGAAGGTTCGTAGGGGAGCCATTCCCATGTGCCTCTACCCTGAGCTTTCAGGGTTCAGGAAGCAGAGCAGGAAGGGGGGGAAATCTAACAGCTGCCTCTGAGAATCCTCCTGATATAGGCCCTGGGACCAACTGCAGGGGAAAGACTTCCTATGTTACACACACATACACACACACACACACACACACACACACGCATGCACATACATGCATAGAGCTGCTTTTGCTTCGTGAGGTAAGATGCTTAGGGAGGGATAAGGAACTACTGCCAAAGTATCCTATCTCATATCATCTCTGAGTCATCATCATAATAATAATAACCATAACAAAATAATAGCAGTTGCCAGTTATTGAGCACCTACTGATGCCATCACTATTTGAGTCACTTAAATCATTGTGTTTACTCCTAACGGTCCTATGAGTTGGCTAGATTTGCCAATCAGGAAACTGAGACTCAGAGAGGCAAAGTAGCATGTCCAACAGCACCCAGCAGAAACAGCCTTTGTACCCAGATTTGTCTAATTCCAAGGCCAGTGTTCTCCCTACCTCATCCCTGATACCACATAGGGAATGATTTCCATGAAATATGTGAGTAGTACACAATATTCAGTGTCCCAGAGTCAAATCTCTTCATGGGCCAACTTCAACTTCACATAGTAACATGCTACAGCCACATAGTAGGTGTTCAATAAATATTTGCTGAATGAATGAATCTGTTTAGGTTCCTAAGCCATACTTCTGGTTTACTGAAGTCTGTAACTTTCATTTCACAGTCCTTCAGATCAGACTTTCCTGCTTTTGTTAGCGACAACAATGAAAACTGTTGTGTCCCTTTGATCCCATAATTACATTCCTAGGAATCATACCCAAGGAGATAATCTAAGAGGCTCTTTTATTTTGAGAGAGGGAGAAGGAGAGAGGGGTAGGGAAGAAGAGGGGGGAGAAGGAAAAGGAGGAGGAAGAGGAGGAGAAAAAGAAAAGGAAAAAAAAATAATGTGTATGCTGCATTTTCCATTTACTTGGCCTTAAAAGTAAGAATGGGGCATTATTAAACCAAGAAATGAATCATTTGGAGAAATTCATATGTTCCTTTCTCCATTAAAAGTTAAATTTTTCAGTTCACCCGGCCAGAGCCTTTTCCAGTATCAAACACATGGTTACCCTTGGTTCTCACACAGTGGTCCCTCACAGATAGGATAAAGTCAGCTAAATGGACACTTGGGCTGTCACAGACAGTCCACTGACTTCTTATGCTCCTTATGCTCTCTCTCCTCTACAGCTGGTAAGAATGTAAACTGAAACAACCTCTCCAAGGGCAGGGTGGCCATCTGGATCAAGAGCCTTAAATGTGTGCCTTCCCTTTGCTCTCACGAGTCCACTCCTAGGAATGGAACCCAAGGAAATCATCTGAGAAGCAGACAAGGATTTAGGTGCAACAACATTCTTTGTGTTTCTCCTGTTGGCAAAATTTAGCCAACAACCTCAATGTGCTATACTAGAAGAATGACTAAGTAAGTTGTGGTTCGGCCATTTGTGGATTATGAAGCAAGGAATAATTATCATCCTACCTCTAACACATATTTCACATCAAGGGAAAATGCTCATGATAGACCATTAAATTAAAAAGTAGGATTCGAAACTATATAAACAATAGTAAACCAATTTGTCTAAAAAACAAAAGTTAGATTTTATTTTATATTTTTATATGTATGCATAGAAAAGACCATGAAGACATACTCCATGCTAACTAACCAAGATGCTTATTTCTGCCCACTGGAATTTTCATTTTCTTCTTTATACATTCTTATCTTTTCTAAATGGACATATATTCTTTTCATCTTCAGGAGAAAAGGTAATTTTTCAATGAATGATTTTTGAAATCTATGTTCATCTTTCAGGAAATTGATTTGCAATATCTACCATAGTGAAATCATCCAGAGAAGTGAGAATTCATTAAAACACAATCAAACAGAAAATCCTAAACAATAAAATGAAACGTATTCCAAAGTCAAAATCCAGTCACTCTCAGGAAGCTTTTCCTTACATTTAACCCATTCCCTCCCACTGTGATGTACGTCCATTTAATTTGGTTTGTAACCTCGTTACTAGTCTCTGAATCCCTAGGGTTTAGCACAGTGCCTGACACAGAAAATTCGTCAATAAGTGTTTGCTTAATCTCAAGAGTAACCTTCTAGGGGACTGTGGGAGCCATGGTGTCATCAGTCTCTCAAATATTCTATGCCCCTTCTTCTATCAACATTCCCCCTTTACCTTGGGGCAGAGCAGCACTTCCCCCAGCCCCTTGCCAAGGTGATAGAAGGTACCTGGAGTGTCTGGGGGCCGCCTTCCCAGTCACATGGAGGAGGCCAAGTCTGCAGCAGGACAAAAGGAGGCTGACCCCACCAGTAGAGGACAGGAAGGCCGCAAGATAGAGAGAGAAGGGGCAAGGGCTGGGGAACAGACCCACAGGCCAAGAGGACCAGAGACCAGCCAAGGCAGAGAACGGGTTCTGGAGCCTTGAGCCCTCAGTTCCACCCCAATGACCTGATTCCTGGGACTTAGCCTCAATTCTGCCTTTCCCAGCTACGGTGAGACAATAAATTCCCATTTTGCTTATTAGGCTGATTTGATCTGGGTGTCTGTATTTACAACTAAAACTATCCTGACACATTCTTTGTGTCTCTAAGAACTATAAACACATGATACTAAGTCAGAATCATTAAGAACTATTGCATGGAGAAAAGAAAAACAACACTGCTTTGTGTCCAAGAGACTAAGGCAAGAACACGCCTGGTAAACCTTACTCAGTAGAAGAGCAGAAAACATTTGAAATGTTGCTAAGCTGATTGATACTGATGATGAAGCTGATGATAATCTCACATCAAAAATTTTAATGTGAGGCAAAGCTCATAGGATTAGAATATAAAAATCTATACATTTATTGAAGGGTAAACTTTATATTAGCACATTAGGTTAAGAAGTGACTCCTAAAAGGCTGGTAGATTATCTATTCAGTTAGATAATGTAAGAAAACTAACATGCTCACAATTAAAGAACCAAGTAAAAACTCATTTTATTTCAGGTCCCTGTAAGGTTTCTTTGAAGTGGCCGGCACCAGAGAAAGAAAGAGGAGCAGAGTTGAAAGGGAAAGTAAAGAGGCTTTATTGGAGCGCTCCCCGGTGAGGGTAACGGGTCCAAGAGAGGGACCCGGGCGAGCCTCACAGTCCCAGGAGTGGAACTAGAGAAGCCGCCCAGCCCAGAAGTCTGAGTGGGTTTATATAGGTTCTTAGGATTGGGGGATGGGAGCTTCCTCAGCCAGGAGATGTCGGTGTGAGGAGTGAGGAATTTCTTTGTTTCAGCTTTGGGGGGGCGGGTGGTATTGAGGGATAGGAGGGGCTTCTTCTTTTTTCATTAGGGAAAGGAGGGATACCTGCCACCAGCCTTACAGTCCCACCTTCTTGAGTTAGCATCTGAAGGGCCTTTATCAGACAGAGATGTCAGCAGCAATTTTTCCATGATCTCACCAAAAAGAGGTCATGATTTTCACAGATACTTGACTAAAAGAACTGTTTTGAGTCAACTGAGAAAGCTATGATAAAAAAAAAAAAAAATGTGGAGGCGGGGTATTTTGATAAGCAGCAACTCCAGTGTACCCTATCTACGGATTGGGACATTCTGCCTAAGCACTGTTAGTGACCCATAACCCAGAAGATGAAATACAATACCATGAGTAGGACAAGTCTTGTTAATGGAGCCTTGTAAATTATAAGGCAAGGCCTGAAGAAAATAGACTGAGAACTAAAAATACATTTTAAAAAATCCAAATCAATTGGGCATCAGACCAAAAAAGCCATTTAAAAAATAATTAGGAGGTCAGTTCATTTAAGTTACAGCTTACTTGAAAAATGTATCTGGGGACAGAAAAACAACAGTCTCCCTACTCTGCTGTGAGCTGTCCTTCCATTCACTCACTCACTGAATGAACAGACAGGCAAGGTACGCAGCTGTGTGCCAAGTATGCAGGATGTGGGGATAAACAGGGTGGGTGGGCTCAAGGCCTTAGGGAGCTTACAGTCTACAAGGAAAAGCAAAATAGTCCACAAGTAATCATAATAGTAGAATATTAAAAAATGAGTGAATACAAAAGTATCCACCCTAGTTTGTAGGTAGTTCAAGCAAGCACACTGAATCTGGGCTCTGAAGGGAAGGAAATGCTAATCAGATGTGGAAGGGAAAGAGGGAAAGCATCCCAGACAAAAAGAACACCATATGCAAAACCCCTGAGGCAAGGCGTGGGGTGTATTAAAGGTACCGAGAGAAGTCTAAGTAGGGAAGGCAACACAGTGCAGTGGATGAGAGTATGGACTCTGGAACCCATGGACCTGGGTTTGAATCCCAGCTCTGCCTGAATTGACTAGCTGTATGACCCTGAGCAAGTTACCTAACCTCTCTGTGCTTCCTACATAAAATAGGAACAAGGATTTCTATGTAATGGGATTATTAGAATAGTACCATGGCACATGGAAAAGTGTTTGTTGAGTATTGTGGTTGGAGAATAGAAAGGGGAAAAGTAGCACAAATGAGAAAGCAAGGCCAAATCACACAGGGCCTTGATGAGAAGACATTCAAGCAATCTAGGTCTTTTACAAATTTTCTTATTGGCAGGGCATGATGGCAAGCACCTATGGTTCCAGTTCCAGCTACTCTAGAGGCCAAGGCAGAAGCATTGCTTGAACCCAAGACTTCAAGGCCAGCCTGGGTAACATAATGAGACCCTGTCTCTAAAAAAATAATTAATTAATTTTTAAAAATTTAAAAATTCTTATTGGCTGTTATAAGGAGACTAACGGGGATGTGGTGATGAACACAGACATACCAGCAGCTGGCAAGAAAGCTTCTGGGGTATGTGGATGAAAAAGAACAAAAGGTCAATGTAGACAGTGCTGAAGCCTTGGAAAATATTTATAAGATATTATTTCTCTACATGTTTAAGATTTCAATTCTATCACTAATAAACAAAATTAATAGAAAAGCTAAATACTGACTCATCAATTATCATAACTCTTATTAGAAAAACACAAATATTTTATAACCTCCAAGTTTTGATAGGGGTATGAGAGCTGTGGTCAAGGCATAGCCTTGTGACACTTCACAAAAACCAATTTTGGGTGGACAAATACGTCAGGCAAAGTCTCACTATCAGGACCAGCTGAGACTGGGCCCTAATGATGCATATGCCAAAGGAGACTTAAGAAACGCTTTAAGTTCCCAGATACCCCATTTTTCTTCCATGATTGTCCCTTCTAGAAAATAGGATCTTTCTTTAAAGGAACAACTGCCAATAGGCTTAACCCACATCCGTAGGCAGGAAGGCATGTAACGCGTCCACTATGCCAAGTCACACCTTGCCACACTGTGACTACCAGGTAAAACCCCAGCCTTTCAGTATAGAAGTTAAGAGCTCAGATTTTGGAGTCAAAGATGTCAGACCCAGGTGTAAGTCCTGGCTCTATCATATACTGGTTATGTGACCCTAAGTAAGTTACTCAACCTCTCCCTAATCCTCAGGGTTCTCACCTGAAAAATGGAGGGAGCAATTTCATCTGTCTCCACAGGTTGCTCTGACGATGACCTGATATACCATTTATAGAGCACTTAGCACAACATCTTGTACAGAGTAAACACTTAATAAATGGCAGTTAATATTATTCTCCATCTGTAATTTCCATCATGCCACCAAAATTGGGGATTAGATAAGGTAGTGGGGGGGGGGAAAAACACTGCTGGTAATGTCGTTCCCTGTTTTGGAAAATTTTCTGGCATATCGATATGATACACCTACCCCATGCCCCCGTTCTTCTACTATGAGGAGCACACCCAACTAAAGTGCAAACCACATACACCAAGAGAAAAGAACTGGAAAGCTCACAGGAGCATCATTCATCATAGCCCAAAACTAGGAACAACCCAAATATCCATCAGCAGTAGAATGGAAAAATAAATGATGAAATGATGATATAGCTATATGATAGAATACCAACCACATGGTGCAAATCATGGCTATGTTCAACAAAAGATATGAATCTTGCAAACTGAATGCTAAATGAAAAATGCCAAACACAAAAGAATAAGACCATCTGTATAAAGTTCAAAAACAAGCAAATTAACTCTAGTGTTTAAGAATGCATACTTAAGCAGGGCGTAGTGGCTCATGCCTGTAATCCCAGAACTTTGAGAAGCTAAGACAAGAGAATCGCTTGAGGCCAAGAGTTCAAGTCCAGCCTGGGCAACATAGTGAGACCTTGTATCTACAAAAAAATTTTTTAATTTAAATTTAAAAAAAAAAAGAATGTATATTTAACTGGCAAAAGAATAAATAAAAGCAGGAATATTACCATGAAGTCAGGGTAATGGTTAGGTTTCAGGAGAAGAAGGGGATTGTGCTTGGGAAGAACACAAATTTCTGGGGTTGTTTCTTGACCTGGGTGATGGTTACATGAGTGTCATATTGATTCATTAAGCTGTACATTTATGTCTTCTACTCTTCCTGTAGCTGTGTGATATTTCACAATAAAATAGTTTATAAACAAACCAGTCTTGCCTGCCCCTTCTAATCCAGGCCCTCTTTTCAGGAGCATCAGAGGACTGTGGTCTATGTAGCTAGCTTGGCTTTCTGCCCCCCTGTCTACTTGGTCCCAAATCTTGGTGGGGGCTTGTGGGGCAGGGAGGATGCAGGAGAGATGAGGAGGTGGACCTGCCACCTGAGACTGTCTTGATAAAACTATCTGATCCTTCCATCCTAATATCAAAGGATATTCCCAGGGTCAGCCCTCGTCTTGCAACATGTCATTTCTGAGACATGAAAATGAAGAAGAGTGAATAAAGAGGCCTATAATTAGCACAAGCAAGAAATAAGGGACACAAACAGAAATGTCACAAGGACCATTCATTCAACACATACAAAGTGGCAGGATACGGTGATTGTTCTGGGAGTGCGCATATGACCCAAGGAGGGCCAATGTCCTTCCCTAAAATCCACAGTAGGATATTGGGGGAGAGAAGCACTTTTCTCCCTGAGGCTGTCAAGCTACAAGAATGAGTCTGGGACTTCAGGAGGCCACTTTCACCAGCCTCGTGGAGGAAGTATGTCTGCAGATGGATAAAATAGGGCTGACAAAAGCAGGCAGGAGGGCTGGGAGTCGGCGAGAGATAAGACAAGGGCCTGAGAATGCTGCCTCACCAATAGGAACAGCCTGCAAAAGCAGGGAGTGGGTTACAGAAGCCTTGAGTCCCCAGTTCGACCCCTGATTCCTCGATTTCTGCAACTTAGCCTCAGTTCTGTCCTCCTCAGCTATGGTAAAGAGACATGGATCAGATCTTGTGCTCAGTTCTAGTAAGAGAAAGGTAAACCACATGAGGACTTCCTCTTAAGAAGTCGCAATTTAGTCAGGAAAACAGACGTATCACCAGATGGTTGCACAACATTACGGGGGTATGCATACAGAGCTGGTACACCTCAACCAGACTCAGATGAAAGGGAAGGGTCAGGGAAGGGATTCTGGGGAAGTGACCTGTGAGCAGGCAAAAGAAAGGAGAAAGAACAGTCGAGGCAGCAGGTGCAGCTTGCACTAAGGCAGGAGGTAACAGAGGAATTGGGAGGGGTATTGCTGGAGTGTGGTGTGATTGGCAGGAGAAGCCATGGGGACATTATAGACTTTGTCATACAGGAAAGGGAGCCTTTGAAAAACTTTAATCAGGGGAAAGATTTAATCAGGGGTCTAATTTCCCTTTTCAGAAGATCAAGGAGATGTTTTTAAAGTCCACCGTCTGGCAGCAGGAAGAGATTTCTCTCCTTCTCCCTCTCGCTTCCCCACAGCCTCTCCCTATCGCCCTTAATCTCTACAACTCCCTTCAGCCTGCAACGTTCATCTCTTGCATTTGTCATCCTATGGTGTAAACAGTAGGGAGAGCATCAGCTAATGGCAAGAGCAGCAGAACAGCTGTCCTGGAAGCCGGGTTCTAATCCCGCTCTGCCACTGCAGGGCAAGCCACCACCGCCTCAGGCCCCATCTCCACCAGCAAAATTAGGAAAACAAGATCACTCTACAAACCTCAAAGGGCTATTATGAGAAATGGGATAAAGAGAGTCAAAAATCACAGCCCCAGCACCTCTGAATCTGCCAAAGGCCTTGGGTAAAAGTGGTATCCTGATGCAATATAGCATCATAAAGCATACTTTATTTGTTCTCTTATTAATTAAAAGTACATAGATCCTATGATTTGGTAAATATACACAAACATGGTAACTAAATTTTATTTAAAATAAATTAACAAGGATTTCCTCATACCTGTACATGCCCAATATTATTTTGAGGGTAATCTGTTTTGACTTTACTATATTCTCTCTAATAAGGACACCATTAAATACTACCATTAAAAAGATGTAGCTCCATAGATACCTGCTATTTAGGTCAAAATTAAATAAAGATAGCAATGCTAAAACACGTTGAAAACAAACACAGACACCCAGACAAGTTTTCTACCTTTTATAAAGCACTGGTACCTCAGCAGGGTATCAAAATCCCTCAAGACAAAGTCAGATGTTTCCTGAAATTAGGTAGCAATATTGCTTCTAAGATGAAGCTGTGTAAACCTAGTGGGAGAATCACTGTGGTTTTGAGGTTGTTGGTTTGTTTTTTTTTTTAATCTAACTAATTTAAAGAGCATATTTTCCGACCATTAATTGCCTTGGGGCAAATTTTCTTTTCATGGCATGCATAATAGTCTGACAATTGCCCACAAGGTGGCACCAAACTCATGCCCAGAAGACAACCAAGGGAATTTTTTAATAGTAAAGCAGACATTCCAAATACTCAACAGTTTCTTTTATAGCTTAGCCTCAAGAATAAATCAGATTTATAGAGATAAGCATCTCCTTCTCTCTATATGGTGCAGAAGTTAAAACCTATTGGTGTCTGTGAGGAAACAATAAAATAGGCAGACTTCCTCTTAAGATGGACCGGCACTCCTTACAAGCAGTTTACGATAGGGAAAAAAAAAAAAAAAAAAGTATCTGAGTCCTAAAAATAAATGTCCCACTTCTTGGGGTAGGGGGGAGTCCTGAAACTAATTTTAGCACACTAAATGGTACCCAGAAGTTGATCATACTTCGTTTTAAATTTTATTTGATTGAGCTTAGATGAGTTGGTGTAAATCTTTAAAGAACTGAATGTTATTTAAAAATTAAAACAGATTTGCAATTAATACTTAATGTAACAGGTCATGATTATTTTAAAAGGATTAGATCTATTATTGGAGACCTTGTCCTTCCTACCTCCCTCCACCCTCCTCCATCTTACAGAGGCTGTTCTAAGGTGAACCAGTTGGGGCTGGCAGAGAGCTCTGGGAACTTATAATGGAAGTCATTTTGGGAGCAGACACAATGTATCACCGTTGGCTTAAGGCATATTTCTGCCAATTAAAAAGGAAGCGCACTGGGCCTGGAGCCCCTGGGAGCCAAGCCTTCCATTTTGAAAAAGCAGAGCTTGTGCAAAGCTATAAAGTATCCTCAAAGGGTCCAGTTCCCTGTTATCATGAGAAGAGATAACTACCTATTAGGATGAGAAATTTTTTTATTCCCATTTGTGACACCCACCACAGATAAGTGTGTCCATTTGTGAAGGGCTGTGTCATGAGCTCACCAACTTTTAGAGAAAAAAAGCTAAAGCAAAAGAAGCAGATAGATCACTCCCATTCTGAGACCAAACATCATCCCACTATGCACAAGAAGGTCCTCTGATCCTGTTAGCAACTCCTGAGTCATTTATTCAGCCTCCATAACATTGTTCCTCCAAAGAAACACCGTTCACTGTGACCCTTTGGCTTCTATTTATTTGTTTTCCCTGAAAACACAGGGTAAACCTACTGTTCACTTATTTCTGTTTCGTAAGCAGGGAATCACCCACTCCTAGTGCTCACGCAAGTGGTTTGAGATCTCAGGGCCAAGGCATCCTGGGAGGTTTGTGAAGGTGCTTTCTGCAGGCCATGCTGCCCACTGAGCCAGACACTCCTGCAGGCTGGCTGGAGGGGCTGAGAGGCAAAGGGAAGCACGGATATGGTCGCGTTAACAATGATCTTAGAACCTGCTCATCTGTCACTCTGCATTCTGCAAACCTGCCCAGCCTCTCCCTCCACATGAGGAACACAGAATCCAGCTTCTCAGAGATACAACTCTCTTTCAAGCAGTCTAAGCTCAGAGCAACCCAGCAGACATTTTACCTCAAATGTCCCAGACCAATTTTTAAATGCTACACAAGCCCCTTCTTATCCTGGTTTTTAAACCAACAATACTACTTATTGCCATCACAGAATTTAGAATACATTTATACAAGAAAATATTGTAGTCACAAAAACACATCACACTTCTCTTCACTATGCAATGCAAGAACTGCAAGACTACATAACAGGGAAACACTATGATTGGATTTCAGGGTTGGGATCCATAATAATAAATATCCCTAGTGATGCAGCTTTTGATTAAAATAGGTAGGAAGCTACCATTCATTAGACTTTTGCCATATGCCAGCTACTGTGCTAAGCACTTCAACTTCCATTTAAAAATTGATTTTATAACCACAGACTTCCAAAGAACCCATGGCAAATCCTTGAGTGTGCTCCTATGTAGCGTTCAACACACATTCATCACCAGACTGCAGCCAACACCAGGGTGGACAAAGAGCTGAGTCTGGCCCCTGCCCTCAGAGGACTTACACTGTAGTAGGGGAGGAGAAATGTCACAGGCTTCTGTGAGATTTGTGTCAGGCACTGCCAACAAGGGAGCAACTGCTCACCCACGTCTTCTAGATGTTGCCCTTTTTAGAACAACCGTTCATTGAAGAAAGACGAATACAATGCCACATAAAACTGAATAGAGTGGAGAAGAGAGAATTCATTAAGAATCTGAGCAATGATGATGTGTGGGATGAGGAAATGATCCCTCAATACAAGGATTGTCTTCTAGCCCACAGAGGAAGAATAAGTTCTCCTGGAAAGGGGCACTTTGATGAAGTTCCAGTCCCTCAGCCTGTCTCTGCCTGACCCTCTGTCTGACCCCATGCAAGCCAGGACTGCTCATATTCCTTCCTTTTGAACTTCACCACATCTGTGTACCTGCCAGACCATACCAAGCTTTCCCACCTTCATGCTAAGTGTTCCTTATCCCTCAGCCAGCTTCATTCAGATTTGTCCTTAAGAAATCACTCCTTTTGGACAACCTTTCAAGATTTCTCTCTCTCTCTCTCTCACACACACACACGCACACACACACACACACACACACACACCAGGCTGTGTTAGAAGCTCCACAACCAACATTTCCCCACTAGAATGTAAACTCCTCAAGTCCTGCTAATCGCTGTGTCCCCAATCTTTCACTGTGATAAGCACTTAATCCATAACTATCAAATTACAGAATTGTAATTTTTAGATAATTTTACTTCTTCTCCAAAAGACTGTAAGCTCACACAGGGCCAAAAGTGTCTGACTTCCAGTAAGTGCACCAGAAATATTCACTGAATAAATTAACAGCAAACGTTAAGCCACAAAACAGAGTAGTCTAAATTAAACTATTATTCCTTATGGTAAAGTTGGGTTTTTTTAAATCACAAATTTCCTTTCTTCACAAAGTCTTATCCTCATTAGCTTTGCAAATTCTGTTGCTTGCATTTAGAAGCCACAATATAATACCAGACTAAAGAATTCAACAACAAAGAAGGGATTACTTTATTTCAATAATCCTTTCTGTTGAAATTTAACATTCTTTCTTCCCCAGAGAACACACGGCATGACCCCTCGATCCTCACCCACCTATGCCTGTGTTACTAGGACTTACCAGGGTAAACAGGCATAGAGAGGCGGACAGATGCTTCAAATACCACATTAAACAAAATATCCTTTTACATTTGTAAAATAAATAAGATTTCATTGCTCATATCTCCTGGATTAAGCGGCAAGAAGAAATGAAAAGAAAATAAACATGGAAAAAGGGCCTGAGGCCTATCGGAATGTCTAATAACCTAGGGTAAGCTGGCCACTTGAGCCTTTTAGCCCTGGAGCACAACCAGATCTCCACTGCCCTGGGTGAGGGCCTTCCCTCCGCTTCCTCCTACTTCTTCACCCTCCCCGATTAGCACAGTGAGGGAGTCTGACAGCAACACGCCTTCAGATGGTCTGTTGGGCACAGAGCTCACAATTACTGTAACCAAGTGCCCTAATGTCTCTCTTCAATCAATGTCCACACCATCACTCAGGGTGAAGAGGCAGGAGCTGCTCCCCACCCTGGCACCAAATCCTCAAGGAGTGACAAGGAAAAAGCACCAACCTTTAATAAAGGGTAGACCATGGCACCAATATACCAGGCATTTACTATGAAAATGGATTTAAGTTATTTCCTTGGTAGCTTCTTTTCTGTTAGCAAGCTGTCCCCATCACACCATTAACCCCGAGCAAGTAAGACTTCAGAATTGGAGCATTTCCATTAATGGAACATCAATTGATTCCATCACGCTCTGGTGACAGCGGGTCATTCACTCAACAATGACTGAGTGCCTACTGCATGCCAACACTTTATCTTCTACTCACCATTAGGTCTCAAGGACAGGGACATGTTTTTTCCAATTCTATAATAAGTACAGCACATGTTACAGGAGGTGTGGGGAGATGTACAACAAACCCTTGTTGGATGTGTCAATGAAAAGCAAACATACTAGTTCCTAATTTGCATGTTCTTTCCCATCAAGGCCACTTACAGCACCAAGCTGCACTGCAAGGATCTGATTTACATTTCCTGAAAACAATGAAGTCTGAATACAAGCTTGCCTTTAATGTGTTTTGTTCAATCATTCATTCAACAGCTTTTATTGACCATCAGGCCCTGGAGACACAACGCTAAAAAGGAGAAGCACAGTTCTACCCTCACAGAGCTTATAGTCTGGCTAGCAGGGTAAACGTTTGGACAAACACAACCTGCAGAAATTGCAGGGGCTATAAAAGTAGAATTCAGGTGCTATGGTTCATTCTGTTTGTTCCAGGAACAACTGAGGAAAACGGTTAGTTTATGGAGACCATCATTTGTATGGTGAAAGAGAAAACAGCATTGAGGGACTGCAGAGGTGAGGTGAGGTTGTCTAGTTCAAAAACAATGAGACGGGGCCGGGTGCGGTGGCTCACGCCTGTAATCCTAGCACTCTGGGAGGCTGAGGCGGGTGGATCATTTGAGCTCAGGAGTTCAAGACCAGCCTGAGCAAGAGCGAGACTCCGTCTCTACTAAAAGTAGAAAGAAATTATGGACAAAATTATAAAATTAAAAAAAAAAAACAATGAGATGGTCATATAAAGAGGAAGACCATGAGGGTAGGAAGTGAAAGAGAGCAACGGTAACAGTAATGAAAATTGTGCAGAAACTATCAGCAGGGTTCAGCTGTAAGGTTCTGCAGTGAGCTTATGAATGGCAGAAATGGCATCGGAGCAATACTAAGGCTTCCACTATCTCAGACAACCTGCTCTCCATGTGCATACTCACACTTAGGAATATTATGGGATAGCTAAGCAAACACAGGCATGTAATCTGTAAGCACAGGTCATGGTGTGTGCAGGATTTATTAGGTATGAGGTCCTGAGCAGCCTGTATCGCTTCACACCCTACCTGTTGGCTGTGCCCAGACCAAGGGGAGAAGAAAGTGACCCAGCACAGCTTTTAGAGTCTCACCGTCTTTACTTTTCCAAAACCCACCACTTGCCCTGCCTGCGGAGGCCAAAAATACCCAAAGGGACATCATCCCAGAAGATGAATCACTGGGTCATTGGATATGAATATTTTTGAGGCTTTTGGTACATTTTGTCCATTTAATTCTGGCTTATGTTACTAAAAATCTCTGTGGAACAGAATTCAGTGCAACACTTTGGATAAAAAAGACACACTATGTATATTAAAAGACCTGCCCTTTCTGAATTTGCTAACATATTTTTAGATACTAAAATGACTAAAATATGGTCTTCATGGCTGTGTTAGTGTTTTTTAACCTTCTACTTGCCAAATGGAACATTTTAAAAGCTAATATTGGCCAATTTAATGTGATTATTAAAATAATATTCCTTATCCCACACCACATACAAAAATCAATTCAAAATAGATTTAAAAACATAAGAGCTTGTCTTAGTCCATTTTATGCTGCTAAATTTTCCCTGAGGCCGGGAAATTTATAATGAAAAGAGGTCTATTTGGCTCATCGTCCTCCAGGCTGTAGAAGCAGCATGGCACCAACATGTGCTCAGCTACTGGTGAGGGCCTCATGCTGCTTCCACTTGTGGCGGAAGGTGAAAGGGAGCCTGTGTGCAGACCACATGGTGAAAGCAGAAGCAAGACAGGAGGGATGCGCCAGGTTCTTTCTAACAGCTCTCCCGGAACTAACAGAGGAAGAACTCACTCATTGCGACCTGGATGACATTTAATATGTTGGTATATGCATTTAGCCTTTCATGAGGGATCTGCCCCCATGACCCAAGCACCTCCCCCTAAGCCCATCTCCAACACTGGGCATCAAACTTCAACACAAGATTTAGAGGGTCCAATATCTAAACTATAACAGACTTGAAGCTATAAAGCTATAAGAAGAAAACATAGGCGGAAAACTCCATGACATTGGTCTAGTCAATGACTTTTTGGATAAGACCCCAAAAGCAGGACAACAAAAATAGAGAAATGGGATTATGTAAAACTAACAAGCTCCTACATATCCAAGGACACAATCAACAGAGTGAAGAGACAGCCTACCTGTTGGCTGTGCCCGACCAAGGGGAGAAGACAGTGACCCAGCACAGCTTTCACAGTCTCACTGTCTTCGCTATTTCTGAGACCCACCACTTGCCCCACCTGGGAGGGGATTGGGAGAATATATTTGCAAACCTTACATCTGATAAGAGGATAATATCCAAAATATATAGGGAACTCCAACAACTCATTAGCAATAAAATAACCCAACTAAGAAATGGACACAAGACCTAAATAGACATTTCTCAAAAGAAGACTTACGAATAGCCAGTAGGTATGTGAAAATTGCTCAAAATCACTAATTATCGGGGAAACGCAAATTAAAATCACAATGAGATATCACCTCATACCTGTTAGGATGGCTATTATCAAAAAGACAAAAGATAACAAGGGTTGGTAAGGCTGTGGATAAAAGGAAACCCTTGTACACTGTTAATAGGAAAGTAAATTGGTAGACATTATAGAAAACAGTGAGAAAGTTCCTCAAAAATTTAAAAATAGAACTACCATATGATCAAAAATCCCACTATTGGGTCCCTTCATATCCAAAGGAAATAAAATTATAATGTCAAAGAGGTATTTGCACTCCCCTGTTCATTGCAGCATTATGCACAATAGCCAAGATATGGAATCAACCTAAGTGTTCACTGATGGATGAACGGATAAAGAAAATTTGATACACACACACACACACACTGGAATACCATTAAGTTTTAAGATAAAAAAGGAAATCTTGTCATTTTCAGCAACATGGATGAACATGGAGGACACTGTGTTAAGTGAAATAAGCCAGGCACAGAAAAACAAATACTGTATGATTTCATTTATATGTAGAAACTAAAAAAGTCAAACTCATAGAACTAGAGATAGTACAATGATGGTTACTAGGGTCTGTGGTGTAGAGTACGGGGAAGGAGTAGAGAGATGATAATCAAAGGATATAAGATTTCACACAGACAGGAGGAATAAGTTTCAGAGATCTATTGTACAAGATGTGATTATAGTTAATATCAATGTATTGTATACTTAAAAATTGCTAAGAGAGTAGCTTTTAAGTTATTCTCATTGCAAACAAATGGTAAGTATGTGAGGGGGTGCAAAAGAACAATATTCCTCACCTTTTTATTAAAAAATAACAGTAAGTGTTCACTGTATTGAACATTTTAATCCCCTAAGTCTTTGCTGAAATAGAAGTTCTTTTGATTCTTAAAATATATGCTATCCTTCCCTGAAAAATAACTGTAGTCTTAAAAAGTTTTATTGAACTTAAATTGTCATGTTTTTATTTCATAAAAACAATTATTTATTAAAAATAATAAATCATTAATTGAACAATTACAATTATCTATTTGATAGACATTCTGTTAATTATATGGGCAAAAGGGGAAACAAAACTCAGAAACTGCCCCGAAGAAGATGACAATCTAGTAAGAGCACCAGGTATGTAAGCAATTACATTTAATATGTTGGTACATGCAAAGAAGTTTGTACAAAGAACAAAGAGAATGTTGAGAAAGGAATGTCTAAGTGCACCTGGGAAAATCAAAAAGGGCTTTATAGGGAAAGGAGCTCTTAAACTAAAACTTGAAGGCATAAAAGAGAGACTGAAAAGCAAATAGAAAGAAAGGTCCTTCTGGACAAAGGATACTGAAGCTAGCTCAGTATGGACCACACATGTACAGAGAGTGTCCTGGGGAGACTGATGGATCAAGGAGAGAGGCTTGCCCAACATGCTGAGGAGTTGGACTTTCTCTTGGGAACAGCATAGAACCTAGGAAGATTTGTGAGAAATGAAGGGACATGATCCAACTTAGGTATTCTATAGGAGATGGGGTAGACTGCCAGAGGATTATAAAAAGGGTGAATAGATAGAATAGTCCAGGTGGGACATTATGCACCCCAAAACAAGACAATAGTAGTGGGACTCAACAGAGAGGTACGATAAAACTGGTATTAAGGAAATAGAAGCTAAAAGATCTGAGAGTTGGCTGGATTATTGGGAGCAAGAGAAGATAGAAAAGAAAAAGGTAATTCCCAGGTTTCTGTCAAGTAAATTTATAATAGTGCTATCCTATGACCAAAGGAACAAAAAGGGAGCACACGTGAAGGGAAAGAAAGGAAGTTCTGCTTGGACACTGTATTGATCAGGCTAGATTAGGATAAACTATGATAACAGACAATCTCCAAATCACAGTGATTTAAACAACAAAGGCTAAATTTTCATTCATGCTATATGCCCCTGGTACTTTGGCAGGCCTCCTTCTGGGGCCCAAGCTGACAGTGACAAAAGCAAGAGGGAGTGCTGAAGACGCACACCCTGAATATTAAGTGCTTTGACCCAGAAGTGGCACATATCACTCCCAGTCACAATCCACCGGGCAGAAATAGATACATATGATTGTGCCTAACTTCAAGGGTTAGGAAAGTTGCAATTCTCCTAGAAGTAGCCCAGAAACAGCCCGGAAGTAGAGGACTAGATGTCAGTGGTCAGCAGTAAATGTCCATCAAAGAAGTGTTGAGTCTGACATATCTGGAGGACAAAGCAAGCATGCTATTTGGAAGATGATTATATGCGCAGGCTAAAGCTCAGGAAAGGTATCAGGGTGGCAGATAAAGACTTAGGAGCTACAGGGACAAATATGAAAATTCTAGTCCTCAGTGCATCTATGTGAAAAGTGCATCTCAGAGGTTAGCCGACCTGCCGACCTGCCCACAGTAACAGAGCAACATGTGCGTGGTAGGACCAGGCCTCGAGAAAGATGGTGTTATCTTGGTTTTATCAGCAAGTCCATAAATTACCCATATTTTCTCTCAGAAAACCAAGGTAAATTTTGGTAACACGCACAAGAATGTCAAGGGCAATGCCTTTATTTTTTCAAATAATGACCTGTCCTATGTGTTTGGAGTTTATAGTTGTGAGAGTTATTTTTCTAAAATCATGTGTCACAGTCCTCTGTTTGAAATCAGGACTAAAGAAAAACTGAAATTTACACCAGAGAAGGAGTCTGCAAATCATTTCTGGTAAATGAATGGCACAGCTGTATTCCAATAAAACTTCATTTACAAAAACAGGCAGCAGGCCATAGTTGGGTCCATGGGCTGTAGTTTGTCAACCCCCGCAGTAAAGGACAAAATCGATTCATAGCAATTCTGCCTTAGTCTGTTTTGTGTTGCCATAACAGAATGCCACAGACTGAGTCATTTGTAAAGAAAAGAAATTTATTTCTCATAGTTCTGGAGGCTGGGAAGTCCAATATCAACAGGCCAGCCTCTGATGTGGGCCTTCTCCCTGCATCATCCCATCAAAGGGAGAGCAAGAGATCTCACAGCCTCAAGCGTTTTTTACAATTGCCATTAATCCATTCATGAGGGTGGAACCCTGATGCCTAAACACCTCCCATTAGGCCCCACCCCACCCCAACACTATTGCATTGGGGATTAAGTTTCCAACACATGAACTTTGGGAGACACATTCAAATCACAGCAAATACCACCTTGGGGTATATTATAAAGAAATCACTCATACACTGTTGGTGGGACTGCAAACTAGTACAAGCTCTACAGAAAGTAGTACGGCAATCTCACTACTGGGTATTCACCCAAAGGAAGAAAAGACATTCCATAAAAAAAAAAAAAAAAAGACACTTGCACTCAAATGTTTACAGCAGCACAATTCACAAATGCAAAGAAGTGGAAACAACCCAAGTACCCAACAATACATGCATGGATTAATAAAATGTTGTATACGTAGACCATGGAGTACTACTCAGCCATAAAAAATGGTGAACTAATACCTCTTGTATTAACCTGGATGGAACTGCAGACCATTCTCCTAAGTATTACAAAAATGGAAAAACAAACACCACATGTACTGTTGGCAAAGATTTAATGATTAAAACTATTCATTAATATTTACCTACAGAGCTCTGAGCAATAACAGCAAACCAAAAGTAAACAGGATTCTTCTCCCTGGTATCACCAAAATGAAAGAAAGAAAGGGAGAAAGAAAGAGTTGCGTAACAGAAGATACTACCTTATTTAAACTCTCAGAAAATCTGGGCTTCAACTTAAGAAAAAAAAAGTTAACAGAAGAAAATAGCTCTCTAAAGCAAAGCTTTTAAAGTTTATTTTAGAAGAAGTGATAGTGCAACATTATTTTTTAAGTAATATTTACAGAACAGTTTGTTCTAGAGTTCTAAATGACACAAATAGAGTAGGCCTCGTATATACACACCAAAATGGTGACAATGAAATTAGGGCTTGATCGGGTGATAAATTACCCTCTGCTCATCTCACCAACACCTAAGGCTCTGAAATGGAGAAGGCGTCATTTGAATAAGTCAACCATATGGGTACCAATAAGGGCACACACCCACTTAAACCCCCCCCCACCCCCGCCACAACCCTCTATGTACAATTACCCAATCTGCAAAAAAAAGACACATTGGCTCTATAATTACCACATGTGAACTTAAAAACCATGCCCTTTTAAAAGCTTAGCTACATTTCCCAACCACACTCTATCAGCCTCAGAACAAACTCCAAAGCAGTATGATACCTGCTGCCTGGAATGTCTAACAATCCAGAACAACACGAAACCCACCTGCCAGGGGACAAAGCGATTCACTAATACTAGAGTTGGGGGGGCGGTGAAATATAATTTCTTATTTATTCCTTATTCCAACTTGTCCCTATGTTATTACTACAGAAGTAAAAAAGGGTTTTCCCACAGCCAACTTTTTTACTTCACTTCAACAAGGCCTTATGTCAACTACAACAAAAACTGGCCTAAAATCCACAACCTCACTCTCCAAGAGTCAGAAAGGAATTTATAAAAGCCTCTGCAGAGTTCATGTGGTTGGCATATGAGCCATGTTCATATGGTAGGCCATGCCCTAAAGACTCCTTGGAGAACTATTGTACCTTCAGTCTGTTGACTCTTATTTGACACAAAATTCTAATTCTGGTAAATTTTAAAGTTCACGGATCAGACTCAGGAAATTTCAGTATGAAGACAAATCAAAGACACTTGGAAAAGCAAAGAACATATATATTGTGAAATGCCAGAGCACATGGTAGAGACACCACATGCTGAGGAGAAAGAGATGTGTTAAAGAAATGAAGAGGAGCCCATGAGCCCATGGCTCAAAGGAGGCCTTGAAGGGACAGTGCCGCTTGTTGAAAGGCCAGAAGAGGCTGAAGCCAAATAAGAGGAAAGCACAGAAAAAGGCAGTAGGCTCAGATCAACAGGAAAGGAACCAAATGGAATAATCCAGAGTGGCAAAAATACCATGACTCTCACAGCTGCTGGAGTAGCAGCTGATATTTATTATGGACTTATGCATGCAGGTTTGGTACAAAGTGCTTTAATCCTCTCTCTTACTCAACCCTCTCAGTAACCCTATAAGGTGGGTATTATGTCAGTTTTACAGGTGAGGCTACAGAAGCTTAGAGACTTCAAATCCAAGGTCCCTTGGCTAGCAAGGAGCAGAGCCAGAATTGAATTCCAGGTCCACCCAGTTCCAAAGCCTACCCTGGCGAGAGGCAGAGGGAGAGGAAGAAAAGAAAAAGCATGATATGACTTAATGATATCAGTCTACAGTATTTTGTTATAGCAGCCTGAGCAGACTAACATATCCCATTTAACAGATGCAGAAATAGACCAATTGTTTAAAAGATTCATTCTAAAAGAGAAGAACAAAACTTTCCCAGGAGAAGACAAAATCAGGGGTTATTTTTGACAAGCCAAATGACTGCCCTTATCAAAATAATTAACAGAATACTGGGAAGGAAAACAAAGCAGAACTACCAGGTGACATAAAATAACTGACAATTTGTACTATTGCTTTTTCTTTCCTTTAATATTTGAGATAACATAACTAGCAATAAGATCAACAAAGGGAAAATCTATCTCTGTACCCAATTTTCATTTACAGACCATACCCCTGAAAAGTTTATCCATGGCAATGATACAGGCAGGGTATCGTCATTTGAAAGAAAGGAAAGAAAGAAAAAAGAGGGCAAGGGGAGAGAAGAAAACAGAAGTACAGGATAAAAAGAAAAAAAAAAAAAAACGAACAACCCAGAAAACTAAGCAGCTCATTACGTGTTCTCTTCCAAATTCTGCAGAATCACACTTGAAGCAACAGATGTGAAGAGGAAGGAAGTTCACACCCAGAAAGGTAGGAGGACTATTTTGGGGAGGTTTGTTACAGGAGGTGGCAGGGTGCCTGGAAAACTAGTGTACAGCTGTCGCTCTGGCTTGTGGATCCATCCATTCATCCACGCATGCATATCGTGCACACACGCATGCATGCAACAAGCATTTACTGAGCCCCGACCATGGCTTATCAACAGAAGCTGGAGGTACTGTGGGGAACCAGACATTGTCCCTGCCCTTAAGAAGCTCACAATCTGCTGGGGAATTACAAATAATAGGTCAATTAATACCACTCGTAATGGGGTACATTTTAGGGACTCTAGTAACTCAGCCTGGGGTAAGTGGTGCTGAGGAAGACTTTTTGGAGGTGACACATGAGTCTTGAAATGGGGAATAACCAAGGAAAGAAGTAGAAGGAGGTCTGGAGAGGTTATCAGGGACAGGGTTTTGCAGGCCATGATGAGAGCTTCATATTTTATCCTGAAGGGAATGGAAAGCCATTCAAGGTTCATTATCAGGGGGGATTACATGTCCAATTGACGTTAAAAAAATAAAAATCTGGAGACAATGTTGATAACAGACTGGAAATAGGTTTAGACTGGAGGCAAGGAGGTAGGTCAAGAAACTACTGCACTTCTCCAGACTAGAAATACTGAAACCTAGTCTAAGGTAGAGATGAGGAGAATGAAAAGGAGGGAATCAATAGGAGAGAAAGAATCGATGGAAATTTGGAACCAATTTGGATAGGGGTTGTTTAGAGAAAGAAATGAGTCAAGGATGACCTCAAAGTGTGTGGTTTGGCTGTGGTCAAGTTGGAATACTGGAAACATTCCCTAAGATGGGGACACAGGACAAGGTTGGGGGAAGGTGGCAAGTTCAGAGTTGAACACGTTAAGTTTAAAGTGCCTTTGTGTGGCAAGAGCTCCTTGTCTTCTGTCTCTATGTTACACTCCCCATAAGTTGTGTATTGCTACATAAGGACAGTACCACCAATTTAGCAGCTAAAACAACACACACTTATTATCTCACAGTGTCTATGGCTGAGGAGACCAGGTAAGACTTAGCTGGTTCCTCTGCAATCAAGGTGTCACGTAGGGCTAGGTTCTCATCTGAAGCTCAACCAGGCAAGGCTCCATTTCCTAGCTCACAGGGTTGTTTGTTGGCAGCAGCCACTTCACTGCAGGCTGCCATACTGAGGGTCTCAGTCTCTTGCTTGCTTTTGACTGGAGGCCACACTAGGCTCCTTGCCACATAGCCCTCTCCATAGGCAGCTAACACCATGGCAGCTTTCTTTTTCAAAGCTAGCAAGAAAGAGTCTCCTTGCAAGCCAGGCGTTATAATCTTATGTAACGTAATCACATACGTACAGTCACCTTTGCTGTATTCTATATGTTAGAAGCAAGTCACAGAGCCTGCCCTCATGCAAGGCATGAATCTAGGAGGCAGGGATCATGGGGTCACCTTAGAGTCTGTTCCACCACACTCATTTCACTTAGTCTCCAAATGGTAGAAATGCTTAGACCTGCTTTTCTTAACCTCCTATGGCCCACGGCCTAAGCAACTGGATACTGAATGGTATGCAAATGTAATACACCATCCATCCACCCATCTCAGTTCAATCTTTTTCACAAAACCATCCCAAGGAGGCTCTCCTTCCCCTCTCCCTCCATTCTGGTCTCTTAGCACCTAAAAATCTAAAGTAATGGTTTTCAGAATTTGAGGGTCAAAAAATTGCATATCCTCCAATAGCCATCATTTATTAAATGTTTACTATAGATGACTCACTATATTGGAAACCAAACATGTACTATTAATATCTCATTTAATCCTTACAATGATACTAAATCAAGTACAAATATTATTCCTTTTTTACCAGTGGGAAAATTGAGGCACAGAAAGGCTAAGATACTTAGCCAAAGTTGGGTGGCAAATAGGTGGCAGGTAACAGGCAGCCTGACTCCGGAGCCCACACTCTGGAGACCAGGCCCTTAGACATTGCCAGTTACATGTTTAGGAGCTTCTGAATGAGAAAATACAAAATAGTCAAAAGCTACTTTGAATCTAGTAACAGTTTTAAATATACCTGTGGTTATTTCAACATGCCAATATCTATACACACTTGCAAAAAGCAGTATATACATGTGCAAACATTTATTCTCTCCATACAATGTGGATTGGCAACCATTTGCAGAGCCTCACAGCCCTCCCTACATGGCTCCTGGGCTGGGCACCAGAGGCCCCTGCAACAGTCTTTTGGTACCTGGATTAGAATCTACATTAGCAGTTCTCAAGGAAGGGAGATTTTGCCCCTAGGGAATTTTTGACAACGTCTGGAGACATGTTTGATTGTCAGGACTGGGGAGTGAATGCTAATGGCATTTAGTGGGCAGAGGCTAGGGATGCTGCTAAACCTCTTACAATGCACAGGACAGCCCCCCACAAGGGATTATCCAGCCCAAAGTGCCAGTAGTGCTGAGCTTAGGAAACTCTGATATATATCACTGCAAAATTCTCTACTTGTCTCCTATGTATTTATCCCGACTCTCCAAGATAAACCTGTATGCCAACAAAGCAGGGCCTGCACGATATCCTCATCACCCCACCACCCTTCCCAACCTACGCCTATGCTCCAAACATGGAGAGTGTCTGAGAGATACTTTTTGAATTGAAATTTATGTCAAAGACATAGTAGGCTTTACTGCCACAAGAGATATTTATTCAATGATTAACACATTACTTCCAAATTAAGAGCTTCTACTTTGAATTACTGAAGGTTAATTTACCTCTGGAGTTAACACAGCCCTATCCAGCAGTCTCCAGCACCTGTACATTTGCATTAGCAAATAAATCTGTGCTTTAGAAAAATCAGATAAACAAAACAATATATGAAACTGAGACAAATAAAGAGATCCAGAAGTATCATCAAATGCCAAGGACTGGGAGGCGTTTATTTCCTTATGCAACTATTCACCCCTGAAACGTAGGAAAAGCAAGGACACGCAAACAGACCAGGGTCCAAATATGATCCTTTCTTTTGAAATCACAAATCATTGTGAGGGAAGAGAACATTGTTCTAAAGCACATCAGATGTATTTACTGAATGATGAATGAGCCCCTGTCGTTTGTTAGCATAAGTAGGAGATGTATGCATATTAAGATGAGAACACGTTATAATTCTAGGAAGGAGAAGGAGCTATTATTTTATTTTTCAACATTCAGAAATTTAAACTCATGCTCCAGACAATTAGTCAAATGAGTCCCCCATCTCAGTGAATTTTGTACCAAGTAGGAAAATGTTGTGTTGTGTATTTCCACACCTCTGTGACCCAATCTCAGGGTACAGTCTGGTTCCTCTTTCCCTCTCAGATAAACAAAAAACAAATTCATTGAATCCTAAAATAACTTAAAACCTTTGGAGCCCTGCCCACACTGCTGAGAAGCCTCCAAAATTATTCTGTCTGCTCCAGCACTGTACTTTCCACGGGGAGCTGATGAATCAGACTGGACAGGACCACATGGTCTCTGAAATTCCTCAGGAGGATCTTGATTACACCCAATTAGTGAGGCCGTACACAGAAGCCCAAGGAATCAGCCAGCCTCACGACCCAGCACAAGTCAGCAGGGCTGGAAAACCAAGGCCATTAGCTCCCGCTGTTTCCGACCTCTCAAACAATCAAGTCCAGCCTGGTTGGGAAAGACAATGGCTGCTTTGTACAATCAGCCACAGATTGTTTTTAATGGGGGCATAAGAGATGCAAAGCAGTAGAGAACCCCCAAATCACTAATGGTCACATTTAGAATTCACTGTAGGATGTTTTTCGAAACAACAGGTCTCACTTCTCAAATAATTTTCCTGCGTTAATGTGAACATTTCTTCTGGGCTCCCTGAGCACATGCCAAATGGCATCAGAAAACAGCAATACAGGTATGTTCCAGGGCCTGGGGTAAGGTGGCCTGGGTTAAAGTTCATCTGAACATTAGCTTGGTTCTACAGGGGTGAGTGAGCTCACGTGTGTGGACTGAACACCTAGCTAAGATTTGGTTCAGAGTCTGAGCTGGCATGCAGTTGGCATCTGTCCATACCCTGTCATTCATTCATTCACACCTGACTCCCGAGGCCAGACCTCACCACCTCCCAGCATCTAGCCCTCTCTGTACCCATTCTACCTACACTGGCTGAGCATTTACTCCCACATGTGGGGCCTTTACTCTGGCTCTCCCTTCCTTTACTGGTGTCTACTTACTCAGATTCTACACATCCTCCACGACTCAGTGGCTCAAAGAAAGCTCCTCCTCCAAGAACCCAACCTTGACCAACTCCAGCCAACAAAGTCTCACATTATTCCCTGAATACCAGATATCAGGGCAGCTGTTTGTTGAGCTCAGATAACATCCCAGGCACCATGCCCAACATTTTCTATAACTACCCTGCTTCAATTTTCCTATGCTGGGTAGGTATCATTACCCCTACTTTCTTGATGAGAAAACTGAGACTGAGAGGAAAAGTAACTTGCCCAGATCACACAGCTAGTAAATGGTGGAATTGGCATGCAAACCTACATCCATCTGACACTAGAATTTGGGCACAAAATCAGGGGTCAGCAAATTGTTCTGTAAATGAGCAGACGGCAAATGTGTTCTGCAGGCCTCACATTCTCTGTTGCAGCCTCTCAACTCTGTCTGCTATCGTAGTGTGAAAGCAGCCATGACTATACATTTAAAAATGAAAAATCTAGGTTTCTGTATGAAACATTCCCTTACATAAAGCCAGTAGTCTCTAAGCCCCTTGGCAATGCTCTTCCCACCCCAGTGCACACAGCTCTGGACTCACCCACAGTAACAACAACCTTTACTGGGGACTTGTTGGAAGCCAATGCTCTGTTTCCCCAAGACCTCACAACAACCCTGCTGCAAGGTGGAGGCCAGTACTGATCTCATGTGAGCAGAGATGCCTCCAGACATGAACGAACTTCACAAGGTGACTCCAACAGTTATGTGGTGTGGACTGGAATTGAACCCAGGTGGTCTGATGTAAGAGCTGCATTTTCCACCTCTGCAGCCTGCATGTGCCCAGGTTGACTGAAGCTAGAACCCACACCTCTTCGGTATGAGCACCCAGGATGCAGTCCTGATCTGGCTGTTCTGCTACCCATGTATGTCCACAGGAGAGATTTATGGGGCCACAACAGCCTCTGGCTTCTGACATGGGTCTTGCAGGCTGAGATGCAGACCCACACAGTGCTCCTGTCACTGCTTTAAACAGGTGGAAAGCATATTTCAGCTAACTAAAGATCCAGGGTCATTTCACAAGGCCTGATTTCATATTCCATTGTTAAACTTTAATAAGCCATTACATTCACTGGAATGAATAATCTAAGAGATCAATTACATCACATCCTATAACATTATTTTTTAAAAATCTAAATAAATATGGCAAGCATCGAGGAAATCACTTCCCAGAGCTCCATGCATGGTCCCTGCTCCAGGTGTGTCTGATTCTATTGTGAGGCACCAACCTGCCATACCAAACCACCTCCTCAGTATAAGGTTTCCTCCTGCATCAGACTCCTTCTGACCTAATTTTGCAAACAATGGAAAAAGATAAGCCCCATCCTGGCTGAGCAAAGAAAAGGAGAAAATGTGTCCTAATAACAAAGGAATAAATCCTTTCTCTCCCTGTGGTTGATATGTGGTCCGGTGGAGCACATTTTCTGAATTTCAGAAAATTAGTTTACTGTTGGAGTGAACTTGAACCTCACTAATCCTCAAGTTCCTCATCTAGAACATGAGAACAAAAATGACTATGGCATAGGTTCTTGATTAAAACTGTTTTTCTAAAGCAACTAATCCAAACACTAGTCCCCATCCTCCTCTCTTTCCTCTTACGTATTTTATTTTTAAACTACGTGAAAAGGAACAATTATCATAGTGTCTGTTGTTTTACTTTCCATACACATACTTTTAAACTTCCGATAATTACTAGCATGAAGTAAAAAAGGCATGGTAACAAAATTATACTGGAATTATCTGAAGTGGTGGTCTCCCTAGATTCTTCTTTTGAGATCCACAGTCAAGTGTATGAAATAGTCAATAAATCAAAAGCCTATTTCAATGCAGTTTACATACTCAGCGTGGTTAACATAATACAGCTCTCACCTCATTGACCACATATAGCACGGTTTCAAAAAGACAACTATATCCAAAAATGTGCACTAGATGCCCACTCAGGCTGGGCCATTGGTGGCTTAGGCCATTGAGCCTAAAGCCAGACTCCTTGGTTCTCATCTCAACTGTCACTTAGTAACTGTGGATGTGGCCAAATCCTTGGCCTCTTCAAGCTTTGGTATCCACCCTCCTCTTTAATATGCGGTGATGGTGCTTGCCCCATGCGCTTGTGAGGATCAAATGAGATAATCCATTTAAAGTATTAATATTTAATGTGCCACTTGACTCCTTATAAGTATTCAGTACCTGTAGTTGATTATTATTAGTGGTATTATTAATGTTGACTTATTATCATTGAAGAGATCCTAAAGAATACCTAAAGAATATGCAGTTCTGAAAGAAGAGCTGAAAGAATACCAAGAAATAAAACTACTGAGCAATAAAATCACTGAGTATGTTGGATTGTCTAAGGTGACATTTGACAAGTGGCTAACTTAGTTGGTAGAAATTTATTTTAACCTGTGTGCACCTGTTCATGAATTTGCAAAGGTGTGCACATGTGCAAAATTTGGCATACTTGCTAAAAACTCCACCACATTATCATTGTGCCTCATGCATCTAACCAGACTGGGGAGTCTATCACAGAACAACTGTCAAGTTAAAATTGGATCATTGCTGTCCAAATGAAGGCAGTTTCTCAATTTCCTTTTTCCTTTCTCCACTTCTCATCACCCTCCCACAAATCAACCTGCTTACCCATGCCAAGAATATACAGCTCAGAAATGAAATCAGGAAAAAAACAGAAAAAGCAACAATGAGAAAGAAAGACCTAGGAGAATAGGATTTCAGAGAAAGTAATAAAAAAGCAGCACCATTTGATCAGATAATCATTCATACAATGAACACTGTGAGCTGCTGTGCAACAGATACTCTATTAACTGCTCAATGGTATTGTCTCTAATCTTTATAACCGATGTCCAAAGCATATATTTTTACTCCCATTTCACAGATCAGGAAATCAAGGCTTTTACAGACAAAGTGACTTGCCCAAGGCCACATAGCCAGTGTCTTAGTCTGTTTGTGTTGCCATAAAGGAATACCTGAGGCTGGGTAATTTATAAAGAAAAGAGGTTTCCTTGGCTCACAGTTCTGCAGGCTGTACGAGAAGCCTGGCACCCAGCACGTGCCTCAGAAGCTTCTACTGATGGCGAAAGGCAAAGGGAGGTGACATGTGCAGATCACACAGGGAGAAAGGAAGCAAGAGAGAGAGAGGAGGAAGATGTCAGACTCTTAAACAACCAGCTCTCGTGGGGAATAATGGAGAACTCACTCATTACCACAAGGACAGCACCAAGCCAGTCACAAGGGATCCGCTCCCATGACCCAAGCACCTCCTATTAGACTCCACTTCCAACACCGGGGATCAAATTTCAACATGTGATTTGGAGGGGAAGAATATCCAAACCATAGCAGCCAGTAAATGGTAAATCAGAATTTGAACCCTTATTCTCACTGGTATCAAAAGTTTTCCTAATAGTTGCTGCCACTTCTCTAGGCTCTGTGGCAGGTGTGGGGCCCTGAATACAGAAACTAAGGTTGGCTCTTGCCCTCGAGGAGCATATAGTCTAATGGGAAGAAAAGACAGAAGTAATGATGCTACAATGTGAAAACATGGTCTCCAGGGCTAAAAGCAATGTGTTATGGGAGCTCCAAGGAAAAAGTAACTCAACCCAGGGATAGAGAAAGCTTCACAGAAGAGGCAAAGTAAGAGTTGGGTATTGAAGGATGAATAAGAGTTTGCCAGGCAGAAAAGAGGGAAATGAGCATTGAGGCTTGGGGTAATCATGTAAACAGATGCACAGAGATAGGAAAGATCCTCACATACTAAAGATAGTAAGATAGGAGTATGTGACTGAGCGGTGAGAGAAATGGAACCAGGCTGGAGAGAAAGCCCAGGTGCTGACTGTGCAGAACCTTGCCAGTCATGCTATGGAGAGTAAAGGAGATTCTATAGACAAGCTGCGGGTAGAAAGAGACCAGCGAGGCAGCTGCTGCACCAGAACAGACTAGAGAAGATGAAGAATAAGAATAATGGGGTGAACTGAAGGCACATTCATGGGGTAGGGATGTTCTGGGAGAAAAGGATGTCAAAGGCTGACATGAAACACATGGGAAAAAAGGTAATGCCTGCTTAAAAGGGGGCCAATGAGGCAAAACAGCCCATAAGAGAAACAGTAACTTAGGATCCTCAATATTTAGGATACTGAAGTAATCACAGAGAAAGCCGAAAGCATATTTGATTTAGACCAGTAAGAAAAAGGGAGACAAAGTATCAAAAATGGAAATGATGGAGATTCACACAAGATCTCCAACAGAGATCAACAGAACACAAAAAGTAAAATGTTAAGATGCAATATTCTATGTTTTAAGGGGAACTTAACTAAAATGAATAAGAAATTGAAAGCAGCCCCAAAATAAAAACACACACAGTAAAGTCTGGTTTAGAGGTCAGGCCATTGGACCATGGAATACAAGCAAGGACACCAAGAGGTAAACAGGCACCATTCATAAGCATGGATGATGGCAGCCACGCCGACCTGAGGAGCAGAGATGGTGCAGACTGCTGTAGGGACAGGGATCATGTCCATGGGGAGTTTTTCCATATTTTCCCCTAGGACATGCATCATAAATCATATATAAATGAGGGGTGTGGGTGCCAGGGTACAACCCAGGGAACACTGAGACCTGCAATGACAGCACAACTTCCTTGTTATCTGCAGTATTGCTTTCCTGGTGCTAGCTGCAAGTCATGACTCACGCTCGGGAATCAAATGTTCTCCCAAAAACTGTTTTAATGACACACACCACTTCTACAGAAAGGAAGGTGATGTCTTCCCATTGATGCAGGCAGAGCTTTAAAGCCCAGTCAACCCTCTGGAGGGTTCAGGAAAGTTCCCAGTAAGACAACATAAAGACTGAACACTGTATCTCCTGCTGGATGGAAGAAGGGATGCTGGCTGATCCAACCAGAGGAAGGAAGAAAGGGAGGGAAGGAGAAAGGGAGGGAGGTGAGTAGGTCAGTCCACGGACAATTCTACCAGGAAATCAAGGAGGAATTTTAACTGTTAGAGCTTCAAGGTTCCTCAGAGACCATCTTGTCCAACTTCCTGTTTTATAGATAAGGAAAATAGGCCAAAACAAGGAAGACGTCCCCCAGCCTCACACGGCACATTGGTAGGAGAGAGAGGGAGGTGGTGGAACCAGGGCTTCTCACACCTTCCATCCCAAGAGGCTGCTTTCCCCAGGGTCCAGTACCCAAGTCCTCAGGTAAACCAGCCCCTCCTCCCAACAGTGGGCCCAACCCCTTCCTGGGGAACACAAGGGGGTGGGGCGGAATAAACGGGAGGTAAACCAGCCACACTCTGGTTCTGGATTACTCTGAATTACTGATTTTGGTGGTGGATGGATGGCCCCTCTCAGCTCCACTCTCAGAGCCTGCTCCTGTTTGGTGGGTATATCTAGCATGTCTCAAATTATTTCTCCTCATATGAAAATGCACAATTACATACAAGCCTATTCAGAAGGGACAGTTAGCTATTCATATCTGCAAGGAAGCAACAGTACACTTTTCGTGACAGATGTCATATCCTCCCATGGCAATGCTTGCCTCGGAGCAGAGGAGGACCTTGCTCTAGAAGCTCTGTCTAGTAGCTGGGAAAAGACTCTTCCTTGGTTACAGTATTAGCTTGAGATTTTTTGAGCTTGAGCTTTTTAGATGGCTGAAAAATCTACCTAGCAATTGGCAGACCGACCTAATTGAGGGTGTTGGCGCCTCACAGGGAGAGGCAAACAGGATGGTTGCAACGGGTTTTACTACAGTCACATGCAGAAACAAACAGCAGTCAGACTATGGCAGTATGATGAGCATCATTTCTTCATGACAGTTTCATGATACAGGCAGAAATAAAGTGAATCTGTGGGTGGCGATAAAGAATAGAGAAACAATGGGGCAAACTATAAAGGAATATAATGAGAAATAGATAAATGTATAATCAACCTTAGGAATAAACTCCTAATGAATCAAAATAACCATAATTTAAAAACTAAAATAGATTTGCAGAATTTCCATTTGAACAAGCCATCCACAGCATAAAAAAATAAACATATTTCAGTCTTAGAATATAAACTCTTGTTTTCAAATAAATTAATCAAGTGCTCATGACTGCCAACTCTGGCACCAAACACCGTAGGCCATAGTAGGGAACAGTAAAATAAAGCAGAATCCTTACCCAAAGTAGCATGAAGTCCTACTTGGTACAAACAAGGTGTACATGACTGAATTAGTGAAAAAGAGAATTTATACAGCAAGAAGCAAAAGTGATTAGGCAACACAGCAACACCAAGTGTTTCTTCCTGTGACCAAAATAAGCCTCCGAGTGTCAATTTTCTTTTGTTGAAAAAAGGCGTGACTACCAAGTGACTTTTGCTTCACTTTAAATAGAAACATATTTAATCTCTCAATGCAACTTAAAAAATCAAATTGGGCAAAAGTACAAGTTAGTCTTCCAATCTTTAGTACAGTATTTCTCAAAATAAAGTCTGGAGACCATCTGCATAAGAATCAACCAAAACACAGGTTTAAAATGCACATTCCTTGGCCTACTCTAAGATCCACTGTTGGGGGGGACCTCTGGGGTGAGGCCAAGGAATCTTCATTTTTACAAATACTAAGGAGGACTCTAATGTTTACTCAAGTTTGAGGACTGGGGCTTCCGAAATCCTGTGTCCTAGGCCTCTTCCACACCTGTGCCAGAATGCTCTTTCTGAAACAGAAATCTCATCATGTGGTCCTCCTGCCAAAAGAAGAAAGAAGGAAAGAGAGAGGGAAGGAGGAAGGAAGAGAGAGAAGAAAGGAAAGGATGGGGAAGAAAGGAAGAAGAGAGAGAAAGGAAAGGAAAGAAAAAAATAGAAAAGGGGGGGAGAAAAAGAAAGAACAAGAAAAGGAGGGGAAAAAGGAGAGAAAAGAAGCAACAAAGTGATGTCTTTGGCTTGTGTGAGACTCCTATATTTTAAATGGTTGAAAAAAACCAAACGTATAGTATGTCATTACAAGTGTAAATTATATACAATTCAAATTCCAGTGTTAATAATAAACTTTTATTGAAACACAGCCACTCCTATTTATTTGTTATCTATATCTGCTTTCATGCAATTGCAACAAGCCCATCTAGCCTGCAAAGCTTAAAATATTTACTATGTGGCCCTTTATAGAAAACAACTGCTGACCCCTTGCTAAAGAATAAACTCTTTGAAAGCAAGGACTAGCTCTTATTCATTTGGAGTTAATTCCTGATTGGATTAGATTGGAGTTCCTATCCGCTGAGACTGAATATACAAATGGTCATGGCCAGACCATGTATGATAACAGAACTCTAACCCATAACCTCTGCAGCAAACCTCCCAGAACGGTCAGGACTTGGTCAATGACTGCTAGCTTCCTTACTTTTTGCCCATTTCCAACCAAATATTCTCCCCAAACCAATCACATAAGATTCCCTGATTCTAGTTAGCCCACCTCCAGCTTCCTCATGCTAGCAACCTCTCTGATCGAAGGATATGGACCTAAAAGCTTCTCTTTTTTGGCTGTAAAGCTTTTCCACTCCACTGCCTGTCTTTGAGTTTCTGCTAAACACTAAGAATGGTGGCAGCCTCCCTTGCGATAGCAAGCTGTGAATAAACAGCATCTGTTTGGTCTCCTCTGGGTGGTCTTTATTTCCAGTTAACCTGGAACACGCCTCGCCCCCATATGGTCTGGACTGTCTATTGCTGTGGACTCCAGTCTTCACTCAGGTGTGGCACCCAGGAGGCCCCTTGCCTTGCTGCTCCCAGGCTCTTGCAGGCAGCCAAGTCTGCGGCAATGCGGTAAATCAGCACTGTGTCTGAATTCCACTCTCTTTGCATTGAGTACCTCGGCTGTTTATTCTCCACTTGGTAACACCCAGGTTTTTTTGTTACTGGTTCTCATTTGTTTGGAACAATCAGGTCATTCCTTTTCATCCATTTTTGCTCTCTTTTGTCCTTCTCTTTTGTGTAGTGCTGTCTCAGGGCTGTTGGTCGTAAAGAGACTCACAGGGTAGAACACAGACATAGGCCCTATTGTTTGTTGTTTGAGCCAGATTCACAGACTGGTGATTCTGTGGTTCTCACCAGATCGGCATCTATTTGGACAAACTTTTCTGTGAGTTACCAATAGAACCAGATTAGGTCCTCCTTCCGTCTCTACTTTTTGTCCTGAGAGCCTGGCTTTAATCCAGACAGAGCATTTTCTTTGGTTTTCCTCCTGGGAGGGTGCAGATTGTCAGGTCTGCATTTGAGGTGGCCAACTGTAAGGCTGGGGGTCAGAGACACTAAGTGCACAAGCATCACTTTCAACCAGCTGTTGCCACCTCTCGTGAGGTCATGTAAGTCTAATTCCTGTCCTCCTCCAGAAAAAAACTCTTGCTTCCTATATGTACTCTCACTACAATCCTAATTCTTGCACCTATCATACCTAATTTCACGAAGGTAATCTTCAGTGTGTACACTAGGGAACATGTGACTTAAACAAAATTGTACATTTGAAAGATCCTTAGGGGAAAAAAAGGAGTAAGATCTCTCAGGCCCAATAGGCAGCCTTTTTGATTAGCATGCAGAAGCCTCCAAACAAAATTCTTTTTTTTTTTTAATCCTTTTAAATTTTTTTCAAAATATTAAGGAGGTACAAATGTTTTTGTTACATGGATACCTTGTACAATGCTTAAGTCAGGGCTTTTAGGGTGCCCATCACTGTACCCAATAGGTAAGTTTTTACTCCTCACCGCCCCCCATCTCACCCCCTTCTTGGTTTCCAATGTTCTTTATATCTCTTTGTGCCCATGTGTGCCCATCATTTAGCTCCCAATTCCCCGATAAAGATAGGGTCCCCAGGAAGAATGTGTTGCAAGACCAATTATTAGAGTACATGTGGTGTTTTTTTTTTTCCATTCCCAAGATAATTTACTTCGGATAATGGCCTCTAGTTCCATTCCAAACAAAATTCTGATTCAAAAATGCTTCACTAAAGGATTATTTAGCCAAAGCTAATAAACAATTTGACAATCTTAAGCAACACAGACTAGACTCATTTCCCTAGTACATTCCCCCCCTTCTTGTCGTGCAGTTGCCTCCCTACATTCAGCTCTCCCTATCCCCCTTACCCTTCTGATCTCCTTTTGTACCTGTCAACTCCTCTTCCCCTTGTCCACACCCCCTCCCTTTTCTCAACAATTCTCCTAAGACTCCAAGATGCATTAAAAGATCTATCCCACTCATGAGCTAGGTATTCAGACCACTGTGGAATTTAAACCTTGCACCCAGGCTAAATGAAGAGCTATAATTAAGGATTCCTTAAATCCAGACAAGACCGGCAACTATTTATAGAAAAATTTAGAATTCTTTTGAGTGCATTTGACCCAGAATTACCAGACTTTATCAACTTATACACATTGGTTGAAATCTAAATCCTGAATAGCAAAAGCTAATTGGACTGTCCCAGAAAAAGATGTACATAATCTCTCTTTCCACAATAAGCATGAGGCTTAAAAAAAAAAAAAAAAAAAAATCAGGAGGATTGCTTGAGCCCATCCAGGAGTTTGAGTCCAGCGTAGACAACATAGCAAGACCCCGACACTTAAAAAAACAAAATAGGCCTGAAAAGTAGGGCAAAATCTTCTAGAAGTCATATCCAGAACATTTCCAATAAAAATAAATTGGACCACCACACAATCATGCAAAGAGAGAAAGATGAAACTATAGGAGATTTTCAAGCTAGATGAGAAGATAACTTTCAACAGCATTCAAGAGCTAAAGGTGCTGATCTTACAGCAATTCTTTCATCTTGGCCGTAAGTACTCCCACTATCCCTTACAGCCATGTAGTCTACTCCCTGAGGGACACACTGGCTATTCTCTTATGAATGGGTAATTGGAAAGCCCATGTACTCAGAGATTTCACCTCAAATACTAGATTCTGCCCTGCTGCACAAAGACATGGCAAAATATTGCAAGGAACTCATGAACTATACCAGCCTGTTACCAACAGATTAAGGACCCTTTCCCAAAACATCCTCCTAAACAGCCTCCTCATGATCTTAAATCAAGAGATTTGTCTATTGGAAATAAACATGAGAACAAAAAAAAAACTGTTCTGGAACCTTGTTGGAAGATACCTTATCAAATACTGTTAGCTACAAATACAGTAGTGAAACTCCAAGGAGTCAATTCCTGAGTTCACAACTAGAGAAGCAATGCAGAATTCCACAGAACTGGAAAGTTACTCCAAAATGGGACGTCAAAGTGAGAATTCTCAGAGATCCTCCAGAAGTAGCCAATTTTCAGAAGTAGACAGTTGATGACTTTGAATAGGGGACAGATTTGATCCTAGGCATTGGACCAAGACCCCTGTCTAATGCCTCTTTTGTTTTTCATCTGCCTCCTTACAATCATTCCCATTTTCTATAGACTCCTAGTGCTTGTCCACCCATAATGGCCTTTTTTCTCTGTTCTTTCCTCTTTATTATGATTGTTAGATCAGAAAATACTCATTCTTAGAATACCCCAAACTGTAGCCACTCCCTCAGTCTTCCCGACTGCTGCACAAGCCATCCATCACTGGATCCCAAAACGAAATCTCCCAGGCAATTCTAGCCTTATGTAATGAGACCATAGGGAAACACAGTCAATGGCATTTCCACTTACACCTGTGTGAACAAATGACCTTAAACAAATCAACCTATGACTTTGCTAGTGTCCCTCTCTGCCAGAAAAAAAAAAATTATTACCAATCTGTTGTTCAAACTCTAGTTGCACATTTGAATTCAACAAATTTCCCAGAGTGATGGTCCAAATACTTGCCACCTGGAGAAGACTCTTAAGAGATTCAAACATGTAACTCAGCTAATGTCATGCTTTGGTTCTAACCCTTTGTCATGAATAACTCTTTTTGTCCTGTATCTCCACAGACACCTACTGGATACCACCTCTTTTATGGCCAAGAAGCCTGATCCTACTTGTCTCAGACTAATACCTAATGCACTTTAAGAATAATATTCCAAGGCTTGTCCACACACAGACTCTAATTCTATAAATCACCAAGGCTGTACATGAATACCAAAATGAGGCCACCCTTGGCCGGGCGTGGTGGCTCACGCCTGTAATCCTAGCTCTCTGGGAGGCCGAGGCGGGTGGATTGCTCAAGGTCAGGAGTTCGAGACCAGCCTGAGCAAGAGTGAGACCCCGTCTCTACTAAAAATAGAAAGAAATTATATGGACAACTAAAAATATATATAGAAAAAATTAGCCGGGCATGGTGGCGCATGCCTGTAGTCCTAGCTACTTGGGAGGCTGAGGCAGGAGGATCGCTTAAGCCCAGGAGTTTGAGGTTGCTGTGAGCTAGGCTGACGCCACGGCACTCACTCTAGCCCGGGCAACAGAGCGAGACTCTGTCTCAAAAAAAAAAAAAAAAAAAATGAGGCCACCCTTAATTATTCAGGCATTCTACCTGGGGAAATTACTGACTCATTCTTTATGCAAACAATCAGAGCAGTGTTCCCAATGATGGGAATCGTACAAATAGAAACATCTGGCAAAGTTATTAATGATACCACTTCTGCCCTCGATGGAATACAGGCCAGTCTAAACTCATTGGCACACGTAGTGATGGACTCTTACACTGCTCTAGATTTCTTGTTGGCTAGTCATGGCGGCATCTGTGCCATTGCTGATACTGCTTGCTGTACTTGGATCAAGGAAGCTGAAAAGGTAGAACAGACTAAGTATTGCCTTAAGGAAAAAGTTACTTGGCTTTCTAAGGTTGATCCTCATGACCTATGGAATTTGTTCTCTTGGACGTGGTTAAGTCATTAGTGTTCCTAGTTCTGAAGCAACTTACAGAGACTATTAATTGTTCTCATCTTTGCCACAGTGGCCATGATGCTAGTTGCTGCATTCTATCCAGAGCCTTAAATGCTTCTGCACAGTCTCCCATCAAGTGACTGCCATGATAACAATAAAAAAGGTCAAGAAGATCTTACAAAAACAGTTGACTGGAGACAATGAGATAAGCTCTGACAGGTGAAGTTCTGGCTGATGGGTGTTCCTAAATTGCAAATTCACAAGCCAGATAATGAAGGAAAGAGGACTGAGAGACTGAATATACAAAAGAACATGGCCCGACCAATGGAACACTGACCCAAAATGCACGTAGCAACCAGACACAACAGTCAGGACTTGGTTGATGATGGCCGGGTGCCCCCACTTCCAACTCAGGGCTAATCAGAGGAAGCTAAACACTCACCCCAAACCACTCACACGAGATGCTTTTAGTTAGCTTGTCTGTAGCTTCCCCGTGCCAGCAACCTCCAAAGCATATATACCTGAAGGCTCCTCTTTTTTATTTTTTACTGTAAACCTTTCCCACTTTACCATCTGCCTCTAAGAATCTCAATCAAACACAAATAATGCTGGCTGTCTCTCTTGCTATAGCAAGCTCTGAATAAATAACCTGTTCTCTCTTCATGTATTTCCATGCTACATATAGCCACATGTGTGCTCACAGATGTAAAAATAGCAGGGCCATGTAAAAGACGCTAGAAATCCCAGCAGCCATATAAAGAGGGCAACTCTTCAGTGTGGTAGCACATTGGCACCTCTTCACTCCACCCCCAAGGGCTCAGGTTCAGCTGCTACCCTTGCTACTCCTTCCCAGGGAGGCAAACCTTTGCTGGCCTATCATCCCAACACTGCACCCAGGCTTTGCTCAGATCTCTAGCTTCCCAACCATATGCCAAGGCATAGCCACAAAGGGATCACCAGTGTGCTGAGAAGTCACTGATTCTCATGCCACCACCCTAGCCAGGCACCTCTAGCCATAGGCAGCCTCATCTGCTCAGCCCAGCTGGCCATGCAAACATCATCATTTTCTGTGCACGCCATGACTTGACAAAGCTGGGAAGGCACTAAGGGGCCTCTGTGCCACTCTGCCCTTGGATCTCTCGTGCTATGTGCTAGCCTCTGCCCTGGGAAGGAATTTACATAGGCCTGTGGGGCTTCGACAGACAAGATGCCCAAAATGAGAGGCATACAAATATGATGCTTTCAATGGCTAAGAGAGCTGCCCTCTGACCCCAGGGAAATGAGCTCAAGTGTTCTGTGGCTGGAAAGTGTTTCACGCTTTCAGATTCTGAGAACTATAAAAGCTGCAGCATGGCTCCAAACAGGCAGAACCCATAATAGCCTCACCTTCCCACTGATAGTAGTACATCTAAATTATATTAACATTAAATAATATTGCTAAGGCTAATTATTATCATAACAATACATCGTCCAACATTCAATGAGCTCTCACTATATTCCAGGCGCAACTGCCAAATTACTTCACGTTTCTTCTCACTTCATCCTCACAACAGCCTGATGATGCAGGTTCTGTTAATGAACCCATTATACAGATGAGGAAACAGAAGCTAAGAAAATCAGAGTAAGGTTCATACAGCAGAACAGGTGCTAGATCCCAGCTCTAATCTGTTAGACATCATACTGTGAGCTAGTAACCTTTAATTCACAATGCTACATATAACCCATATTTGACTAACCGCACATCTTAGCAACTCAGGCGGATAACTTAATATGAATAACAAATATATACAAAGGAGAGAAAATTCATCATTATTCAGCAAGTGAAAATAAATTCTAATTTATATCAAGTCAGCTGTTAATACTATGCCAATTCTAATTAGATACTTGTGCTTTGACAAATACAGAATATAAATTTCTTTTCATGTTTCAATTTACTGTGGTTTTAAAATTAACTTTGCATTAGCAATTGCCTTCAAAATTATTTGAGATAACCACTAAAGTAATTTTATATAATAGTCTATTTTATGCACCAAGCCAGCATTTCATCAGCATTTTACAGCCTAATATTAATGGAATTTAATTAATATATTTTAATCATAATGATCCCATAGGATTAAATTACATGAAAACCAGGCCAATATTAACAAAAAATATCTAGAAATCATACTAATATTTGTATGTTATTTCAGAAGAAGTAGGTTCAATAATATGCTACCTTTATAACAATCAATTTCTATAAACTAGAAAGAGGAAGGAATTTGAATGTCATTTTAGTCTATTCAACCTTAGGATGTGTTACTTCCTAAGTCTGAATATAAGGATATGAATAATCCAGGACATCACTGTATCACGCAAGCATACCTAAGGCTCAACAGGGGATTAGCTGGAGAGCTTTTTGGCTTCTCCATTTCACCATCCCCACCTCTCCCAGTTTTATGCTGGAAACAGATAGTAGTACATTGGTCTAAAGCAAGTCAGCAAATTTTTCTGCAAAAGGCCAAACAGTAAATATTTTAGTCTTTGCCAGCCAAGACAGTCTCTGTTGCAACTATTCAACTCTGCTATTATAGCATTAATGCAGCCAGAGACAATGAAATGAATGTCACTATTGTATAAACTTTATTTTATTTTTAACTAACTTTTTATTCTTAAATTTGATTTATTCATGTGCTTTTAACTTATTTTATAAACTTTATGTAGGGACATGGACATTTGTATTTTGTATAATTTTTATGTGCTCTGAAATACTATTCTTTTGAATTTTTTCAACCATTTAAAAATGTAAAATCCATTCTTGCTCATGGGCTATACAAAAACAGGAGGTGGGACTAACTTGGCCCTCCGGTCCTAGTTTGCTGACCCTTGGTCTAAAGCAGAGTTGTCCTCCAGTTTCCCTTTATAATCACATCCTCAGTCAAGTTCACACTGTGCAGAGGTCCTCCAGTATTTGTTTTCAAACAACAAATACAGCTAACACTTCAGTGCTTACTCTATGCCAGGCCATGTGTGAAGTGCTTTGAGTGTATCTTGTCATTTATTCCTTCCCTCAACTTCAAAGTAGGTTCCGTTAGTATCTCCACTTTACAGATGAGGAAACTGAGGCTTAGAGCAGTTAAGTAACTTGCTGAAGGGCGTGAAACCAGCAGGTGGCAGAGCTAAAGCAGTCTGACTCCATAGCCCCTGTTATAGATACCCACTATTACATGTCTTCCTAAAAAGGCTTCTTTTGGGGGACAGGAAGCAGGAGAGAAGAGTAAAAAACCAGGAAGCTTAATATGAAGAACAAATAGGAGATGTCAAGAGAGCCAAGGTCACAACCACCAACACAATAAGCAAAGGTCCCATTTCTACGTTTCTTTTGAAAAATAACTAGCTCTGATCATTTCAGTCTTTTATTTAACAGTGAATGCTGCCAATTTCCATGCAACAGTATGTACCACTAAGTGTGAGGGACTGAAATCTCCCCAAATATAACTGAACAGGCATTCAGTTGTCCAGGAAGGTCAGCTTCATATTTTACCTTTTTGGGGAATGGATGAAGCAGCCATTCTGTACGTTCTTCCTTGGTACCTGCACCAAGGGAGGGGACCCAGGATGTTCCCAACGTTACCAGGTCACATCTGTCCATGATGAGAGAAATTTACATAGCACTCTTTCCCCTAAATCTTTCCCTCTGGGAAAGACACTCCAAACTTCTCTTCCTGCAATGAGGAGGCCAGGACCTTAGAGCCAGGACTGGGTGTGGGAGAGGGGTAGGAAAAGGAGGAAGGGGCCAGGGGAAATTAGATACGGTCATCTGGACAGTGAACTCTAGGGCTAAAGAGGCTCCCAAAACATCAGCTCTGAAGGTGTAAAAAGAGAGGTAAGAACCTGATCTAAAGTTAAACGTCCTCGGTTGGGGTGAAGCACACAAATTGTGTCCAAGAGACCCAGCTGGAGGAAGAACTTGGCACAAGTGAGCAAGAAGAGGAAATTTTTGTTGAACCTGTGACCTCATTCACTCTTTCAACAAACATGTGCTGAATATCACTCTGTGCCACAAATCTAGGCCTTGGGGACAAAGCAGTGAACAGACAGACAAGGTTCCTGCCCTTGCTAGGTTTACAGCAATCCGATAATGACAATAAAGGTAGAGGAAATACTGAATCTTATAGAAATACCAGCTGGGAGAGAAGCATTAAGGATGCTCTGTTAGGTAGCTTCTTAACATGGCTCCCAAAGATCCCCACCCCCTGGTATGCACGCCCTTGTGTAATTCCCTCCCCTTGATTATGGGCTGGATCTAGTGACATGCTTCTATGGAACAGAAGACAGCAGGCTATCAAAATCTGTGACTTCTGCCTTGCTTGCACCCTTTCTCTTTCTTGCTCTCACCTGCTCATTCACTCTAAAGCAAGTTGGAAATTGCCCAACGGAGAGGCCCAAGTGGCAGGGAACTGAGGGAGACCTGCAGGCAACAGCCCATGAAGAACTGAGGCCCTTGGTCCAATGGCCCACAAGGAACTGAATCCTGTCAACAACCTCATGGACAAACTTGGAAGCAGACCCTTCCCCAGTCAAGCCTTCAGATGAGACTACAGCCCGAGCGGCACAGCGATTGCAACTTGTAAGAGACCCTGAGCCAGAGGACCCAGCTAAGCTGTCCCCAGATTCCTGACCCACAGAAACTAAGATAATAAACATTACTGTTTAAAGCCAGTAAGTTTGGAGAAAATTTTTTATGCAGTAATAAACTCATACAGACATCAAATCAGGTTTCTCAGAAAATACCCACCTAACTCTTTCAAACTGCTCTTGATTCTCACAAGACTAAGAGATTATAGGACGTTTAGTAATAAGGCCTAGAAGCTCTAATAACATTAGTAACATTGATATTGATGTTGCAAAGGAAACCATCCCTCACAATGGATGAGGCTGAGCTGGTTCCAACTACAAGACAGAGATTCTTACTTGCTCCCAGAAGAAAAAAAAAAAGAAAAAAAAGAAATCAAGTGAAAGAAGAAGGTCTCTCTTTCAGCAATGGGCTGAGAGTGGGGCAGAGTAGGGGAGTTGAGCAGAACCAAAATGGAAAAAAGCACAATAAAAAGGAGGCTGTTTCTAAAACATCATTCAGGAGATTACGGATCAACTGGCTTCCCCCAGATTTACTTTTCCCAGGGTAAGAAGCACATATGATTACAATGGTACTCAGTGCTCAAACAGCACCCTGGGTTTCCTCCACCAAATCCCTTAACATGCTGAACCGTAAAGGAACTGTTTAACATCCCGTTTCTCCCAGTAGAGTAGCAGGCCAATGCCAATCTCAGTTACCACTGTACCCTTAGTGTCTAGCACAGTGCCTGCCACACAGTAAGAAAGAATTCAATATATATTTGCCAAATAACTAAAATATCCCAGTCTTGTGACCGGAAATATGCATAGAAAAAAAGACCAGAAAGGAAATGTATCAAACCATAAAAACTGATGACTAGATGGAAGAGTATGATCCTTTTTTATTTTGATATGTTTGCTTGCATTTTGTCTGCACATAGACTTGTCTGCACAATGTCTACAATGCAAAGAGAGAAATGCCTGAGACCACCATAAGACAGATCTTTTGGACCCTGTGCAGTTTACTTTTATAATTTTATAATCTTAAGACTGCTGCCATAAATTTCCAAATTCAAAGACTTATTTATAATAGATTACCATCTCACTTGTCAATTAGTCAACCTGACAACTGAATTCTTAAGCACCATGTAGAAACTTTCAAACATAAATTAAGAGATCAACACCTGCAGAGCAATATTATACATACAGTTACAATTGATATTTGTCTTTAAATAGAATTAATCACTTCACACATTAGGCCCCCCAAAATGGTATCAAATGGGAGAAATAGTGTATTAAAAAATAACCACAAGAGATTCTTTGGATTGTGCAGTACCATTAGCTGTAACCAGACTTTAAAATGCATTAGAGCATACAGCCTACAAAATAATCTTGCCCCAAGATACAATCAATTAAGTGGCAGATTTTGTGTGTGTGTGTGTGTGTACGCACGCACGCACGCATGTGTGTGAACTTTACATTTTTATCATGAGTTACTAGATAGATCACAAAGGCAACAAGCTCAATCTTGTTGGAGGGAGCAGATTACCCTTCCAGAAGCTCAAAACTTTCCATCTTAGAAACAAAGGCAGTCTTCTGAAACTAGTTCTCAAGATTGTTCTCTAGATTTATACACATAGGAAACATTTCTTCCACATAATTCCAAGTTCCAAAGAGAATTCAAAGTCATCCATATGTCCCCAGTGTAGAATGTCACCAAATAAGCCAGATGAATTGCACCCAGAGACAGGCTCCATTCCGGCCTTGTCATAACTATACCTACAGTGTGCCAGAAACAGTTAAGGGACACCTCCACCGCAACAGAGGCACTCTGATTCCGGCAGAAGTGCCTTCATTCGAGAAGCCTCACCTCTTAAGTTATCTCTGCACAGTTCAACAGAAGGGTAATGCAAGCCACATGCATGATTTTACATTTTCTAGTAGCCACATTTTAAAAACATAAAAATAGATGAATTTCAATAATATATTTTCTTTAACCCAATATATCAAAAATAATATCTTTTTAACATGGAATCAATATGAAAATCACTGAAATACTTCACATTCTTTTTTATACTAAGCCATTTATTACTAAATCCCTCATGTCTGTCATATAGTATTCAATTCAGACAGCGCACAGTTCAAATGCTCAATAGTCACATGTGGGTTGTGGCCATAGCATTGGACAGCACAGGGTTAGTGCACTTCTACCTGCATATCAGGAGAGACCTTTTTATATTATTAGTTATCAAACTAGCTCATCTCTCATGAATTTAAGCCAAAGCCCAACCATATAGAAATAAGAAAGCAAAATAACCTAATGTAGTTTCCATTGACTCAGAAAATAAAATATACTGAGAAGCTTGTTTGTGCCAGGCTACTGAGCCAAGGGCTCATCTCATTCCATTTAATGCTCACAAGAACCCTATGAGAAGGTGCATCTGGGCCAGGCGTGGTAGCTCACACCTGTAATCCTAGCACTCGAGGAGGCTGAGGTGGGAAGACTGCTTGAAGGCAGGAGTTTGAGACCAGCCTGAGCAAGAGCAAAACCCTATCTCTACTAAAAATAGAAAAAATTGGCCAGGCAACTAAAAATAGAAACAACCAACCTAAAACTTAGCCAGGCATGGTGGCAAGTGCCTGTTGTCCCAGCTACTCGGGAGGCTGAGGCAGGAGGATCCCTCGAGTCCAGGAGTCTTAGGTTGCTGTGAGCTAGGCTGATACCACAGCACTCTACCCGAGGCAACAGAGTGAGACTCTGTCTCAAAAAAGAAAAAAAAAAAAAGAAGGTACATCTGTAATCCCCATTCTACACATGTGAAAACTGAGGCACAGAACATTAATTAATTTGCCTAAAGCCACACTTACAAGCAGGTGTGGTACTTACTCAACAAGAGGGAGAAAAGGAAATACAGGAGAACAGGAGATCAATGGTCTGATGGGAATGTGCACACCAGAAAAGAATCAGGGAAGTACCTGAAAGGCTGGGAGAGAATTCTAGATAAATTCATCCACAAAGTAAGGAAGGGAAGGGAGTGAGAAACATGTTCAAGAGGAAAAACAGAACTGGCAACTGAAAATTTTTGTGTCAACAACTGATGACTCCAATGATGTTGAAAATGATGAAGACGATGACAATGACAACAAGAACCAACATATTTGGAGCCTTTGCTCTGGCCAGGCATTGTGCTAAAGTCAGAGCTTCTCAGCTGCAGAACTGTTGACATTTGGGTGGAATAATGGTTGTGGAAGCTGTCCTGTGCATTGCAGGATGTTGAACAGCACCCCTGTCCCCCACCTACCAAATGCCAGTAACAGCCCTCCACCCCCAACAAGCACAGCAATCAAAAATGTCTCCAGACATACTTTTCTGGGAAGGATGTTTTTAAAAAAAGTCTCTAGACATTGTCAAATGCCCCCCTAGGAGGTAAAATTGCCCCCCTGTGCCGAGTGTTTCACAGACATCATCTCATTTATTCTTCACTGTGGCCCTACTGGGAGCATTATTACTGCCCTCACTTTGCAGATCAGAAAACTGAAGGTCTGGTTGGGCAGCCAACACAAGGTTCCACCGCTGATAAATGAAAGAACTAGGACTGGAATCCAGGTCTCCCTGATTCCAAAGCATACTTTTACTGCTGGCTTTCAATACGAGTTCCTTCTCTCCTCCAACTCATATAGGGATTTGCATGTTTTCCTACTCCCTGGGCTGATCCCAGAGAGGAACAGAAACAAAACACAGCTGCGGCGCTCCTCACTGAGTTTTCCTCCTGCCACAATCACTTTTTGCTTCCCCTTCCTGCCTGTGTTCTCTTAGCTCTATTTGTACCCGTGTTTCCATAGTTAATCACCTTCCAGGAAAAGGGCAGGGTATAAATGAAAAGATAAATGTTTAAAGCCTGAATACATACTTACGGAGAGAGAGTCCTCAAACTCAATACAGACATCTAACCACCTGCAATTAAAAGCCACAAATATGTTTTTATAAGGAAAATTAAGCTATCAGCATATCATCTTTGATACAAAGTGAGATGTGACTAAAAATGTAAACTTCACAAATGGAGCTAAAGTTCAAATTGCTACCAGTTGTAAATTTGTTCTTGAAATATCAAACACATGGGAAACAGAAGCTAATTATTTTGTCCTATTTTAGTATGTGAAAATTACTTATAATCTGCCTGTTAAACAATTCAAAATTATTTTAAATGATAATTGACTATCAAACTAGGCCAATTTACACCTACAATCCCTCTGAAAGTGCCAAGAAACTGGGACAACCGCAGAAGAAAAGAAAAACATTTCCATGTGTGTCAATTTCTTTGTTTCTCAACCACCAGTCCGCAAGGCAGGGAAATCTGAAAAGTTTCACTAAGCACAACTGATAAATAAGAAAGCACTTTTCAAGCATTTAAAGTTTCGCATTATTTGATTTGACTATGCCAAGGAACACCCAAAGACTCTCACACTTAAGTCATTATTCTAATGTTGCTTGTGAAGTTTTTAATTTTTTAAACGAGAAAAATGGGGAATTTCTTCTTACCACTTCATTGTTAATATTTTTAAAGTATTATGTAATTTGTTTAATGCCTTTACCCCATTCCAAAGAAGGAAAGGAGCATTTGTTTACACACTGCAGTCGTCTCTCGGTATACCCAGAGGATTCGCTCCAGGACCCCCGTGTATACCAAAATCTGCGCAGACTCAAGTCCCGCAGTTGGCCCTGTGGAACCTGCACATACAAAAAGTTGACCCTCTGTACATGTGGGTTTCACATCCTGCAGATACTGTATTTGCAATCTGCATTTGGTTTGTAATTTACTTTTTAAGAAAATGTGTTGGCCAAACCCAGAGAATAAATTCAACAGTAGATTCTTAGTGTCTCAAAGATAACTTTGAGGAGGGAGGGAAGGAGGGAGGGAGAAGAGAGAGAAAGGAAAGAAAGAAATAGAAAAAAAGGAAAAGGGGGAAAAAAAGGAAACAAGAAAAGGAGGGGGCGGGGAAAGAAACGACAAAGGGATTTCTCGGATAGCTTATGTGAGACTTTGATGTCCCTGCAGCTCTGTGTATCCCCTAATATCAAATTCTCAAAATCCCTCTCACCTCTCCAAATTCCTTCACTGTGTATTCTAGAATTCAGGGTCCTCAAGAACAAGGAACCCTGTACTCTCAGCCTCTTGGAGAATGATAGCTTACCTTTCTTGACTTAACCAGTTTGGCTTCCCAGCTGGTTGGAAAGCACTTCACTGAAGCCTTCTCCTCCAAAGACCCTGCCCCCCCCTTCCCCCATACTCCCTCTCAGCTTATGGCTTCTCCTTTTCACCCAGAAAATGGACGCCGCAAAGAGAATTGCCTTCACCTACAGCTACCTCATCAACTCGTGGACTTGCATCTGTGCCCAGATCCTCTGCCATCCCTCCTGGGTGCCCTGGCCACGTACCTACCCGTGGCAGCCCTCCCTCTTGTGTACTGGATCCCGTCCCCTCTCTCCTGCTCGAGGACACCACTCCAGTGGTGCCTTTTCTACCAAGTCAGACCCATCAGCAGATAAATGCATCATCATGTCTCTCATTTCAAAAACACCCTCTCCGGACCCCTACACCTCCTTCTCCACCTACTGTCCTATTTCTCTCCATTCTCCTTTATAGAAAAACTTTTTGGAAAAGTTGTCTAGGCTTATAGCCTCCAATTAGAATCAAACTTTTCCCCCACCCTTTCCCCAAAATAGCTCTTAGCAATATTGGTATCATCAGTGACCTTGATAAGTCCAATGGTCAATTTTCAGTTCTCACATTACCTGATCTGTCTGGCACGTCTGAAACAACTGATTATGCCCTCCCTTGTGAACCACTTTTCTTCACTTGACCTCAAGGGTACCACACTCTCTTGTCTCATTCCATATCATCTACTTGACCTCTTGCTGTTGGAATAGCCCAGGGCTCAGTGTTCTCTGTTTACACTATATGTGCTATATTAAACTCATGCTCTTGGGGATCTGATCCAGTCTTTCAGTCCCAAATTTATATCTTTAGCCTGGCTGTCTCCTGAATTTCAGACTTGCAGAGCCAAACAACTGTCATCCCCACTTGGATGTCTAATAAATGTCCCACATTTCAGAGGCCCAAAACCAAGTCCCTAGTTTTACCCTCCAAACCTTCTCCCCTGTAACATTCTCATCAATAACTCCATCCTCCCCATTGCTCAGGCCCCACACCTGAAAATCATTCTCTTCTCTGTTCCTCCCATCCCACATCTACTCTACTTAGTTTTATCAACAAATACATCCAGAATCTGAGCACTTCTCACCACCTCTACTACTACCAACCAGGTCCAAGTCACCAACCTCCCTCTCCTGGACTAGAGCACTTGCCTCCGGTCTTCCCGCTTCTGTTAGGTAGATAGTTAGGATCTCTGGCTCTTCTCAGGACAAGGGTTCCCTGTTTTGGTGCTGTTTCGAGAAATTGCTCCACCTGGGAAGAAGGATAGGGACGGGCACTCCATTTTGGTGTTGCCCCACTCTTAATTCTATCCCGAGCAACTGCTACACCTGGGGAAGGAGGGAATGCTTTATCAATCTAGAAATTTCCCAGCCCAGGCATAAGATTTAGAAAGTGACCTAGAGTAACCTAAGGGTAATAAATATGCCATTAGCTTGAATCTGCATTGCGGTTCACCGCCCCCACTCAGGTGGGCTTTCTTAGAGAGAGCTTATATATACAGATGGAACTTTGAGGGCACCTGTTGATCATTTGCTAACATCCTACACCTCCCAAGGGCCCTCCTCCAGACTGGGCTAATAAAAGGAAACAATTGGAGAAGTCAGTAGGAAGTGAGTGGGTCAGTCAGTGAGTTGGTCTGTCTCCATGGAGTGTCCACCTGTTTTACTCTACAGTAAAGAGCTGCTCTTGTGAAACTGCTCCCTGCCTGAGTTTACTCTGTCATATTGGCCTTGCTGGTGATTTTTCCAAGAAAGGAGTTAGAGGACCGGGATAATAGTCTGGACTTGACACTTTGGTGTGTCTGGTCATTTTTCAGCCAAGAGCACACCAAGAACCGAGGGCAGACTCCCACCCTAACATCTTTGGTGCCAAAACCCAGGATTCTGACACTTCTACCATTACCCTCCTGTGGTTTGTTCTTAAGACAGCAGCCAGAAGAGTTCTGTTAAAACATTCCATCACTCTTCTGCTCAAAAAACCCTCCAATAGAATTTCACATGGAGTAAAACCCAGGTCCTTAAAATGGACAACAAACCTCTCCTTCTAATCCTGTTTCATTCTTCTCATGTCTCTAATCACCATCTCACATCTCATATATTACACTTTGTTGTTGTCATTGTTTATTGTCTGTCTGCTCCACTAGCATGTAACCTCCAAGAAGGAAGTTTTCTTTCATTCATTTCTATACTCCTAGCATCTAGAATAGTGCCTGGCATATAGTGGAGACTAAATAAAATGTGCTGAATGAATGAAGTGTGAGAGTAAGAAAAGCATCAAGTCATATCTAAGAACTGAAGATTTAATCTCATCTGTCATTATGTCCCTTCTTTTTTATCATGATTAAATATATATGGCATAAAATTTACCATTTTGACCGTTTTAAGTATACAGTTTGATGGCATCAAGTCCATTCACATTATCGTGCAACCATCACCACCATCCATCTCTGGAACATTTTTCATCTTCCCAAACCAAAGCTCAATACCCACTGAACACTATCTCCCCATTCCTCTCTTCCCCAGCCCCTGGCAACCACCATACTTTCTATGAATTTGACTACTCTAGGTATCTCATTTAAGTGGAATTACACAGTATCTGTCCTTTGTGACTGGCTTATTTCACTTAGCGTAATGTCTTCAAAGTTCATCCATGTTGCAGCATGTGGCAGAATCTTCATCTTTTTTAAAGGCTAGATAATATTCCATTGTATGTATATACCACATTTTGTTTATCCATTCATCCATTGACGGACATTTGAGTTGCTTCCATCTCCTGGCTATTGTGAATAATGCTGCTACAAACATGGATATACAAGTGCCTGTTTGAGTTCCTGCTTTCAATTCTTTTAGGTATGTATCCAGAAGTGGAATTGTTTGATCATATGGTAATTCCATTTTTAATTTCTTGAGGAACTTTTATAGAGTTGTCCTTAGCAGCTGAATCATTTTATATTCCCTCCATCACTGCACAAAGGTTCCAGTTTCTCCATATACCTATCAACATTTGTTATTTTTGTTTTTGTAATAACCATCCTAATGGGTATGAGGTAGTATCTCCCTGTAGTTTTGATTTGCATTTCCCTAATGATTAGTGATGTTTACATCTTTTCCCACGTGCTTGTTGGCCTTTTGTATCTCTTCTTTGGAGAAATGTCTATTCAAGTCCTTTGCTCATTTTTTAATCAGGTTGTTTAGTTTTTTGTTGTTGGGTTGTAGGAGTTTTTTATATACTATGAGTATTTACCCCGTATCAGATGTGTGATTTTCAAATATTTTCTCCCATTCTATGAGTTGCCTTTTCACTTTGGTGATAGTGTCCCTTTCATGCAGTTTTAAATTTTGATATAGTCCAATTTAACTGTTTTTTTCTTTTGTTGCCTGTGCTTTTGGTGTACTAAGAAATCACCACCAAATCTAATGTCATAAATATTTCCCCCTATGTTTTCTTCTAAGTGTTTTATAATGGCAGCTCTTGTGTTTAGGTCTTTGATCCATTTCAGGTTAATGTTTGATTATGGCATAAGGTAAGAGTCCAACCTTTTTTTTTTTTACATGTCAATATCCAGTTTTCCCAACAATAGTTGTTGAAAAGATGGTCCTTTCCCTAATGAATTGTCTTAGAATCTGTCAAAAATTACGTGACTATGTATGTGAGGGTTTATTTCTGGACCCTTGTTTCAATGAGCAAGTCTCCTGACCTCTCCAATTTCAATTCCCAAAAATATAAACTGAACAGATTTCAACAGTGGGGATGTATCTTATTCTGTTTGGGATGCTATAACAAAATACCATATGCTGGGTAGCTTATAAGCAATAAAAATTTATTTCTCACAGTTCTAGAGACTGGGAAATCCAAGATCAAGGTGCCAGCAGATTCAGGGTCTGATGAGGATTTGCTTTTTGGTTCACAGATGGTGCCTTCTTGCTGTGTCCTTGCAAGGTAGAAGGGGCCAAGCAGCTCTCTGGGGCATCTTTTATAAGGGCATGAATCTCATTCGTGAGGGCTCTGCCCTCATGATCTAATCACTTCCCGAAGTCCTCACCTCCTATTACCATCACATTGGTGATTAGATTTTCAATATATGAATTTGGGGGGCAAAAATATTCAGACCATAGCAGGATGGCAGATATGTACCACACATGCCACAACCCCACAACATATGCCCAGGGCAGACATCATTCACTAATCACAGCACTCTTTCCCAAAAGATTAGTTATGTTACCAGACTCCTTAACAAAAAGGTTTAGATAACCCCTCGTAGACAGTTAGAGTTGGCACACAAGTGAAATCCAAGGCCAATCTGGCCAGAGAAAATCTAAGATCCTTATCAGCTATATAACTACCTATGACAGCAAAACTCAGCCAAAGTCCTTCTACACCGCACCCTAAGTCTAGCCAGCATTAGCGAAGAATAATTTCCCTAACCCTCTCATGTACCTAAATGCACCAGGTTTAAGCAATCAGTGAGTGGAAACTGAACATAATGTGTGCTTTATAAAGGCTCTGAAGGTCATACAACCCAATCATTTATGTAATATTGGAATGTCTACATAAAAATTTCCACATGGTCATTTGATCTGTTTGAACACTTCCTCCACTGATGGGGAAGTCACAACTTTCTAAGGAATCACATTCCATTTTTTTAAAGCTTTGGCTGTTAGGACAAACCATAAACATACACATGCTTTTAAAATGGTTTGCTTTTCTCAGCTATGTTTATTACATTCATTTGGGTCCCTTTAAGAAGAGTCTCTAAAGACACCAAGGCTGCTGAACTATCATGAATGAGACAGCTGTAAAACAAATAAGAATTTTATTTACAGCTAAATGGCCTGAACTGCAGAGTATGAGATATAATTTGGTTCCTGGGGTATCCACTGTAAACTTGGATCCTTCCCAAAGGGAAAGCATTATGAACTAATGATAGATATACGGCTTCAAAGTCATCTCAGTTTTGGAAAAGCAAAGTAAGAACGGAAAGGGTTGGTTTATTATGAATGCAACAGATGACCTCAAACTACCTCTCAAGAGTGAATTCAGCCCCATATAAATAGAGAGCCAGTGGAAATAATCAGGAAAACATTTGAACAAAGGTTTGTATGTACACTGGAAAGCCACAGATCACTTGGTAGGAGAAAGTCAAGAAAAACTCAAAACTCATTAACAGTAAAAACTAAGATGTCAGCATCAGTACATGCTAGATGAAACTACATATTAACAGTAACAGTTAAGTCAGAGTGAAACACCCCAAGCACCCCAGATTTCTTTGACTTCCATTCCTAATACAATGGTTATAGAGATCAGGTCTGATTACATTTTTCTCTTCATTTGTTTTGATAGAAAGAATTGGATCATGGAATTATCTCCAGAATTTCCCAACCCTGGCGATCCTCCAAACCCTCTGGAAAACTTTTAAAAATATGGGCTCCACCCTAGACACTCTAAATCAATATCTCTATAGTTGAGTTTTATTTTCTGGTGGGGTTTTTGGGTTTTGTCTTGGTTTGGTTTGGGTTTTTTGGTCTTGTTTTGTATTTTTATTTTTGTTTTCTTAAATTCCCCCAGATGATTCTGATCACAAACAGGACTTGGGACCTGCTGGTCCAGACCCCACACCTCTATTGGTTTCCCATGCTAGAAAGACAGCATTAGTAACTGGCTCTGCAAATGAACACAGAACCACTGACACTGGGAGCCAGCTACTGCTATTAAAATGATGAAATGCTAGACCACATGGAAACATGGAGAAGGGCATACAATGTAAAACTACAAAGCAAATGCCAAATATAACACTGTATGTGAGATTTTGGCCAGGTAAAGTAATAGGTACAACAGAAGCTCTTTCACCCAGCATGAGCAGCAGGTAAAAGAGGCTGCAACAGAGCCTGAAGCCTTTTGTCCGGTAGCAAAGAGTTGCCTGGAACTGTGAGAGGAACTGGTGGTTTTCAGATGTTCTGCTGTCACAGATGCCCCTTAGATGAGGAGAAGATCTGCTGTAGACATTCTCCCCTCACTGTGCCATCTCTATTTCAATTCAATAGCAACAAAATCCAACCACAGCGACACAACCAATAGGGCTTTGTTTTTCTTCACAAACTAAGAAGGCCAGAGGTAGGTGGTTCTGACCTCAGTTGGGCCACTTAATGATGCCATCCAAGACTCAATCAAATCTTCCTTCATACTGATCTTCACACTTGTATCATCAAAGCAAAACGGTCCCTGCAGCTCCAGGTATCACGTCCATGTTCAAAGCAGAAGGAAGGGGAAAAGGAGGCAGTGCCAGCTTTCCCAGAAGCCCCCTCCAGCCGATTTCCCCCTGTGCCTCAGCAGTCAATGGGTTATATGACCACCCCTAACTACAAAGGATGCTAGGAAGTTAAAAATCTATCAGAGGAAGTAGGATTGTCTTGACATACTAATTGTGATTCTCCTTCTGGGCCTGAAAATATATATATATATATATATATATATATATATATATTGCTGATCAAAATAAAATCAAATTCTGTTATCAAGAAAGAAAATGGATAACAGTTGTTGCATAGAAAATAGTGTCTCCTGTAACTTTCCTGCCTCAATTATAAATAAATGTCACAGCAACAAAAGAAATGGCGTCTTTTGCTTTCATTTAATCCCATAGTTTTTGAAGAACTAGGATGGGCCAAGCATTATGCTAGTCACATCAAGGGCTACAGTCAGATCAGACAGTGGCTCTACCCAGCTGGAAATTACTGTCACGCCAAGCAGATAAGGCTGGATCACAGCAAGGAGAATAGAGACATATCAGGATATAGGAGTATATACTATTAAAAAGGTAGCAAAAATGTGCCACAGTGAAATAGCATTTATATAAAACTCACTAATCTGTAAGAATTTAATATGGATATTAAAATTAAAGTATGTTCAAATTTTAGATATATTATAAATAGAATATAGGCATTAGAGAATGTCTGCTCAACTCTAAAAATGCTATGAGCTGCAATTGTTTATAATTACTGTGAAAGTGTTTAACCATTTTTTTATTATTATTATAAAGCCCCATATACACACATAAAACCTCTGTTACAAAATTCAGCAGTTTGGCCTCTGTCTAATTCTGCATAATCCTTAAGGAGTCTCATCACACTGTGGGTGTTCTTGGTTTCTCTTTAACCTGGCACAATGCAAAGTGATTTTTAAAATCTTCTAAAATGAACATGCCAATAAAATGGGCAGTGGACCATACCAAAGATTACCTCCCTGCTGTTCCTCCCTTGTTTATTTGACTATTCAGATTCTCTGCCATTTGTGTCTGTGAAACCTAGGATTAGGTCAGGCAGGTGCGGGATAATATTCTTTCACCATGACAACACCGTTGCCTTTGCTAATGTGTCCAAGCCCTTGGACTGCCTTCGAAAATGATGAGATTTTATAACCTCTCTAGTTGAGCTCTTCTCACCACCTGAACGGAGGCAAGGGTAATCAAATTCCATTCAAAGAAGAATATCATTGCCCTCCTGTCACCTCTTTCTTTTCCAAGAGTGTCCTTGCAAGAAGCACATGACCCAGCCATCAATGCTAAAGAGACATGATTGGATAAGGGGCCAGAGCAAGTCCCACATTACTGCCTCTAAGTCTCATTTTCAACAAAGGCTCCCTGTCTGTGACTATAATAATTTTCTGTGTAGGGAAAACTAGAATTAACAGATGAATACCTTATTATACAATGGTAGAGAGATGCAATTCTCATAGATGATTTCTGTTTTCATCTTCCATTCTATTTCTCCCCCTAATCACTCCATTCCCTTTAGGTAAGACTTTTCCAATATTATATTTACATATCCAAATCCCAACCCATCATTTTCAGAATAAATATTTATGGAGCACCAATGTGGGCAAAGGACTATGCTCAGCACTGGGCATACAATAGTATCCAAAAATATCCACAGACCTTGGCCTCATGAAGCTCAAAATCTAGACTTCCCATGGCTATTTCAAATGCCACCTCCTCCCTGAGGCCTTCCAGGATTCCTTTCCTTATTCTACGTGCTGACAGTACTTTATCCATACTGTACTTTTAATGTGTATCATTTTCTACTTTGCATGGCAATCATATATATACCTAATCTATCCTCTCCATCCACAAAAGCCATAAGCCCTTATTTTGAATCCCAATAGCACCTCACCCAGTACCTTGCTTACAGGTGGTACCCCCCCCAAAAAATTATCAACTGAATACAACACACAAGGAAGCAGGATTATCAAACTTTAAAATCAACACTAATTATATTTCCAGAATATAAAGAGAAATTACAGATAGGAAGAGAAATTTATGAAAATTATGGGGCAAAGCCTTCAGAGTATTAGGAGACAAAATATAAAAAATTGTAATGCATATATTACAGAATTCTTCTTCTAAGGATGAACAAAGAATAGCTCACTTTCCAGTCTGACCATATTATAAGCAAATGGGAAAAAGTAAAAAGTAAGCAAATTAAACAATAGCTGTTAGGTGGAAAGAACTGTTCACAGGGGAACTTGATTACATGGGAGGAGGGAAATACACCAAGGAGTTCAGGCAACACAAGAGAAACTGTGCCAGTCAGCCAGACCTTGAGGTGAGAGCTTCACAGAGAGCAAAATACAGAGAAAAAACAGGCCTCACTGTGGAAAGATCTTCAGTTTTTTAACCACAAGAGTCAGTAGCACAAAAGGAACTTGACCAAGCAGTGCCCACGATCTCCAGAATTACAACTATAATACTCAGTTTCTCTGCCAGTTCATAACAGTGGCATGAGAATGAGAAAAGCCGCCTGCAAACGAGACGAAACTACCCCACCTGCAATGGCAGGTGAGGTCCACACGTGGTCTTGTTAGTGCCACCTCGGAGTTTGTGCCGCAAAAAGAACAATGTCCTTGGAAGGAGACCAGACGTTAGGTCAATCATGTGTTCTCAAGGGAGCTGGCCTATTGCTTCTCTAGCTGACTTCTGCTGGAGTCAGCAGAGTTAATAAATCATGTCACTGTCCGGTCCTATTATCTCACCCTGTCTATGCTTTGATTCCACTGCTTGGAAGGAAATCCGAGAAATCAGGAAGCCCAGGCTGAGAACCTGTAGATGTCATTCTCTGGATAAAGAAAAGTTCAGAGTGTTCAAGAATCCTGCAAAATCTGCCCTGCCTTGAGCTAGGAAGGCTAGGCCCACCTAGGTGGGGTCCAAGAACAGGAAGTTAACAGCAATTAGTAACAGCTATATAAATGCAACTTCACAAAGGTTGCTAAGTTTTGGTGGTTAAATCTACAGCTGACTCTGAAAGGGAGTCTAAAATGGGGCTGAAATTTTAACAATGAAAAACCATCTCAGTTAATAATTCCTTTTTCCACGCTCAACCAGTGACAGCCAACAAAATAAATGACTATGTTGAACTTGTGGATGGAATAATGTGTTCTTACAATGGAAAAAAATCCTTTTCTCAAAACCTCTCTCCACAGGATAAAATGCCCTAATTAGAAACTACTTGTTAATTAGCTTTTCCATCAGCTTTTCCATCAAGTATATTTTACCGTACACAAAAGACCTATCACTCAGCTTCTTGGAAATCCTCCCACTGAGTTTCAGGGGAAAAAATTACAACCAACTCAACCCTGGGTTTCTAATAATGTTCTTATTTCTACACCAAAAATAGAATTTCACGACTATCTCCTCATGGCTTATTTGTCAAACCAAACTAACGCTAGGTCATTCTGCCCTGCCCCCCAAGTGACTGAGTGATAAGAATGTTATAAGCTGCATTAACAGTAAAAAGCAACAAAGGACAGCAAACAGGAGTGATTGGCTAACCTGGCGCCTTGGGTTTGGAAGGATTCTAAAACTAGGTTGAGCGGGAAAGTCTCATGAATGATTAGTGACGTCTGCCACCGGAACCTAAACGGAGAGTGGCAGTACGATATTTGTCACTGGCACAAAAGAGAAACACGCTAGTTGGATGTAAGAGGAAAAAATGGACATATTTTTAGTAGCAAGAAGATTCTTGAGTTGTTTTTGTTTTTAAGAATCTGCTAGTTCACCTGCAACATAGCCAAGAGCTCAATGACCGGGCCTGATGGAAAGGCTGGATTCTCAGGCCACAGGGTGTTATCCCTGCTTTGGCCTGGGAAATCCAGGATTAACAGGAAGCGCTACACATAAGGACCCCTCCCAGGGTGGAGGAGACCACTCACTTATGGTTGGACTCTGACAGTCTCATAAAGCTGAGGGCAGTGTGCTGTGCGGAAAATGCACTGGACTCCCAGCACTTACTTCAGTGTCCAAACGTGACTCACGCTCCGTCAGACTGACCCCTGAGCTTTAGTTTCGTCATCAGTTAAATGGGAACAATGGCTCCTGCACTCACCTCGAAGGATGGTCTGGGGATAATAATGAGAACCTAAGGGAAGCATTCAGACCACAGCGTATCTTGAACAACTTTAATCTCACACAGGGGAGATGTTCCAAAAATAAATACTGAATTAGGTGTCCCATATGAATACTGCAAACTATTCTGAATTGAAAGGTCATCCCTAAGGAGCAGGAGGCTGAGTTTCCTGCTGTGCCCTGGATTGAGGCCACAGTGTCACTCCATCTAAGGGGCCTGGTCACAGCTTTCAGCATGCACCATAGACTACACCCCCGCACCCTCATCAGGGAGGGGACAAGAACAAAATAATGTCAGTAATTAACCTCCATCTAGAATTTTATAGTTCATCGACCATCTGCCATGAAAAGACCCTCACACCAACTATGAAGTGTTCCCACCATTCCCATTTTTGGAATAAGGAAAGTGAGAAAGAGGGTGGTTAAGGAAACAAGAAGTGCAGGGCAAGGAGAAGGCTGCAGCCTTCATTGTAAATACAACGTCATCCTACTGTTAAAGGTTAGTATTATCAACTCAAGGATGTTAGCTGTGACAACTGAATGACGACCCTGGCTTCTCTGTCATGACTTACGAAGGTATCAGAGAAAATGAGTTTTCACTATAGAAGTAGAAATTAAGGTTTCATATAAAGGAGACTGTACTGATAAGGCAACCATGCACAGGAATGGGTTACTTATGAGATTGTGGAGAGTATCTCTCGGGGGGGGGGGGGGGGGGGGGGGGGAGAAAAATGTGCCTGAATCAGATAACTTTTTTTATTTGCCAAATTAATTAAAATCTACCTATGGGCTTTAGGAAAAATATTAAAAATAACTTTCTCTGTCCCCTGGGCATCATAATATCCCAGATCATATCTGATGCAAGATTAATTTTTACATTCCATGGATGCCATTCAATTTTAAGTCAAATCAAATCCTTACCCTGTGCCTACTGTGTACAAAGCACAGTACAGCAGATGATACATCGTGCAATGTATCCAAGTAAACATATTAGAATCCTGTGGTGTAAATAATAGCAAACACCCATGTTCTACTAGAAGGTGAAGAGGCACCTCAAAGAGCTAAGCTGTTCTAAAGAAATGATTTTAAAAAATATGTTCCTTGGCCGGGCGTGGTGGCTCGCGCCTGTGGTCCTAGCACTCTGGGAGGCCGAGGTGGGTGGATCTCGAGGTCGGGAGTTCGAGACCGGCCTGAGCAGGAGCGAGACCCCGTCTCTACTAAAAATAGAAAGAAATTATATGGACAACTAAAATATATATATAGAAAAAATTGGCCGGGTATGGTGGCGTATGCCTGTGGTCCCGGCTGCTCGGGAGGTTGAGGCAGTAGGATTGCTTGAGCCCAGGAGTTTGAGGTTGCTGTGAGCTAGGCTGACGCCATGGCACTCACTCTAGCCAGGGCAACAAAGCGACACTCTGTCTCAAAAAAAAAAAAAAAAAAAAAAAATATGTTCCAACTATCAAAATTATTGAGATGCAAGTGGATTCATCCAGGCAAACATGTGTCTATGTTTATACATGAATGCCCATGTAACATTTAATGCCACTATAATAGTTTTATATCCTTTTTAGTGTTTTCTGGCCATTAGCTATGAAAATATCTCCCTTATATCTTTGATTCTCCATCCTGAACCAAGACAATTTCAAGGAATGTTTATTTAGTTATGGTATAATCTACCAACAAAAGCATCCTCTATTTATCTTGCTGGGGCTTTTTAGAGGACAATTTAGAAAGGAAGTGGTAGGCATGTGCACAGTGATTCAAATATCCCTGCTTCTTAAAGAGATAAAAAAGATTCACATTGACTTCCATACTGAGACGGTACTCATTAGCTTCTATCTACTCCCATCTTTGACCATTGCGCTAGAATTCACCATAGCATAAGGTTCTCTTTCAGGGAAAACTCTCAGAATGGGGAAGAGTTAACTAGTTTTACATAAGGTTAAAAAAAATAAAATAAAAAACAAAAAGTCCTTGAATATTTATTTTACAGTGTCACTTGGAGACATGATTTTTATACAAAGTTCAGTAGAAAATGGCTCCCAGTAAAGATGATGGAGGTTGTGATAAAAGGATCTCAGTGAACAAGGACCTCGTAATTCTAACCCTCCATTCTCCTCACTGGCCACTCAAAAGCTACGGCAGCACACAAAGGCCAAACATGGTGCCACAGGCTAAGAAGTCCTACACGATATGGCCACCACCAACCTCCATAATCTCACCTGAAATCACCTCCCTCTGGCTCTTTCTTGTCCACAATTCCCTTCTGGTGCCTCCCACTTGTCATTTCATCCCTCAGGGTCTTCACACCTGCTATTGCCTTAATCTAGAATGTTCTGTACTCCCACCCTCCCCACCTTGCTGGCTCCAGTCATCCTTTATATCACAACTAAAATGTCACTCCCCCAGGGAAGCCTTCCCTGTGTCCTACACAGTTACATGCTCTGACAGATTCCCAAAGATCTCCTTCCATACACTTCACACCATTGTAATTCACTGTTTGTGTAACTCTCTATTGAGTAACTATGGTGACAGACAAGTAGCTCTTGAAACCAAGGATTAAATCGGTCATTTTCACCCCTATATCCCTAATAACTGAGATTGTTTCTAGCCCATAGTGAGAGCATAACAGACTTATGGAATGAATGAATGGACTGAACTGAATCACTAGAAAATTCTCTAATCAAGAAACTTTCTCCTCTAATTCTTTTTTCCAAATCAAACATGGGCCAATTGACTAAAAGCCAAGATCAGCAAACCATCAGTCTCAGGGAAGACCAAAAAAGCATCATAGCACAAGGCTTAGCATCACTCAACTCCCAGATCACCTGGACACCAACATCTGTGTCTCCTTCAAGGCCTGGGTGAGTTACAGCAAAAAAAAAAAAAAAAAGGAATTGTAGTTGTCTTTTGTTCTCCTGCAATTTCACTCTATCCACTGACCTCTGACATGGTTTCCAGCTCAGTGCTTTTGATAAGTAGAGAATTTTCTCTACCAGCTAAAAGGTCTAAGTGAGGAATTCTCATGGGATGCATTTGCTTGCCCAAGGTCAGTCAACATGCCCACAGCAAGATTTCTTATTTACCAAAACAGAAGTGAAAACTATTGTTGTGGGAAAGAACCTGCCTGTAGGCAAAATAAGCATATTTAACCAACTCTAAACTATCCAGAATAAAACTTCAACAAGGACCTTAAACTACAGAAATGAAATTAATTTTCTTGTTGAAAATTCAACAGAAACTCCAAACATAATTAATATTTCCAATAAAACTTTTGGCTAAACTGTTTTCTAGGTAACTTCAAAAACATAAAAACTACTTTCCAACTACAGTACAGTGAAATTATTGAACAATAGACTCTTAGCTAATTCTGACCTGACTTTTTAACTACCTCCAAGCTATGAAAACCAATACAATCTAGAATATGTAAAGAAGTCTTACAACTGAATAATTAAAAGATAAATAACCCAATTAAAAATAGGCAAAGGATCTGAATAGATATTTCTCCAAGGAAGACATACAAAAGATCGATAACCATGTGAAAAGTTGTTCAACATCATCAGCTATCAGGGAAATACAAATCAAAACCACAATGAGATACCCACTAGCATGGATACAATAAAAAAGTTAGATAACAACAGGTATTGGCAAGGATGTAGAAAATTGGAAATCTTACACACTGCTGGTGGGAATGTAAAATGGTGCAAGAAGCCCCTTTGGAAAACAGTGTGACAGTCTTCAAAAGGTTACACATAGTACACTAATTAATATTCATAGCAGCACTAACTCATGATAGCCAAGAAATGGAAACAACGTGAATGTCCATCAACTGAAGAATGGATAAACAAAATGTGGTATATCCCTACAATGGAATATTATCTGGCAATACAAGGAATAAAGAACAGATACATGCCATACCATGAATAAATCTTGAAAACATCATGTTAAGTGAAAGAAACTCATGGCAAAAAGACACATATTGTATGCTTCCATTTACATGAAATGCCCACATAGGTAAACCTATACAGACAGTAAGTAGTGGTTGCTTAGGACAAGGCGATTTGGGAAAAATACGGAGCGACCTCTAATGGGTATGAGTTTCTCTTTCAGGTGATGAAATGTTTTAAAATTGACCACAGTGATAGTTGATCATCTCTTTGAATATACTAAAAAAATCATTGAATTGTACACTGTAAATAACTGAATTGTTTCATATATGAATTATATCTCACGAAACTGTTATTTCAAAAATTTCAGACTCTAAGCTATAAAAACCAAAGTGTCAGGATATTCAAGTACTTTATTTCAAATCTTAAATTCTGTAACATTGTCTTTGGATTCGGTCTTCAATTGTTAAAAGGGAAACTGGGGTTTCTTGTGGCTCAAGAAATTATCCAATTGGAGATTGCTGAACCTTGAACGAGATGCTCAGGAAATACTTTCATCAGTGGGTTAGGATCTCTCCTTCCACACAGACGGTTCACCAAGGAGGAACTCCAAATGGATACTGAACTAAGAAGCTTTGCTTACAAAGAATTAAAGACATGCAAAATAAAATAAGATTTTTTTTGGCTTATAATACTGATAAAAAGCCCAGGATTGGAAAACATGTGGTTAATGAGGAATTCACACTCACTGCTAGCCTACATGGAAATCATACAACAATTTGGAGGGTAGTTTGGCACTAGCTATTGACATTTTACATGTTCATATCCTTTCACCTAGAAATTCTTTCCTAGGAGGTTATTCTTCAGAAATTCTTGCTCAACTGAGTAATTATTTGTAATACTGAAAAACTGGAAGCAAACCAGATGTCCATGATAAGGGTTTGGTTAAATAAAATACAGTCTGTCCACCCAATAGAATTAAAGAGAATGAGGTGGTTTGACACGTGTTCACATAGAAAAGTATCCAAGATGTATTGCTAAATAAAAAAATAGGATATATCAGTATGTGTTGATAACATTAATATATTAATAGGAAAAATATGAAGGAATATATTCCAAGTTCAATAGTAGTTATCTTAGAGAGATGGCATTTCCTATTTCCTCTTACATATTTCTTTCAAGTTTGAATTTTTTACAAATAGTATACATTAGTTTTGCAAGCATAAAAAGGAAAGATTTTTTAAAAAGAAAAACTGTCTCTTCCCTTTGCTTGGCTCACTGGAGAATGGCGGTGGGGGGGAGTGGACACAGAAGGAGGTAGGAATTGCAACTGTTTCCAATAACTGGGAACAGTGGCTACTTCCCACCTTCCACTTTAAAAAGTCACTTCCTCGTCCTTTTTCTCATCTCCAACAGCCCTTCCTTTTACTACTCTCAATCTTCACCACTTCCTACCTCAAACTACTAAATGGTGATCAATTCTCCTGTCCTTCTCCTCTGTTGCGGCACAAGCTCCTAGAAGACAAGGACTCAGTCTGTCTTATTTCCACAGCACAAAGAACAATGTTCTAGAGAGCTTCAGCAGCATGTCAGGGCTTTTTTAAAAAGTTTTTATTTTAAAACCTTTAAAACTTATTTTGGGTCAGGTGCAATGGCTCACACCTGTAATTCTAGCACCAGGCAGGAGGATTGCTTGACAACATTCTAACTCTCAGGAGTTCGAGACCAGCCTGACCAAGAGCGAGATACCATCTCCATTATAAATAGAAAAACCAGCCAGGCATCGTGGTGTGCACCTGTAGTCCCAGCTACGTGGGAGGCTGAGGCAGGAGGATCGCTTGAGCCCAGGAGTTTGAGGTTGCAGTGAGCTATGATGATGCCACTGCATTCTACCTAGGGTAACAGAGCAAAACTCTGTTTCAAAAAAAAAAAAAATTGGTTTTAAAATTCAATAGTAGAAAAACATAGCATTTTAAAGTAAGATTCTTATTTCCCCAGTGCCTGGCTATGACTGTTACCCGTGTCTTGGCTATTCTTTCAGAGATAAGTCTACACATACACAGGCATTTCTATAGCCCTTTTTCCTTACACGTATGGTAGCATACACTTTGTTCTGTAGCTTGCTTTTTTCGCTTTTGTAATGATGCAGTTGTTTCATATTGATGCATACAGATGTAATCACTAATACCTTATTAATCTTGTTAAAGGCTTCCCAATGTTGTATTTTATGGGTATACCATAACAGATATCAAGTTTATATACTATTCAGGATAAGGTCCAGCTATACTCAAAATAACAGTGTCTGTAACTAGATAAAATTATCTTTCTCTGTCACAAAAAGCTGTGGAAGTAGACAGTACAGGGCTGCTGTGGTACTTTATAATGTCAGACACTCATGTCCCTGCCCCCTTGTTACTCCACCATGCATGGCCTCATTCCCAAGTTCACCTCTTGGTCCAAGATGGCTGCTCCAACTCCTGCCACAACGTCCACATTCCAGGCAGCAGAAGGGGGTCGGGGGAGGAGAAAAAGACATCCATCCCCTTCCCTTTAAGTGTGCTTCCCAGAAATTGCACATACTGCTCATAATCACATATCCTTGGCCATATTTTAATTACATGGCCATACTTTGTCACAAAGAAGGCTAGGAAATGTAGTCTTTACTCCAGGCATCTATGTGCCCACCATAAATTTAGAGTATATATGTGTTACTATAGTACTTGGAGGAAAACAGGGAGTTAGAAATAATAGTCTCTAACTCAGGTTTTGTCCAATCTTTTGCAAGTCAATCAAAGCAACAAAAAACATCCTTATATCTGTCTTTGTATACTTCTGGGAGAAAATTTTTGGACAAATTACTACAAAGAAGAATATGAGAAACTTTAGAAATTCTATTGCAATTCCCTCATTTTGTAGATGAGGTTTGAGACTCAAAGAGGTAAAGTAACTTGCCAAAAGTTACATAACAGCTCCCAGTAGAGTAGGGCTGCCAGATAAAATACAGAACAGCCCATAACATTTGAATTTCTGTTAAACAACAAATAATTTTAATAGAAATATGTTACATGTAACATCTGACATACTTAAGTTAAAAAAAATTATCCCCTATCCATTTGAAATTCAAATTTAACTGAGCATCCTGTATTTTTATTTGCTAAACCTGGACACTCTCCAACAGAGCCAGGTTTAGAATTTAAATCTCTTGCCTTTCGATCCCAGTTTTCCCTCTGTACAAGACAGCCATGTCAAGTGGACACAGTTAATAAATGAGGTAGAGCCAACAAAGCAGACCAATAATCCACAGGCAAACAAAATATTCTCTCATCACAGATTAATTTTTACAAGGGTTCGAACACCATGTTATTCATGCCATATGCTTAAATTAATTGCATCTTCTATGTCATAGATAATGGGTGACAGACCAACCACTCCACAGAGGTTATAGTAAATGCTTCAATCCAAAAACCATTACAACCTGTGTACTTTGGTTCAAAATAACATTAGTCTTACATCAATGCAGACTCACAGAGGCTGAAGGTAGGCAAATCCTGCCAGAGTTCTGGTTTATTACACATGCAGAGAACACAAGCATGGAATAAAGATATGCTAAAGCATTCAGAACACCTTTGAAATTCAGTCACTTCACAGTAGTGATAGTGTCTGGGGATGGGAAACCAAGCTGAAAATCTCAATTACACTAGTAAATGATTTCATTACATTTTCTATATATGGCTTAAAAAATTAAAACCTCACTAACAAATCAGAACCTTCTCATTCCCCTCTTCCTGATTATAAATATACCCATGACTAAATAAAGAGCACTGCAGAATTTTTCATACAGAACCACAAGTCTGCTATTTATGATTTGTAATAGGTTGGTATATGTTCCGTTCACTATTTGGTTAACTGTAGGTAAATTTCACCTCATAATGTGGCTAAATCACTTAGAATTAAATTTTATGTTGTCTTCATAATGTCCTGGGGGTGACAAAAGATTTTATAGTTACACATAACACATATATTTTATAACAAAGAAATCAAGAACCTTACTTCTAAGCATATTTTTCACTCTAATATACATTATTTCCCTAAAAGAGAATTACATGAAGAATTAACTTCCCAAAATTTAGTACAAAGCTCCCTCACACTCCCCTCCAAAAAGAACCTGATTTTTATCCAGCCTCTAAATTCAGCTCCCAATTTCCAGGAAACATAAAGAACAGAGCAACATTTTAAATTCTCTGCAGGGATGCAATCAACAAAAATCCAGGCTGCAGGGAAAACTACAGGACAAACAACCTGGGCTCCTCAATAGCTAAATAACAAATGGAAAAAAGTAAATGAGACTTTAAAAACATTAATCACAATATGTAGTCCTTATTTAAACCCTGATTCAAAAAAACAGTTAAAAAAAAAAAAAAAAAAACCACTACAGCACTTATGAAATGATTGGAAATTTGAACACTGCCTGAATATTTAGTGGTATTAAAGAAGTATTGCTAATTTTTCAGTGCATGTGACAATAGTATTATATTTAGAACTTTTTTAAGGTCCTTATCTTTTAGAGATAGAAATTAAAACATATATGGATGAAATGGTAGAATATCTGGAAGCTGCTCCAAAATAATAGCGGAAGAAGTAGGGTGTGGATGGGGTAGGAGTTGCCACAGGTTGATAGGTTAGGGAAATGTGAGGGGTACTGCCGGGGGGTGAGGGGTTATTAATTACACTATTCTGTTAATATTCTTCATGTTGAAACTTCTCCATAAATGTTTTTCTAGTACATGCCAAAAAAAAATTAAAATATTAGTATAGTTATAAATATCTGAAATACAGTAATATTCCATCAGAAAATAATAATCTAAGCAATTTTGCCATTTCAGATCCTATTTAGAACCTATTGTAACAATGCATTAATTCAAAACTCTTTGTCTTGAATGTTTTTCAGAAGGATGGTTCTAACTTGACTGTAATAAATTAAAATGAGGAAAAATACTACATGCTAAGGTTATTTCAAGCACATTTAATTTTTCTACAAACCACAAATATCAAGACCTCTCTTCTAAAAACCAATTACTAATCTCCACCAGTAAACTGTAAACAAAACCCTAATGAATGACTTTTCTAATGCCTGTTTTTACTGCATTCATTACTCTATGGCCTAGCTCTTAGTATGATATATAAGTGGGACATCAATCAAATATCAAAAAAGAATTTAGTCTGATTTTAACAGAAGCTAAGAAATCTATGCTCCCAACTTTTTTTTAAAAAAAAGGTTGCGAATGAGAAACCTCAAGAGTCACACTGTGAAACAATTTTTATCAGCTTTATTAGGCACAATCTTGCCAAAAAAGCTGCTCCATGTTTTCATGCTCTTTCGGTTTGTTTTCTCCCTCTAGCAATCATATGAAAAGGGTGAAGCGGGCAAGTCCCAAGGTTGTACAATCTAACCAATGTCTGGGGAAACAGCCTGTGAACTTTCCTAGCTCCACGTGAACGTGTATATCACAAAAGCACAAATAATTTTAAATTAGGCCAGTGCCAACCTGGAGACATAAAATGCATAGTGCTTTTTGCCAACAAAGCATCATTTGGTCTAGGCATCCTGTGAAGTAAGTAGCTGTGTAGGAGTTTCTCTCACTTTACAAATTAAGAAACTGAGACTCTGAATTAACATATTTGCCAAAAGAGATAAGGAATGGCTGACTTGAACCCAAATTCCCTAAAAACTAGTCCCAATATTTGCCCATCTGCCTAAATGTAAACACATGGTCATGTACAAATCTTTTTCAACGTAAGTTACTATTCTATATCTGATCAACATTAATTTCTATCATCAACATCCTTCCACACATCAAGGCCCACCTTATCGAGCAAATGATGTAGAATATTCTATGGCGGAAATGTGCCAATCCTTTAAGTTGAATATTTAGGCTCTTTCCAAATTTAAACAATGTTATAATGAAAATCTAGGTATACACATCTATGTGAATATGTCCCGTCATTTCTCCAGGATAAATTCTTAGAAATAGAATAGCTGGTTGGCAAAGGGCATGCACATTTAAATACTGATTATAACAACAAACTGCTCCTCCCCAAGGAGGGCTGGGGCAACTTATACACAAACATTGATTAAGGTCCATTTTACCCCTCTGGCCACCATTGTGCATTAAACTTTACACAAAAGGGTAGGAGGGGAGCTGAGAAAAATACACACACACACACACACACACACACACACATTTAGAAAGAAAAAATCTTTGCCCAATATGACAGCTGACACTTTGGCAATATTATAGCTGAATATAATCTCATTATTTTAACCTACACATATTTTATTAGTAGTAAGGTAGAGTATCATTTCCTAAATTCTATTTGGTTGGTTGTTTTTTGTGTTTTTCTCTCTGAGAATTGTCTATCCTTGTTTTCCACTAATTTTTCTACTCCATTGTTAATCTTTTTATTATTGATTAATAAAAGCTCTGTATATGTTAAAACAAGGGTTTCTCCGCCTTGGCACTTTTGACATTTTGGGCTGGATAATTCTTTGTTGTGGGAGACTGTCCTTAGTACTATAGGATATTTAGCAGCATCTCTGCCTCTATTCATTAAATGCCAGTAGCACTTCTTCCAGTTGTGACCACCAAAAATGTCTCCAGACACTGTCACGTGTCCTCTGGCAGCCAAACTGTCCCTAGCTAAGAACCACTGTGTTAAGCAGATTAACTCTCTGTTCCAATTGCATGCTACCGCCTCTTGCATCCACCTCCCCATTCAGTAGAAATGTCCTTTCTTTTATATTCCTTACAGATGATCATAGACTTAAATACTATACTTTCTGGGCAGCCTTCTCAATGGCAGACACCTATAATTGTTCCAAAACTCACATAATGAAAGTTAAGTCTAAACCCCTTTAAGTTCCAATCATTAGTTTTGGTTACATCCTCTAGGACTGCATTGCCCAGTAAAGTAGCCACTGGCCACATGTAACTATTTAAATTTAAGTGAAACTAAATAAAATAAAAAACTCAGTTTCTCAGTCACACTAGCCACATTTCAAGTGCTCATGAGCCACATGCGGCAGATGGCTACCACATTGGACAATGCAGATATAGAATATTCCCATCACTGCAGTGGTCCACTGGACAGAGCTGCTCTGGAACTTTGCCACTCAGTGTGGTCCACGGACCAGCAGTATTGGCATCACCTAAGAAGTTGTTTGAAATACAGAATCCCAGGTCCCAACCCAGACCTACTAAATCTGGATGATCTTCATTTTAATGAGATCCCCAGGTAATTTGTGTACACGCTGAAGCTGAAGAAGCACTACACTGGAAGTCGCAAACATCTGAGGTCACTTAGCAAATGTTCACTGTTCTACAAGTCTGTACTGCTCCAGACTAAACATACTCAGCCTTTATCATATGATCTAGTTTCCAAATCTCCACAGACCCAATTCTTCACTGCCCTCTATCATCTTACAGTCCATAAAGGACAGAAAGGGAGGCTGTGCTTCAGGAAAGGTCTAAAAGTGAGACCATCACCTTCGTTAAGCTGGATACCAGGCTCCTTTCAATGGAGCCTCAGCGTGCACTAGCCTTCTCCTTATTTGGTAATTTCCCATCAGCTACATCACACTAGAGGTACACATTAAACTTGCAATCTGCAGGTTTCTTGGGCCTTCTTCATGGCCTGCAGTTATGTCACATGTACCATAGGCTTTTGCACCCAAAGACTAGGTGTCTTTAAGTCTTACAATATTCTCAAATATATTCCAAGTAAATGAATGAATAATGTACCCAGTTAAGAAAAGTATTAGACATATGAAAATACCTGTGAGATGGTCTCTTATTCTGTAAATCAATTAAAATTATTTTTATTCTTCCACTAAGCTAATTCTAGAGATTTGAAAATTTTACAGTTGCTCTTATCCCTTTCTCATTTTGCTTTATCTTTTCTGTCTTGTTCCTAGAAATTCCCTATTCACATTTCCCTCATCATGCATATCAGTCTGTTTACATGGACATATGCATTAGGAAAATATATATTGAATGACTTTTATAAGGGAGGCAACTTGGGTGATTCAAAGACATGCAAGATAAGATCTCCTCCTTAAGGGGCTAATAATCCAGTAGAAAAAAGAAGACATGCACACAAGTAATTACAATAGAAAGCAACACACAGAGCATGCTATGTAAGTAATACAATCAACATGCTATAAAAAATTCAGAGGAGGAAGCACTCAATTTCCGAGTGAGATCCTTAGAAGGGGAAAATAATTCTCAGAGGAAGTAGCATTTGCACTGGTTCAATGGAAGGATAAGATTAAAACACATGGGTGGGAAAAAGATTTGGGAAACTAGTCCCAGCAGAAGCAAAGGTACAGAGCATGGGAGGTGCAAATACAAACAGATCGACTTTGGCCAAAGTAAAGGATGGATGGGGGGAAACTAGGCAGAAAAGGCCAGAGCATGAGGTGTGGGCACATCCGATGATGAGGAGACAAGAATGGATGGGCCCAGGCTGGGCAGTGGCCCTGAGCAAAGTCAATGTCCACACAATACCTAAGTCTGTCTATTATCAGGGTTGCCTGAAGGGAATCAATGATTGTCCATTTATACAATACGTAACATAAGCTAGATCAATCTCATAAGCAATTCCCATGTCATTAAATATGCCTCAAATTAAAATGTCTGGTTTTTCATAATATGATAATATGGATATTCTCCACTATTGGATATAAATATTGGTTAGTTCCCACATTTTGTCAATATTTAATATGGAACAATCATGATGAAAATCTTTTTACTCTGTGAGCAGGTAAGTCCTAGAGACAGACTTACTAGGTCAGAGAATATGAACATTTTTAAGACTCTTGATGTACATACATTTGTCAATTTCATTTCAGGAAGCAGGTACCCAATTACACCTCCAACATCAGTATGTGAGCTTGTTCATCCTGTGTGGCTATGTCATCTCACCAAAAGAATATGGGCTTCTGGACACTCTACCTCCTGCCCCAGTGGTGTAAGGTGCCAGACCAGAAAGGAGAGGAGCTGATGCCCCAGGGATGTACAAAAAGGGGCCAAGGTAGTATAAATTTCACTCTCTGCTTTAAATGTGACTCCTTGCTGGGCACCCAAGGACCTCACACCCAGGCTGGCTTATCATGGGCATGACCTGTGGAACCACACAGGGCCCCAGACTTAGAAGAGCTCTATGCTCAGTTTAATGCTCTGCTATCACCATCCTGAAATTCTTAATAATTTCTGAACAAGGGCCCTGCATTTTCATTTTACACTAAGCCCTGCAAATTATGTAGCCAGTCCTGCTCACACCCCATGGGGTCTAGGAGAGTATGGTGCACATAGCAGACATTGAAAACTTCCTCCGACTTGAACAGTATTATTGTGTTTATAGGAAAGTGGGAGGAAAAAAATCAGACTAATCCTCAATGAATGCAAAAAGGCATTATCAAATTACCTCTTAATTCCATTACATAGATCAAGGGGGCAATTAAATTAAATGGAAGGCACAGCGATGCAGAGAAGTCATGGAAAGAAAAGAGTAAACAAAGTTTTAAAAACCCAGAGAGACAATAATTCAAAAAAACACTAAGTTCAAAGTCAATGAGAATCTGGCTTTTCTATGACTATAACATCTTCCCAGTGGATTCTTGAGCTGAATAAATGTGATTTCTGCTTGGAAATTTTCCTGGAGGCCATCTGGAAAATTAAGACAGACAGGATAAGTGTCTTTTTATTATTCTGAGCCACATAAAACAACTGGTCTCAGGAGTCGATAAAGACTATACCAGAGGAACCCAAACCACTAATCTTTCTACTCCCAACAACTTTCACCCACCCCAAGATGTAATAGACTATTAGTATTCCTAGTGTGAATGCTGTCCTTTTTCCAAGTTTCCTTTACAGCTAGAAGATCAAAAAGTATTAGAATTCTATGGATGGATTCACAGGAGAGAGGCCCCAGACTTCATCAGGCAGAAGCATTTTGAGGTTTAAGTCCAAGTCCACATCCTTCTCACGTCCTCTCTAATTTCCATCCTGACATTCTCTAGAGCATGTTCTTAAGTCTGGTCTCAACCAATTGCTTCAGCACCACATGGGGTGTTTCTTAAGAATACTGATTTCTAGGCCCCACTCTGGACCTTCTACTTCAGCATTTCTGGGACAAGACTCGGAAATCTATTCTTTTGACCAACTTTGGGTGAGTCTATGCACAAGCCAGAGCTTCTCACACTTACTGTGCACACACATCACCTGGGGACCTTGTTAAAATGCAGGTTCTGATTCACCAGGTCTGGGTGCGGGGGTGAGAGTCTGCATTTCTAACAAGCTAAGAGCAGGAACTTCCACCGCGGCTGCACCTTGGAGTCACGTGGGGAGCTTTTAAAAATTCCGATGCCCAAACCATGTCCCAACAATTGAATCAGAATCCCTGGTGACGGGGGCCCAGACATCCCCTGGAATGTGACTCTGGGTAGATTCGCCCTGAGCCTGTCTCCCTGCACTCCCATCATGCCACCCTCCACTTCAGATGCACACGCTACTCCTCTGTCACCAGCTACCCCCTTGGCCTCGTTAAGTCCTACTCTCTGGCTTCATACTGCAGCTCAAGTGTCACCTCTTCAGGGAAAACTTCTCAACCAGCGCCCCCTGTGCAAATCCAAGAGGACCTGCCTTTATACAGCTCCTAGCACCTTGCATGCCCTTCAGAGCATCACATATTTCATACTGATGTATTTTTGTGTGAGCTGAGGAATAATGTCCACCTCACCCCACCAGCCTTTGTGAGACAGGGACCCCTTCAGTCAGAGGGCAGTCGTTGGCTCACCACTGTCACCCCAGAAGCTCCCCAGCACTTCGTGATAATAACAACTAACATGTTGAGCTGCCTTACTCTGAGCTGGGCTCTCCTCCCAGCACTTTACAAGGTTGGATTAACTTAATCCTCACCCAATTCTATGAGGTACGCAGGAGTATTATCCCTATTTTATAGATGAGAAACTGAAGCACAGAGAGTCTAAGTTGCTTGCCCAACGATGTGAACCCAAGCAGTGTGGGTTAAGAAAGGGAAACCGGCACAATGAGGGAGTACAGAGGTTCCCTGGGGAGTCACCCTCTCTCCAAAACACACACGCACACACACACACACACCACACACCCTACCCCAACACACAAACATATATGCTCTGTAATGATCACAATGCCTAGAGAGCCACAGCTCATTCAGTCAAAATAAATGTATTAAACAGTCCGTGTTATGGTGGGGACACCGTAGAAATAGATAAGTAATAGGTATTTACCTATCTACCATCCAACAGATAATAGTGCAATAAGCAAACAAGGGCATTTTAACAAACGCACGAAGAACGAAACGGGGTGGTAAGGTAAGGGCTGGCAGGCTCCGGCAGACGGGGCCAGGAGAGCAGGCCTGAGCAGGGCATGTGGCTGAAACCCATTCCGCCAGGAGCAGCACCGCAGGCAGAGGGTGCAGAGGCCCTAAAACGCGGCCCTGCACCCACACGCCTCAGAACCGCGGGAGGTCGGCGTGGCTGTCGCCCAGGAAGAGGCGGGGGTGGTACCAGACAAAGCAGGAGCACCAGGTAGGAGTCAATCATGCCTTCATCTCCAGGAAGTTTCCTAGCCACGGCATCAACAAGCCAGTGACCAAGACACCTACCAGTGGGCTCACTCACCCCTCGCAGTGCTCCCGGACTCGGTGTCTGCCTAGAGTGGCTCTGGGCCGCAGCCAACGCGAGGCCCGGCACCTTCGCGCACGTGGCGAGGACAGCACGTGACCCCGGTGTCCCACCCTCAGCCCGCCCAACCTACGGTTTCGCCTGCAAAATAGCTCTGCTCAGAGCGTGTACGTTATATCCAAACTCACCGAATTGTATGCATTATGTCCAGGTCTTTTTTAGCATACCAATTATACTTCACAAAAGCTGGAGGGAAAAAAGAGTTAAAAAAAAAAAAAAAAAAAAAACCTCCGCTCACAAAGGGCTGATATTTGTATGAACTGATTAAACTACTGAACTCTCAGTAGTTTAACTGGGAATATAAAAAGAATAAGCCAGTTAGAGATAGGGAGCAAAGTGGACATGGAGGGAAATAATCATAGCTAAGATATACTAATGACTGAACTCTAGAATAAAGATGTGAAACTCGAGGTCGAGCTGTGGTGGCTCACGCCTGTAGTCCCAGAACTTTGAGAGGCCGAGGCAGGAGAATTGCTTGAGGCCAGGAGTGTGAGACCAGCCTGGACAACACAGCAAGACCCACATCTCTAAGAAAAAAAAAAAAAGAATTAGCTAGGCATGGTGGCACCAGCCCGTAGTCCCAGTTACTCTGGAGGCTGAGGCAGGAGGATTGATGGAACCCAGGAGTTGGAGGCTGCAGTGAACTATGATGATGCCACTGCACTGTAGCCCGGGTAACAGAGCAAGACCCTGTCTCAAAAAAAAAAAAAAAAAAAAAAAGGAAATGTAAAATTCTGACCACCTCAGCCCCATGTGTCCTCTACTCCCTGATCACTGATTTTTACAGCTGAAGAAGCATTTCCAAGAAGTTAGTTTACCCAAAATCATAAAGCTGTAGTGGGCAGACCTGGGACCCCAAAGATCTGTACTGTTAACTGTTATGATTAACTGCTTCTTATTTTCTTAAAACAAAGCCTCATTACTCCAGTGGGCCTGAGTGAGGCTTTGTTCCTTATAACCTGAAACGTAGTATCTTTTTCAATGTCTAAGTATTAGTGCCTGTAATTATAGAGCAATAGCTTTTTTAAAAATTATATGCAAAGCTATATCCAAAATGTCAAATTTTGAGATACATACATAAAAGCAAACTGATCTTAATTTTATGTCCCTGTGATACAGAATATAAATTTAGTAAATGAACTTTGGTGAAAGATTTAAAGACAAGTAATAAAATATGTACTTATTAAATGTACCATGCAATGTGATACATAAATATCAAGCCATATGAATAAATTAACAAAATTACGCTGTAGGGAGCTCTTCCCGTGGCATTTTATTCCTGTAATAATTATGACTAACATTTACTGAGCACTTACTATGTGCCAAACAATGTGCTAAGCACTCTGTTTATATTGAATCATTTAAACCTCACTGTGAGGGAAACAGTAAAATAACTCCAGTTTACAGATGTGGCAACAGAGACTCAGCCCAAATATTAAAGCTAGTTAGTGATGTAAAGACAATTTTGGTTTGTTTGGTTTTGTTTTTAGAGGCAAGTTTCAAATGTAGGTATGTCTGCCTCCAGAGGCCTTGTTCTTAACTACTCCAAGCATCTTGATTAGAGCAGTTTTCATACTATGTTGTGATGGTTTATTTGAAGGTCTGTCTTCCCCTATGTTCCCAACTTCAAAGAATTTGCATCCCAAATCCTGTTCACCTCTGTCTCCTTGCCCAGGATAGAGTAAGAATATAATATTAATGCAAATCAGTTAGCTGGTCTGTTATTTACACAAGACCTAGGCCAATAATCATTATTCTGCAGGGTAATGAATTATTTCAGGAAAAAAAAAAAAAAAAGAATCCAGAAAGCTAAACGTTGCTTTAGTTATGAAACTCAAACTGCAGTTAATTCCCAAACAGGGGACTGCTAAGTTTTTAGCTTCTTATTAACAGATTGATTTGTGACAATTCTGTGCTGCTCAGAGGAAAGAGAAAAAAACTGAGCATCTCCAAAAATCTCTCATAAAAATTATCTGTAAATAATGAGAAAGATGTCGAAATATTAACGCCTCCTCCATGAGCACATCAAAATGCTCCCTCTGCCACCTTCCATCTGTTTGCCTGCCTCTTCCAACGTGAGCACAGCCCCACTCTGCTTTCAGTTTATCTAGATGTCTAAAAAGATTGGGCCAAAAATTGCTTCAGCATGCCGGAAAGTATAATCCTCACATTTTCAACACATTTAGACACACTAATTTAAAATATGGTGGAAAAATAGCATACTTGTGGGCTGTTCTTTGCCGTATTTTAAATGCATCCCTCACAAAATTCATTTCTCTATCAAAATCATAGGCATAAACTTCACTTCTAAATGGAAGTAACAACAATAATAGCAGCTAACACTTACATAGCATTGTTATAAGCACTTTATATACAATGATTCATTTAATAACTGTGATATTGCTATTATTAGCCCCACTTACAGAGCAAAAAACTGAGGCCTAGAAAGTTCTGGTGACCTTTCCAAAGTCACAGGACTAGTGAGTAGCAGAACCAGGGCTTAAAATCAGAGTTCTGAACTCCAGATTCTGTGTTCTTAATTACTGTGCCAAACTGCCCAGGAGGCTTCAGCTACTCACTAGGTTTAATCCTTTTCTTCTCCAAGATCCATGGTCATCGTCACAACACAGCAGAAAGAAAACAGGAGGGTGAGAGCGGTTGGTTGAATACTGGCCCCCAAAAAGATATATCTATCTCAGGGAGTCCTAAGTCCCTGAAGCTTTGAATGTGACCTTATTTGAAAAAAAGAGTCTTTGCGGATGTAATTGAAGTCGAAGATCTCAAGAGGAGAGTGCCCTGGATTTAGGGCAAGCCCTACATCTAACGGCCCTTATAAGAGAAAGGTAGGGGAGCTCTGGCACACCAAGACACACAGAGGAGAAGAAGACATGGCGACAGAGGCAGAAATTGCAGTGATGTGTCTACAAGCCAAGGATTTCTGGCAGCCACCAAAAGGAGAGAGGCATGGAATGTATTCTCCCACACAGCCTTCAGAAGCAACCAACCTTGCCAACATCTTCATTTCAGACTTCTGGCCTCCACAACTGTGAGAGAATAAATTTCTGTTGTTTTAAGCCACCAAGTTAGTGGTAGTTTATTATGGCAGCCCTAAGAAACTAATATACTGAGTCATGGACCCAAACACCTTGGGCAGAAATCCACATTCTCACTTTACAGATCAGGAAACTGAGGCTCAGAGGACTTCATCAGCATGCCATCAATCACGTCATGCATTTGTGGCAGAGCCAAGCCTGGCTCTAGCCTACGTGCTGGGTAGCCCAATTCCTGGGCTGGCCCCTTCTTCAGTATCTCTTATCACCTCTATGAAAGGCAGAATCACGTAGTGGTCACGAATATGTACTTTAGAACCCGACCACCTAGGTCAGCATCCACAGTTGCCACCATTTGTTAGCTGTATGCCTCCATTTCCTCATCTGTGAAATGGCGACAAAAGTAACACCTATCTCATAGTGTCATTATGAGGAGCAAATGAGTCAGTATATGTGCCTGGTATACAGTACTACTACTACTATTAGCTACTATTGTTAGGTCTGGGTGGTGGGCAAACAGGTGGCAAGGCAGGTAGAAGAAGTGGCTAAAGCTGGAGAGTGGGAACCAATCAGGATGCAGAAAAGAAACCGCAATATCAGGTATTTGTGGCTAGAGACTTTTCTCTGGATGGAGCATGATTGCTCTCTAAATAGCATTATGGTTTTCACCCCCCTTCCTACCCCTCGCCCGTGGGTTTTTCACGAAGGATTCTGGGACGATGCATGCGTATGTAACACCAACCTGTCAATCACCCAAAGGCGGAAAATGGCAACCAATCCCACCCAGGACAGAGGTGGGACAAACTAGTGAGCATATAAAAGACAGTGTGTGTTAAGACTTCAGGGTCTTCTCCACTTGCAGAGAATGACCTGTCTCAATCTCTGAGACATAATTTCACTTTGTAATAAATGCTGCATGTGTGGGATTGCTTTGTATTTGTGATCACTCTGTCTTTGGCTCAACTTGGTACCAGTACTCATTCCTGACACCGGAAACCAAGGACCAGGGAACATCAAGGCAGACCTAACACTATTATTATTTTATTCCAATGTCTATTTAACTATTGACATAAAATCAGGAATATGGCAGTACCTAGGAAAAAAAACTGGTAGACATATTAACAGGGCTTATGTTCAAGTGTGGAAATTTGTGACAAATCTTATTTCCCAATTTCTTATGACAGGGTTGGATATCCAGAGGTAATGTCTATCATCTTTAATTTACACCTCTTAGCCAGTCCTTACTGGCCCTCACGGGAAAAGGAGTGCTTAATATGATTGGCTAGTGACCAAGACATCAACTGGGACACATTGTGTTAGTGGACAAGGTCTCTGTCATGCAAAAGGCCCACAGCCATGGCCCACATCCTTACTCCCAGTCGTGGAGCCCGAACACGGCAAGCCAGCCCCTAGCCCCTCAGCTTCCTGCTCTCACGTGGAGACCACTCCTGGAAACACTGCTTCCTCAGGCAGCCCCACCACCTACCAGCTTTCCAGCCTTGCAGCACAGGCCCCTGCTAACCCTCTGTTACCCTTTCACATCTGGGCACCCACGTGGTGAGCACATCAGACCCTCCTCCTCTTGCTAACTCTGATTGCCCCCAAGCATGGTGGCCACATGGAGTCTAAATGCAGCAGACCTGGCCACCTTGGGTCCTGGTCGGAAGGGAAGAGCAAGCTCTCTCACCTAATCCCAAAACATCCCTGCATGGAAGGACACTGAGCCCATCCTCAGGGATTAATAAACCCATGCTCTATCTGCCTTCTGACTGCAGGTCTTTACGTGCATAGCCCCCTCAGTCAGACCCTGGCTAGAGGAAGAAAGAGCAGTAGCATTCAGACACCAGACCCCACTCAAATGCCTAACAAATTCATAATTCTTTCTGATGGAAAATATGTACCACAAGCTATATTTTTTCAAAGAACTATGTCCTCTGATGTACTGAATTTCCTAATGGTCTTCTGAATGATATTGATATTGCAGATTTGAAGAAAACCAAGAAAATGAATCACCTAGGGAAATTTCTCCCCCAAACCAAACAACCAGCAATCTGTTGTAGAAGGTATCCTGCTTTAATTGCAACACTGTGTCTATATACACACATACATGTGCACATACAAACTATGCCCTTGTCTGATCACATCTACCCCAATATAAAATCCAAGGCAGCTGCTGGAATGAAGCTAAATACCATTGAAATTAACAGTGTCCTTACGAAAGGCAGAGCTGGGATGCTGATTTCATCACAATTCTATCTGCCTGCACTTTTTCCAGGAAGTTCAAGAAGAACCACGAGCAGCTGTAGAAATCCAAGTCATCAGAAAAGCAAACAAAGGCAACTCCTCTCCTGCAAAGCAAATTCCCTAGAAGAGCTTCTGCATCTGCCTTCTTAGCATAAAGGGGGTGGCACCTAAATCTACAGGGAACTTTTAATAGTTCTCCCTTCCCTTTTGTTCCATTCATTTGGGAAACATGATCCCTTTCACTCTAGACCAGGCACCAGAATGTCACCATCATCCATAATTGTGTCAATTGTCTTTGACGTCCGAGAATTAACCGATGGCTGATACACCTTCTTCATTTCTCCTTCCCCAAATATCCAAAAGGAGGTCCATTCCCAATTTCCAGTGCTGTGTGGGTAGCTCTTTAACTCCCTGAGGCCAAAAGAATTACTATATTAAGAAGTCTATCCCCTCTCTCCCCCCAGGTAGAATCAGGGTTTTCACTCAGAACTCTGAGACCAAATGATGCTCATATTTTGCTAACATCTTGAATTTGAAATGTTCTTCATTATACCTTTAAACTGAGAATGTACATCTGTCAACCAAAGGGTAGGCTAGGCAGACCTGGAGAGACGACGTCCTACCTAAGGCAAGCAGCAGCTGCTTAGGTCCAGCTCACACTGGGTTAAGGGCTACCAGATCTACCTGGTATTCAAGAAAATCCAGAAATGCAGGTTTTTACATAAAGTCTTCCAATTTTTCCATCTCGGCAACTAATTCCCAAAGTCACACAGCCAACTGTTAGCAGAGCCAGAATTGGATCTAGGCCTCCTGGCCTCACCAAGCCCAAGAGGCCTTGGCTCTATATATATTTGTGCATTTCACTTGACAACTATCTAATAAACAACTGCTATATTGAGGAATGTTATTTTAATGAGTGAATGGATGGACAGATAGATGGACAGATACACAGACAGCTGAATATTTATTAAGGAACTAAGAGAGAATGCAAAACATAATTCCCAAATTACTTTTTTTTAAAGTGAAATAAAACATTAAATCCATAACTATCATTTTTCTTCCTAAAATAATTTTATTTATAATTGACACTGAATAGGGAATGGATCACATAGTCTGAATGCAGAAAGTAAGGCAAATACAGAAATCCTATTTAAGCAGGGGTATCCACCACCTAAGAAAGCCATGCGTAAGGAAGCACTGTAGCTTTGCGATCCACAGGTAAACCTGTTCTTGGATTATTTAAGAACAACCTCTTTTTCCCTCTACACTCTTGGGAGCATATGGTATATTTCTGCAGCATTTCTATCAGGATGGTAATTACTATAGCTGAGAAATGCCATCAACAGCAAAAGTAAAATTAGTTTTACTTATAAAATTTCTCCTGGGGAAAATGCTGGTGGCTCGTGTCTCCACTGAGTGTGGCAATGGGCTTGCTGTGTCATCCCACAGCAAGCACATTGCTCCATCAGCAGCACTTGAATAGAACCACTAGCACGTCAAACAGGACTGCCGACATACCCACCGTTGCCTGTTTCAACTGCACCTGCCTCACCCAGCCCCATGCCCCCATCAAATTGCACTCATGAGTCGTATTATAACAGCATTGACTTTCTTTTGCCACCAGGGCACTCTTAATGCCCCTAAAAATTTTACGTATGTTAGAGTCATGGCATGTTTCAACCAAGTTGAGCCTTTGAGACAATTTTATTCAGCACGATGCTGCAGAAGGGGAAACTGAGGCCCCAGGAGAGGCGATAATTGGCCCCAAATCACAGGTAATTTGACATCTAAGCCAGATCTAAATAAATTCCTAGTGGTGGTTTTCTCTTTCTGTTAAATCAAGCCCTTTCCTTCAGTTAAAGGTTACTGCTTCTACTTCACACCTACTAATGTCTCCTTATCTGGACCTTCTCTGAACACTTCCTCCTCGGGTTTGAGGAAGGGAAACCTCACCTCCTGCCCAAGGCTCATCTCTCCATCTTCCCCCTCTTCCAAGCTTTGTTCTACCAATAACCCCTCTCCCTACTGATTCATTCCCTACAAGTTAAAAATATGGTCAAGTACATCACACACATAAGGCAGGGAGAGATTCCCCAAATTATGCATCCTCTCCAGTTACCACCTTCAATGTCAAGCTCCTTGCAAGAAAAATATAAAAATCAACATTTCCACTCCCAACCCGCTGCCGCCCAATATCCACCCTAACCATCGTCATGACAATGTTTTGGCAGAGGCCCAAAAGGAAGCAAATTCCAACAAACCCACCTCCCTACTCAACATCACTACTTGGATGAATGAGGTGTTGTCAACAAAACATGATCAAAAAACCAAGCTCCCAATTTCCCTCCCCGCTAAGCCTGTTTTTCCCTTGGTCTTCCCAGTGGCTCAAGACTTCTTTTGGTACCCCCATGAGAATGGAGGCTCCAGCTCCATACAGGCAGGAATTTTTGTCTATTACTATACCCTCAGCACCTGGCCCAGCACATGGTGGAAGTTCGATACTTATTGACTTAATCCATTTCAGTCATTCAGTCATCAACCTGTTTGACCTTTTTAAGGGGCACCAAGGACCTCTCCAGGGGAAAGTAGGTAGATAACATCTAAAGGCCAGTGGAGAGATTTGGGTTAGAGAACTTTATTTGGGGGACCGTTCCTTTGTTCCTTTGGTACAAACTATTAAAGTTATAAGTCATTGTAAGAGTTGTAGCTGGCTAGATATTATGCAGCAGATGGATTCAGTAGACCAGGATGAGCAAAACAGGCCAAAGTTTGCAAAAATCAATCAGTCAAACACCTCTTCTGAACCCTGGTATTTCTAGCTGGTGGGATTAATGTGTGTGTCCCGCTAGACCTGGATGCCATATGATTTTTCTTTGGGCAACTTGAGAGTTTGCTTTCCCTGAGGATTGAGACAACAGTGTTTACTGAGAAGTCACCCTCATCTTTTTTCTCTATTAATCCCTATAATGATACAGAATTCACAGTTTCCATCTCATGCTGTGGAAAATATCTCAATGCAGCCTACCAGAAAAATGTAATGTGAGTCTTCCTTTATTTTTTATTTATTTTTTTGAGCTTAAGAAATTTCTGGCTCTGGCCCAGAATTGTCCAGCACAGCCATCTGCAAATCAACATGAACTGGCTTGGATTCAGCTGTGAGAGTCAATACCTCAGTCGAGAATACTCTCCTAGCCATCCCTCAACAGCTCATCTAAACTTGGTTTCAGAAGAAGGATATTCTAATTCCACTAACTCTGTAAAGGAGATAGAACGATAGGAGAACATAAACTATTATCGCACCTAGTTTAGAGATAAGGAAAGAGGTGCGAAGAGATAAAGTAAGTTGGCCAAAGTCCCACAGCTAGAAAGGGAACCCAGGGAATTCATCTTCAAAGCTGGCGCTCTCAACTGCCATCAAAGAGCACCAAGAAGGCAGGCCCCACTAACACCACTTTGTCAGTTCTGCTAACAGAAACTCTTTGAACACGCAGTATCTCAGATGCAGAGCAAAAAAGCTGGGGCTGCCAGAATTACAGTGTAAGCAGCATGTGGGAATATCACTACACATCCTACAATGAGGGTGGGAAATACCTAATAAGTGTTAAGGAAGTATTCAAGATTGGCACCATGCTGAGAATTTCTCATTAAAGTTCATCCAGAAGTACTGAGTAAGATTTGGAAAGGGAATGACTTTCTCATACATGGGTTTCAGAGTGGTTTACTGAAGCGTCCATTCCTGTCCTAAAATCAGATCCCCTTGTGTACACAGGGGTAGCTACTCCATGCTAAAGTCAACCTTAACTTTGGAGAATGACTTTGGAGTTAGTCTGCCTGGGTTCATCCACAGCTCTGCCACTTACTAACTATAACTTTGGACAAATTATCTCCCCTCTGAGTCTTGCCTTGCTCACATTAAAAAATAAAAAAGGATAATCCTAATAGGACCTACTTCATATGGTCATCAAATGGATTAAATGGGATACTACATGTGAGACCTTTAGCACAGTGTTTGGCACTCAATAGACACTATTAATTACCATGATTTCATTTAGCTAAATACTTTATGAGATATACTGATCATTTTTATTCTTATCAGGGGAACACTTTATAGTCAGGTTAGGTACACTAAATGGGAAGGTGATTCACAGGCCTCACATGCTTGGCTGAGACAGGTAGGAGCCCAGACCTTCCCCAACTCCCCTACCCCAACCCCTTCCAGAAGCCCTGCACTGGCTGGGTGTTGGGAGGATAGTGTGCCCACTTTCCTGAACTCTAGCTAGGCTTCTACAGAAAAGACAGAAAGATCACTCCAATGGCACCTCCAGAAAAGTAAACAAATTAGGCAACATGTCTCATATTACCAAAAGTTCATTCATTTCATTAACTAATAGGAACTACTCACTCTTGATACACATGTGATATTTAATATTAAATGAAAACATCTAGACAGAGGTTCTTGATCTAAATATCCTTAGATGCTCTCAGAGTTCAGAGCAGGGCTGAAGGAGTAAAACATGTATGATTCAGGTTAAGCACATTTTTCTAAGGAAAATTATGAAATTTTCATCAGCTTCTCAAAGAGTACATGGCTTTCCAAAGTTAAAAATAACAGACAGAAGTTTAAAAATTCTGAGAAGACAATGTTATTTATTATTTGCTACATTTCTAAATTTGAGCAATTTCTAAATCTGGCCATGATATGCACTGTCCAACTCTCCATCTCAAATACTTATTTCTATTAGTGTTAGGATTCCTTGGGAACTTTTATATTATTTCATATGGGTATTTCAGAAAGCTTTTCCAAGGGACAAATCAGTGAATTTTAATTTCTTTCCATTCCTTCTCAGATAATATGTATTCAGGAGCCATTTGTTTTTAGAATTCAAGCAGTTATATTTTAAAATAGAAGACATCAAATTATAGCTAGTTCCAAAAGTTTGCAGATCCTAACTGGCATCATAATCCCATTCACTTTGGAGACCCAAGTCTTCAATGAAACTAAGGGAGTTTACAGAAAGCAGAGAATCTTTTAAAGTTCCATAAAGGATGCAATCTGACATTATATAAAGGAGCCATGTGGATCCACTAAGATAAGACAGCATAAATTGATCCTGGTATCAATCAATACAACTTCTGGAATTTCTCCAAGGGGCACAATCAGAGGTGGGGATTGAAAAGATGGGTGTGAAGGTCAAGAGATTTCAGGAGGCCACCGAAGTAGCTGTTGAAATGGCTAGTCACAGACACAAGCAACAGATGTTAACTTCCCAGACTGTAAAAGTCTGACCTGATTGGTCTTGGTCTTCCTAATAACTGATATAAGACAAGCTTCCAAATATGTGCTGCACAAACATGTCTCCCAGCAACGGCTGTCCTTCCCTCCTTACCACCTCACTCATATACCTCTTTGTTCGAGAATCTACTCATCATGCCCCTTTCTCAGAAAGACTCTTTCCATAGTGCTGCTAGGGGGGCATGGACCTCCTGACTCACTCCCTGGGCCACAGCTGACTGGACCTAGAAAAGACTCTGGACCCAAGCTGGGTCAGTTGGGTTCTTGGGTCTCTGAATTTGAATTTGCAACAGAGCAACTCTAGGCAGTCCCTGTTGAGCACTTGAATGGAGAAGATACATATGCTTTCCTTGAGTGGCCACTTTTTCACAAGGGATATATAACAACAGACATCAAGAGAGAAAATAGGAGAGATAGAGGTGTGTGTGTGTGTGAGAGAGAGAGAGAGAGAGAGAGGTGGAGGCAAAGAGACCTTGTCTTTATTCCTGATCGGCTTCCAACTAACCCCTGATGCCATCCCATGTGACACCTGGATACCCTACCTACCTTTAGGGTCTAGGAGGAGTCCTTATATGTTCCCAGTAAATTCACCTTTTTTCCCTTTCAACTTGAATGGGTTTCTGCTACTTGCAACCACATTTTATCTTAAACAAGAGGAGACTGAATAAATTAGTAAATGAATGGTCTGAATTCTCAAAGAGAACAAAAAAGAGGTTTCATAGGGGAAAGTTGCTGGGAGTGGCAGAAATCAGGAAGTCTGGGATCCAAGAGGGGAAAGAACTGATTCTAAGACACAAGATGTGGAACAATCCAAAAAAAACAAGGCTGAATAGGTAATGATCACCCCAGTGAGGTCAGAAACCAACTGAAGAGGAAGCTGAGAGGTTCCAACTGGGGACTCCCTGGGCTGGGAGGCCGGCAAGGTACTCTGAAGTTCCTGAAGATGGAGGCAGGTCAGGAAGAGTTCTAACTGGATTAATGGGACCATCCTCATTAGAGTCCAATAACCCAAAATAAAGAGCTACCCATCCCTGAAGCTCTGCTCTTGTGCATCCAGGGAATTTGTCAAAGTCATAACAACCTGAAACGATCTGCCAGGCCTTTAATGGGCATCCTGAGAGATAATCTCTCTCACCCTCTGCCACCTGTGGTTTTCATTTTCCAGCCAGCCCTGGAGTGCTTCCTGCCATCCTGCTGGATAGGTTTCCAAGAGAGGAGTGCTCCTTTGGCATTCTCCTCTGCTCATTTACTTGACAAGGAGGCATTTGCCACCTCCTGCTGGCCCCTCCTCCGCTGCTCCTGGCTTCCTTCTTCATTCTTGCTTCCCATCCTTTCCGTATAACTCTGTGACAGCATCCTTAAGATGCCATCAGACAGCATACTGCTACTTCCACTCTATATTAGGGCTCCCATTTCAGCACCAAATTCCTTGGTTTTTAGGCAAATCTGTTGTTTTTTCCCCTTTCTGACAGTGGGAAGAGCACAATTTTAGAGCTAAGCATATCTGAGATCAAATCCCAGTCCTATCTAATGGTGAAGCCCCAGACAGGCCACTTAATTTCTCTGTGCCTTGTTTCTCTTCTCTAAAAGGAGATGCCACATGGCTTGTTGAGCTCACATACATGGAAAGAAAGTAGCAAATTCCTGGCATACAGAAGGTGCTCAAAAATGCTTATTCGCCCTCCCTTTCAAGATCCAGTATCAGACATGGACAGAAACCACCATAAAAAGCCAGTGAACATGTAAAGAAATGATAGTTTTAAAATAGGTTTTATTTCCCGAATGAGTTTATTTCCTTACAAGACTGATATGTATTTACCAAATGTCTACTTTTAAAAGAATTCAAGATATTTGAAGACTCATGATTACTAGTGCATGATGAGGGGGAGGCAGATATCATTGACAATTCATTCTTTCCCACACAATGACGAATCAGGTTTTACCTTTCATATCATCATTTTTACAAAAGTATATACATTTTGATCATCACCTCACAAAGTGAAAATAAAGCACTGAATGAAGTCTGATGAAAAATGAAGACACAGTAATCATCTAGTTAACTCGGGGTTTTTCCACCTTTGGTATTCTGGGCCAGGTGATGTGGGTGGCTGTCTTATGCGGTGTGGGATGTTTAGCAGCTTCCCTGGCCTCCACTCATTAAAGGCCAATAGCAAGCGTTCCCCCTCCCCCAAGTTGTAACAACCAAAAATGTCTCCAGACACTGCCAAATGTCCCCTGGGGGAGAAAAATTACTCCCAGTTGAGAACTACCAAGTTAAGCTGACCAATATATATAGCCAAACCAGACAGTGCAAGCCCAGCCGTGGCTTTATAAGATGGGAAATAGCTGCCTCAGCCTTCACTTCTCGCCAGACCTTACCTACTGAAAAACAAAATGGCTGCGCAGTCACTTCCAAGATACAATCAAATGCTGGCTTCACAGAGAAACACAGAAGAAATTGCTCGTGCCAGAATTCGGTTTGTCTTAGCTGCATGCCCACACTCTGCCTAAAAACCAATTCCCAAACTTTTGAAAATGCTTTCCACAGCTTTTAGAACCTGACCTTTAAAGCAGCTTTATCTATGTGTGTGTGTGAAATAGATTTACAATTTTCTATATTCCTATGAAGCCAAACCACTTATTGAGTCCAAATGCCAACTGGGGGTGGCAGGAATTTGCACACAGATGTCAGCGGACTTCAGAACAACATCACAAGTTGCTCCACCTGCAACTAATTATAGAAACTGAAATTGTACTCTGGCCAGAAGAGGCCAGGTTCAGAACCCACCCCATCTGTGCTGGTCGATAAAAATCACTCTGTTACTTTTCTCTCCTGTCAACATAGACTTGCTTCTTAAAATTCTCTGAGGATGCCGTCTATAGGGAATAACAGTGAATGTTTGAGGGTGAATGTTTTGGGGGTGACTACTCCCCCTGCCTTTTCTCCCTGAGCTTGGTTTCAATAAGTACCTTTGGCACAAGTGATACTAAAATAATTCATTCATTGAAATATTCCAAAATGTTTTCTTTCATTGCTTGTGTGCTGCTGTGATCCCATCACCCAAATAAAGTGATCCAGAGAGAAAATGGAAGATGGAAATCATTTAGGTCTCCCAAGGTCCAGCAGACAAGAATGTTTATTTTCCTCCCATTAGCCAAGCATTTCAGAAGAAAACCTGGGAATGAAAATCTGTAAGGCTAGTAATGTGGTGCATATGGCTGATGCTAGGGCTGACTGCAAGAGATTACTGAGGCAAAAAACAGCTGACATCTGTGACAAAGACGTACAGTTCACTTCAAATCATTCTCCTACGTTCTAGCAAACAAAGAAACCAACTATTGTCTCTGTGCCATCTCATCTATCTTCAGAACTAAAAGAAGTTTTCACCTATCTATGAAAGGCATTTAAAATTGTAATTTCCATTTAAGTTGGTCATCACCTAAGTCTGGACCACAGTTTCTCCAGCTTTCTCTGGACAAAAGCTACAGTTCTCTGAAGAGCTAAGGAGAACTGTTTCAAGATGAGGAATATGGACTTGTTTTTTGATGTTCTGAGATGCAGCATTCCAAGTGAAGTTGTGGTGCTAAACCATTTTATATTATCCAGTTCTAAATCCCCATGCCTATGGAATATCAGGAAAAACACACACAAATACCTACCCTTCAATTCAGTGTTAAAATGAAAAAACTTATACAAGGATGCAACATATGATTGACGGTTTACTTCTCAGGTCCCAAAATGACTGATAAGTCCTTAAAACATTTGGAGATAGAGAGTGACTAGGACAACTCAAGTCAGTGCAATTGACATCTGTTTTTGTCCTAGAGCATGTTTGCCCTTCATCCCAGTTCCTTTAGAGAGCACTGCTCCTCTTCCAGTGCCTGTAGTTCTAATAGGGTCACCAGTCAGAGTAACCCCTTCTCACACACTTGACCCTCCACCCACTCCACACACAGACACTCACCAAGCCCTGGAGGTGGGATGTGGCCAAGGCAGGATCAGAGTCCCTCCATGGATTTTCCAAGTGGAAAGTGAACACACATCGCTCTCTTGACCCTTCAGTTGTTATACTGGTGTACTGAGTGCCAAGACCATCCACCACATGAAGGAAAAAATGGGCCACACATAGACAGAGGCAGAAAATGAAAGCCAGAAATGAAGCAATGGGGAGAGACAAAGTCTTACTACAGTTTAAGGCCCTTGATCCAGTCAACCCCAAGATCCACACCTGAGTCTTTGCAATTTTGTTATAAGAACTAATAAATTCCCCTTTTTGCTTACGTAAGCTTTGCACAAATAGATTTGTGTCACTACTTTGGAGTCTTGCCCAAATTACTTAGTAAGGAAGTTTCTTCATTCTAATGTGTAAGGTCTTTAAAGACCTCATTTAACATCACTGGAATGCACCATTTGGGGGGAGGGAAGTTATCATGACTGGCAATTGTTATGAATAATAGTTATTAAGTAATGATTTCCTATGTGTTTTCAGTTAGGAAGGTATTGAGCTGCAAGTAATAGAATGCCCAACTAACAGTGACTTGAATAACTAGGGGGTTATTTTCCCACAGGACTAGAAGTCTGGAAGCAGGCCATTGCTGATGCTGGTGCAATTGCTCAGAGATGGCAGGGCACATGTCTCTGGGCTTGTGTTGGCCTTTTTTTCACGGTTATAATGTGGCAGACACAGCTCCAGGCATCACATCAACCCTCAAGACAAAAATAAGGGGCTCTCAGGGGAGGAGCATTGCTAGAAACATTCATTCCTTTTATCAGGAAAACAAAAGCTTTCCCAAAATCTTCCACATTTCCACTTGGGTTTTTTTGGCCAGATACTTGAGGAAGAGGAGGAGGAGCCTGAAGCTGAGCCATGAGTCAGGCATCATTAGGACACTTTGGAAGGCCCAGCCACTGAAGGAACCTTTGACCACGTAGAAAATACACACCCACCTTCGCAGGTCTCCTTTAAGCTCTCACTTGCAGAGATGCTCCTGAAGCAGAGCCTTTCCCAAAGTGTGGCCTTATACCCTTATTTCCAGGAATATTTATAGTTTGTACCAGATGGGATTGTTGTTAAATATATGTATATTCACTCCACTCCCTTTCTGCCTTGGCAGGGAAGAGATTTCTTCCGCACCACTGACTTAGGGCTTGGCCACATGACCTGCTTTGGTCAATAGAATGCTGGTGAAAATGATAAAAGTAGAGGCTTTACACGTTTGAGGGGTTTGGCTGGACACTTGGCATCTGTGTTCTACCATAAGAAGATGAACCTCTGTATAGCTACTATTCCAAGGAGTATGTGGAGACATGAAATATAACTAAACCCAACTTGCAGCCTAAAGCCTGGTGCCCCGAGTCCAGCCCAGCCCACCTAAGTTGTAGCCAATCTGCAAATATCTGAGAGAGAAAGAGATAAATGCTTGTCTTTTTAAGTTAATAGGTTTAGGGATGGCTTGTTACACAGCATTATTGCAGCAGTAGCTGCCTAATAAGTGCTTAATTTAAAATGAAGTTTCATGGTCAAATAAGATTGGAAAATTGCTGGCTTAAGCAAACTTAATAAACATTTTTAATGGAAAGAGTTCAAGCATTTCACATGGTGATATGCTGTATTAGTTTGCATAGTTATGGGTTGAATTTTGGACCCCCAAAAAAGATACCAATAACTCAGAATGTAAACTTCTTTGGAGATAGGGTCTTTACAGAGGTGATAAGGTTAAAATGAAGTCATTATAGTGGGCTCTAATCCAATATGACTGGTGTGCTTATAAAAAGAGGAAATTTGGACACAGACACAGATACCCACAGAGGACAGATAATGTGAAGACACACAGGGAGAAGGTGATCATGTACAAGCCAAGGAGAGAGACCTGGAACAGACCAGACCCTTCCCTCACAGCCCTATGAAGGAACCAACCCTGCCAACATCTTGATCTTGGACTTCTAGCCCAACAGTGAGACAATAAACATCTGTTGTTTAATCACCCAGTACTCCAACGTATCTTTTTTGGGTGGTATACAATTCAGCACATAACATATCCATTTATGACTTTCCAGGATAAGCATACACTGTATGCCATGTCTTAAGTTTAATTGACCAGAAAAATCTCCTTTGAAAAGTGTCATTTGTCTGGACACACTTTGGAAATATCAGCTTTGAGGGATCCATGATTTCTCAGACTTACAGTAGTAGAAAGCCTGGAAGAAGGTACAGGGATAAGACAGGTCTATCTGAGTAGCAGATACATCTGAGTTCCACCCACAATCTTGATGGGACCTGACACTCCTGGACTCAGCCCTTGATTCCACAAAGAATCCTCAGGGTGACTGCAATTGCATTTAACCATCAGCAGACAACCCATCATGGGGCAGCTGCCTTGCCATCTTCCCAACGGGGGATAGAATAAATTCTCTCACTCGCTTCCAACTGGCACAACTCAACATATATGGACATTCACAATGAAATGCATATTTTATAACAGAGTTGAATGACCCCTGTTGAAATGGCTCTGCAGTTATACAAATAAAATTTAAAAAATAATAAAGGAAATACAGAAGTGTGATCCATCTCAACCTTTTCAAGTTTCATGCTCAAAATAAAAATCAATAAATCGTATGTTGAAACTGGATTAAAAACCCATATTAAAATTGATTTAGAGTAGATTCTTTTCTATCATGTCAAGCCAGAAATAGAAATGATCACATAACCATTGCTTAAAAGCTGTAACATTCCCCAGACAGGTTTACTTACACTTCTTGGGTTACGTTTCCCAATGACCTTGTCCCACTTCTGCATGCACAAGATGGGTAAATATTAGATCTAGTACAATCTCCTAGTGTGTGATGCTATTTATATTCATGCAGAGCCTTAGCTAGCCATGCACAATCTGGGAAAATGTCTAAAAATTGCTTTAGGTATACCTAATTTGGAAAAAAAAATCCATTAGAAATACAAAGTTAATAATTGCACAAAATACCCAGGAATGTGAAAAGTCAATAACGTGCATGCACCAAACCAAAAGATGTAAGTTTTTATGAACTTTCTGAAAGTTTATTCTTTACTATGTTTTTCTGTCTGTTTTCCATCACACAGGTACATATAATAGAATGAAGATGTAAAGGAAAGACAAACCTATAATCTTTTAGAGAAAATTGGGTCACTTTCCTGTAATTGTATCCACCCTCCCATCTCCTTTCCCACCCCCTAAAACATCTATCCCAACCCCATGGGCCATTAAAAACAATAAGGGGGCTTCCTCAAGCAGCAGCAGAACATTCATTCTCAATATTTTCTCCTCACTTCTCTCCAAATTGGTCTATGATGTCGAGAGCATGGGCTATGGGTTCCATGCCATTCCAAAGAATTAGCTGTCCACAATCCTTGGCCTCATTCTCCCCCAATTCAAGAATGCATGTCATTAAGCAAAAGCACAAGCAACAGCACAAAGAATGCTGCATCCATGCATTCTGGTTTATACAAACAAGCACATGATTCCAACTTTCAGTGCTACAACTCTTAGCAGTAGCAAATATATTTATATTCATGCAGATCTGTGTGGCTGAGAAGTAGGGCCTTGCAGAGAAGCTGTGGGAAGGGAGTGAGCATGGGGGAGGTGGTGAAATATCCACCCAGGAACCTGAGTATCAACCCTTCACACATAAAAAATTGGGTCATAGCCACCTGCCCTTTAGCCCCAAGTTTCCAAACAGTCCTGCACTTCTTGTAACACAGGGAGGGTGTTCAACATCCTCCCTTAGGTCTGGAATTAGGTTCAGTTCCCCATGAGGACTTCAAAATCTACTACAAAGAACTTGATGAGTGTGCCCTCTACAACACTGCACATAAGAAGGAAAGGCCTGTGCTTAGTTAATTTAGTTAGCATTAAATTTACGGAACTATGAACTTCATATATAACTTGAGTTTCCTCACCCCTACCCTATAGTGGACCTGCTTCCCATGTCTCTTCACATAGTATAATTCAAATTGTTTTAGATCATCTGAATCTAGGTTAGTGAAATTCTAATTATCTAAATACCCCTAGAAGAATTACCTTCTTAGGTGCAGTCTCTGGTTGTGGTAGATAAGAATCCATACTCATACATCCTTTATCTCTTTTTTTTTTTTTTTTTTTTTTTGAGACAGAGTCTCACTCTGTTGCCTGGGCTAAAGTGCCGTGGCGTCAGCCTAGCTCACAGCAACCTCAAACTCCTGGGCTTAAGTGATCCTCCTGCCTCAGCCTCCTGAGTAGCTGGGACTACAGGCATGTGCCACCATGCCTGGCTAATTTTTTCTATATATATGACTAGTATAATCATATATATAGAATGGCCAGATAATTTCTTTCTATTTTTAGTAGAGATGGGATCTCACTCTTGTTCAGGCTGGTCTCAAACTCCTGACCTCGAGCGACCCACCCGCCTCGGCCTCCCAGAGTGCTAGGATTACAGGCGTGAGTCACTGCGCCCAGCCCCCTTATCTCTTTTGTGTTCCCTCTTTCCCTATAGAAAAAGTTTCCATGATTTTTCCTCTAAAAGGAAATTAAGTTGCAGTAAATAGTGGAAACCCTAAATAGCACAAAAAACATTTCTAGGAAAAAGAAATAATTTCCTAATTAAGAAAACTTTTGATTAAACTAAATCACATTCTTAATTATCATATCAAAACCAGTCATTTTTTTCACCTAACATAAATGAAATATGATCTTCCTATCATACTACAATTCTACTCACAGCTCAGTGATCCGTTAAGGATATAGTGACCATAAAGTTAAGATCTTAGACTTTGGCAGGAAATAGACCAACACCTTGAAACCCGGCTCAGCCATTTACCAACTGTGTGAACTTGGGCAAGTTGTTTATTCTCTCTACATTTATGCATCATCTGTAAAATGATAAAAATTCTAGAACCTACCACAGACAACTGATGCAAATACTAAATAATATAAGGTACACAAAACACTAAACACAATGCCTAGCATATATTAATAGTAAGCCTTCAACAATGTCTATAGGTAGCAGCAGCAGTATAATAGAAACAACAGCAATAGCAAAGTCTAGATTGCTCTCCCAACTTTATTTCACCTAGTTCTACTTTTGGACAAACATAAAAATCCCACTGGTAGTTATCTACCATATCTGTCTCTCCTACCTTTCATGAATAGAGGAAAAGATTCCATCTCTCACTCCTTTCAATTATGTCACTTCCAGTCTCAGGAACTGAAGAACCAATGTACCACCTCTAGTCATTCTATTCCCCTGCTGTAGTGACTGCACCAAGATGCAGAAAGGCTGGATCTTCAGTCACTGCATGGAGAAGACCTGCCCTAGAGTCACCAGACCTGCTTCATACATTAGGCAAATAAGAAATAAATCCCTGATGGGTTAAGCCACTGAGATTTGAGGTTTATTGGTTACTGCAGAAGAACCTATCTTATCCTGACCAACAGGTACTCATATACCACTAAAAGTGATCCTGATATACTTTTAAGGGGGTGGGAAGGGTACTGCAATTTTTTTAAAAAACTTGCTTTTTGTCAATCTTTATATTCTTTAGTTTGTAATACCACATCATATTGCAAGTAAACTGACTTTTCAGACTTTCTATGTTTCTTCCTCATTTTATATTTTTAACCTAAAAAGGAAAATATTTATATTTTACTTATATTTATTATAAAGATCAATACTGGGGCTTTTACTGGGTCATCTGTCACACAGTCACATGTCACCTACAATACCCAAGGTATCCTGTGATCATAGTAGAGGCCAGAACAAGGAAGGGGTAATGGGAGAATCCTCAAGCACTCACTCACTTCTGGCTTGCGGCAACATGAGACAGTTAAGTAGAATTATGGATATTACTTAGTTTAAACTGAAAGAACACCCATGAAGTGGACAAATAGTTTAAAATGTTTTTATGAAAAGCAAAAAAGGCTTTGTGTGCCATTAAAATTTACCTCAATGTATTATTTATTTTATTTCATCATATTTAATTCTTTGTGAATGTCATAGAAGATATGTAACATACTGACACAGTAGTACATCACGTAATTTACAAATACACATGTATAATTGGGGTCTGTGCTCCAAAGTAAATTTAATGATAGAAGCAGGAGATAAAAGTCATCTGGAGCTGATAATTTAGAGAAGAGCTTTCAAACTTTTTGTCACTACACATCATTCCTAAACTGCTTTTAATCATTTTCCAAAAAAGCTAAAAGAAGAGAAAATCAGTACAAAAGTGGGGGGAAATACACATTGTAGTAACAGTTTCACAAAGACTTCATGATCCAGCAAAGTTAGAAAGAAGCAGAAATGATAGTGAAGAGCGTTAATTTGATTCAGGAATGAAGAACAAAGCTTTCTGTTCCAACTAAAAAAAATCTCATTTCCACTTCTGAAAACCAGCAATGGCTCTGTCAGATAATCAGAGGGATAAGGTGACTGCTTTCCACACACAGAAGGAGAACAAAGGGCAGATTTTCATATGGGTCACAAATGTTTCCGCTGGCGCTTTAGACTCCAGAGGAGTAGTGGCCAGAGAAACAGACAGGAGGGTCAGCAGATGACCCCAAGAAAGGCAGAGCATTTCATTAGGCCAACGTCCAGACCAATTACCAGAGAATCACTAGTTCAGCCAAGTAAGAGTTATTTCAAACTCCTACAGAAAGTTAAATGATATCCAGGTATTTTTGAACCAAATGGCATCATATGCTCTACGCCCCATTTCTTAGCACTTCTCTCGCCACCAATGAGAGGTGAAGCTAGGAGTTAAACCCAAGAATGTCTGACTCCAAAGCCCTTATGAAAATAGCAGCACATAAAAGGGGCCTCACAGAATAGGTAGGATTTGAAAATGGAGACTGGCTAGGACTGAAAGGGGAACAGCAGGAAGAGGGTATGTTGAGAAGGCCACCAGTGGAAGGGAACAGCAAGAGCAAAAGCATGGAGGCAGGAAACCTTGGGTGTGTGCAGGAATTACCAAGTAATGGTGCAGACAGCACAGGAGTGGAGGGAGGTGGTCCAAGACAAGGCTGGAAAGGTTGGCCCAGGCTTTCCAGGAGAAGGTGCTGGGGGATCAGTCAGGGAGGTAGACTTTCTTCCAGAGGCAATGAGTAATCATTGAGGGCTTTAAAGCAGAGGAATGGCATAACTTCAGGTAGAGCCTGGGAAACTATTCTTGCTGTGACATGGAGAATAGATCAAAGAAGAGTAAGAAGGTACCTTGCACAGAGCAGATACTTAATTAATATTAAATGGATAAAGGCAGAAAGACCAACTTAAAATTTATTGTGTTTTTCTAACATGATATGAAACCCATTCTATCTAATCCCATTTAATATTTTTCAGTTTGCTACTTAGAGAACAAACTCCATTCATTCTAGGGAGAACTAATGGTGCTGGTGCTTCCAAAATACAAAAAAAAAGAAAATCAATTCACCAATCAAATGTGGCCCTTTAAATGTTGCCATGAAAGTGTCTACTCTTGCAGAAGTTAACATTTTCCTCTTCTGTTCAGAAGGAGGTGCATCTGAACTGCTGTTGCAACTGCTAAAAAAGAAAACAAAATTAACCAAGTACAACAGTTAGGCAATGAGGAGGGATCCTCCCCGACTTCTGCAACCATGTGTAAAGGTTATTCAAAAATAAGGAAATCACAAGTTGTAACCTCACATTTCCTATGCTGTCTTGTAGTGTCCAGTCAAACACATACCAAGCCATAACCTCTTGATGATGCCAAACTTTCTTCTGCACAGGTCGTGGTACCATCTGCAAAGAATCAACTACTCAGTGAAGCCAAGGTGGAAAAACACTGAGAGGAATCGTAACCTACCTGATTTTCTTCATGGGAAACCCGCATCTGCTCCTTGAGGACAGACATCCGCGCTGCCTCTTCTTTCCTCAAAACTCTCTCCTTCTTAAGCTCGGGACTCCAGAAAGTCTTGATGCTGTTCATGGATGACCCCAACTTGCTGTCCTTGATGTCTAGCTCTTTCCGGAGGAGGTCATTCTCTCTCTGGAGTTCCTTGAGCTGGGCTTGAAGATCTAACATCGTGCTGTCTCTTACCTGCCTCAACATGGAGGGGACCTGGTGGTGGTGATGATGGGATACGCTGGTCAGACCACCATGTTGATCCGTATATGAAAGGACATCTGTGTGGGAAAGTCCAGCGGAAGCAATATTGGGACTACTCCCCATGGCTGTGACCCGGCCTCCATACACAGCTCTATTGGTAGCTCTTCCCAGAGTCATGGTGCCCTTTGGGTAGGTTGTTGAAGCCACCCCTTCATGATCACTCAGATACATGGGTCCAGACGTAGCATAGGCTGCATTCAGGGACTGGATGTTCTCCATAGACAGAGTCTTGCCTGTTCCTCCACCTCCCCCACTACTTGTTCTTCGGTGGCCCAACCGAGGAGACCTTGGCAAACGAGGAGATCTGGAAGGGCTACCTTCCAGGTTGGTGATTGTTCTTGCACTTCCATACATTTTTCTTCTATTATGAGGTACTACTGAAGAGAAGAAATGCTATACTAAGTTGAGGTTTAAGCTAATATTTTCACACTTGTCCAGGATTTTCACTGTATTCTCTTCACAGTCTATACCAGAAAATAACTCCAGAGATCTGAAAAATGAGAAAAAGGATAATTAAAAATAAATTTCTTTAGAATTCTGACTATAACTGCATATTTTAAAATATATAGATAAATAATGATAGATGAACAAAAGATAGATGATTAATGGAGTCACGCCTATCATATTCATTTAAAAAGAAAAATGACCCCAAAATTTTACTTACTACATGTAAACTTTTTACAAATTCTCCCTGCCCTGGCCCCAAGCAAGATCAAAAGCTCTCAGAGCAAAAGAAGCAGCTCTTTTCCTTAGGAAAATGAAGCCCTCCATTTTGGTTTATGCTAAGTTAGAGTTAGGACCTCCAGAAAAGTCACCATGGAATTCCCCATCATGGAGACTTTAGCTATAAAATAATCCATCCTTAGGGGCATGACCCCCATACTCATGTGGCTTGACAGTGACTCTGAAAAGCTGCTCCTTCCTAGGATGTCAAATATTTGGCAAGCATATTACTTTCCCCTCCTGTACCCATTGCAGACATCACTAATCCACCCAGTCTTCTTTTCCACTAGGTTCAGAACTCTTCTCAACACCAACACTCTGGATGTTTTACCACCAATCAACTGGCATTGACACATGAATTGCAACTATTGGCCATCCTGGGGCTAGAAGAAAAAGAGGTGTCTCAACCAATGGGATACCTATACATATAGCCAGATCCTCAATGCTATCACCAGAGAAACAACAGTCCTGTCTCTTTCCTCTTTTACACACTCTTTCAAGCTGGCCTGTTGAGAATTCTTTTCCATTTTGGTTGACCTTAATATTCATATTAAACACTTCACACCTGTATAGAAATGGCACAAGGGAGCAGCACAACATGTTAGAGTTCCTGGTCCCATAACTCCTAGAGAAAAGTAGTAGAAGCTCCCCATTAGTGTTACCCAAATATATTAGTACAGATTTTATATAGCTGGAGCTATGGGGTTGTGATTAATTAGGACCCAAATGGCCTTAATGGGGTGCATTATGGCCTCTGGTTCTTCCTCCTAGAGGTCTTTCATGTATTTTCATTTTCCTCAGCTTTACAGTAAGAGAACAGATTCTGGGAAGGGGCAAACTGAGGTTCAGATCTCCACTCTAACACTAACCAGATGAGTGGCCTTAGGCAAATTATTTAACTGTTATGAGCTTCCACTCTCCAATCAATAAAATTCAGTTAATACCAACTAACTCATAGTATTATAAGATATGAGATTTATGCCTAGCACAAAACAGGCAATGAATCATTTTTGTTGGTAATGTCTCAATGAGATAAGTACAGTAATAGCAATATACAGGGGCACCTTTTATTTTCATCTGCCTACCATTCATCCCTCCTCCACACCGCCCCCCAACCACCCCACACACACTTTCTGGTAGTACTTTCTCTTTTTTCCTTAGAGGAGTTTTTCCCAACCCCCTACTCATAGTTCACAAGGCTTAGGTAAGGCTGACTCCCTCCCCTCCATTCTGGACGATGTCAGGATGAGACCATGAGCCAGGTCTGCCCGATCATCATATTCCATCCCCCAGATGTGGTAACCAGGGATGGGCATGTGACCCACATTGGTCCAAAAAGACTCCATACCATGCCTTTATCTGGAACAACTGCAAAAGGTAAGTTCTTTTTCAGCTGGAATTACTTGTTTTCAAGGTGGATCTCTGAGTACTACCATGTGGAAAGGGCATCCCTGAGAGTGAAGCTAGTGCCAAGGAAAGCAGAGCTAAACTCAGAAGAGTGTGAAACCAAGCCAGGTGACACACTTGACACTCCAGACCTAGCAGTCATTGAAGCAACATCTATCCCCAGGCCATTTTAGTTATATATGCCAGGTAGATTCATTGTACTAATGGACCCAATTCTTTATCCCTTCATTATCTATGTTTTGGGCAGTGCCCTCCCAATCTGATGCTAGGTTCAGGCACGTGACTTGCTTTGACCAATAAGATAATAACAACTGTGAAGCAAGTAGAGGCCTGAAGTAGCACTTGTGTGTTTACTCTCTTGTTCATTTTACTCATTTTCTTCTACCATAGCAATTAGAACATGACCCATCTAGCCTGATGGAAGATGAGAAACATAAAACAGAGCCAAGCTGTCCCAGCCAACAGCCAACCAACCCCAAGATGTGTAAGCCAGCCCACCCAAGATCAGCACAGCTGCCCAGCCAATCAGCAGCTGCCCACCGTTGCATGAGCAAGCATTCATATAATATGAAAAAATGTTTTCCATAAATCTTTCCCCTTTCCCTAAAAAGGCCTTAAAAATTATGCACCTGTTTCTAACTGAAGAACTACATTTTAAATGATTCTGTTGCTCAGGGCTTAATTTTGTTTTCCTTGGAAATACATAAAAAATCATTTTGTATCTTAGATTTTTTGCATGAATAATTTGTTTTGCAAAAAAAGGGCAAATCAACAGTTTCAACATGATGAGTAACAGGCAATGTACTAGTGTTATGGTTACACAAATATTTAATAAGATGGAAAAATGTTCATGACATACTGGTGGGGGGGAAGCAGACTATAAAACATTTTTGTAATTTGCTCACACTTTTATAAAACACATACACACACGCATATACAATCACTAGCAGAGAAGATTGGAATGACGCACATCAAAATGTGCTTGTGGTGGGATTCCAAGAGGTTTTCATATCCTCCCTTTTGTTTATTTGCATGCTCTAAATTTTCTATAATAATAATATATGCTTTTGTGATAAGAAAATATTTTGTTTTCTTTCTGTAATTCTAATGGTTAAATGAATTTGTTATCTTTTCTGTGCTTAGAATCTACATATCTAGGTCCTAGCTGGGCCACCACTTACAAAGTAGTTTTCTTAGAAGAAGTGACTAAATCTAACTTGTCCTCCCCTGCCTGCTCCCCTTGTACCTAGACACAGACATTTCTGAGGTCTCTGGCTAGGTTTGAGGTACCTATCCTGAATGTCATAAAATTTACATCCACACAGATAGATATAATCCTCAGCGATTTTACCAGTCCAGCTGGCCAAGGCTTTGGAGAACTGCAAGAACCAAGAAGCAAAAAATTAATTTGTTCCTTTTGGAAACACACACATGCAACACACACATAACATATAACATATATAGATATATCATCTTGTTTGAAATAATGTTTCCTTATTTAAAAAGCAATATATGTTGACACTAGGCCACAGTTTCCTTAGGCTCTCCTTTTCTAGGTTTAGTATCAGATTTATGTTAGTGCTATACAATGGATTGAGAAGCTTTACATTCCTGATATGTTCTGGAACAGTTAGTATAATATGAGTCTTCCCTATTCCTGAAATGTTTGATAGAACACACCTATAAAACTGAATGGGCTTGGTTGTTGGTTATCTTTTCATTTTTTATTATGTTTATTGATCTATTTGGGTTTGCTACCTACATTGTGTCAATTATCATTAAAACCTTTCTTCATAAACAGTCTTTCCCATCTAAATTTTTCAGTTTTATTTGTACTGCTTTGTATAACTTTTCCTTAATTTAAAAATAACCCCCAGTTATTTCCCCAACTCATTTCTAAGGTTGTTTGTATTATTCTACTTCTCTTAATGACAATATGACAAATGTTTCTCTATTTTCTTAGTGTTTCAATGACATACCTTTTGATTTTTTTGAAATATTTTACTACATTCTGTTTTCCACTTCATTAGCATTTCTTTATCTTTAATAATAATTTCTACTTCCTTTGTGTTTAGTTATTTTTTGATTTTTTGTATTGAATATTCATTTATCTTTGGCCAGGCACAGTGGCTCACGCCTGTAATCCTAGCACTCTGGGAGGCCGAGGCGGGTGGATCGCTCAAGGTCAGGAGTTCGAGACAAGCCTGAGCAAGAGCGAGATCCCATCTCTACTAAAAATAGAAAGAAATTATCTGGACAGCTAAAAACATATATAGAAAAAATTAGCCAAGCATGGTGGCGCATGCCTGTAGTCCCAGCTACTTGGGAGGCTGAGGCAGGAGGATTGCTTGAGCCCAGGTGTTTGAGGTTGCTATGAGCTAGGCTGATGCCACGGCACTCTAGCCCCGGCAACAGAGTAAGACTCTGTCTCAAAAAAAAAAAAAAAAAAAAGAACATTTATCTTCAATCATATTTTCTAATGAATGCATATAACATTATACACATGGCTGCATAGTCTAGTGTCATATGTATAAAACTCTTGTCATTTGTAAATAGCTTCCTATTTTTCTTCTGAAATTTTTTTCTATCCCAAGAATTATTCAGAAGAATATATTTAAATGTCAACGTGAACAGAAATTTTGGAGTAAAATTTTGTAGTTCTAATTTTATTGCATTAGGATTATAAAATATAACACATATGTTTTCTAATCTTTGAAATTTGTCAAGACTTTCTATTTGGCCTGATATTTTTCTTAATTGTTAAAACGGCTAATAGATTATAGAAAATTTAGGAACTATAGATAGGCATAAAGAAGAAAATGAAAACACTTAATCCTGTCACTTACAGACAACCTGTTAACAAGCTGATGTTGCTTCCAATTCCTTTTAAGAATGTGTGCGCATATATACAATTTTAGACAAAGTATTATATTCTATATAAACTCTTGTATCCTCCTTATTTCCTCAATGTTTTATTATTAACATCATCTCCTTTTTCCATTTACCATAAATGCCCTAAAATATTTTTACAAAACATGATTTTTAATGGCAACTATGAGCGTCCAAAGATGGCCATCAAAATTCTTCCCCTTCCTGTAACATTTGTCTTTTCTTCCATCAAGAAATGGATTCTATTTCCCTTTGCTTTCAATCTAGACTGGTCCCGTGACCTGCTTAAACCAACAAATGCAGCACAAGTGACAATGTTCCAGCTCTGGGCCTAGCCCTCAAGAGGCCTGGAAGTTTCTGGTTTTGGTCTCTTAAAACCCAGCTGCGATGATATAAGGAAGTCCACGCTATCCTGCTGGAAAAAGAAGCCACACAGAAAGGCCCTGGAAGATCAGACACCACATAAAGACAGAGGTCACCTGAAGGAGAACCAAAGTCCCCCAGCCAACAGCCAGCACAGAGACACCAGGCCAGTGAGACAAGCCACCTTGGACCTCCCAGGCTAGCCCCACTGAAATCAGCTGCATGAGTGACAGCCAATACTCTATGTAAGAGAAGGACCACCAGTCATCCCACAGAATGGTAGGAAATAATAAATTATTGTTGGAAGCCACCTGAGTTTTACAGATTTTTGTCACACAGCAAAACAACTCAAAACAGTCACTTAATGCTTCATTGAATTGTTATCTAATCATTTATTGAACCAATCACCTATTATGAAACACTCAGGTTATTTATTTTTAAAATAGAAATATCATAAAGGATTACTGGGGAAGATGAAGAAAAAACAAAAAATAAATAAAATAAAATAGAAATATCATAATTAATATTGTGTTTGACAAAGCTTTGTAACATTTTGATTGACACAACAGATTTCTACTGTTCTGATTGATAAAGCTCTTTACTTCCCTAGGATAAAATTCTAGAATGAGAATTACGGGATCAAAATGAAACAATTTATGCCCATATCTTTACTTATTCTTGACTATTTTTCCTCCATGGCCTCTACTCTTTATTCCCAGCATATGCTGGAAGCCAGCATTTCCTCTTGAAGCTACCAAAAATCGCTGAATTACCAAACTCTGGATTTTAGACCTGTATATTCAGTAAACACACCTTAAGATGTATTTATTAAGTACCAATACTGTGCTACTCCAGCTCTGCTTCAGGGAAGTACTTTCTGAACAGTTATGCAAATGTTCAGATAAATAAGCTAATAGGATTTTCATTTTAGACCAAGATATCTCAGAGACTTTAGGATACGTATAGTGACTATTCCAAAATTGAGTTATATAATGTAACTTTTCCCAAATTTATTTGACAAGAGAACCTTTTCCCTTCAGAATACCTAAAAACATTTCACTGAAGATTTGGATTTACTCATATTGTAAGTATTTTTTAAGCATTAGCTTAATTCCCAGTGTTAAATGCTAGGGATAAACATAGTTTCTGACTATTAGAAGTTTATTTCCTAGAATGGACTTTCTCAGACAGAACTTTCTTCATCTCAGATCTAACAGGGTTTGAGAAGAAGATGGTTACAGGAACTAGGCACTGATTTAAGGGGAGGGACATGACATTGACCCAAATGAATCTGAATTGACCTCTAATAGGGAAATACAGAAGATCAAAATAATGACTGGTTGAAGTTTTGGCCCTACTAGACCCAGAAATAAATATAATAATCCTGTGTCTGTTTGTCAAACTTCAATAAAGATGCCAGATTGTCAAAAGGAACACAAGTCAGCCATCAGCAAGCTGTGTTAAGAAGCTGAGGAAACATATTGATGCTCATACCACCAAGATCACACTAGATAAGAGATATTATGTACAATTCCACAGAACTTATCAAATCAAATAGGAAATTCAGAGATCATTAAAATGGTAGTTTATAATTTCCTCACCACTATACATTTGCTTTTTTTTTCTTTCTTTCTTTCTTTTTTCAAGACAGGGTCACATTCTGCCACTCGGGCTGGAGTGCAGTGGCACGATCATGGCTCACTGCAGCCTCAAACTCCTGGGCTCAAGTGATCCTCCCATCTTAGCCTCACCAGTAGCTGGGACTATAGGTGGGTGCCACCATGCCCAATTAATTTTTAAATTGTTTTGTGGAGACAGGGGTCTCACCACATTGCCCAAGCTGGTCTCGAGCTCCTGGCCTCAAGCGATCCTTCCAAAGTGCTGGGATTACAGGCACGAGCCACCACACCCAGCCTACATCTGCTTCTTAACAGTAGCTTTTAATTAGAAACCTAGGCCCAACACTTTATTTTGGAATTAGTTTCTTCCACCAAATGTATAAAGAACAGGGATGGTTTCCCGGAACCATTTCACCCACAAGGCTGCAGCACATAGCGGGATGTCAGTTTCATAGAAGAGATAAAGACCCAGTTAGCAAGGTAAGGCAAAGGCAGGTCCCCAGGGCTGTCATGTCCCCCAAGCTTCATAATTCCTCCTTGTTCTACTGAGTCGCTCCCAAACACACACCCTCTCCTCCGCCCAGCTGTATTTAAGTTCCCTGATATATTTTAAGGTACTTGTTTTGACACTCAGGCTTTTTTTGGTTGTTGTCTCCTAATTTCTCGTCTACCCTGATTTTTTTTTTAATTCTATAAAATGAATCTCTGAGAAAGAGCAAAAATATCAACTTTATTCAGCAGTCCCTATGGTAATAATGTCTTCTACGTCCCACTACCAACTTTAAGTCATTAAGCCATTTCTAAGCTTTCCTACCCACCTATAAATGCATTATAGGAAATAAGATAGCAGTTAAAACCATCTTGTTTTAAATACTATTATGAAGCCAAGATAGGTTCAATCATTGAATTCCTTATAAACTCTTAAAAATACCTGCCATTCTTACATATTTGTGATGTGCAACCCTAAGGAGGATAAATTATTAGTTCAAACTGTGTACAGAAACAGACAAATATCACTGACATAAGAAAATTATGACACCAAACAAATTAGCTGGACAATACCCTTCACTTTAAAAATACCACGTGGCCCAGGAGTTTTGCAGGGAGTGATGATGAAGCCACTGCACTCTAGCCCAGTCATTAGAGCAGGACCATTTTACAAAAAAAAAAAAATAAAAATAAATTTAAAAATAAAAATAAAAACACCTCATGAATAAAACTTAAAGTCCAAAAGTAAGTTTTGTTTAAGGCTCTAACAAAATAAAACAAGATAGCTTTATGAACCTATAAGAATGCTTTTTCTAATTACATATGCATTCATAAACAAAATATGCATAAATCCACTCACTCTCTTACCAGGTTTAAGGACTCTTGAACTATAAGCTCAGAGGGGAAAAAGCTAGGGAGATCCTTGATTCCCATCTACCTCAAGTATCTCAGACTATCATGGTCTGGAACGGTCTATTTTAAGACAAAAGCACTTCCTGCTATCTGCTCTAAATTAGGTTAAGTTTATTTCCACAGATCTCAGCCTCAGCCCATCACCTGAGCCCTGCTGACAGACCGTGTGAGCTGAGATCATCAGTATCTCCCAAGATTTAGCCAACTTAAAATATCCTTTTCTTTTTCTGATCAGCATTTTTAACTTCTTAAAAATTCTATATCACAGACTACATTTAGTTCTAAAACCCTTTCTAGAGGAAGACATGATAGGGAAGAGATCTCAAGCAAGAATCGGCTGCCCAGGAGCCAGATGTGTTGTATACAGCTAGCAATGTTGTTTAGAATTTTTGACCTAGTTGCCAACATAGAAAGGTACAGACATTTTGCATTAAAATCCAGATTCTGACTGTTCATGAAAAATCTGAATATCTGACAATGTTTAGGGTCACTTTCCTACATGGCAACAACTGGCTAAAGTCAATCAGTGGCACCCTCCAGTTTGCCATAGTCCCCTCCACTCCCTATTACCTTATAGTCAATCTGAATCCCTTTTTCCATGCTTGCCCCTATAGGCATTTAAAATTTTTTTTAATTATAAAGTTTTATGGAGGTAAAAATGTTTAGTTTACATATATTGCATTTGCACCACCCAAGTCAGAGCTACAAGCATGCCCATCCCAGACAGTGCACACCACACCCATTATGTGTGCATTTACCCATCCTCTCCTCCTCCCTCCCACCTACCCGACACCCAGTGAATGTTACGTCCATATGTGCACATAAGTGTTGATCAATTAGTACCAATCTGATGGTGAGTACATGTGGTGTTTGTTTTTCCATTCTTGTGATACTTCACTTAGAAGAATGGGCTCCAACTCCATCCAGGATAATACAAGAGGTGCTAAATCACCATTGTTTTTTGTGGCTGAGTAGTACTCCATGGTATACATATACCACATTTTATTAATCCACTCATGTATTGATGGGCACTTGGGTTGTTTCCACATCTTTGCAATTGTGAATTGTGCCGCTATAAACATTTGAGTGCAGATGTCTTAGCCATTTAAATTTTTTACCACTTCTACCCACATAAAAGATCTTAAGTAATTCATTCTCCCTCACCATGCACTTCAAGTCCATTACCCAATCTTATTAATTCTACTTCTAAAATCTCTCTTGAATCTTTTCCCTTGTTTCCACTTCTATCATCACCACTCTATTGTGCCAACATAACTCTTAAACTATCTAATATCTCCTAAAGCATCTCTAACCCCCCTTTTCTTGTGAGACAGGGTCTCCCTCTGTCATCCATACTAGAGTGCAATGGTGCAATCATAGCACACCGCAGCCTCGAACTCCTGGGCTCAAGTGATCCTCCTGCCTCAGCCTCCCAAGTAGCTAGGACTACAGGCACATGCCAGCACACTCAGCTCATTTTTTTTTTATTATTTTTTGTAGAGACAGGGTCTTGCTATGTTGCCCAGCCTGGTCTCAAACTCCTAGCCTTAAGCAATCCTCTCAACTGAGCCTCTCAGAGTGCTAAGAACACAGGCATGAGCCACTGCCCAGTCTCTCTCCCTTTTTCTTACCATCTTCTACTCTATTTCCAAAATATCAGCCAAACTGTTTTAAGATACAATTATGATCACAAAATATCTCCCCTTTAAGGCCCTTTGAAACTTCCCAATGCTCTGTGGACAAGACCAAAATCCTTCCTGTGGCCTGAGGCCCTGCAGGATCTGGCCACTGCCAACAGTCCCAGCCTCCTATCTTGCTACTCTCTCCTTCACCGACTCTGACCAGGTCTTCTTCCTGCTGCTCAGATACATCAAGTCTTTTCTCATCTCAGAGTCTTTACATGTGCTGTTTGCTTTGCAGAGCTAATTTCTATTATTTCCTGTTCCATCATCTAGATCATAGCATCAATAGCAAACCCTCTATAAGATCTATTCCATCCAAATCAGGTCTCTCAGTTATATTCTCTCAAAAAAATAATGCTTTTTTTTTTTTTTTATCATGGTACAAAAGACATGGTATCTTTTTTCTTTTTAGGAGAAGGTGACTTCATCTTCCCAGCCAAGGGTCATCTGAGTGGCCCTACTGATTAGGCTAAAGTAGGGGGACCAGGTAGCCTGGTGCCTCCAGTGAAGATAGAAGGAGACCTTTCATAACCCCATCAAGGCTGCCCCTCCTCAGACCCCTGGTTTGCAGAATGTGAAACTTTGGAGGAGAGGAATCTTGATGCACAAGGATCCTGTGGCCTTCAGGGAGGGAAGTCACTGAGGCCCAGAATTCAGAGTACGCAAGATCTGTGGGAAGGAATGAACATAGACACAACAAGGCCTGGAGTACCCAGAAAGAAAATAATTACTTTAAGAGAAGAGGGAGTCCAGGCTGGTGACTGGGACTCAAGACAAGTGACTCAGTCACCGTAGAGAAGCCCCTATGGACAAAGCATGTGAGTAAGGCTGGGAGCTTCCGGAGACCCCACCATGATGCATGGAGCCTGTGCAGTGGGGCACAACACCGTACACGGGGCTGCAACTCACGAGGAAGTCTGTGTGACCCAGGTAGGGTTTCCACTGGCAGATGCTGAGACAAGGATTTGGGTGCTGGTGGTTCCTTTACAAGGTCATCCCAGAAGTACTGAGAAGACAATTTGGCACTAAAACAAGGAAGTGAAGGAAGTCACTAGAGGGCGTATTTTCAAGAAGCTTTCTGCTGTGGGCAACTGGAAGGATCTCTGAGAGACAGTGGAGAACCAGCCTCATAGTCACACCTGGGGAAGGGCAAGGAACTCTGCAGCATGGGCTGAGGGCTGCTCCCCTGGCACTTCCAGCCTGTGCTCCCTGAGGCCAAGAGAAAGCCCTCGTGTTCCCACACAGGTCATGAGAGCTGAGGAGATGTGGGCGTGGCACCGACAGCATCTGCTACACCACACCTGGCTCACTCATGTCCAAGCTTGGCCACTGGGGAACTGGGCGGCTCTACCCTGGCAGGACCACAGAGTGGGGACCACAGAGGGCGCCAGCACCTTTCATCCTGAGGGAGATCAGCCTCAACAGCGACACCTTGTGGCAGCAAGATGCAATCACATGGTGGACTGGTTGGGCAGACCAGATTTGGGAGTGGAATTTATATCCATACATCCCCTTCACTTTGGGGCAGTGTAAGCCTGGAGGAGAGGGGAGGGGGACAGGCGGGAGGGATGACAGGAGAAGTGGGGAAGGTGGGGGGAGGTGGGAAGCCCTAGTGTAGAGACCCGGATCTTCCAGCTGACAGGTAGGTCTCAGCATTTGGGTTTAATTTAGAAAAATGAACCTGGGAACAAAGATTATTTTTCCTCTCTTAATATATTTATTCTTATTTTACTTATTTTTATAAACTGTTATTAAAGTATAACGTATATATTATTAAGGTATACCTTAATTGCACTGATTAATTTTTACAAAGTGAGCATATCTATGTTACCATCTAGACCAAGACTTAGAGCATTATCAGCATTCGAAAGCCCATCTCATGTCCAATAATCCATATATGACCCAAAAGCATTTCCATACTTCATAATTTCATATTAATATGTGCAATTACTTGTTGGGGGTCTCTCTTCCTTTCTAATATAAACCCCTACACTGCACTCCAGGTTTTAACATTCGTGCTAACACTTGTAGAGCCCAGGTCAAGAGCACAAATGGAGGTCCTGGTACCATATATCTACACATTTTAAACGTATAAATCAAGCTAATAAACTGGTAAATAGAATATTAATATGTTCTATCCTCCTTCCTTGACAAATACAGAGATGGTGAAGGTGAGGTTTGAAGTTTGAACTTAGAATTCTTAGATGCCTCAGAATTCCAGCCAAAACATGGTGGAAGAGGAAGGCCTGCCCCAGCTAACAGTTCTGGCTCACCCACACGTGGGGGGCCTCACACACGTGGACTCTGCAGCGTGCATGCTGAGCCAGTGCCAGCTATATTAGGGGTCAGCAAACTGTCTATAAAAGGCCAAACAGTACATATTTTAGGTTTTGTAAGTGTTCAGCCTCTGTCACACCTGCTCAGTTCTGCCATTTCAGCCCCAAAGCAGCCATAGACAATGTGCAACCAAATAGGCATGGCTGTGTTCCAGTAAAATTGTATGTCTAAAACAATTAGGTGGTAGTTAGATTTGGTCCATGGACAGTAGTTTGCAGACGGCTGGTCTATAATCTCACAAACAGGTGCCCCTCAGCAACCCTGGGCCTAGGGGTATGCACACTGGTAGCATAGTTTGATCCCAGGAGCATGGAACTGGAGAAAAATCCCAAGCAGACCCTGGAAGACAACTCAGGGTCATTTAGGCAGGGAGGGCACAGGCCTGTGGGTACCCAGAATGGACTCTGGAATGCCAGGCACAGGCTCCAGGTAAGGGGAGGAGTCTCAGGCATGTAGCCCCTCAGACTCCTCCCCCAGGGGAAGGTACAGTCAGAGGAGGGCCAGAGTGGGCTCCTCTTGCCCAGGCCTAAGGGAACACAGGAGCTATCCAAAACAATCTTTGAATATTGAAAGAATGAAGCTGGTGCTTTAATATCATTTTCATGTTATCATTGAAATCACTTCCATGGCAGTTATATGACAATTTTGTAATTGTAGCCAGAGAGGAGAGACACAGTGTTTTAAAAAAGGAAAGTGGAAACCTCAAAATCAGATCTGGTTGGAGTCACGTTTTTAACTTCTTGATGTGCAATCTTGAGCAAATTAGCTCACTTCTCTAACCCTCACATTTCTCATCTGTGAAATGGGGACAATATTAGTACTTTTCATAGGGACTTGGGAAAGATTAAGTGAGATGATAAAAGAAAAGTACTTAGCACAATACCTAGCACACAGCTAATGCTCAATAAAAGTTAACCTTGGTAAGCCCAAGGCTACCAGAACATGACACACTGACTTTAAACCTCTAAGTTTTCTCAGAATTCTCTCAGTTCACTAAGCTTAGCCTTATCAGACACTTCTGAGTCAAACTCAACCTGCTGTTCAAAAATTCTCAAGACATCGACCATTCTTTTAACACTAGAGAGAAAAATGGACATTTCCCCCCATGATCTGCAGGCTACAATATTATGCATCTGTAGGTATTGAAAGTCCCAATAATAGCCCATTTAATCTTTAAATACCGTAATGATGTGAATTGTCGGGGGCGGATGGGTTCAGCTTAACATAGCAGAGATTTTTCAAAAACATTTTTCCATTATTCTCCAAAAAGCTCTATGCAACACAAACACACCTAGCCAAACATCACTACTCTCTCCTCTAGTTCCCCCAAACTCATTTTGTAATTACTGTTTTCCACATGCAGATTTCACATGATTACATGTTCGGCTGCCGTGGCTCATATTTTACGGCAAGGTGCTTGAGTGAAGAGGCTGACTATATCCCATACTGCAAGGTGAGGGCTCTGCATACCCAAGTGTTAGTTAACTGTTCTAAACAATGCCATTGTTTAAATTTCAAACCCTATCAATTTATTTCAAAGTATTAAATTTAAAATCTGAAACACCTGAAAACTTTTGTCAAAGGAACAGACTATTATCTAGCATGTGGCCAAATCCATGAGTTAAAAATATAGCAAAACCCCCAAATAATAAACAGTAAAAATAAAAAATAATTTGAGATGTTAAATAAAATTAAAATAAGAATTACGGTTAATATAACATGCTGATTATAACAATGTTATTCATTGCCTCATAAAGTCTCATAAATGGAACAAATTAAGCTGGTTCCACTGAGAGATAAATAACTAAGGTTTTTAGATTCATTTTTAAAACATCTGTGCATTTCCCTTAATCTGCAAATGTAAAATGTCAATTGGCAAAGATTTAGCTATAGTATACTTACAAAAAAGAATATTCAGGAGTTATTGGGTCTTACACTAAAAAAAACCTCAATCTGTGACCTAACAGATGTTTCAGAGAAAATGACAGAAAGAAGAATAACATCTCTACCCTCTTGCCCCTAAAAATCCAATCATACAAAATTTTGCTCCATTTACAATAACATAAGGATTATGTCTAAATAGCTTTTTACTAGAAAAGAATATACACATAATCACATACAGGAGGAAAAATGTTAGCAAAGATTGTAAGCTATTAAAAAAAAAGACCACAATCAACAGCAGGGGGTGGAGCATGGCTTCAATGTGTGAATTTCAGAGACAAGCATTCATCTATGTATTCTGGAAAGAAGAGAAAGAATAAATGTTATGCCCTGACTCTGAGGTCTCTCAATAATATGGCTGATAACTGCGGAGGAGTCCCATGGGAGCCTTTAGCAAGGATCAAGTTCAGGGTGCTCAATGATACACAGAAACCCCTCTAAAAATTAAAATATAGTAAATAAGAGTAAATACATTAAATCATCAAGTAACTGAGTCAGTTCTCCCATCTATGAATGGATAGGTGAGCTTATCTAACATAAAAATAAATAAAAGGGGAAATCACCAGACATGGTTCAGATCCAGTCAACAAGTATTTCTAGAGAACAAATCTGTAATGTGGCTTCTGACATGCCAGAGACCGAAATCTCTCTATTTAAAAGAGAGTCATAGCCCCTTTATTTGGGTTTACATTAACAACTCTGATTGCTGTGCAAGGCTGCCAGGTGCTGTGAACAGGGGAAGTAGAGGCAGGCCTTTCTGGGAGTGACAGAGAGCAGTCTCAGATGGAGAGAGTCCTATGAAAGGAAGAACAGTGTAGTAACAGAGAGGGGAAATTTCAGTTTTTTAAACCTGGGCAAGAGTTGGGGATGAAGGGTAGATCCACAGTCATATATACGAAAGAATTTTCAGATCTCATGAGAACTGAGGGGTTGTTTTTGTTTCAACAATCTGAAAACAAAATGTAAGTACATTCTTGATCATCAGGGCAGCTGCATTGAATTTGAACACCAAGGTGTACCCTAAGGAATCACTGTGGGGCAGCAAGGACGGAAAGATGATGGACTGGGGCGTCTAAAGGATGTATTCTTACTGGGTGAAAGGGATGTCAAGTTCCTCAGCATGAATCAAAGTTTCACAGAAGTTGAATATTGTGAATATGGTAGGAGAACTGAGTCATCACCCAGCATACAGCAGGGTAGACCAGTTGACTGGCAAAGAACCTGCCCAACATCATATTCTAGCTACAAGCAGCAATTTAGTTAATGCAGTTAAATTAATGTTGTTAATTTGAATTAGTATCGTAATACGAAGTATATCCAATTTCTAAATTGATTTACGTTTTATAAAGGTGTAAGAGCTTAAAAATAAAACTCGCCAGCTTTATGTTGATACAATTAAATGTATCGTTACAATAACAATAATTTAAGTCAACCCTGGGGTTCCATGAGAAATTACTTTCTTTAAAAGGGATCTCATCCAAGTTTGAGAAACTTTGGCTAAGTGATTGAGCATACACTGGATTTGAGTCCTGAATCTCACATTTACTATCTGTTTAATCTTCAGCAAGTTAGCAAACCTCTCAGAGTTCAGTAAGTATCTCAGTAACAATGGCCTCAGGTGTAACAATGGCTACTTCACAAAAATAAGGTGAGTAATGATTAAATCAGAGAATGCAGAAGTGTTTAGCACAGTGCCTGGGGCTTAGTAAATACTCAGTACAACCATCATCATCTTCAATATTGACCACAGACTCATTGCGTTTTCTTAAATTAGACCCCTTATTACAATATGTTTCTTCCTCACAAGCAAAATAGGAATAACAATATTAAACATCTTGCAATGAGTCTAAAAAGGTTAAAAAGTTTGCAAAAAAAATTTTTACATGTTAAAGTAAAATTTTAGCCAATGTAATAAGTTGCATCATGTGTTCAAAATATTCACCATCTCCCCACGAGACACCTGAATGAGTATAGCTTTAATGAATTTTTAGTAAATCCTATATATACACACAGTAATTTGTCCAACTCTTATAGTAGATTGTGAGCTCTTGACGGTGGCAGTTACCTTTGACAGTCTGAGTTACCTTTATGTTCCCCCACAACACTTAATGCCTTCAAATAGCAAGCACTCAACAAATATTTCCAAATTATGGTACAATTAGTCAAGATACTCAAGTTGAAATACATATTAAGTTACCAGACAAGTTTCTTTCAGGTTCTTTCATCTCCACTTAAGATCAGGGTTCCTGATAATGGGTCACTCTTTGTACTCTATTCTCCAAAAAACAAAACACTCTTTAGATTTGTCATTTAAATTTCAAAACAATCACAAAATGCTTCAGAAGTACTTTTCCTTTTAATAAAGATTTTTTTTTTCATTTTGAGCAATTTTAACACAATTAATTTATTTTAGAAGTTTAAAGCTTTATGGAGATGGGACTGGTCGGTTGAAAGAAATGGAAAACACTGGGAGAAGGAGAAGAGGCAGTGTGAGCCTGTGACTTGGGGAGAAAACTTTGAATCTACAGTGCCTCCAGCAGAAATGCTGTTGTGTGAGCAAAGCCAGCAGCACAGGGCTATGGCATGACGGGGATCCAGAGATGTCCTGTGGCATACTGACTTTTTATTTAATCTGACCTGAATTCCCTAACATCCCAGGACCATGGTTGTAAATGGCCACTTTTTACACTGTCTTCATCCCAGTGATACCTGAATAATGTTCAAACTCCTCACCATAGCACATGGGTACATAATTAACTGTGCTTCAAGAGGAAACATTTATATAAACTAAAGGTGAATGTTGCCCCTGAGCTTATCCCTACAATCTCCCTTCTGTAGGAAAAGGGTCTTTCCTGCTTCATTGACATCTGGCTTGGCCATGTGACTTGTTTTGGCCAATGAAATGTGAGCAGAAGTAACACATGCCCTATCCAAACAGTAGCTATGAGAGCCATCTTGTGGGTAGCTGTTTTTCCTTCTCTACCATAAGAATGGCCTGTTCAAGAAAGGCTCCTTCAACCTGGGTCCTAGAACAAAGACAGCACAGAGCAGAATCATGGACAACCCATGAGAGAAAGCAGCCACTGAGATTTGGAGGTCCTTTGTTAGCTCAGCACAACCTAGCAATACCTGACTAACAACACACCCAGCTACCATGAATGCAGTGCTAAAACAAAATATTTATAACAACATTTAGGTTAAAATATAGGACAGCATTTTCTCACTGATTTATCTCTCATTTCTTTCTTCCTTTTGCCGATTACCAATCTAAGTCATGTTACCCTTTCAGGGACAGAATATCTCATGTTAGGTCTCTAGATAGATGCAAATCATTTGTAAATAATGTATTTTCAGACACCGATACATACAACCATTTTCACTGCCTCCAAATGTATTCTCTTTATCATTCCTGTGTTCTGATTTCTTTTCTGACAAATAATTACTCCTGATGGTTGGACATCAAGATGAAGGCGATCATTGAAAAGGCTCAAAGGAGCGTCAGTTCTGCTATGAGATGATACAGTTGTACAAACAGCACAAATAGTGAATGCCAGGGATGTGGGCTGGAACTCATGACTGTGTGTATGGTCAGCACAGGTATGAATGAGTGCCCGTCCTGCAACACTGCCCTGGGAAGAGTTCAGCTGTGCCTGGCCCAGGCAAACCTCACCACAGGAGGCCAAGAGAAAGGGAATCCACACACTTGCCACCTGTGATCCCATCTTACGCTGGCTTTGTGAATTCCAGATCACACCAAGTGATGTCACTGTCTTTACTTGAGCCTTCTGCAAGACAGATATCTGATTCAACCCTGATAGCTCCTTGAAGGCAAGAACATGTCTCGTTCATCTTCATATCTCAGCACTATTATACTTATAATTAAAAAGCAGCTCATTGTAAAGCAGGTAAGAGCATGGGCTTTGAGGCCAAGAGCCCAAGATTCAAATAAATTCTAGTTTCTCTATTTACTTGAATTGGGATCTTGTGAGCAGATGCTATAAATGCGTACCAATGTCTCTTTGACCTGAACATCTTAGAGTGCCCCAAGGGACTTCCCACTGCCAATATCTCTGTGTGAGGGCCTTTTTGATCCTTGAGAAGCTAGTCTTCCCTTGCAGGGGCAGGATGGAAGTGCCAGGGAATTAACCACCCTTAAAAACAGCTGACAGATATTTATATACCCATGTTCATAGCAGCATTATTCATAATAGTCAAAAGGTGGAAACAACCCAAATGCCTACTGACATTGAATGGATAAAGAAAATGTGATATATACATATAATGGGATATTACTTAGCCTTAAAAAGAAATGAAATTCTGATATATGCTACAACATGGACCAACTTTGAAAACCTTATGCTAAGTAAAATAAGCTAGACACAAAAGGACAAATTTTGCATGATATCACTTATATGAGTGATATCTAGATAGATAGAATAGTCAAATCCAGAGATGGAAAGTGGAATGGTGGTTTCCAGGGGCTGGGGGAGGGAAGAATGGGGAGTTGTTATTTAATGGGTACAGATACGGAGTTTCAGTTGGGATGATGAGAAAGTTCCGGAGATGGATAGTGGTGATGGCTGCACAACATTGTAAATGTACTTAATACTACCAAACTGTATACTTTAAAATGGTTAAAATGGTAAATTTTATGTATGTATATTTTACCAAAATAAAAAATAAATTTTTAAAAAGGAAAGAAAAAAACAACTAACCTGAGCTAGTGGTTACACATCCCTATATTCTTACCCTTCATATGAGAACATCCAAAGGCAGGTATTTTACACATTTCCTCATGGGGTTAAACTCCAGTGACCGCTACAGCAACTGAATAATGCCCCATCTATTGTCTGCCTTCTCTTACCGGTCTCATATCCTCATTCACCTACTACGGTTCCCTGTACATCCCAAATTACTGCTTGGACTAGAATACTTGTCTTAGGATCTGCTTCCGTAGAAAACTCAACTATGACACCTAGGCAAATTTCTTAAACTTCTCTAAACATTAATTTCCTCATCAAGAAAAATAACACTTAGATTATGGAATTACTGTGAACATTAAATGAGATAATTCTTGAAAGTGCTTAGCACAATGCCTGACTCGTAGTAGATACTTAATATGAGCTTCTCAAACTTCTGGTCCAATAATTATCTGCCTTTTTGACAGAAGACATATAAAATATATCTCTCAGCTTCAGGAAGAAATTAGAAATCCAAGAGCCAATAGTTTCCCATCTTCTACCTGATTAATACATCCCGGGATTTAGCAATCACCATTTAACCACAAGAGATAGTAAAAGGAACTGAAAGTCTGAATTGAACTCAATCCTTTGCCTAGAAGAGGGATGAGCCCACAAAGGAAGTTAGATAAGCTTTCCAGATACCAGCCTGACCCTCCATGGCAGACAGGTCACCACCATTCCCCTGTGACCTAGGGAATTAGAGGGTTGTGGAGTCAACTGTATACAAACTTTCTTATCTCTTTCTCTCTTTGGCTCTGAATGTACCATCTTAGCCACTAAGGGTTATGGTGAAGACTAGGATACATTTAGCGTTTTTCTAGTTCCACAGGGCACCATTCTAACCAACAAAACCATGGAATCATGAAATTCCATTGCAGTGTATCATTTGCCAACTACCATTTTATTTGCTTTGGTTTCTCTTTACTTTTGCCAGAATACATAGAGAATCATATATGCCACCTAGCAAATCAAAGGAACGGGTTACTGACTCTGGTGGACTCTCTTAAATAAGACTGATGAAAAATCCAATTTCTGTACCTTATTTTTATAGAAAATGCCTTTCTAAGATACATTATTTTAAAAGCTGAACAAACAAAAGTTGACTAAACATACATGTTAAAAAGAAGTTCTGTTCCCAAAAACAAATAAATGATAAAAATCCCCAAATTACCTCTTGCCCTTTAACATAATCCCTAAAGCTTTTCCCCAACATTTCATACATACGCAGCCTTTAACTTTATTCTTATTCCTCACAATTATACATAGTTGGCCAACTTAAGTTGACTAAAGCAAAAACCAGCCATATTGGGCATGTCTAATGGTTCAATCTTTGCCTCAATTACATTATGAGGTTCATACTTCTCCCTATATCACTGCCTACATTTTTCCATTTTCCACCTATAAAATAATGACAAAGTTCAAGAAATATTCAAGCGATTGCACAAACTCTGCTAGACAAATATGGTGGTGCTGATGAAATAAAACTACTTACTTGTCAGCAGGTAAGGTCATGATATAATAGCTCAAACTGTTCATTCATAAATTGAGGCACAGAAGTTAAGATTAACATATGAAAGGCAGTTTACATTAACATATAATGTAAAAAAGTGTAAATCATACCAAAGTAAAGTCAGAGGCAGCTGGTATCCATGGGACACGGAATAGTGCTCTAGCTCATAACCCCCAATCTTGCACATTTCAGGGAATAATTACACCATTTCCATTCATGAACTTTCTAATACCACTTTCAGAGGCTGTACACTATAAATTACTCCTAGTATTTCCCTCTATTAGCCTACCAAAGGTTTGCAGTTTCGTTCCACCCATTAACTGCAAACCTATGCAAAGATTTTAAAAAAAGATCTGTACTCTCTGTGCTCTGCTTAAAACTCACTGAAAAGATCTTGGTCCTGGACGATATTTGTAGAGATTCCCAAAATCAACTGTGCTGTGGAGTCCCGCTGCAAATCTTTTATCAGGAGATTTTTTTCCTCACCTGGAAAATGGTCTCTGAAAGTTATTAAGGCTTCATAAATTGCGATTGATCAATGAAATCAGAATGGGCACTGCTAGGATTCCCAAGGCCACAATCAATCTTTCTATTGTTCTACAGGTCTGCCACCCCCTCATCCCAGTTTCAAGCCCTGCACTCCCACAAGCACCAAAAGCAGGCAACCGTTGCCATAAAAGCAGCATAAAAGGAGAATAAAGAGAACCCAGGATCTCTGGTTGTGTCAGTCCCCTACTGGAAACTTCTTGAAGGTTAAGCTCAAGCCCCAGCTCCTAATGGCTTGCAGAGTCCTCATGCCCTGTCACACTCTCTGGCCTCTCTCACCATCCTCCACCTTTGACCAAGCTAAACTCCAGCTCTACAGGTCTACCTACTTTCACCTCCCCAAACCCTGAATCTCCCATTCTCTCACTCACCTTTGGGCCTGGCACATGCTGTTCCCACTGTTATTTGTACCATCAAGTCCAAAGCCTCCCTATTCCAGTATTTCCACTTACCCTTCACTGACACCTTGGGTGTTACCTTCTTCAGGAACCTTCCTTCACCCACGAATCTCCCAAGCCCTCCATGACAACTGGACACTCCCCCACAAAGGCACCCATTACCGCCTGCTTACTTGTCTGGAGCTCCACTAGACACCACAATCCCTGAGCCCCCCAAAATCACCTGCTCTATTTACAGTCCCCTTTGTGCCCAGAAGAGGACTGGCACGAAGCAAGCACATGCACAAATGATGAACAGATAATATAAAACAGCTTAATTCTTTGTTAATAATGTCCATCATGAAGGCACACCAGCCATTCCTGTTTTCCAGGTTAAAATATCTAATAAAATAATAGTTACTTAGTTGAACCTCAGCATGAAGAAACTGTTGTAAAAAAAAAAAAAAATCACAGATCTGGAAGAGGGCCTTTGAAGAAAGTTGGACCAGATGACAGAGAAACAGAAATCCCAAATAAGGAGAAAATAGTGGCAAAGCCAGAAAGGGAACTTAGGTCTCTTGACCCCAGGTCAGCGCTACATCTCTGTATCCAAAATAATCTGCTCTGAAGTTATTCTAAGCAACTATTCATGTTGTGAATTCAAGGTGGCCCGTCAATGCATTCAAAGCCTGTGTATAAAAAGACAGCTCTTTCTCTGCCTTAACAAAAATGGTAAAGAATTCCCCTGCGTGCCCCTGCTCACTGCTCCATGCTCACAAGCGTGATGAACAGCAGCCACCAAGACCCAGTTGCCTTTGTATCCACCCAGCATCAAACAGGACCTATTTTCAATGAGCCCATAAGAATGCCAACCTGTCCTCCATTCACTACCCAACCTCCTGCTTGCACCCAGGGAGAGGCTCCAGGAACAAGAGAGAGAAAGAGCCAAAATGGGGAACAAAGAAGGGGTAGGAGGAAACTTTGCAGCCTAGAAGGGAAGAAAAAACACACATCACCAGAAGGGAAGAAAAGACATCAAAAACTCTCTCCTGAGAGGTGAACGTGAAAGAGTCAACACCTGCCCCTTGAACCAAAGTCTTGCTTCTCGAGGTGAGGACAGTTAGCTGGAGCCAGCTGGCAGGACAGGGCATGGCTAATCTGCCTTAAACCAAGCACAGAAAGCCATCTTTCTAGGAGTTTGATACCCACCAGGATCACTGAAAAAAAAAAAAGACAGGGATCCCGGGACCAGCCCAACCTCACATCTTGCAGTGCCGCTCAACTCTCCACCCCCAGAGCAGCTCCCAGACCCCAAACCCACCTTCAGTCACCTCGGGCCCACAGAGGATGAACTTCCCAGCCTGACCACACCCACCTTGCTATAGAGAAATTCACCATATAAGAACTAATAACCACAGTGCACAACTAGGTTTAATTTCTTATATGAAACCCTGTTCTTTTGCTATAATTAGTCATACCATTTTAGCAGAAATGTCTCTCACGGTTTGCATAAGCATCTGAGTATTCTTAAAGAACAGTCACATTGCTCAATTCCCATTCAAGCTCTTGTCTTCTGACCCACTAGTTTGCTTTGAATTAATAGTTTACTCCTAATGCATTTAGGGGAATGCACTTTGCTGCTTGCAACTCATTCATACCCTGAAATCACAGAATGACAACTACCTTTGGGGGCAGAAAGCAGTAAGGCAGGAATAGAGTAGTAGTGCTACCAGACTCCGCCCTGCCCCACCACACACACACACACACGCACACACACACACGCACACACACAGGAGAATTAAGTCAGCAAAATGTGGACTCTCATGAACCATGGCAAAATAAAGCTGCTGGTATAAGGTGTCTACAAACATTGCCACTGGCCTTCGAGCCTTTGATCTACAGGGGTATCCCAGAGATGCCCTTCCAACCCATACTCTTTATCCAGTGGGGCCATAATCTCACCACTGATTTCCAAGAAAAAGTAATCACTTAGTTCCTTCCTGAAAGTGCTGGCTGCCTTTATTTCCTTTCTTCTTGCATGCTTGCTCTCTTTTTTTTTTTTTAATTTTGTTGAGTGCCCACTAGGTGCCAGCAAGTACAGAATTTCCTGGGATCTGACCAAGATGAACTCTGCTTGGCAGAGTCAATATGAGTTCAAGAACAGAGGAACTGGAACTTCAAAACAACAAATCAGGAAGATTTAAGTGGAGAATGAATACCCAAGAGATGAAGAGCAGAACTTGGGGCACAGCCCTGGGAACTGGCCAGCCAAGTGCTGAGGAAATTCAACTAGGGCAGAAGTTGAACTGACCCAAGAGAGGGGTAACCAAATATATTAGTGATTAAGTCAGTGAGGTGGTGGCCTTGAGCTTCCCCAGCTGAGGAAATGTGTAGAAAATCACACAAAGACTCAGGCCTGGCTGTAAAAGTGAGACAGCCTAGCTCTTCCTGGTGCTTTTGGCATTGACAGTGGTGGGACTTGGTGGTTGCTTCTGTTGCAATTGTGGGGCCACACATTGCTCCAACTTAGTCCAGTGATAATTTAGCAGCCTTGAGAGGCAGGCAGATGTGGGTTCAAATTCTGGCTCTGCCACAGCATTAACTCTGAGCAAGTTCTTCTGTTCCTTCATTCATTTAGCAAATATTTATTGTGTCAAACACTCTTCTTGTCATCATGGATACAGCAAAAGGCAAAAGTTCCTACCTTTATGGAGCTTATCATATTCTTTGAGCCTCAATTTCCTCATCTATAAAATGGGATAATACACTTACCTTTATAGGTAGTATGAAATGAGCAATATAAAGCACCTAGCACAGCACATAGTAAATGCTCAATAAACGGTACCCTTCATAGAACAGAGCAAACTGATCCACAACTTCCAACTGGGGTATAAGCTCTAAGTAGCAAGGAATTATCTATGGTTCACCTCTATACCTATAGTGCTTATCATAAAGTATATACTCAATAAATATTTTACAAATCAATAACTAAGTACTCAATCAATAATAGGCATTGTCATGGTAATCAATAATCATTATTTCTCTCCAAGCCACACAGATTCTATTACTTTAAAAAGCAATAGGGGCTGGGCGCTGTGGCTCACGCCTGTAATCCTAACAATCTGAGGGTATTAGGCAGGAGGATTGCTTGAAGCCAGGAGTTCAAGACCAGCCTGAGCAAAAGCAAGACCCCCGTCTCTACAAAAAATAGAAAAATTATCTGGGCATCATGGCACGCACCAGTAGTCCCAGCTACTCAGGAGACTGAGTCAGGAGGATCACTTAAGCCCAGGAGTTTGAGGTTGCAGTGAGCTGTGATGAGGTCACTATACTCCAGCCTGGGCAACAGAGCAAGACTCTGTCTCAAAAAAAAAAAAAAAAGCAATAGGGCATTAAAGGCTTTTCTTTAAGAAAGTAAGGTGCACTACACAATATGTCTTCAGACTTTTTTTTTGTTGTTGTTGTTGAGACAGAGTCTCACTTTGTTGCCCAGGCTAGAGTGAGTGCCGTGGCGTCAGCTTAGCTCACAGCAACCTCAGACTCCTCGGCTTAAGCGATCCAACTGCCTCAGCCTCCCGAGTAGCTGGGACTACAGGCATGCGCCACCATGCCCGGCTAATTTTTTCTATATAGATTTTTAGTTGTCCATATAATGTCTTTCTATTTTTAGTAGAGACGGGGTCTCGCTCAGGCTGGTCTCGAACTCCTGACCTTGAGCGATCCACCCGCCTCGGCCTCCCAGAGTGCTAGGATTACAGGCGTGAGCCACCGCGCCCGGCCAAGACTTTTTTTTTTTTTTTTACATAAAAACAGATGTTATTGAGCATAAGTATTCCAGTTCAAAGAATCTATTATTACAGAAACCTGCATGGACAGCTGAGGTAGATGCCTGCCCATTGCTTTCCTAACCAGAAAGGAAGGACAAGTTGGCCAGGCTTCAGGTTAATCCAGAAGGTACCCAAAAAGTAAGTTACATAAAATTTAGCAGATGTGTTAAAAGATGATGCATCAGTAAGGATAAACTGAAAAGTGCAGCAGAAACCAACAATCACAAGATCTCCATGGCTTAAAACAACAAAGGTCTACTTGGTCACAATATATGTCCAACTGCAGTTGACTACAAGCTTTGCTCATTTAGTGGATTCAGGGGCTGAGGCAGATGGAGGCTCCATCTCAACATGTGCTTCCATGATCATCACAGCAGTAGAAGAGAACACTGGATGGCCTCACACTGGAAATTAAACGTTCTAGCATAGAAGTGATACAAGTCACCTCCGGCACATACCTGAAGGAGAGAAACAATGGCAATGGGGAACATTAGTAGTCTCTCCCACAGACGATACTAAGACACAAGCTGTGGAATGATAAAGGGATTTGTTAAAGAGGATGATCAAATAAAATGTCTGGATAGCTGTAAGGTTCACGTAATCCTGACCAGGTATCATTTTAGAGCAGTGGCCTCAACATAAAGATGTCTAAGACAACATAAATCTGGACCCTAAATTTTCAGTACAACTCTATTTTCTATAAATATATTGAGGGTCCAGATAAACTTTTATTTAGGAAACAAAAAAGTTTTAACAGCTGAAAAAGATTTGAAAGCAACTAATATAAACCTAATCTTTTATTTTACAGACTTAAAAAGTAGTAACAGAGAAAACAAAAAGAGTGAGATCCAGAAAATGAAAATGACCCCACTCTAGCCCTCAGAAAGATCTGGAATGGTTAGCAGATGACAGGCAGAAATAAGTCCATTGACAAAGTCTGTTGTACCTCTGCAGCACCCTCTGACCTTACCCGTCCTCTCTGCTACCTCTAACTGGCACAATGCAGCCAGGCCCAGACTAAAATCATGTCATATGAGATCAGCAAGGGCTCACTAAATGGTATCAGCAATGGGTAGAAGCACCCATCCTACAGCACTAAATAGTGATTCACATGCCATTAGCAATTCTCTATATTACTCATTCCCTACTCCCTGGCAAATGGGAAGCCACCAGTAGAAGTTAATATCAACCTTCAGGAGACTTTTGTTTTATTCTCAGAAGATTACAGGTTAACAGCTGACTATGATTTATGTTCACCTGATTCCATTCTCTTCTCGCATTCCCAGCTATGCTCTGTGCTCAGCTCTCCCTCTGCCTTCATTCACACCAAAGCAGTGTGTGTCACGTACTTAAGCCTCAAGGGTGTCCCAACCTCCAGGCTCTGTCTTTTTCAATCATCTTGTACTTACTAGGCCATGAAATCAAACTCAAGCTTTTCAACCTGGAATCCAGTTGCCTCCTCAATCTTACTCCAAACCTACTTTCCTAACATTATCTTCACTATGGTACTTATCCTGCCTGGCCACAGGTGGGATGATGGACCCAAACGTCAAAATGACATTGTTTTGATCCCCAACTCCTCTACTTACTGGTTGTGTGATCTCTGGCAAGTCCTTGACCTCTCTGATTTTTGATGTTCTTACCTGTAAAATAGGTTTGATAGCATCTACTATGAGGGGCTCTTGAGAAGGTATATATCAGTGAGGGGTATGTTGGGATGCAAGTAGTAAACAGGGGCTCACATGTAAGAAGGTTTTTTGTTTTAGGCAATAAGAAGTACAGGGGAAGGGCCGGACATGATGGCTCACACCTGTAATCCCAGTACTTTGGGATACCAACGTGGGAGGATTATGTGAGGTCAGCAGTTTGAGACCAGCCTGAGCAACATAGTGAGACCCTGTCTCTGCAAAAAATTTAAGAAAAAAAAATTAGCCAGGTATGGTAGCACACACCTGTAGTTCCAGCTACTCAGGAAACTGAGGCAGGAGGATTGCTTGAGCCCAGGAGTTTGAGGCTGTAGTGAGGTATGATGATGCCATTCACTCTACCCAGGGTGACAGAGTGAGACCCTGTCTCAAAAAAAAAAAAAGAAAGAAAGAAAGAAAAAAGAAAGATCATAATAAAATATCAAGGAATAATATAAACATTGCTGAAACTGAACTGCTGGCAAGTAGGTGCTCCATGTGACAGCCAAAATGTTAGCTGACAAAAAAACAAATACATAAAAAGGCTAAAGAATGTCTCAATAAAACAGAAATGCAGATTGTATGAGTCAACCTAAAAGTGAAAGACTAACTGTTCAGGTGAATTTATGGATTCCAACACCATTCACCTAACTCATTTTTCAGGATACCTGTTTTGGCAAACCTCTACCATTGAGTTTCACCAATGGGGAGACTGATAAGGATTATGTCTTGTGGTTTTTTCAACATAATAAAACAAGAGGGCCATACTATCTTAAGAGAATAATTTTGAATATAATTATATTTAATCACTAATGAAAAAGGTCTCTTTGTAGGTAAAACAAAACAAAACAAAAAAACCCTCTAATACCTTAGGGAAGAAAAAAGCAAATTGAATGATGTTAAAAGCATTTATTCAAACAAGATTTATTCAAAACTCCAATTGGAAATTTAAGGTATCAAGAAAAATGGAAGAGCATGGATTTTGTTTTGTTTTACCTTCTTTTAAGTCATCATCATCAAGTTTAGAACTAAATTTCCATTGGGCCAAAATTGATCTACTAGACAATACACAAAGTTACTAAATTTGCCTGTTGGCGGAAGCAACAGCCTTCAAATGGAAAGGCAAATAGGCTGGTGCAAGGACAGTCAACACCACGGTGAACTCTTAAAAGGATAGGCTCTATGTATGCTAGGAGAACCCACACTTCAGACTGGACACATGCAGGCTACACAACCAAAATTTGAATTCAAGGCCATGGCCAAGGTCATGAGCTCTGGGTCAGACAAACCTGGGCTCAAGATCTTGCTGTCACATTGAACTATGGCAAGATACTTAATTCCTTTTAGTTTCCTCTTCGGTAATTTGGGGATAATAATGGTACCTATCTCACGGGGGCTCTGCAAGGTTTAAAAAGGATAATGCATGTAAAGGACCCTCCAAAGTGCTAGCATATGCAATGATGATGATGATGATGGTAACAGTAATAATACTGCCTTGACAAACCTGTCTTCCACATGAAGACCATCCTAATCAGCGTATTCTGGCTCACAATCTGTTCATGAAATGCTAAATTTACAGCATTATGTTCACATCCAGGTACAGCTTCTATAAGGTGACAGCTCCCTGGATCAACCAGTAATTTTTTTAAGTGAATTCAGGGAGAAGGGTGTTGAAAAATTAGCCTTTCACTGATAGAAAATTTAGAAGGATCTGGTCCTTCGCCCATGATTCATCCACCCATGAAAGTCTTGCTGGTGAAATCCATGACACCACCACCATTCACACCTCCCTCCTCCCCAAAATCGTGAAAGTCTTTTATTAAAGCACAGAAGCAAACCAACAAGATGGCTCACATTAGGAAAAAAGCAAACTCTTCTGCCCCTCAGAAAGAATATGGCTTGACCCCACCACCACACTGACATTCTTCAAAAGAGAACAAGGCAGCCCTCACTTCCAGAAGTTGAGTTCACTGTCAGAACTAAAAGAATCCCTTCTATTAACGTTAATCCTAATAAAGAACATTTGCCGGCTTCAAAAATATCTTACAAATCCATCCAATAGAGCCAGGAGCCAAGTACTGTATATTGAGAAACAATGTGACTTTACAAGGACAAAAGTGACCATAGGAGACAAAGTGCCACACCCTTTTCCCAGATAGCTTAACAGTAAACGGTGTCTCTTATAAAGGCTGCAATTCTGGAGGAATGGGTGAACAATTCTAACACCACCACTCCCCATTTCATTCTTTACCCAGGTCCATTTCATTTTTAAGCCAATGGCCTCAGCATCCCCAACTACTACAACTAATAATCAGGGGTCGGGGGGAGGAGGCAAGGAAACACAGGTCAAATATACTTGCTTCTAAGCCCATTTCCGAAGAGTTTTCTTCCCGCTTGTCTGTCTCTCACAGCTGGAGCCCCATACCCGGTGGAAACCAATGGTTAAGGAAAACCACTGATTTAAAGAGCCAACCAGGAAACTAACCATGACAAGTGGGAGCTGCCCTCCTCTCCCGAGCATTGATTGGCTCTTGGGGTTCCACCGGTCCTCGTTCTACCCACGTAAGTGGCAGGTGTGGCTGTCAATCTCAGAGGGAACTGACAATTCACCGCTCGGGGAGTAAATTGCCTTTCATCCAGCAAAGGCAGGTAGCCGCCTAATCGATCCTCTCCCCACAGAGCGGACCCTCCCCCTCTGGCAAGGAGAAGAGAGACCCTTAAGTACAAAATAAATAAGGCAGGGACGAACGGAGAGTTTACGAGCGCTATTTTATTATCCCGCACCAAAGCAGCCTTTAATCTTCACTGTCATAAGATGATCTTTCAAAGGCTCGTACAGTATTTTTTCTTAATTAGGTACACCCTAGGAAGTACCCTTTTTCTTGTGTAATTAGGAGATGGGGAAGAGGAGGGAAGGAATGCTGTTCAGTTTAATTTCACATCATATTCCTTTTCATACACCACCCCCTACCCCTCCCCGATAAATACGGCTTCATTTTCCCTGACAGGGATTTTTGCAAAAAACACGCTCCCCTCGGAGCCCACCCAGGCAACCAGGCACCCCACCCCCTGGGATGGGGCTCCACCTTTCTCCACTTTGTTCCACTTGGGGTTCCTCCAGACCCCCACCCCCGCGAACACTCCACCCCTCGAGGCAAGAGGGGAAGCCAGGCGAAAGAGGGGGCTCTGGAGAGAAGAAAGGCGATGGCAGTGAGAGTGCCCGCCGGAGACGGACTGCGGGAGGTGGCCGGGCCGCCGGAGCGAGCGAGCGGCGCCCGCGCGCCAGAGGGAACCGTGCACTTGTTCCAATCCAGGGGTTTATACATCACCGCAAATCCGCCCTTAGGCCGCCCCATCCCTTCACGCGCCCGAGAAAGCCCCGAAGGAGGCGGATGGCTCACCCCTAGGCTCCCCCCGATAACGCATTGCAGCTCCCCACGAGCGAGGGGGACCCAGCACGAGGGATGCCCGGCACGGGCGCCCCGAGGGAGCCGGGCACCCGGCGGCCCCGGCCCCGGCGTCGGCGGCGTCTCACCTTTCCAATGCTCGCCCCGGGGCCGTCCCACATGGATTTTTACAACCTCACGTCGCCTTGGCCCCGGGCGGCCGGGAGGAGCCGGAGCCGGAGCCGGCGCTGGAGCCGGAGCCCGAGCGAGCAGGAGCGGGAGGCGGAGGAAGATGAGGAGGAGCGGGGAGGGAGGGAGGGAAGGAGGAGGATACCACTCTGAGGGCCGGGGCCGGGCGCGGGGCCGGGCGGGGCCGGCGGCCGAGGGGGCGGCACCCGCCGCAGTCCCGAGACGCGCGCTCGCGCGGCGCTGCCAGGCGCTGCGCTCCGCGGGGCCCCCGCCCGGCCGGCCGGCGCTCGCCCGCCCGCCCAGGCCCTGACTCACATTCCCAGCATTCCCGAGGAGCCGCTGGGGGGGCGGGGGCTGGGGCCCCGGCGCCTCCGCGGGGGGCAGCAGAGAGCGCCGGGCCCTGGCCCGGTGGGGCGGCAGGGGTCCTCGAAGCGCCTGCTCCCTGCAGGCGCCGTCGCGAAGCACCTGGCCCCAGTCTTCTGTCCCAGACGCCCCTTCCTGGGAAATCCCCTCCAAAAGCTGCCAGGCACCCCCGGGACTTGTCAGGTGGCTTTGGCGACGCGGGCAGGGATGCCACTTATCTTTTAAGTTAAGCTAGAGTGGGGTTCGGGAGTCCCATGTCCTGGCACCCTTCCGTCAGCTTTAATGTTCTTTAGGAGCATGAAGGGATTTCATAAGATATTTACTTTCTTGTTCCCCCAAGGAAAGAAGAGAATGGAAGATGAGGAAGAGAACAAAAAATGACCATATTCATCGTATTCATCGGATGCCTCCTCTGTGCCCTGAAATGTGCGTGCATTGTCCCAGTGAAGGTAGAAAGGTGATGTCTGAGTTCATACACACATCTCAAGGTAATGCGTAGGAGGATTTGGACAAGTTTCACGATGGAAAAAGCATCCACGCAACAAGTGTGGAGCTCTGGCCACTGCCATTGTGTATTAGGGAGGGCACTGGGAAAACATGGGCATCTTTAAACTTGGTGTCTCTCACTGAGTAGTCAATTTGCAGGGCTAGAGCAGTGATTTCCTTCCTGTCCTGATGAGACTGCTTCCAGCAATTTCAGTGGCCAGATCTAAATGTCTCCTGCTGGGAAGCTCAGACAAATAAAGCAAATCCAGCCACGGCATGTCTGGGTGTGCAGAGGTATGCAATTAGTACAGTGAGTAGAGAATGGCTCCTTCTTTCCTCCCCTGGTGGAAATCCAGATATTAAATAATTCCTGCTGAGGGACTTGGACTCTGAAAGATGCAGGAACAGGATGCCTTCCTGTTCCAGCCCAAATGCCTGTTCCTTAAGCTTTACTTTTATACCTCTGGTATTTAAGGTTTTTCATAGACTTATGGCCTCTGAGGCCTTGTTGCCCTCATCCTCATCTTCTTCTCCATCATCAAGAAATCAGCACTCATTCTCCTGACCTGGATGCTCCAGAGGCAAAACCAAGCTACACTGCATTGTGGTTAGTTTCCCATGTACATCCTTGACAGCCTCCGCTCAAAAGGCTTGTTATATATGAGAGCCTTGTTGAGAGTCCTTTGAGAATTCCTAAAATCCCACATCTTTTGAAATGTGACCAACATTTTGAGTACCTCCTATGTGTGAGCACTTACAATTTGTCAGCTACTCTCAAAAAAATCTCTATAAGATGTTTACCATCTTTCAGAAAAATCAGGTAACATATCCAAGGTGATCCTGTCAAGAATTTACTTAAATCAGTGCCCAAGGTTCACTATTGTTAGCCATGCATTTGCTTTTCCTTTGATCCATGGGTTCTAAACAGGACTCTTTGAATTTCAGGGGGATAATTTATTATACATTTGCCTATGTGCATTTTTCCCACAGGGAGAAGATCCATAGTTCTCAACAGATTTCTTTCAAAGTGAGTCCTTGACCTAGAAAAACTTAAGAATGATTACTTTAAGTAAAAAGTGACTTTATATAGTAAAACAAGGACAGGAAGTTTTAGGGATCTTCAGCAAGTCATCTTTATCTTCTCTGGGACTTAGTTTTCTCATCTGAAAAATTAAAAAGCTGAATTAAAGAATCTTAGGATCCCTTCCAGCTCTAAGATTCTCTAACTTTATGTTAAAATACACATATATGTGTATGTATGTGCCCAAATGTACACATACACACACATGTACCCCTCTCAAAATGCTAACAAGTAGCCATTGTGAGATCTTACCACTTCAGGACAGAAAATTATAAAATGTATTGTGTTTTATAAAACATGGTCTATTGCTCCAAGGTTTTTTGCTGTTGTTTCTTTTGTTGGTCTTTCACATCTTTCTTCAGCATGGCAATCTCTTGTCCAGCAAGTCTGAGAGAGCACATTTTCATGGCAGATATTTTTTCTCACGTACTCGTTCATTTGTTCATTCAGCAAATATTTATTGAACATGTACTCTCTGCTAGGTCCTGTGGGCTCAGAGCCCCTGCCCTCAAGGACTTAGAGTTTAGTGAAAGGGACAGACAAGAAGCAGGCAGTTACCACCTATGAAGGGACAAAGTTCTGGGAGCTGTGGGAGCATGCAGGAAAGATAGCCAACTATTCCCCTGGGGTTCAGAAAAAGGTTTCCCAAGGAAATGTCAAATTTGCCTGCCACATACAACTTTGCTGCCCTACCCTGTGTTCACCCTGCATTGGCCGGCTGCATGCTTTGTGAACCCAGCCAGGGTAGATGGGGTCTGTGGTGGACACCTTTCCTTGGGGGGGCCATGACAGGCTCTCTCCCCAGCACTGGAAACTGAGCTGCGAGAATGAGTCAGCCAGCTGGCTCTGAATGGTGAGCTTGCAGACTGTGGTGGCCCAATCCAAACTATGGTACCCAAAATTATGATGCCAAAATCACCACCAAGTAACTTCTAAGACCGCTGCCAAGGAAGCTGGTCTGCAAGGAGGAGAATAGGCAGTCATGTAGACAGAAATGAGATTCCTAAAGGCCTAAAAGAGTTAGATGTCTAACTGCCTACTTGACATCCTCAATGTAGGTATTTTACCAGCCTCTCAAACTTGATTAGTCCTAAACAGAACTCTTGATTTTTATGCTCCAAGCCTTTTCTCTCCCAAGGTCACCATCAGGATAATGACATCATCATTCATCTAGTTGCTCAGGTCCAAACCTAGGGGCATCATTAATTCCTCCTTTTGCTTATACCACATATCCACACCATCAGCCAATTCTGTCAGCTCTACCCAGTCTTGAGCCAGGCCTTATCAGGGCCTGAAGCAAAAGCAAAACTGTGCACCCTTACATATTTTTTTGAACCAAGTAGAAAAAGTTAAGGAAAGCTCTACAATGAAAAAACATAACTACATATAAAGCACCATTTTGCCCAATCAGTTCTCCTACCATTGTCAACCGTTACAAACCTGCCAGTGGAGGAATATGATAGCCAAGTGGCCTTGGAACCAGGCACTGGTTGGAAACAACTATTCTTGTTGCACAATGATGCGGAGTCATAAGACAAGCTACAACCTGTCTTTGTTTTTGTTTTTTGTCCATTACGGATTTTTTGTATTCATTTTGAATCTAGTAATAGCAAAAAAGAACAAATACTTGCATAGCCTGTACTATGTGCCAGGCCCTATTGTAAGCAGTTTATGTGCATTGATTCACTTATTCCTCACTATGGACCTGAAAGATACCATTATTATGCCTATTTTACCAAGGAAGACACTGAGGCACAGGTAGGTAAGATATAATAACTTACCAAGGCTACACAGCTAAAAAGTTGCCAGACTGAAATTCTAACCCAGGTGTCCTGACTCCAGAACCAACAAGGCAAAAAGTCAGCTGCACTTGGTAAGTGATCAGCTATGGTACAAAAGAGAGGAGTCAGGAATGCTCCCAGGAGCCTGGTTTGAGCAACCGGGTGGATGGTGCGCCACTCACTAAGACTAGAAAGAAAGGTTGGGGTGGGGAGTACAGGTTTATGGAAAAATTACGGGTTTCATAGGAAACCCATCTATCAATAGTTTATGGGTTCAGTTTGGGGCTTTTTGTATTTGAGGTGCCAAGGACCTTGTGGTAGGGGCATCCAGAAGATGGCTGACTCAAAGTGCTTTGAGGTCAGACAACAGAAATGTGGCAAAGACAGCGATGAGAGTCTTCACGTTTGGTAATAAGAGTCATGGGCGTGGCTGAGTAACCCAGAACAGTCATTAGAGTGTCCAGAGGAAGAGTCTAGTTAGATGAGAAACAAAATCCCTAAACAACTCAAAAGACTCAAAGTGCTTCTTAGGCATGTCATTTGTACACAGGTCTGCTAATGGGCTAGATTTTAGCTCCAGAGAAACATCGCTGGGCTATCATTAAAAAAAAAAAATTGTAACCAGCCCAGTGAGACCTCATCTCTACAAAAAATAAAAAACAATTAGCCAGGGGTGGCCACACGCACCTGTAGTCCCAGCTACTCAGGAGGCTGAGGTGGGAGGATTATTGAGCCCAGGAGTTCAAGCTTGCAGTGAGCTATGATGATGCCACTGCACTTCATCCAGCCGGGGCGACAGAGTGAGACCCTGTCCAGCCGGGGCGACAGAGTGAGACCCTGTCCCACCCCCCCCCCAAAAGGCCCAATTAACTGACCCACCACCACAACAGTTGACTGCACCAGAAAGCCAACATAATGGCTCAGTTAAGCCATTCAGATTCTATTTGCCAGGAATGTTTTAAGACCTTTGTAGGCCCTAAGCATCATAGCAAACATATCAAAATATATATCTTTTTTCTGTAAAAATTTTTTAAAGTTTTTTTTTCTTTTTAAATTATTTGACCAAGAATAATTTATTTTATTCACTTGTGGCTATGCTTTGTCCTTAATCATTAAGCATACTCAGGAATAATTGCCAGGCGAGAAGAAAATCTAACCTACAATTGTTTTCAAATGGAAGACAATATAAGTATGAAAAACCATAAAGTTATGTTTTATAGACATATAATTTAATGTTTAATTCCCACTTTACAGGTTTCTGTATATCTGTAATGTCAAGGCAGAAGTTTCAAGGCAAATCTTTCAAGGCCTTGCAAAAATGTTGATTAAATGTGCATCTAATGTAAGATTACATCAATTTCTTTAGTTCCTTGGTTTCTAATAACTTTCCATTTCCTGATTCTAACTCATGAAGTCCGGCCACCCTTGCTGTCCTTGGATTCCATGAGAGGTCTCTGTGTCCTTTCAATAAATAGGTGCTTTTTTTCTTTTTTTTTTTGCCTCCTCAGGTATCTTAAGCGAGTTTTTTCTCATTCTTGCAGCCACAAGTACAGTCTGAATTGAAACGCCAGCTTCCTTACACTTAAGATAAGCCCTTCACCCTGAGTTGTGTCTGTTTCTCTGTGGTATTTTCTATGAGCTACTGCCCATTGCTTAGTTAGGCCTCCTCTTCCTATTCCCTGGCTTGGCTATTTAAAGGTAGTTCATCAGCACATTTTAAATTATGATAAAAGCTGTTAAATTAGGAGAATTGTTTGACATGCCCATGCCCATTTTTAAAGAACAACTTCCAGGTAGAAAAGGCCTGTTTGAAGCTCCCAAGAAGAGGAATAACTAGAGACACAGGCTTTAAAGCCTCCAAAATGCTGTAAGCACACGTATTCTTGACGGCCTCATTCAAACCCTGGCTCCTTTAGTCTTGTGCTTTTTGCTACTAAAGAAGTTACATTCAAACACCTCCGTGTTCCTTCTAAAAAGCTAAAGGCGTTACAGAGTGTGTTGAGCTATTTTAGAAACCTATGAAGAGTTCTCACCTTGAGTCCTGTCTGCATTTCCATCCATGCACTTGCTAAAAGGACCCAGCAAAAATTTCAGTCAAGTTAATAATAGGATTCATTACATTAGAGAAAAAATAACAAAATTGGAAGGTGGTGATGAAATATGAAAGTTGTTTGAAATATCAATTACACAGCAAAGCCAACCTTTTTTTTTTCTGTTCTTCTTCATAATGGCAAAAGTTCACATTTAATAGTATATCTTCAGACAAGTTACTTACTTTCAGGTTTAGTTTCCTTATTTATAAAATAGGAGTATTTCCTTATTTATAAAATGGGAGTCGCTTTTCAAAATGGCTATGATGAGGGTAAAACTATGACTATTTAAGTAAAGTCCTTAGATCACTCAAGAAATGGTGGCTTCTGTCCCATAATGATGATCATGTTGAGGAAAAGAGTAAAATTTACTTGTAACACTCTTAGGAATTTTGAATTAATCCATGAAACTTCATGCTAAATGGCCAGGACCAGGGTAAAGCAAGTGAAACACTAGCATTGGATGCAAAATTTAAGGGAGCCCCAAACTCTCAGTAATCAAGATACATTATATTTTAATATAATATTTTTTAAAAAACAAATCAGCAAACTACAGTCCAGGGGCTGTTTGTTTCTGTGAATAAAGTTTTATTGGAACTTTTGAGAAACAATGGAAAGAATCAAGAGCGAAAAGGGCTGGAGCTTCAATTATAGGAATTTTACACCTGGAGTTTCCAATGAATTTCTTATATTGGGGCTTTTAACTAACAGCCAAATTCCTGTTGCTGAGGTCCCTGTGCTGCTGAGAGCGCCTGTATTTACCCATTGTCTTTACAGCCTAGGCACTCTCTGGACAGGAAAAAAACACCTGCCCAAAAGGTGTGTGTTCTCCTTGCGAGAGGAAGGGTAACAAGCCACTCAGAAATGTGTCTTGGAACCAAAATGGACTTGTTTACCCATTTAATCAAGGACCCAAGGCCTATAAAATACCTGCTCTAGTCTATATATTTGAAAAGTCAATGAGATAAATGATTGAATAAACACTCTGAATACTTGATAAATATGAGTCATTTTTTGGTAATAAGAGAATTGTTAATGTAATTTGAAGAGTGGAATCTGCAGTTGTACTGCACAGATATAAGTGATGGGCCCATTAATCAGCCTGCCTCAGCACAGGGGCCAAGCTAGATAAAGGGAAACGGAGCATAAACCCAGAAAACAGGATTGGGTGCTGGTTTTCCTTCCCAGCATTAAGTATCTCTCCTATCACTTAGGAGAGTGGCTCAGATTACTAAATGTTCTAGCACTAAGCCATTCTTATAGACAGTACAAAGCTTCATAACTTATGTTGCCAAAATTTCATCCATCTCTTGAAACAGGTTTTGCATCATCTCTGAGAAAGAATTCTTTTCCAAATAAAAGCCTTAACTACACAATTAAATGAAAGGGAACTCATTTGCTTGGAGGAGAATAATGAAAGAAAACAAGTTATTTTAAATGATAAAAAAATGTGTACCAAATTGGCAACAGCTTTAGAATGATCACTCCTGGATTTGATTAATGAGATACATTACCAGCTGAACAAACAAAGAGCTTATCAGTTTAGGACATTTTTTACTTAACCTTTTAATGAAAATCTTAAAATTTTTTCAGCTTACAAAAGTAGGACAAATGGGCTGTGAAGTAAAATTCAAACGTTCCAGAAAAAATGAAAGTCTTCTCTCTGAGATAACCACTTTTAACAGCCTTTTGTATGTTCCCTTGGATTTTTTTAGTAAATATATACATACCTATTTATTTATTTGGGTCCAATTATGGTTTTTGTCTTTCATTGTCCCTTATCTCTTCCTACCTTTACTCCTTGCTCTTCTGGCTTCAGAAGTTGTCATATCACCTTTCCTCGTTGGCCACAGTAGTTGCTCCAAGAGCTGGACTCGTAACCATAGCCAGGTCAATCAGAATCCTTTCCTGGGATTTTTTCAACTACTGGAACGCTATTCTTTTCTCATCTGGGAGCTATAAGAATGTAATATCAGGGTTGGTGGCATCCATGGCTCCACTCTCATGGAAAAGGGAGAAGCAGAGAGAAGAGGCAGACAGAGTCTTGGCCTTGAGAACATTCAGATTCCTGATTCCATTGCTGAGGATCCTGCCATTCCCGTCATTCCCAAAGCTCTTTTGTGCAGCTGGTTCTTCAATTCTCTGAGCTACTCCAGCCTCGATCCAGTTCTTATGACTGTAGTAGACCCATAGTAAGTTCCGTTTCTCACTGAAGCTATTCCCCATGGTTGTCTGCTACACGCAGCCGAAAGAGTCCAAATGTACATACTCTTCTGCAATTTGATTTTCGTCAGTTAAAATTGTATATATCATGGACAATTTCCATGTCACTTCACGTCTCCCTTTTCATTTTCAATGGCTGAATAATGGTCCATTGTGTGGATGAATGTTTATGACCTTTTTCTAGAGCTAAGAACACAAGAGGGTTTTAAAAGTGGTAAACACAGAAAATTACATTCAGCTTGAAGAGCTGCAGCCACATCAGGAGGGATGATTGTTATGTAAATGAGAACCAAGCACTGATGAAGTTGAAGTAGCACTTATTCCCCCACCACCCAGGCAGTACTCAGCACACCTGTCTCATGGAGAGTAATTTTTGGCATTTGTTTTCACCTCTGCAGATGACTAAAGACTGTGCCTTAAATATGCACCCCAGCTTCTCTACCTCACCTAGCATTGTAAACTTGAACTCAGCCACTCACAGGGTCTTTAAATCTGTTTGTTAAATAAATGTTTTGAGTGAAGTTGAGAGGAGGCTATGTCTGTACTAGTTGTTGAGGCCTGGAACCATAAGTACAATTAGTCCCAAGTTTGAATCCATTTAAAGATCTGATACCCAATATTTCCACCATGCAGTTTCCAAGACACAGAGCAGTTGCAGTTAAGGGTTAGACTTGGGCTTTGTGGTCATACAGTAATGGACTCAAGTCCCAGCTCCTCCATTTACAAGCTACGGGGGTCTTGGGCAATTTACTTAACCCTTCTAAGCCTGTTTTCTCATTAGAAAAAAAAGAGGGATGATTAATAGTACTTGCCTCATAGATAATTTGAGAGGATTAAATAAGAAATTGCATGGAACATTCGTATGACTGTGCTAGGCCATAGTAAATGCTCAATAAATGGAGGCTGGCATCATCATCTTCTTCGTGATATATGGTAAATTCAGTTGTCAGTGCTATATACTGTTTCCACTTTCCAAGATTTTCAACTGCCAATGTGACTTTCAGAAACTGTTCTTTAAAAAGCTGGGTGCTAGCCAGGAAACATTTCAAAGCAAAATCGTCCTAAAAATAAGAAAAGGATGCATGACTTTTTAAATGTTGAGTTTCTCTTTAAGAGCAAAATTATACTGTGAGTAAAGATTAAAATTCATTCTTTCTGTGACCTTGTTCCAAAGTGAAGCTTATTGGAGCATGATACATGTCAGATGTTGTTTAGAGTGGCATATGCCCTTCTCAGGATATGTTGAGCATACACTGCATGTCTGGGGGTTTCTCTAGCAGGTATTTTAGAGCTGAAGAAGGAAGAAGGATTTATTTGACTACAACATCCACAGCTCTCAGGCTCGCCCTGGATTATGTTCTGCAAGGTACAAACAGGTACCAAAAGGATGATTTCCTCGATCCTTAAGGCAAATAGTTTGTGAAATAGAATTCAACAGCCTTTCCTCTGATGGTTTTGAGGCCTCAGAAATTCAGACTAATTATTCATAGAAAAATCCATAAGAGGAAATACTGTAGGCTGAACTGGGATCCAATATAAAACCTTCCAAGAAATGGGCTCCTTCCTACCATTTCCATGGCTTAACACCCTCTTCTCCTACCACTCTACCTCATTAATTTCTGTTCTTCCTTTGGCCTCAACTCAGATGGCATTTCCTCCAGAAGTTCTCCCTGAGCCCCATTAGGTGCTCATGCTGTCAGATCTTGTTGCCCACTGCATTTGCTTTCATAGTTCTTGTCAAGGCCATAACGGAATCACTGTTTGACTCACGGACTCAGTGCTGTCTTGCCAACACACCTGGATGCTCCAGTTTCACCAGCAATAGGACCACTTCTATTACACTAATCCCAATGCCCGGTCTTGTAGTGAATAATAAATATTTGGAAAACTTGAGAAAAAAATGTTTTATTCAATAAATGTTGACTATAAGGTTTGGAAACCCAACAAGTAGCTAATTTGCTAAACAGTTTTCCTTATGAAGGTCAAAAAAAGTCTTTATTCCATGTAATCAAAAATATATATATACTAATATGTAGCACTAATTGATGTCATTTCATCTACATTCTATGAAATTAATGGGTTATCAGTTTCAGGAAAGAAAGTGATAATTATAACAATCAGCACTAATTGGATGTCTAACTGGCTAGATTAAAAAAGGAATTCAAAGAGACTGAGATCAGAGGGAGCTTGAAAGTCAGACCTTACCTACCGGCACAGTCACACCTGAAAGCGAGGGTTCCAAACAAAAGCCAGAATGTGCCAGAGGGTCACTGAGGAGGCTGCTCACCTTCTTGAAGCACCCGCTACATTGAGTTCTAGCACAACATTGACTGGAAGAAACTCCTGAGACAGCTTCCCCTTCTCAGAGCCAGCTGTAGTCTCTGCTTGGGTCCTTTCTGAGACAGAGGGCTCATGTACACCACGAGGCAGTGTGCTCCATTATTGAACGATTCCAAAGGTTAGGTAGTTTCTTCCTATGTTAAGACCAAAATGTGTCTGACTGATTCCACCCATCAAAATCATTCTGCTTCCTGACAGGTGCCCCAAGGTTAACAGTTCTGGTTCTAGGGTAAGTTGAACTCATGTTTGAGTCTTACTAGTTCTGTGATTTCAGCAAATTGCTTCACCCCTCTGAGCCTCAGTTTCCTGACCTAGATACTTAATCTTAACCTGTGGTCAAGATTAGAAGAAAAATGCATGTCAAGCACTTAGCCCAGTGCCTGACTTACAAAGAGAGATGTGAACTCTTCTTATTTCTTCTCCCACATGGCAAGCATTCAAATATCAGAACACAATGACAATGTTATAAGCTAAGTCCCCAGTCTCTTCAGCCATTTATTCTACAAGGCATGCTGTGACACCTAGCTGATTAGTGTCACAATGGACTCCAGAATTGAATCAAGTTCTGCAGGAGATGATAATACTAACTCATAGAGCTACTGAAGGGGTGAAAGAAAGTAACACAGGAAAAGCACTTTGGTCTGTGCAGGCACACAAGGGGCATGTCTTTGCCATGTCTGCACCCTAAAGTTCTGTACAAGCAAGTGAAGAATTTCAGCCATGTAGCAGTCCCCTCATACTGATGACTTAGTTCAACTGAAACTCCTCTAAAGGTAAATTTTGTTGTTCTTGCATTATAAAAGCAATACAGGAAATTTGCAAACTCTTGAAAAGCAGAAAGAAGAAAAATCTTCCATGATCCTACTATCCAGAGATTGTCATTGGCATTTATTGTCTCTTTTCATTTTTAATTTATAGCTGAGTTGACCTCCAACAATTTCCATTTAATAATGTAACCTCTAGCTGCAAGGGAAGCTGGGAAATATAGTTTCTTTTATCTGGGCACTTTGCTGCCTTGAATAAAATTCAGGTTTCATTAATAAGAAATGTGGGAGAATGGATATTGGATGGGCACCTGGCAGTGTCTGTTGTACCTCTCTTGTTGGACTAGTCTCATTCTTTCTCTGCTATAAACAATGTTCTGATGAATGACTTGTAGGAAATTCTTTGCACCTACCTATGATTATTTCTTTAGGACATGTTCCTAAAAATGAAATTGCTGGGCTTAAGGATATGTGTCTTTCAAAGCTATTGTTACATATTATGCAATTGATTTTTAAAGCAAATACAGGATGCTATATTCATTGTTCTTAAATTTTATCCACTAGATTTTAATAGCTTAGTGATCTGACATTTCAGTGTGACTTCTGCTCCCCTCCCCAGACTTCTCCTATTTAAATTACTAAAAAAAAGCTTGGAAAGGGTTCTGTAACATTCCATGACAGACCTACCTCCAGTCTAACACCAAGCCATCAAACAGCCCTCTTGGCACAGTTGTTTAAAGAGCCATGACTTTATTCCATATTCATTAGACAAATATTTCCTGAGTGCTTACCATATACTAAGAACTAAGCTAGAGAACACATATACAGAACACATAAGACCCCATACCTGCCCTCAAGTGGCTCAGAACTACTTCTATCCAGCTCACATTTGCCACCTTGTCCCTATGGATGCCAAAAAAATTTTGTCAAATGCTTTGTCCACATTAGGATACATTTTGTCTATAATATTGCTTTGAAATTCTGGTCTAACAATCCAGTCAAAAGAGGAAATAAGGTCAAGTTGGCTTCATTTGTTTATACCATCTTCCATAGAAATTTAATAGCCTTGCCACTTAGATAATAAGCAATTATACATCACGTTTATTTTGTACTCTACCCTGAGCTAAGCCCATGCTCAATAAATATCTGTTGAATGAATATTCAATGAATGAATCTGTTGAATGAATTAATGAATGAGTGACTGTGTGAATAAATTAGTATTTTCTAATTCTGAAGCCAAAATAAGGCTTATTGCTCTATTTAAAAATATAATAAACCTCTAAATGTCTTCATTCTGTGAGTGAATTGTGAGCAAGCACTTGTGAATGTATTTGTGGGTGTGTACATGTGCAGGTATATGTATGTAAATATAATTCTGTTGTGGCACTTCAAAATAAATGGTAGCAGCCAGGCGCAGTGGTTCACACCTGTAATCCCAGCTACTCGGGAGGATGAGGCTAGAGGATCCCTTGAGCCTACAAGCTTGAGGCTGCAGTGAGCTTTGATTGTGCCACTGCACTCCAGCTTGGGTGACAGAGCAAAACCCCCCAAAATAATCAATAAATAAAATGATAATGGTTTTATAAGATTCTGAAGGGTTACTCCACCATAGTTATTTTTATAATCCTCTTTGTTAATTCTCAAAGTCATTAAAAAGCAAAATGTTTAAATAAAGTAAATTTAGTTGTGGCCTAAATCCATAGATCCAACTCATTTTTAATATAAGTGATGGAAAAGAGTCTAATGTTTTGTCTGTTTTGCAAAAATTCAAAACCTTTCTCCTTTGGGCAAGGAAATACACCATAAGGAATAATTCTTTAATTGCTTCTAATTAGAGTAAATGCCCATGCATCCTGGGTCTCCGGGAACATGACTAACACTTGCTTCACCTTGCAGATGAAGCGTGGGTGAGGGTGTGAAAATGCTGGGTATCGCCTCAACACCACCTCCCCCTCTAACCTTACAGCTGAAGTTAGGCACCCACTGATATCAGTGGGCCCAGAGGCTCTTTCCAACAGCAGAGTGCGTGAGACCATCAGGGAAGCTCAGATATTGACTCATTCTTGAAACAGATTTTCAGGGAAGTAGTTTTAGGAATTAGGAGAACATGGCTTTAGAGACCAAGAGACCCCTGCATTCCACCCAGGCTCTCCCTCTGACTCAGCCAGATGACCCTGGCAGCATACTTTACCCCTAGGTAGAATGGGGATAATAGCACTTCGCAGGATTTCATGAGTTGATTCATAGAAAGCTCTTAACACAGTGCCTGACACAAAGTTTATATTCAAAAGTGTTAGCTAGGACCATTCCCGTGGATGGATTTATTCATCAACATTGTGGCACCTATATGTTCTAGAAGCCTCCAGACAAATCTAATATGTAGCCCAGGTTGAGAACCCCTGGTTCAGTTTTGATCCAACACCCACCAAGGCTGAGGGAGGGATGCCTGCTGTCCTTGGTTGAGCTCTAGTGGCAAGTCAATTACGCGTTCAGAGGGAGGAAGAATGAATTTTACCTAAGGGACGTCAGGCTGTGTAGGCGAGGTTAGGGGGAATTTGACGGGGAGGGGGGTTAAGAAGGAGGAGAGGCGGAGGTTTCCACTAGTCTTGTGCAATGCCTGTGGTGGGTGAGGACAGCTTGGAGTCTATTTCAGATACTGGTGAAGGTCTCCCACCCACTCTCCCGGGAAGTCGTGTCTGAGTCCTCTGCAAAGGGAGGCTCCGAGCCGGAAGTAATGGAGCCACTTCCATTGGATAAGGGTCTGTGCAACAGGGAGCAGAAGCAGAGCTGACTTGAGGTCCAGATGACAAGGAACACCACCAATGGTATTAATAGGAACAGGAGCAACCCTTAATACACATACTTGCACCAAGCACTTTTCATGCATCGATAATAACAATAGCTGATATTCACTGAGTGCTTACTATACTTCTCAGGCACTAACCTGAGTTACCCTCATTTAATCTTCAGAGCAACCCTCTGAAAAAGCTACTATTCTAGCCACACTGTAAGAGAAAAGGGAAGCTCAGAGAAGGGAGGTGACTTGCCTGAACTCACCCAGCTAGTCAGGTTCTGACTGGGTTGTCTGCCTCCCAAATCCAAGCTCTTGACCAACCGCTAGACGACTGAGCCTCCCACCATCTGACATGCTGAGACAGCTCCAGGATGCCCATCTCAGCCTTCAAACTAGCATCTGTCTCTTCAGAAGGTGCTGCCCACACAGCCATAAGATATAAATTTGTATCAACCTACTCGGAGTGGGCTGTGGTTGGATGTTCCAATTTTAATCGTCAACAGCAGTGCCCAAGTAGTTCTGGCCATTCAATCCACTTTGTCGGAGAAAAGGCAGCTGGCAGTCTGTCAAGGCAAATGCCGCAAAACACATAAAGGTAAAGGGTGGGAAGCAGATGTAGCCTCTGCTGGTAATGAAGAATAAAGGACACATTTCTTCCATGAGACCAGCTTCTAAAACAAAAAGATGAACCTCAGCTTCTGAGCAGTGGAAACTTTTCCCAGGTTATCAACAATAATAGCAATATATTTAATACATCTTTGAGTATCTACATATTTCTTCCTTGTTTTGATCCATTAATTCGAGAAGGTGCATAATTAGAAGTAGCCCTATTCACAGCATCTTCACCCCAAGGAGCTGAAGCACTTCTATGTCATAAGTAAACCAGAGGGGACAATGAGATTTCTGGTTGATCTCTGCCTTTAAGACTAGACTTTTGACGTTAGGTGAGTAATTGTACTACAGGGTACACATGGAGGAAGTAGAAAACAGGATGGCTGACTCTTTCACATTGGCCACCTGCGAGGGAAGACACAAAGGTAAAAAGAGAAGGTGTTATTTTGTCACTGAGTTTCATCACAATCTGAAGCTGTTCCCTATTGCAGAACGTGTCCTTTGCAGCATTTACAAGCCCACTAGAAGTTGACATTAATGACTGCAGGTAGCACACTTTAGCTTTCCATTTGTTTGATTTAGTTCATCCTCCTACCAACTCTTTGAGGAACTAACTGAGTGCTGATATTATTCCCACTTGACAAATAAGGAAAATAAGGCGCAGGGCTTTGCTGAGTTTACGTGTCTGGGACTAGAATTGTGACCTCTGACCTGTCCAACAAATTCATAGCTAACCCTGTTCGTACAGAAATTGACTTAGGGCTCCCGTCTTGAACTCTTTTTGAAAGTAGAAGTGATACAAGCCTTTAAAAAATGAAGGTGCGTATGAAAGCCATGGAGCTGGGGATGGGGAAGATTAAACGCAGGGGGACTCTTGAGCTGAACTTGAAGGATAATAATAATAGAACCCATAATAATAGCAGAACCTGCCACCACTCATTGAACTCTTTCTGGATGCCAGGCATTGGGCCAAGAACTTTATGTACATACATTTCCTCATTTAGCACTCGATACAGTTCTGGGAGGTGGGACGTTATAGTCCCCATTTGCAGGACAAAGGACTATATCCCACAAAGTAACTCTCCCTAAATCTGGACATTCCTCATATCAAAGCCATTACCACTCACCAAAACACCATGCTGTTTTCTGTAATTAATGGATTGGGGGAAGAAAAGACATTTCTTAAAAGTAATTCAGTGGTCTGAACATTAAAATTACATTATCTTAAGATTTGCATGCCAAAAAGAACAATCAGGCAAGTGTTTTTAAGGAACATTTACATTATTTTTACATTTCCCATTGTCATATATAGCATGGCGGAATGGTTAAGCAGGCTGGCTGACTTTGAAGCATGAGAGCCTTTCTCAGCCTCAATTTCCTTGTCAGTAAAGTGGAGATGATATACTGCCTCCATGGCTAGGCGCAGTGGCTCAGGCCTGTTATCCCAACACTTTGGGAGGCTGAGGCAGGACTGAGGACTGCTTGAGGCCAGGAGTTTGAGACCCCATAGAGCCCATCTCTAAAAAAAATTTATCTTAAAAAAGATTATACCACCTCTTAGTGTTCTTGTAAGAATTTATTTGTATAATATATAAGGCATTTAGCACAGCTTTTGTTACACATGAGCACTCAATGAAAGATGGCTGCTATCACATCCTGGTAATATAATGATATTGCTAATAAATAGGAGAGATGCTATAATAAGCAAAATGTACTGGATTCAGATTATAACTTTTTAGTCTCTTCAGTGCTAACAACCATTTATTTCCCATTGGTGGGTATTCATTGGTGTCTTTTCCTGAAAGCTTAGATTTGTGACTTTGGTGAGGAGGCTTGTGGAGTCATTGTAGAGTGACGGTTGCTTCTGCTTGATAAACAGCAAGCCAGAGCAGCACCAACAGTGGGGTGGAAAGATGTGATTGATTCGCCCTTTTCCTACTGCAAAACCAGCCTGGGCAATGCAGGCATACCAGGTGGGGACCATGCAGGAGACACCAGTTTTTCTTCAGTTCAGAAAATTATATTGGAGCAACCACCAAATGCTCATGGGGGATAGCCTTTCTTGTTTAGGGGAAGAATAGCAGTCATGTGCACCCCAAGTTTCTCAGTGCCCCCACTATGCAAGAAGAAACAGCAGCAGCTCCAGCTGGCTGGTTCCCTGTCAGGGCTTGATGCTGTCGGAAATATCCTGGATCCTCAGGACTTGCCGCTACCCATCAAGAAGCCACACTGAAAAGCCCTATCCATATCAATGTTTTGTCAACAGGAACTTGTCTGTAGCTATGCACTTTGTACAGGTTTGAGATCCCATTTCCACACACATTATCTTCCTAACATCAGGCAAGTTCTTCCTCCTCTGAGCCTTGGTTTCCTCATCTGTAAATTGGAGATAATAACAGAAAATCCAAATTTTGTTTTGCAGTAACACAACTTTGAAAATAACACTGTGATAAGGTTCTACCAACAAACTAATTACACGATGGCACACAACACTGTGACTTGGCCCTGGAAGTTCTTTGAGGCTATAAAATTCTTTTTCTATAAATAATCCTCAATTGTAATTTCTTTTTGCCAGTGTTTACACTCTGCTTCCGATTAGAGCAGTGTTTTCCCCAAGTGTCAAAGAGCATTTCATGGAATGCTGGTCCCATGAGATGCTTCTGGAAGAGGAACTGGATGCCATACACCTCCGTCAGAGATTCCCAAGGCACATTAGCAAATTAAAGCTTCCAAGCAAATAAAGTCCTACAGTAGAGAAACCTGTCTGTGTTTAACTCAAAGTTTCCTAGTTATTGGTCCATTGAACCCTTTTGTCCTTTAACTTTCATTTAAATCCATCAAGCTAGTGATCCAAGGAACATATTTTGAACAACCATTCTCAAACTTTCATGTCCATCGGAATCACCTGGAAAGCTTAATGAGACAGATTTCCTGGCCCTGCCTCCAGAGTTTTTGACCCAGTAGGTCTGGGATAGGGCCAAGAATTTGCATGTCTAACAAGTTTCTAGGTGATGGTGATGATGCTGATCTGGGGACCACACTTTGAGAATCTCTACTTTAAGATATGTAGAATGAGACCATCTTTCATTCTGTACTAATTTCCAGACTATTTTGGTAATAACTCTGGGCTACCAAAATCCATAGCAGACATAGAATGGTAGATGTGAGAGGGAACTTGAATTCATTTATCTATTCATTGATTCAACAAATATTTATCGAGTACCAACTATTTGTTAGGCACTGGGCTGGGCAGTTGGGGTAAGTGGAGAAACACTGGCATGATATCTATTCTCTTAGCGTTCCTAATATAGTGGGGAATAAATTAAACACAAATAAACATGATTGCAAGCTGTGATAAGAAGAATTAGGAAGGAAAAGTAGAGCATAGCTAGGGAGACATTAGCATAGGTACTTAATTTAGATGGGTCTGCTTTAAATATAACCACAGTTGGCCAGGTGCAGTGGCTCACACCTGTAATCCTAGCACTCCAGGAGGCAGAGGCAGGAAGATGACTTGAGTTCAGGAATTTGAGACCAGCCTGAGCAAGAACGAGACCCCATGTCTACTAAAAATAGAAAAACATTAGCCCAGGAACTAAAAATAGAAACAAAAAATGAGCCAGTCGTGGTGGCGAGCGCCTGTAGTCCCAGCTACTCGGGAGGCTGAAGCAGTAGGATTGCTTGAGCCCAGGAGTTTGAGGTTGCTGTGAGCTAGGCTGACGCCATGGCACTCTAGCCAGGGTGACAGAGCAAGACTCTGTCTCAAAAATAAATAAATAAATAAATAAATAAATAAAACCACAGTCATTGTAGTTCCTCCCACCAAGAGGCAGGGTCTATTTTCCTCTCCTTTGAATATGGGCTGCCCTTGTGACCTGCTTTAACCAGTAGAATATGGCAAAAGTGATGTCATGCATGTTGCAAAGCCCAGGCATCAAGAGGCCTTCAGCTTCCCTTCCCACCCAACTGGAAGCCTGAGACCACCATACCAGGAAGAAGCTGGGAGGAAAGACCATGTGGAGAGAGAGAACCACACCCCTGCTCAGCTCAGCCCCAAGTCAACCCACCAGCTGACTGCAGCCACATAAGTGAGCCTAGGTGAGACCAGCAGAAGAACAATCCAGCCAACACAGAGTCATGAGAAATGATAAATACTTGTTTTAAGCTGCTATATTTGGGGTGCTTCAATATGAAGCAGGCAAAACTATTGGGGATCATGCAAGAACTCTTCAAGAAAGGTCCTTTAGGCTGAAGAATGAGTAGGAGCTGAAAGGCAGACAGCAGTGTGGGAGAGCATTCCAGGCCCAGAATGATGGAGCCCTGTCTCAGGGATGGGTAGCTCTCAGGTTATCCAAAACTGAAGGGAGTCCCCTGCAGGAGGAGATAGAATGGAGCGGGTAGTGGATGCTGCGACAAGCCATGGTGATGCCCCCACCACCACCCCCTTCAAGACCGAGGCCCTCAACGCCCTGGCTTCTGCTAGCAGTGATGACTAACAGCACTCAGCTGATCCCTCTCTGGGAATTGGTTTTGGCTGAAGATAGCTGCTTAGCTTAAGCTCATGGTCCTCCCGGCAGGAAGCTTTCATCCAATAGTCCATGTATGGATGTGGGAGGGGGCAGGTGTTGGTATGAAGGCCTGTCCCCTACCTGCAGCAATTTGAGACAACTCCAGCGCTTCCTGTGGGATCAGCTGAGGCCTTGGTTGTGATTGCATCACGGTTCAACCTCGGCATCTGCCCAGTCCTGCCTTCCTCACTCCCCTTCAGTGTGGACCCTATGCGCTTCCCACTGAAATTGTCCCTGCATGCCAATCTCCGTCTCAGAGTCTGCTTCCAGGGAACCCAGAGCAGAAGTGGGAAGGACATTTGGAGGGACTATTCCAGTAGCACAAGTGAAAGAAGAAGACAACTTGGACTATAACAGTGGCGTTGGGGATGGAGATAAACAGACACATTTGAGATTAAGAGGCAGAGCTTGGAGAACATACGGTTATTTGAAAGGTGGGGAAACTGAAAGCAAGACAAGATCACTAATGATGCTGTGCCGAGCCATATTAGAGCCTGAGGCAAAAAGAAAAATCAGTAATACTGATCTTATATTTATTAAAAATTTTGGTATTTTGTTCACCTTGGGATTTTTCTGTGTTCATTCTGACTTTTAAAAAACATTGTTTCGGCCGGGCGCGGTGGCTCACGCCTGTAATCCTAGCACTCTGGGAGGCCGAGGTGGGCGGATCGTTTGAGCTCAGGAGTTCGAGACCAGCCTGAGCAAGAGCGAGACCCCATCTCTACTAAAAATAGAAAGAAATTATATGGACAGCTAAAAAATATATATATATAGAAAAAATTAGCCGGGCATGGTGGTGCATGCCTGTAGTCCCAGCTACTCGGGAGGCTGAGACAGTAGGATCGCTTGAGCTCAGGAGTTTGAGGTTGCTGTGAGCTAGGCTGACGCCACGGCACTCACTCTAGCCTGGGCAACAGAGTGAGACTCTGTCTCAAAAAAAAAAAAAAAAAAACAACATTGTTTCTCTCTGTTCCTGAGTTTTTTGACATCTCCTTAAATTTTACACTCCAGGCTTATACCTCACTCACCTTACCCTAGTCCTGCCCCTGAAAATGTTTATCGTTTTAGGACACTAAGTTTTGGAATAATTTCTTACATAGCAATAGATAACTAATGGGCTAGCAATGAATCCTTTGGAAATTTACTAAATCTCTCAAAGCCTCAGTTTCCTAATCTGTGAAATAGGGATAATAGCATGTTTCACATGGTTATTTTGATGATTAAATGAAATATTTCAGGCAAAGCCCTTAGCACAGTGACTGCCACAGAGTGTTTCCATTCAATGTGTCCACAATTATCATCAATGGAATCATGAGTTAGATCCTAATTTTAAGATCCAAGAATGATGTTGATCTTTTTTTTTTTTTTTTTTTTTTTTTTCAGAATTCTGGGCCGAACTTCCTGTTCTGTTTCTTAAATAAGTTTTCTAAATTTTCTCTATTTCTCTCTACATTTCTTCTTTTTAAAAAATATTGGGCATGAATTTAAATATGAATGGTAATGCCTGGTTGCTTCAGAGCAACTGGTAATGCTTGCTGTTCTGAATGAGAAGAAGGCATCTTGAGTTACTGTCTTAATTATTATTAACATTTATCGAATACTCATGAAGGGTTAGGGCACTGGGGCAAGTGCCTCACAGACATTATGATGTCTAGGCCACCTACAAAGCAAGCATTCCCGGTTCCCCCAAGTTATTCCCCATTTTACAGACAAGGAAACCGAGGGAGACATAGAGAAGGTGAGCACCTTGCCCAAAGGCACAGCTGGAAGGCATTACTGCCTAGGGTGCCAAAGCTTGTGTACAGTTTGCAAGTGGAAATATTTCTCTCAATTCCAATGGTGCCCTTGATGGGGCAAATCACCTTTCCATTGCCCACAGCAAAAATCACATCTGGGTAAGCTCACCCAAATGTAATAAGGGTGTTTCGCCTCTTAGGAGTCAGTCCTTTCAAGGATTTCTCTATTAATGATATGAATTGTAAGCTGACACTGAGTCAGCACGTTGAGCCTTACTGGTATCCCCGCTTCTGCATGAATAACAGCATGTGCTGAGTAAGAGGTTTGGAGTTGCTTTAATTCCCTCCCTGTGGCTTTCACCTCAAGAATTGGCTTACTCCACTGCCGTGGCCTGATATGCCAGCACAACACAGCAGCCTTCTTGGGTTGCAGGACTCTAATTTTTTTCAGTACCTTATGGTCTCTTTTGCCCTTGAACTACAGATATTGACTTTTCACTGTAATGCACATTATCTCGAGAAATTCAAAGCCAAAGAAAAATAGTCTGCAAGGCCTGCCTCTGTCGGAATTGGAACAGTGTAGGAAATGGAAGGGATTGTGTGAGGGCCATATTTGTTCCCACGAATCCAGACTTCCTTGCACAGTTGGAGGGCTTATCTTTGGAGTAGCGTGAGCCAAAACATCTGGATTTTTTGCATAGAAGAAGTCTGATGTTTGCCATCCACAAGGCATAGTATACATTTTTGTTCTTTATATTTAATAAAATAAGAAACCATTTGGGAGAAGGGGGTCATTGTCTTAGTACGGCTTATTAAGTTTCTGATAAGCACATACTGGGTTGCTAAGCACCCACCATTTGTATCATGTTCCAAAGTTTCAAGAAGTTTAAAATCAGATCCAATTAAAAATGAACGCCCCCTCTAAAGAAAATGTAAGTATCCTAATCCAAGGAAACAAAACCCTTGACTTCCTGTGTTATAAAATCCTAGAAAGTGATAGACGTGGATGCGCTACACTATGCACATAATAAGAGAAAAGGGAATTATTTATGCACATTGAGGATCAATTTAGCATCGTCAGTTCATTCCACATTGTCAAGAGTGTTTATCAAGCACTCCTCCTGAAAGGTCTCTGCCAGCTGGAGAATTTTCTGACCTATAATTCACAGACTCTTGTACTTGGACAGGCTTTTTGAGGTCATCTCATCAAATGCTTTCCTGGTGCAGAGCTTCCTCCCTGACATTCTGACAGATGGTTTGCAGATTCAGCCTCTACTCTAGCACCATGTCCCCTTCTAACTTTTCCCTGACCCCAGGCAGAATTCACTGCTATCCCACTGAGTCTCTGCAATGCAGTGCGGACTGGATTGTGTCCCTGCCAAATCCATTTGTTGAAGCCCTAACCCCCAATGTGACTGCATTTAGAGATAGAGCCTTTGAAGTGATAATTAAGGTTAAATGTGTGCATCAAGGCGGGGCCCTAATCCAGTCCTACTGGTGTCTTTATAAGAAGAGGGAGCGACACCAGGCTTGTGCACACACAGAGGAAAGGCCAAGTGAGGACACAGCGAGGACGCAGCCATCTGCAAGCCAAGGAGAGCGGCCTCAGGAGAATCCTACTCCACTAGCACCTTGATCTTAGACTTCCAGCCTCCAAATCTGTGAGAAAACAAATTTCTGTTGTTTAAATCACCCAATCTTTGTTTTTTTGTTATGGTGGCCCAAGCTAAGGCACCTTCTTCTAGAGTTTTTAGGCCTTCTACCCAGCTTGTCTTGTTTTTAGTCTTTAAACCAGATTTAAGTCTATTCTAACACTCTTTTGTTCACACCTTGCTTTCTCAATATATGTCTTCTCTCCTAAACCACATCCCTAACTCAAAGGAAAAAATAATCAGATTATACAAGCTTCATTTATTCTGAAATGCCCAGAAGGAAGTTATCTAGACTCTGAGCATTTAATAAATCTGAATTGCTTAAATAAGAGGCAATTAAATTACTCCTGCTAGTTACCAGTTGTATAATCTTGGATAAATCATTCCTTGGTTTTCACATCTGTAAATGGGGAATAAATTCTATCTCCTAAATAGAATTTATCTGACGAGATTGTAGTAAAGATTCAATGAGATAAAACTGTCTGGCATACAGTAAGTGCTCCATAAAAAGAGAACGATTATCATTATTATTTTGTTCTAAAGCCACATCTGGGAAAAGGAAGATGATCTCACTCAGAGGCATAAAATCATTGCAGATTCAGTTCTCTAGCATATGAAGAAGTATATATCTCTTGCCTTTCCCTTTTTCTTGTTTTGGGATGAGCCACAGAGGATTGTACTGGTTGGAAGAGATAAATAATGGAGCCCAACTTCCCCTCCTTTCTTCACTGGCACTGGAGAATGGAATGCTTTTACCTCGGTAATATTTTCTGGTCCCACTAGTTGTTATGTTTCAGTTTAAATAGCAATTCAGGCCGGGCGCGGTGGCTCACGCCTGTAATCCTAGCACTCTGGGAGGCCGAGGTGGGCGGATCATTTGAGCTCAGGAGTTCGAGACCAGCCTGAGCAAGAGCGAGACCCCATCTCTACTAAAAATAGAAAGAAATTATATGGACAGCTAAAAATATATATAGAAAAAATTAGCCGGGCATGGTGGTGCATGCCTGTAGTCCCAGCTACTCGGGAGGCTGAGACAGGAGGATCGCTTGAGTTCAGGAGTTTGAGGTTGCTGTGAGCTAGGCTTACGCCACGGCACTCACTCTAGCCTGGGCAACAGAGTGAGACTCTGTCTCAAAAAAATAAAAAAATAAAAAATAAATAAATAGCAATTCAATGCATCCAATGCATCCAATGCATCAACTACAATGTGCTCTATTTACAGAACACATTAAATGTAAGGATGAAGAAATGTTAAGAGATGGACTTGCCAATCCTGGGATGTGAAGGACCTGCTTCTGTTTTGTTCTAACTCTAAAAATCCCAATATCCCAAACATGATTCTGAACAGATTGTACAGAAAGACAACTTAACCATATTAATATCTTATTAGAAAACTTCTAATCACCCACATGCAGATGGGGGTGCAATCTGTTGCAGGATTTAGCATTTGTGGTGATTCATTCCCCTCACCCCATTTTCACAAGTCAGGGGAATTATCCTATGATTGTACAGTTTGCAAACATTGATAAATCTGGTGCCTTAGATCATGTTTTTGAAGAATCTGTTGCAACACTCACTCTTTAATTTAGAATCTTTACAAAGGATTCCTCCTGTGGCTGGTCTAGTAATCTTTCCATTGCTGAACAGAATTCCCACTTCCCAAAACCTGACTACACCTACCAAAGTCAAGAGCTTAATCAATACTAATTGAATTTTGCATAAGACAGTTTAAAAATGACTCATATCGTACCGTGGGTCTGTGCTAGCTTCATAGCCAAGAAGCCTGGGTGAGTGGCTGGTACACCCATAGTTGTAGTTGCCTAATATCATAAATTTGCAGACTGGACATGCAAACTGATCTGTGGAGCCACCAAGAGACTTTTGTGATTTGATTCTTACTGAAAAATTTCCAGGGTAATATCCATCTCACTTTAATAATGTCCTCTGATAAAGTCCCTTGCTGGAGACTAAAAGGAGAAAAAAAACTAAGAAGAATCAAATTTCTTAGAGACATTAAATATAAAAATGAAAAGAATTTAAAAAATTAAAGGATACAGACACAGGGAATAGTAATACATCCTGCCTCAATATTTTGGTTTACACAATTCCATTTTATCTTTTCTAAAATTATAAAATGGTACATGCTTATTGTATGTGTGGATAATAATACAAATGTATACCAAACAGAGAGTGAAAAGTCCCTCATCTTTTCCCTGGCATCTCAGTCTCTAAATAAAACCTATTGCTAGTACTTTTGGTATGCCAGCCATGGTGGCTCACGCCTGTAATCCCAGAACTTTGGGAGGCCAAGGAAGGGGGATCACTTGAGGCCAGGAGTTTGGGACCAGCCTGGGCAACATAGCAAGACCTTGTCTCCACAAAAAAAAATTTTTTTTTAAATTAGCTGGGCATGGTGGCACACACCTGTAGTCCTAGCTACTTGGGAGGCTCAGTTGGAAGGATTGCTTGAGCCCAGGAGTTAAGGTTACAGTGAGCTATGGTTTGTGTCACTGCACTCCAGCCTGGGTGACAGAGAGACCCTGTCTCAATAAAAAAAAACTTTAGTTCATGGTCTTCTAGATTCTTCTATGCATACATATGCAAATATATTATATTTACCTGAATAGATTATAGTATGCATACCACTCTCTACCCTGTGTTTTTTATTAATAATCCAGCAAAATATTATGAATATCTTTCATTGCCTATTCATATAAATCAAACTTCTTAGTGACTGCACAGTAATTACTGGACCATAATTTAACCTATCTCCTACCAATAGCATTTATATCAGTTCCAATTTTTTACAACAACATCAATGGTATAATGTCTGCATGATTACAATACAAAAATACTGCATTTTATTTACATTCTTTTAAGTTAAATTCCCAGCATGGAATTGCTAGGTCAAAAAGAATACCCATTGATACTTTGATATATTCTGCCAAATCACTTTCTAAAAGGTTGCAACAATTTGAACTCTCAATATACATCCATACTTATTTGCCCAATCCTTCACCAATTTTGAGCACTGTAGAAAGTTTTCATTTTTATCAATTTCTTATTTTTACATATGAATTTATAATCTCTTATAAAATAGTAAAATGAAGATCCTGGCTATTGTTTATAAACTATGTGACAGCAGACTTTAAAACTTGAGTTTTTAATTCAGGCAATATAATCCTTAAAAAAAAAATGTATCTTCTTTACCTAGGCCATATCCTTTCCAAAGTATTTAAGAACTAGATAAAAATTCCTGGTCTCTATTGCTAGCTGAAGCTTCCACCTCGAGTTTCTGGGCTGCCAATCTCACCAGGATTTCTGATGGTCAAGTGTCATCTCATTTCTTGGGTAAAGAGCATATTGAAATCCTATCACTAGCTAACTCTTCCCTGACATGCTAGAGCTGATTCATGTTGGACTGACAGAGAGGACAAAAGGATACAGCACAGTCCCATAATCCAGTCTGACACCTAACACTATGTGATTCTCAGCCACAGAGCTTTGCAGTGAAAGCTCCAAGACATCTTCTAGACTCCCTAGCGTCACTCCAGTAAGCTACCCGTTCTAGTAATACAAACTTCAGCACCTGGACAGCTCTCTTGGCACTACCTCTAGAGGGCATAGTAAGCAGCTTGTTGAGCCCTCTAGTGGTAGCTTTAGTTGTTGCACAGCTGTTTTCTTAATTACAAGCATGCCTCAGAGATATTGCAAGTTCAGTTCGAGATCACTTCAATAAAGCAAATATCACAATACAGTGAGTCACACAGAGCTTTTAGTTTCCCCGTGAATAAAAAAGTTATGTTTATACTGTAGTCTATTAAGTATGCAATAGAATTATCTCTAAGAAAACAATGTACATACCTTAATTAAAAATTACTTTATTGCTAAAAAATGCTAACAATCATCTGAGCCATCAGCAAGTCAGAATCTGTTTGCTGGTGGAGGGTGTTGCCTTGATGTTGATGGCTGATGACTGATAAAGGTGGTGGTTGCTGAAGGTTGGGGTGGCTGTGGCAATTTCTTAAAACAAGACAACAATGAAGTTTGCCCCATAGGTTGAATCTTCCCATCTTCCTCTCATGAAAGATTTCTCTGTAGCATGCAATGCTGTTTGATGGAATTTTATCCAGAGTAGAACTTCTTTCAAAATTGGATTCAATCCTCTCAAACCCTGCCACTGCTTTACCGACTACGTTTATATAATATTCTGAATCCTTTGTTGTCATTTCAACAACGTTCAAAGCATCTTCACCAGTAGTAGATTCCATTTCAAGAAACCACTTTCTTTGCTTATCTGTAAGCGGCAACTCCTCCTCCATTCAAGTTTTGTCATGAGATTGCAGCAATTCAGTCACATATTTAGGCTCTACTTCTAATTCTAGTTCTCTTGCTATTTCCACCACATCTGCAGTTACTTCCTTCACTGAAGTCTGGAGCCTCTCAAAGTCATCCACGAGGGTTGGAATCAACTTCTTCCAAACTCCTGTTAGTGTTGATATTTTGGCTTCCTTCCATGAATCACAAGTGTTCTCAATGACATCTAGAATTGTGAATCCTTTCCAGAAGGTTTTCAATTGTCTTTGCCCAGATCCATCAGTGGAATCACTTTCTATGGTGGCTATAGGCTTGTGAAATGTATTTCTTAAATAATAAGACTTGAAAGTCAAAATTATTCCTGACTCCATGGGCAGAATGAATGTTGTGTTAGCAGGCATGAAAACAATACTCATATCCTTGCACATCTCCATCAGAGCTCTTGGGTGACCAGGTGCATTGTCAATGAGCAGTAATCTTTTGAAACGAATCTTTTTTCTGAGCAGTTCTCAGGAGTGGGCTTAAAATATTCAGTAAACCATACTGTGAACAGATGTGCTGTCATTCAGGCTTTGTTGTTCCATTTATAGAGCACAGACAGAGTAGAGTTAGCATAATTCTTAAGGGCCGTAGGATTTTCAGAATGATCAATGAGCACAGGCTTCAACTTAAAGTCCCCAGCTGCCTTAACCCCTAACAAGAGAAGCCAGGCATTGACTTGTCTTCTCTAGCTAGGAAAGTCTTAGATGGCTTCTTCTTTCAAAAGAAGGCTGCTTCATCTACATTGAAAATCTGTTGTTTAATGTAGCCACCTTCATCAGGGATCTTAGCTCGATCTTCTGGATAACTTGCTGCAGCTTCTACATCAGCACTTGCTGCTTCACCTTGCATGTTTATATTATGGAGATGGCTTCTTTCCTTAAACCTCATGAATCAATCTCTGTTACCTTCTGACTTTACTTCTGCCTCTCTCAGCCTTCATGGAATTGGAGGGCCTTGCTCTGGTTTAGGCTTTGACTTATAAGAATGTTGTGGCTGGTTTGTTCTTCCAACCAGACCACTCAAACTTTCCCCATATTGGCAATAAGGCTGTTTCACTTTCTTATCATTCATATGTTCCCTGGAGTAGCACTTTTAATTTCCTTCAAGATGTTTTCCCTTGCATTCACAATATGGCTAACTGTTTAACACAAAAGACCTAGCTTTCAGCCTATATCGATTTTCAAGATGCCTTCCGCATTAAGCTTAATAATTTCTAGCTTCTGAATTAAAGTGAGAGACATGGGACTCTTCCTTTCACTTGAACACTAAGAGACCATTGTACGGTTATTAATTGGCCTAATTTCAATATTGTTGTGTCTCAAGGAATAGGGAGGCCCAAGGAGAAGGAGAGAGATGGGGGAACAGCTGATCAGTGGAGCAGTCAGCCACACACATTTGTCAGTTAAGTTTGGCATCTCGTATGAATGCGGTTCATGGTGCCTCAAAACAGTTACAATAGTAACATCAAAGACAACTGATTACAGATCATCATAACAGATATGACAATGATGAAAAAGTCTGAATTGCAAGAATTACTAAAATATGACACACAGACATGAAGTGAGTACCTGCTGTTGGAAAAATGACACCGATAGACTTATTCAAGGCACGGTTGCCACAAACCTTCGATTTGTAAAGAACACAACATCTGAAAAGTGTGATAAAATGTAATGCAATAAAATGAGGTGTTCTGTATTCAGGTAGTACATGAAAACATTGTCATAAAAGATTCAAACATCTTAAGAATATACAGAGTGAATAAGCAAGTTCCCATTACCCTCTCCTCTCCTACTCCTTGCCTCCAAGGTAAGCACTGTTAATACACAACATATACTTACATTTACTTACCAAAATCTTTTGTGTTGTGAACAGATTCATTCTACACCCATGTGCTTTTATTTTTAGTTAATAAAATTCCTAGGAGACTTGTAGAATCTCGGTACACATATGTCTTCCATATTCCTGTATGGCAGTCTGGAGGAGTGTATGTGTTAGTGTCACACTGGCCATGATCCTGGTTCTACCACTTTCTGGTTATCTGATCTTAACCAAATCACTTGCCTTCTGTGTGCCTCAGTTCACTTCACATCTGACAGGTAGAAATAATAAAAATATGCACCTCAGAGGAGTGTTAGGGGAAAGAAACAATAAAATGCAAGTAAGCATTTAATAACTCTTAGCTCTTATTATTCATATTACTACTATTAACACTATTAATTACACATTAGCAGGTACATAGTATACCATAGTGTTATCGACTGTATGGTTGTATCCCCCCAAAATTTATATGTTGAAATCCTAACCCTCAATGTGATAGTTTTAGGAGGTGGGGCCCTTGGGAGGTAATTAGGTCATGTGATTGAAGCCCTTATAATGGGTTTAGTGCTCTTTTAAAAGAGACCCCAGAGCTCTCTTGCCCCTTTCTTCCATGTAAGGACACAGTGAGAGGAGGGCTATCTATGAACCACGAAATGGGGCCCTCCAGGCACCAAATCTGCTGGTGCCTTGATCTTGGACTTCTCAGCCTCCAGCCAGAACTGTGAGAAATACATGTTTGTGGTTTAAGCTACCCAGTCTCTGGTATTTTTATTATAGCAGCCTGAATAGACTAAGACACATAGTATGACTATATCATAAATTATTTAATGGCTGCCTTATTGATGGACACTTGGGTTGTTTTCTAGTTTTCCTCTATTGCATATAATGCTATAATAAAGGCTCTAGTACATGTCTTTATGCCCATGTGTAAGTAATTCTTTAAGATATATTCCCAACAGGAGAGAGAAAAATCAGTTAATTTTCAAAGTCTCCTAAAGCAGTTTGTTAGGTGCTGGAGCGGTTTGTTAGATGTGGAGTTCTTGCTTTTAGGTATAGGCCTAAAGGTATCCAAGGGTTTATAGAACTTATTTTGCTCTATGTGTTTTGTTTTGGGTTTCAGTTGTACCAATTAAGATGCTTTTGGCTGCAAGTAAGAGAAAGGCAAACTTAAACTGGCTTAAAAATAAAGAAACTACATTATCTCATTCAATAATTCTGGAGGTGTTTGACTCCAGGATGATTTATTTGAGGATTCAAAGGCATCATGAAGGGTCCAGATTCTTTCTATTTTTTGGCTTCTTTGTCCTCAGCAAGGCAGGGTGGCCCCTCAGTCTAGCTCTGTTACGATCTCAAAGTGGCTGCCACAGTTCTAGGCATCCTGTGTAGATATGACAGTATCTAGCAAACAAGGGACTGTGCCTTAGAATGTGTCTTGTCATCTAGGAAAACTTAGAAACTTTCCAGATTTTTCACGTCTGATTGGCTGGAACTGAGCGACATGTGCATGATTAAGTCAGTAACTGGCAAGGGAATGGGTACCACCCCTGGCATGTGTACTGGGGGTTAGGCCCATTTCTCATGGAGGAGAGTAGACACCTAAACCAAGTTGGGGTTCTTTTAAAGAGCAGGGAGGGGTAAAGATTGTTAGGAGTTGGGTATTACCTTAACTTGCTAGGATGGCTGTAACAAAATTCCAGAGACTAGGCAGCTTAAACAACAGAAATTTATTTTCTCCCACAGTTGCAGAGGCTAGAAGTCTAAGACTAAGGTGTCAACAGAGGTGGTTTCTTCGAAGGCCGCTCTCATTGGCTTGTAGATGGACATCTTGTCACTATGTCTTCACATGGTCTTCGCTGTATACATGTCTATGTCCAGATTTCCTCCTTTTATAATGACACCAGTCGTATCAGATTAGGGCCCACCCCTTTGACCTCATTTTAACTCAATTACCTCTTTAAAGATCTTGTCTCTAAATACAGTCACATCCTGAGGTACTGAGGCTTAGGACTCCAACATATGAACTTTGGGGGGATAAAATTGATCCCCTACCAGGTACCAATGATAACTGCCACTAGTTGTTTGCAGAGCATACCGAGAACCAAAAAGAAGCAAATCCAAATTACTCATAATCTCATCATCCACAGGGACCCACTGTGTCTATCCCTCTAGTCACTTATGATGTGTACACAGCCAACATGGAGCGATGTCCTTTTTACCAAAGTGGGATCCTACTGTGCCTACTGTTTTACAGTCTGACTTTTGTCTTACAATATCTTTCCATATCAATTCTATTTTTTAACAGTTGCAGAGTATTGTCTGGACAAAAGTCCAAAGGTGGGAATTAGCCTGATACAAGAAGGCTGGGAGAGCAGGGAGGTAGGTCTGACTGATTGATGGGAAGAAGCGAGAGACAAGTAGGAAGTGGGAACAGATAACGATGGCCTTGAAATCAAGGGGAGGGAGGGTAGTTATGGGGAGAGTTGAACATGGTGTGATGGGCAATAGGGAACCATGGGTGGCTCTCAACCAGGGGTGATTTAGCCCTCCAGTGGACATGTGGCAGTATCTGGAGACATTTTTGGTTGTCACAACTGGGGAAAGTGATGCTGGCATCTAGTGGTTAGAGGCTAGGGATGCTGCTGAACATCCTGCAATGCACAGGAGAGCTGCCACAACAAAGAATTAATGACCCACCCAAAATGACAGTAGTGATGACGTTGAGAAGCCCTGGTTTAGGAAGACAGTGTGGCAGTTGCTAGCAAGATGGAACAGAGAGAAGAGGGCAGAAGCAAAGAGCCCAGGGAAGATGCTTGTTCGGGGACAGGAGTGAGGTGAGGTTCCAGAAAGGGCAATGAACAGGAAATGGCAAGCCCTCCATGTAGTTCAAGAGAAAAAGAAAGATGCAATTTGTAATCCCTCTTTCGGGAAGTTTTCTATAAAATGTAGGAAAACTAATCTTAAGACTTTTTTTCTTTTAAATCATCTAAGAGCACCTTATTTTATGATCTAAAAATTTGTAAATAATATACAACTTCAAGAAAATTGCCTTGTTGAGGGAGTAGGGCACAAAGCTTTAACTGTACCAGTAACATTTTCTTTCTTTTTCTTTTTTTTTTTTTAGAACAGAATCTGAGGCAAATTTGGCAAAATGTTAACATCTGTTAAATTTGGATAGTGGGTACATGGGTGTCTGTTATATTATTTTCTGTACTTTATATATACTTGAAAATTCTCATGATTAACAAAAAACAGGGTGGGGAAGAAAGAAATAAAGTCTTGGAGTGGTGGTTGATAGCTTTATTAGAATCTTTATTGATATTTACAAATATAACTTTTTAAATTACAGAAGTTATATATAAATATATGCTAATTGTAAAAAACTGTCCATTAATGCCAAAAAAAGAATAAAAAATAGAAATTGCCTATTCATTCTCCCACAATCCTTTTCCTCTCTCCATAGGTAACTACTGTTAAATGTTAGCATGTATATCTCCAGATATTTTTCTTTTTTTTTTTTTTTTTTTTTTTGAGACAGAGTCTCACTCTGTTGCCCAGGCTAGAGTGAGTGCCGTGGCGTCAGCCTAGCTCACAGCAACCTCAAACTCCTGGGCTCAAGCGATCCTCCTGTCTCAGCCTCCCGAGTAGCTGGGACTACAGGCATGCGCCACCATGCCCGGCTAATTTTTTCTATATATATTTTTAGCTGTCTATATAATTTCTTTCTATTTTTAGTAGAGGTGGGGTCTCGCTCTTGCTCAGGCTGGTCTCGAACTCCTGAGCTCAAACGATCCGCCCACCTCGGCCTCCCAGAGTGCTAGGATTACAGGCGTGAGCCACCGCGCCCGGCCTTCCAGATATTTTTCTATGAATTTATAGAAAGGAAGGAAGGGAAGAAGAGAGAAAGAGAGATATGTGGTGTCTAGACAGCTATCTCCCCATCCATCTGTCTTATGAGGGACTATACCACTCATACAACATGTTTTTCTCATTAACACATCTTACAGGGTTGCCCTTCCATGCCAATTCATAAAGATCTACTTCTTTCTTTTTGCTCCTCTAGGATATTTCATTGTATGGTTGTACCACAATTTGTTTACTAAGATTGCTATATATTTAGGTTGATTCCAATGTTTTGCTATTTCAAACAATACTGGAACATATAATTGGTGTTCATATGTAAGAATTTCTGTAAAGGAGATTCCCAGAAATAGAATTTCTGGGCCAAAGGATATATACATTTCTAATTTTGATACACAGCAAGATTACCCCACCCCTAAACAGTATATAAGCTACAGATTTCCCTAAACTGTCACTGATGCTGTATGTAATCAACCTTTAAAAGTTTTGCCACATTTCTCAAAACTACATCTAGAAATCTCCTCCACAGACATACTCATACCTGTGTGAAATCATGCATATACACTGCATGTTAATGGAAAAATACTGAAAAAAATAATTCCACCAATAGGCAAATGTTTAAATAGACTGCCACATATCTACACAATGAAATTCTACAGAGCTATAAAAAATAATGAGAAATGTCTCTGTTCTTGTGCTATTATCATGCTGTTTTGGTTACTGTAGCCTTGAAATTGATGCCTCCCAATTTGCTCTTTTTTCTTAAGGTTGCTTTGGTTATACAGTCTTTTCTGGTTCCATACAAAGTGTAAAATTATTTTTTCTAGATCTGCAAAAACAGACGTTGATATTTTAATGGGGATTGCGTTGAATCTGTAAATCACTTTGGGTAGTATAGAAATTTTAACAGTTGATTCTGCCGATCCATGAGCATGATATGTTTTTCCATTTTTTTATATCCTCTGCTATTTCATTCCTCAGTGTTTTGTAGTTCTCACTGTAGAAGTCTTTCACCTCCTTGATTAAATATATTCCTAGGTAATTTATTTTCTTTGTTGCTATTGTGAAAGGCATTGAGTCTTTGATTTGATTCTCAGCTTGACTGTTGTTGGTGTATAGGAATGCTACTGATTTGTGTATAATGATTTTGTAACCTGAGACTTTGCTGAATTTATTTACTGGCACAAGAACAAAGACATAGTCCAATGGATCAGAACAGAGAAAGCAGACATAAAACCATCCTCGTGTTGCCATCTGATCTTTGACAAAGAAAGCAAAAACACACACTGTGGAAAAGAATCCCTATTCAATAAATGGTGCTGGGAAAATTGGATAGCCACATGTAGAAGACTGAAACAGGATCCTCACCTCTCACCACTCACAAAAATTAATTCATGCTGGATAACAGACTTAAACCTAAGGCACAAAACTATAAGAATTCTAGAAGAAAATGTTAGAAAAACTCTTAAAGATATCAGCCTAGTCAAAGAATTTATGAAGAAGGCCCTAAAAGCTATCACAACAACAAAAATAAATAAATGGAACCTGATCAAATTAAAAAACTTTTGCACAACCAAGGAAACAATCAATAGAGCAAATAGAAAACCTACAGAATAGGAGAAAATATTTGCATGCCATGCATTCGACAGAGGGCTAATAATTAGAATCCACAACTCAAGCAAATCACCAAGAAAAAAAATCAGACAACCCCATGAAAAAGTAGGCAAAAGACATGAATAAAAACTTTTTAAAAGAAGATAGACTAATGGCCAAAAAAATATATGAAAAAATGCTCAACATCTCTAATTATCAGGGAAATGCAAGTCAAAACTACAATGAGATATCAACCAACTCTAGTGAGAATGGCTTTTATCAAAAAGTCCCAAAACAATGGATACTGGTGTGGATGCAGAGAGAGAGGAACACTTATACACTGCTGGTGGAACTGCAAACTAGTACAGCCTGTATGAAAAGTAGTATGGAAATACCTCAAAGAACTAAAAGTAGACCTATTATCTGATCCAGCAATCCCATTATTGGGTATTTAACAGAAGGGAAAAAAGTCATATTATCAAAAAGACACTTGCACCCGAACATTTATTGCAGCACAATTCACAATTGCAAAGATGTGGAATCAACCCAAGGGCCCATCAATACATGAGTGGATTAATAAAATGTGGTATATGTATACCATGGAGTACTACTCGCCATAAAAAAAAATTGTGAATCTTTTTTAACCTTTTGTAACAACTTGGATGGAACTGGAGACCATTCTTATAAGTGAAGTATCTCAAGAATGGAAAAACAAACACCACATGTACTCACTATTAAAGTGGAACTAATCAATCGACACTTATGTGCACATGTGGAAGTAAAACTCAACGGAAATCAAGCAGGTTGTGGGGGAGGAGGGAATGGGTAAATCCACACCTAACAAGTACAATGCACACTATCTGGGTGATGGGCACACTTATAACTTTGACTCAAACTGTACAAAAGTAATTTATGTAACCAAAACATTTGTACCTCTGTAATATTCTGAAATAAAAAAAAAAAAATAAAAATAGTGAGAAAGCTCTCTATGTAACCATAGGTGAAGCTCTTGAAGGTAGAGGAACAGAGCAGCATGCAAAACAGTTTATACAGCGCCCAACCATTTGTGCATAGAGTGGTGGTGGTAGACATACATATTTTCCTGTATGCACATTAAATATCTCTGGGAAACTACATGAGATGCTGATAACATGAGTTACATAGGGGGGAAACAAACCAGAGATCTGGGAAAAAGAGGTGGAAAGCAAACTTTCCATGTACATTTTTATATGTCTTCTCATCTTATCTTTGAAACCTCCCCCCACTTTTTTTTAAGAGACAAGCGTCTCACTTTGTCACCCAACCAGGCTGGAGTGCAGTAGCATGATCATAGCTCACTAGCCTCGAACTCCTAGGCTCAAATGATCCTCCCATCTCAGCCTCCCAAATCACTGGGACTACAGGCATGAGCCACTGCACCCGGCTTGAACCCATTAAATGTACTACCTCCTCAAATAATTTATACGATTTGAATTGAAACATTGAAAATTTGCCAAATAATACATGAAAAGTGCTCTTGTTGCTGTTTTAGAGTTCAGTTTCCTAATTGCTGGTGAAACTACTTATTTTTATGTTTATTGGCCATCCACTTCCTACTCTCACATTTTGCTATTGAGTTGTTGTTTTATTTCAGACTACTTTATAGGAGTTCTTTACAGATCAAGGATGTTTTTTTACAGCTTTATTGAGGTATATTTTACATACCATTAAAGTTAACCATTGTAAGTGTACAATTCAATGATTTTTAGCAAATTTATAGAGTTGTACTATCATCACCCTACGTCAAGGACATTAATCCACCATTCTAGAGTTCCTTGATGCCTCTTAATTGCATAAATCTTTGCAACATAGGAAGAAGAAATGTTTTCCTCCACTCTAACATTTGTCTTTTAGTTTAGACTCTGATATGGACATTTTTAAATTAATCCACCTAGCTAGATTTGAACACAGAAAGACAGAAGTGACCAAAAACAAAGGGAAAATATCAGTCTCCTACTGGGTCTCAGAAAGAAAAAAAAAAGACTTCACTATGCAAACAAACTGTATGATATATTACTTGACTTTGTCATTAATTTCATTTATAAAAACTAAATATGAACTGTGGGTGTCTGAGAATGTATATCACTACCAAAGCAATTTGTATATTAAAAATGTAGTACATGAAAAAAAAGGACTACTTTTGAAAAGTCATAAAATGTATCACACATACAGGGGTATATGTAATGTATACAATTTTAGAATAATAAAACAAACCCCTGTTCCTAGGTTTATGGGAATAGTCCTAGGTTGCTAGGATTTGTACCCAGGTCTATTAGCCTGCAGTGCCCAATTTTGTAACCACAGAACTCTACTGTCTTCAAAGCCTGCAAATGCTATAAAATGATTCTTGAAATTTCAGTATCTCATATTTCTAGGTAGTTTTTTCCCAGGTGTGCATGCACTCCGTTTCTCCTAGCAATCAACAGTGTGTGTGTGTGTATGCCTGTGCCTGTGTGTTTTCTTTTTATTACATTCTCCATAATATGTATTTTCAGCCTGTTTGAATAATTCAACAGACAACTGTCCTATTCTGTCGCTTAGATCATCCTGTATCCAAATAAGCTTTTTTTTTTTTTTTTTTTTTAAAGCAGGTTTTACCTCTTTTGGCCCAGTTGGAAATTTTTTATATTTTAAAACCATGGGCAAATGATAAAAGTTTCACCTGCTGCCCAACTTTCTCTCCCATATGGAGACAGAGGCAGATATTTAGACCGCATTTCCATATCCAAGTAAATAAAGATAAAATCTCTGTGGAGACATACCATTTTGATAGCGATCTTTTCCTACCTGAATTTTCATCTCTGAAATTCTAAGGGGATCTAGAAAACAGTTCCATTCAATAAACAATGTTTGCATAGTTCTCCTTGCTAAGACTCCTCTGGAGGTAAGGCTAAGCATAAATTGGATTAAAAATCAACTTCCACTTAAATAGATCTGTTTCTAAGAGCACCCAAACTTACAAGTCATGTGAAAGAGTGCTGAAAACACCATCTTTCCCTGAACCCAGAGTTTGTCTGTTTTCTGAGTTATACATATGTTCTTCTGATACGATTTCTTCTGGTCTATAGCTCTGCTCTGATGGCAGCTAAAGATGTGCTAAAGTTGATTTGAACTGGGCAGAGCAAGCATCCATGGGCAGCTTGTATCAAATCTAAAGGATAAAAATGAGTAGATTCAGAACTCACTGGTAATTTAGCTTAGCTCCAGATTACCTCTTATGTAGAATTGCCAGATAAAACACATGCCAACTATTGCATGGAAGTTATGTTGCTTTACTAAGTATTCATAAAGTCAGCAGTAGCTGACATGCACTGATTTTCTAGAATAGAAAGGTTTTCCAAAGCATGTTTGAAACATAAACATGCTAAGAAACAAGTTTAAAAGGTGATGTTCAAGGAAATCCAGCAATTTCCACTCCTGTGCAAAAGTGGCTATCATTTGAGTTGTTCTCTGTGTCAGACCCTTTTATACATACTTGTTATCAACTGCAAAGCAGGTATTAATATCCATATTTTAGATGTGTTTAGGAGGAGACAGTCCCAGGGAGAAAAGCTGAGTTGTCCAAAGGTGCACAACTGATGATTAAGCTAAACCGTGTTCATTTGGCACCAATTCCTGGGCTATTTTTATTCCACCGGGCTTATTAGCCTTCTTTCCAGGTTCAGCAGACTCATCAGTGACTTCTTGGACTTCACAACTTTGTGTTGATTTAGGTCTTCCTCTTCCTAGCAAGGAATCGGACTCCCTCAATAATTTCATTGCAGGCCATTTGCTATCAAGCTAACAAATATGTTGCCATGTCTACTGATCACTCCGTTGGTTTGCAGATCTTGTCTGCATTCAGTTGCTGGTCACAGAAGAGCCACTTCTGGTCTTACATGATAGTTCATGGAGCAGGGATAGGAATTATGAAGGACATGTGCTCTCCTCCTGCCTCCGTCAGCCAAGAAGGCATTGATGATCTATCACGCATGGTAACCTTCCCTACAGAGTTCAGGCTTGGCTTCAGGATCCTTCTCAATCTGGCACTCTGGGCAAACCAATCAATTAAAACTGGCAGGTGAGATGAAATTCAATTGCTATCGCTGATACAGGAAAACTTCCTTTAAGCTTACTAGATGCAGAACCTTTCTTAATTAGTAAAATGTCTGAATTTCAAAAAATCATCTAAAAATAATAACTTCCAAGTATACACAGCTGAAATTCAAATTGTCTTACATAAGTGAAAACGTAATCCATAATCAAGAATTTGTAATTAAATCAGAACACTGGCTAAATAAGCGTTCGTGTTTACTTGAAATGTAACCATAAAAGCACCTAGAGCTACTTCCCGGAAAACAGAGGTCTCTGGGAACCCAAATTCTTTGTTTTTATTGGGCCTTGGGTCTTTAGTATATCAACTGTAATTCAGAATTAACCAATTAATCAAAGGAGCTGTTAAATTCATCTGGTTATACATCCAGGGAGAATGAATTTTCTCTTCTCTTGTCTAAAAGACCTTGTTAATTTTTATTCATTCATGTAACAAATACTTACTGAGTGCCAACCCTCTGCTGGCCACAGTGCCCAGTGCTGGGGATGCCAGCAGTGACCATGGCAGAGGGGATCTCTGTCCTCCCAGGTTGCTCAGCGAGCAGTTTTCATGCATTTGTGCTTCCCTGGGCAGCAGCCTCCTGCCGGGCAGCTCAGCCAGAAGCAAAGGAACGTGGTTTACAAACCACCACTGTTGCTTGCTCTAGACGCTACTCCAGATAGCTCTAAAAGCTTCCAGATACCTCTTTTTGCACCGCATGGAACATTTTATAGCCAATCTGATATAGATAAAGATAAAACATCCTAAGCACAAACACAATCTTTCAAGTCTTGGGAAAAGCTGCCTTGTTTTGTGGAGAACACCATTGTAATTCCTTGAAAGCATTATTTACTATAAATTGAGAGTGATAAACTCAATACTCAAATGTTTGGAAAGTTTTCCTCCACTTAATGTCTCCAGTTTTTTTAAAAAAGAGAAAAAAAAAAAAACTCAGGGGAAATGGAAGTATACTACTTTATACTTTATACTTCCAGTATAAATTCCATATAAACTCCATATGGGCAGGGATTGCCCATCCCAGAACCCAGCATAATGCCTTGTGCAGAGTGGGCACTTGATAAATATTTAAGGAATGAATACATGAATAAGCAAACACATGATAGGGGACTATGGAATTATAATTGCTAGATTCTACTTTCTATATTCATCATTTCCATTTTACCTTTGCATCTGATTTAAAATTGCATCGCTCCAGTGCCTTCTCTAACAATTTCAATGTGCTTAACAATTTTTCTGGGTATTACTGAGCTTAGGTGATTTCCTTCCTGATATTTTCGTGCTTCAATCTGGAAAAAAACTTGTCTGCAGCTTTGAAGGATGCTGTAATGCTGAAAATACATTTTAACATATTGGTTTTGCATTTTAGGTCTACAATAAATAAAAGACTGAGTTTGCAAAATATAGTCTAATCTGGAAGAATATGATGGAACAAGCTATCTCGCCCAAACCCTGGGCCCTAGCCTTAGGGGTGGATATTCATCCACCCACCTCCTGACTTATCGGCCTTCAAAACAAAAAGCTGCTGAGGAAGGAATTGCACCCAACTCCTCAGCCTGCTCATCCATTTGCACTCACAGCCTCCTTGGTAAAAGGGACTGTTATGGACTGAATGTTTGTGTCCCTCCAAAATTCACATATTGAAATCCTACCCCTCAATGTGGTGGTATTTGGAAGTGGAGCCTTTAGGAGGCAATTAGGTCACAAGGGTGGAGCCCTTATGAATGGGATTAGTGCCCTTATAAGAAGAGGCCAGAGAGTTAGCTAGCTCTTTATCTGCCATGTGAGTATACAATGAGACACTTCTGCAACCCAGAAGAGGGCCCTCAGCAAAACTCAGCCATGCTGGCACCCTGATCTCAAACCTACAGCCTCTAGAACTGTGAGAAATATATTTGTTTAAAAGCCACTCAGCCTATGGCACTTTGTTATAGCAGCCTGAACTGATTAAGATTGGGAAGTCTTGATTTTGTTTTTGTGTTTTGTTTAGATTGGCCAGAATAGGTTGTTTTGTTGCTTGCAACTGGAAAATCCTGCTCCTGTTGAAACTAAGGTCTCTGACTCTTTTGAAGTTCAAAGTTATTCAAACTTATTTGGTAGCTTGAGGTTAAGTTATAGCATGGTTAGACCTATTTTGGGCCCATTGACACAAGAAATAGAACAAGGAAGTAACAGATACAAAAGAAATTTCCTTATATAGTAGGATGTGCATTTCAGAGCTGACATGGCCCCACTCTGAGCCCAATGATGAACCCAGGGATCTGGATTCTTTCCACCCCAGATTCTTCATTCCATGCAAAATGGTAGGATCTCTATTTTTAAGGGAAACCTCTATGGAACACAGGAGTCGTCGGAAAGCTGTGTGTCCTTTGCACTGAGTACTTGCTGGTTCAGTGTTACAACAAAGAGAAGACAATTTTAAACCAAGTCCAAGCCATCCTTCTCCCTCCAGGATCCAAGTCCAGTAGACATTTTGTGGCCTGGCTCAGCTCAGGGATGGCTCTGATCAAGGTCATAAAGATGGGAAGAAGGCACAAAGAGGCCCCTAAGAGGAAATATCATGTGGTTGGGAACCGTGAACACTGACTTCTGTACCAGGAATCAGGTGGAAGGAAACCTTCAATGTAGGTATGAGAAGCAGCCAAACCAGAACCTTCCCCATGTGTACATCCTTCCCAGTGGTGGACGTCAGCCCTCAGGAACTGGCAGTATGAGAGAATCTAATGAGCATATTCCCAGGGCCCACCAGTTCAGCAAAGAACACTGTTCCCTAAGTGTAACTCAGAGGGAAGACATGTCCCCCTTTGAGGAGCCCTTGAGGCCTGGGTTGGGGTTTATGGCAGCAATAGCAGCAACAAAAGCCAAGGGGGCAGACAGCTCAACTCAAGCCACATCTCTTCCAACTGCAGATGAACATACCAAGTGTTGATCTTGTCCATATGTGGCCACTTAGGTGTATCTTTTCAGCTCACAGATTTCATTAGGAGACAATGCCAGGCCTCTGGCTCTGACAGGAGCAGCAAGTTCTAGAGCAGGCAGCACCCTGGGCAGTGGCTTTGGAGTCCTTGAGCCTCCTAGAGGCACATGTGAATTCCACACATGAGGTGAGAGCCATCAGAACCAACACTGGAGATATGGGAGCTATTAGGAAAAGAAACTTAGACGGAGGAAGAGGAATAGCAGAAGATGTAAGAGGAAGGTCATCAGTTTGTTAGGCGCACTGCTGAGTTTGCTGTGCCTGCAGGATGTAGAGACGGAAATATCTACTTGGCAGTTGTCTAATAGGTTGGAGTTCAAGAGGAATGTCTAAGCTGAACACATGGGCATAGATAGGAGTCAAAGTCTTGGAAATGGATGGTGTCTTCCAGACAATGTGTCAGGAGAGGAAGGCAAAAAGTTAAGGAAGGAAACATTGGCAATTCCAAAATTTAAGGAATGATAAGAAGAAGAGGGTCCCATGAAGAAGACAGAGAAAGAGTGATCAAAGATCAGGGTATATCAACCTCAGCACAATTGACATTTGGGTCCCAATAGTTCCTTGTTGCAGGGGGCTGTCCTGGGCATTTGTTTAGCGATATCCCTGGCCACTACTCATTAGAAGCCAGTAGCACTCTCCTCACCCTTGTGCAACCGAAAATGTCTAGAGATATTCCCAAATGGCTTCTGGGGGGTGGGAGGCGGGAACTACCAGTCCTGATTAAAAACCACTGATCAAAGATGTAAGAGGAAAACTGGCAACAAAGTATATCACAGAAACCAAGGGCTTGAAAAATAATTAGTAATATCAAATACCTAAGAGATATTAGGCAAAATGAGTACTGACAGGACCAGTGTTTAGCCAAAAAGTCATTGGTGAACTAATTGGGAGCAGTTTCAATGGGACACCAGACTGGCTGAATGTTCATCCAACAAATAAATAATCAATGACATTCATGAGTTAAAATGGTGTTTGGTTGAACTAGGTGATCCTTTTAAGGTTCCTGCCAACCCTGAAATTGTGTCATTCCAGACAACATCCAAGGAAGATCTTTTGGGATCCTGCCACCATGGTCTGCTGGTGGCCTACTGTGTGTACGTGTAAAACCAGCCATGTCTCTGCTTGCCCTACTCAGATTACAGGAAATAAAAATCCAAGGAGCTACCAATTGCTACATGATCTGGACCCAGTGCGTGATGAAAACTAAAATATGGTTTTTCTTTATGTCATCACATAACCAACAGTTAAGCAATAAAATTTTTAGACAGGGTTTACTCTGTCCCCCAGGCTGGATTTCAGTGGCGAGATCATAGTTCACTACAGCCTTGATCTCCTGGGCTCAAGACATCTTCCTGCTTCAGACTCCTGAGTAGCTAGGACTACAGGTGCATGCCACCATGCCCGGTTATTTTTTTAATTTTGGTAGAGACAGAGTCTCGCTATGTTGCCCAGTCTGGTTTCAAAGTCCTGGCCTCAAATGATCTTCCTGCTTTGGCCTCCCACAGTACTGAGATTACAGGTGTGAGCCACTACACCTGGCCAAAAATAAAATTTACTAGACTTTAAAGGCAGTTGTGGATTAGAGAGAGGCTGAATTTATAAGTGAACCTGAAAAAAAAGTGTCAGATTTAAGGTGGGTCTGAGAAGAAAAGGCTGTGGGGCTGAAGTCACCCAGGGCCTGCTGGAAGTGTGCGTGCATCATGGAGTGACTCCAGACTTCATCCTGGGGGCTGGCTTGGATGAGAAGAGTCCTGTCTGCAGATGTATCGAGGGGGGCTGGCATGCGCTGACAGTGCCGTGGGATGCCCACATGGTAATTAGCCTACACGATTGCTGGCACTCTTCTCTGGCATTTGAACAATCTAACTTCTATGTGAGTAAAAAAGAAATTGAAAGCAACGATCAGATTTTCCAACTAAGTCAGAAAGAAAGCATAGCAGAGATCCTTTTTTGAAAATGTGGAATTTAGAAATGAGAAACGAGAGTTTTAGTCCTGGCTTAGTTGCTAAGTGAGGGAGAATCATCTCCCTTCTCTGCACGGTTTCCACAGCTGAAAAACAGGGGGTCTGAACTAGATGGCAACCAAGATGCCTTTAGCTTTTCTAGTAGAGTAGGGGGTTCGTGGTATGTGTTTCCACTATTGAGATTATTGTTACCCCTCCTGGTATGGCTTAATTGGCTCCCCCACCCCCAGACTGCTACCTCCTTCCCAGCAGCCACTAAGCCTCTCTTGTCCACCACTGAACCCCCAGCAGCCTGCAGTGCTTGACAAATATCTCTTGAAGGAAGCAATGCTTCTGCCTCTAAGAGGCAGCTCTAGGGAAAAGGCAGCTCTAGGGAAGAGGCAGCTCTCATCTTACTCTACTTCTTTAAATTTTTATAGAAACCTAGCTATGGGATGTGTAATAAGTGGCAACATTCTGAAATCCTTTCCACACCTCTGACATGGATATCACTACTATCCTGTCTTATGACTTCTGGCCAAACCCAAATTGGAACCTGCATCCCAAGTCCGCTATTTTAAAAGAGAAAAAAAATCCAGCGCTACTAATCCTGTTAGATTTCTCACCAGCCCCAAGAAGGTTAACTTGCCCTGGGACACCAGAAAATGATGCACTGAGGCTTAATGGGTAAGGGGTTTTACTTTGGAGAGATATTAATAGAAATGTTTTGTTCCTGGATAGAGCTGGTGGTTGCACAACATTGGGAATGTAATTAATGCCACTGAATTGTTTGCTTTAAACTGGTTAATTTTATGTCATGTGGGTCTCACCTCAATAAATTATTAAAAATTAAAAAAACACCTGAAATATATTTTTCCCATGAATTTGCTGTTTCAAAAAAAACCACTTTATCAAACATTTATTTGAATACAAAAATGAATTCCAAATTAAATAATTCCTTTGGAGAAAGTCCCAGAAAAAGAATATAGAGCTGTTTATAACTCATTGTTAATTTGCAAATGATGCTGAATCCTTGCCATGCTTTTGCATAATGTGGTTCAGTCAAGTGTTTGGTAATGAGCAGTTTATTTGGAGCCATTTTTCCAAAATAAAAGATGCTATTCATGAAATGATTCTTTGAGTATTTATAGCTATATGCCAATCTTTGTTTTTTAGTTTATGGGAAGACTCTTTTTTGAAAGCCCCAGTTGGTGACTTAAGACCCCGTGGGAGCCTATGGATGCTGCTCATTGATGACTGATCATTCATCCTCCTAGAATCCAGTGCTTTTAGGGCGATGTGATAGTTTGCTAGGACTGCCATAACAAAACACTAGAGACTGCATGGGCTTAAACACCAGAAATCAATTTTCTAACCATTCTGGAGGCTAGAAGTCCAAGATCAAGGTTGTGGCAGGTTTGGTTTCTCCTCAATCCTCTCTCTTTGGCTTGCAGATGGCCACCTTTCCACTGTGTCCTCTCATGGCCTTTTCTCTCTGGAAAAGACATCCCTGGTGCCTTTTCTTGGTTCCAGATTTCCTCATCTTTTAAGGACACCAGTCAGATTGGGTTAGGGCCCACCCTAACAGCCTCATTTTAACCTAATCACTTCTTGAAAGGTCCTATCACCAAATATAGTCACATTCTGAGGTACTGGAGGTTAGGGGCTTCAACATATGAATTTTGGAAAAACACAATTTAGCCCACAACAAGCAGTTTCTAAACTAACCCAACATATTATAAAAGTTTCAAATAATAGTGCAAAATTAAAGTAGATTCAACCTTTCCTATTGGCAAAGACAGGAAGTTTCATGATGTTTTTCTCATTTTGCTTCTGTGGCCAAGAGAAAAAAATAAGAAAGATTTTAAATAGTATATAGATGCTTTTGATTTTCCAAGGTCTAATTTTTTTCTTTTTCTAGGCAAAGCCTAGTTGTCAATGAAGTACCCGTAATGAAGTTCTCAATAATTTAAAAAACCCTTTTAAGTGCATGGTATATTGTAGGTTTAACTAGATGGATATTAGAAGACGTACATCTTATTCCCATTGGGAAATATGTGGCTATTCTCAGGTATTCCCTTTTGTAAAATGGGAATGATACTCATCTCTTTCACTGGAAAGACATAAAACTAATACATAATAACACTGGTTCTAATTTATGAAATGCAACATTAACACAAGGTGAAATGATTCATAATGCCATCCAGTACAACAAACGGAGAGTGATACAATTATGTAAGAAATAAATTTGTGACAGAAAGCTTCTCAATTAATTTTTATGTAGCCTTTACTTTTTCAGCTTGGTTTTATTTCATGCATTATTGAATGAGTTTAGAAAGAGTAGTGAAATGTATGTATCTGCCATCAAGCAAGTTGCTCTTTCCATTAGCTAAGAAAAGAATCTGGAGGTGGGGTTTAGGAAGCAAAGAAACTCAACCAGATTCTAATTTCGTTTTTCCTTCTATGTACACATTTTTTTTTTTTTGCATGAATTTGTTTGAACTCAATCAGCACTCCTTTTGTAAAGGAAATGCGTGAAATGAAGGGGAATGGAGAATTGGGCAAGTGTCTATGGCAACACAACATTGTGAGGAATGACAGTGCACATCAATCTGTGTTATCTGACAGCAAACCAGAGGAGCTGGACGTATGCCTGGAGAAAGGTGGCAATCAGCTTCAATTTGTCTTGTGTAAATAAGGATTCACGCTCTTCCAATGGAAGTTCAAAGCTTTTCATTTTTGTCTTTCGTATCTGCATAAATGCTCACCAAGGAAGCATTAGACTTAAAGATTCTCACAACTCACAATTGCTTATCGTTTTCTCTCTTGTTAATTACATGTTGCGAATACCGTAGGAAGGCTGGGTTGTTAACACTAATTATTTTAATCCTGATTTATTATTCAGCTTTGCAAATGTCAGTCCCCATATGTCTCTGCTTCTACACCTAACTTTCAAGGTTATATATAGGTAAGATAAAGATACACATGTTAACATTTTCAATGAACTAATAATTCCAATCTTACACAAACTCTTCCAGGGAATAAAAAAAGAAGGAATAAGTCTCAAGTCATTTTACAAATTTAATGACCTCTATATCAAAACAAGATGAGGAATACACAAGAAAAGAAAATTCCAGGCGCATTATCCTCATGCACACAAAAATAATAATTATAAACGAAATATTGTTAAACTCAATTATATACTATACATCATGACCAAGGTAGGTCTAACTAAGAAATGTAAGATTAGTTTAACATTAGAAAAATTTGTGAGTGTACTTAATGACATTTATTGATTGAAGGCGAAAAAAATCAAATGATAAACCCATAGGTTCAGAAGAAGTGTTTGATAAAATTAACATGCACAACAAAAATTCTCATCAACCTCAGAATGAAAGTGAGCTTCCTTAACCTGCAAAGGGATGACTACAAAATATCTACAGCAAATACTTTTAATAATGGTGAAATATTGAGCGTTCCTGTTAAAAACAAGAATGTGACAAGTCTGTCAATACTGCCACTCCTACTTAGCATTATACCAGAAACCCTAGCTGGCAGAGTAAGATATGAAAAAGAAATTAAAGTTACTAAGATTGGACAGAAAAATAAAACAAGCTTTTTATTTGAAAATGATATAATGCCTTACATGGAAAAACCAAAAGAATCTACTGACAAATTACTGAAATTAATAGTTATAAGACATAACTTACAAAATTAAAAACAGATATGAGTATGAAACATCCAATATTGCTTTTAAAAAGAGATACTATTTACAGAAGCAAAAGCAACTATACAGATACCATTTGCAAAGTCAAAAACTGTGAGATACTTTAAATCAAGTCTAGCAAAAGATGCTCGAGACATTATGAAGAAAATTGTGAAATTTTTTTAAAAACATTTTAAAAAAGACTTAAATGAAGAGATATGCCATGTTCATGGATAGGCAGACTGGATATCATAAAGATTTCAGTTCTTCTAAACTGACCTGTAGATTCAACGCAATTCCAGTCAAAGAACTTGACAAGCTGCTATTAAAATATATATGAAAGAGAAAAGATCTTCCAAGATGAAAATCAAATTGTAAAGACTTGTCATCCTGGAAATCAGGACTTATTTTAAAGCTTTAAGCATTAATGAAGACAATGAGGTACTGGCACAAGGCAAATACACTGATGAAAAAAAACTCCCCCGTAGACCCCCACACACCTGGAATCTTGTCATGTGATGGAAGTCGCCTTGCAGACCAGTGGAAGAAGGATTCCAAACCCATCCCCCCCACACACAAAATCAATTACAGGTGGATTAAGGACTTTAACATGAAAAACACAACTTGGAAACTTTCTGGGATAGAGAAAAATTTCTTAAATAAGAGATAATATATGCAAACAATTAAGGAAAGTATTTACAAATCTTACTACACTAAAATTAAGAACTTCTGTTAACAGATACATGATAAACAAAGTGAAAAAACAGGTCACAAACTGGGAGGGAGCAGATGTGTGCCACGCAAGTAAGGCACAAGGGATTAGTACTCAGAACACATATAAAACTATGTCAATAAGCAAAAGACAAGTCAACATAAAGACGAGCAAGTAACAGGAGAATAAACAATGCAATATAAAAAGGAGAGAAATATAAATGACTTTTCACAGAAGAGGACACACAATCTAATAAGCACACTAAAAGATGAAAAACCTCACTAATAATCAGGAAAATGTCAATTAAAACAAAAGAGATACCATTATATTTCTTATAGATCGGCAAAAATTAACACATATGAAAAAAAATTTTGGGTGAGGATTTTAAACAACAGAAATGCTCTTTCAGTGCTGGTGGGAGTGTAACTGGAAACTTTAAAAAGCAATTTGGCCCTATCTGGTAAGGTGAGCATATGTATACTCTATGACCAGGAAATTATTTATAGCAGCATCATTTATGAGAGAAAAAGCCAAAAACTAACAGACAAAAAATTATGTAAATTAATAAGTAAATATATTTTGGGGGGGTGGGGGCACAGGGTCTCCACTCTTTTGCCAAGCTGGAGTGCAGTGGTGCAATCATAGCTCACTGTAGCCTTGAACTTGGGGGCTCAAGTGATCCTTGTGCCTCAGCCTTCCAAGTAGCTGAGACTACAGGCAGGAGCCACTGTGCCTGGTGGATTTTTTAAAATATAGCATGTTCACGTAAGTGTCCTATACAGCAGTGAAAGAGAGAATTACTGCTCACACATCAACATGGGTAAATCTTAGAATCATGGCATTGAGTGAAAAAAGCGAGTCACAGAAGACTTCTTAGAATATGAATCCATTTATACAAAATTCAAGAATAAATCAAACTAAGCAATATCTTGCTAAAGATACTATATTTGTTTGCTGGGACTTCCATAACAAAGTGGATTAAACAAGAGAATTTTATTTTCTCATAATTCTGGAAGCCAGACGTCCTGACATCAAGGTGTCAGCAGGGTTGGTTTCTTGTGAGGCTTCTTTCCTTAGCTTCTAGATGGCTGTTTTCTCCAAGTGTCTTCACATGATCTTCCCTCTGTTTGTGGCCAAATTTCCTCCTCTTATAAGGACACCGGTTATAGTAGATCAGAGACCACCCATGTGACCTCATTTTAACTTAATTACCTCTTTAACGATCCCATCTCCAAATACAGTCACATTCTGAGATACTGGGGCTAAGATTCTGACATATGAATTTTGGGGGAACACAATTCAGTCCACAACAGATATATACATATGAGTAAAACTATAATGAAAAGGGGAAAAAAAGATAAATCAAAATAGTAGGTCTCTTGGGGGCCGAGAGAAAGACAAAACTAAGCAAGAGCATAAGGGAGTCTCCAGTGGTATTTGTGAAGCTCTGCTTATGTGAATATTCTGGTGTTCCCCTATTATACCCATTATATATTTTTTGTATGCTTGAAAATTTCATAATAAGTCTTTTTAAGAAAAGAAAAAAAGAAGATACATATGTCACAGTGGTTTTGGTTGTATGCAACAGAAATCCAACCAAATAGCTCAAGTGCAAGGTGGAATTTATTGGCTCAATACCCGAGCATATTGGAAGTCAGCATGGCTTAAACATAAATGGATCCTAGAATTCAAATTTGCCATCAGGTTCCTCACTCATTCACTCTGTCCTCTCATTTATGCTTGCTTTCACTCACCAAAAGAAAAATCAAAAAAGTCCTTTTGAGAACAAATTTTGCTTGGTTCCCCTGAAGAATTTTCACTGTTAAATTATCATCCCTTTTAAAAATTATTAAGATTGCTTTGGCCGGGCGCGGTGGCTCACGCCTGTAATCCTAGCACTCTGGGAGGCCGAGGCGGGTGGATCGCTCAAGGTCAGGAGTTCGAGACCAGCCTGAGCAAGAGGGAGACCCCGTCTCTACGAAAAATAGAAAGAAATTATCTGGCCAACTAAAAAATATATACAGAAAAAGTTAGCCGGGCATGGTGGCGCATGCCTGTAGTCCCAGCTATCCGGGAGGCTGAGGCAGTAGGATCGCTTAAGCCCAGGAGTTTGAGGTTGCTGTGAGCTAGGTTGACGCCACGGCACTCACTCTAGCCCGGGCAACAAAGCGAGACTCTGTCTCAAAAAAAAAAAAAAAAAAAAAAAAAGATTGCTTTAAAATGAAATAGTAAATTTCATTCCTGGATAAATTTTTAGATTTTGCCAATGCTTTTAAATTTGTAAATAGAGAACATTTCAGGTTCAAGTTATGGTTTTCATATTTCCATGGTTAATTCATTTCAGACAACCTTCACTGAAAAGAAAATGGTGAATAATATTAGGGTTCTCAAGTTCATAGTTTTGTAATTTTGAAATATACGGATGTGGCTAAATCTGTAAAAGATGCAGAGAGTAAAATTTCCAAACGTGTTAATTGTGAAAGTGCCATAGTAGTTCATCTTCTAGAAATTAGTGCTTTGCCATAATTAGACAACAAATTCTAAAATTTGTATTTGTTTTTCTTTGGAAATATCTATAACAAAAGTAATTGTGTATAAATGACAAGATGATAAAATGTTTGAATTGAACTCTTGAACTGGCAATCCAATCAATCTCAAAAATCCAATCTTAAAAATGAATGGCAGTAAATTCTTATACTCAGAAAAAATTTAACTTATCCAGAAAAGAGAGATAAGGACATTCATATGATGAAATGAAACTACTTTGGCTTTTTGCTACAATAATATTAAGTCCAGATGGGCTCAAGCAAACTTGAAAAGAGATAATCTCAGAGCTTTCTTACTTCACAAGCTGATGGCATTTGTACCTATACAAAGAGATGGTAGACAAGGTGACAGTTACAAAGTGCTCTCATTGATGATGGAAACATTAGTCAAGAAGATTTGAACAAAGCATCTAAAATGATAAATTGGATTATTTTTTTCTTCTTTGCAATTCTTGAGGAATTGCACACTAGCACAAGAAGGAAAGAAATGTTAAAAAGTAATTATAATCCATTCAGCAGACATTTATACATAGTATGTACCAGGGACTCCATTTATTGAGCACCCACAATGTGCCATGGGCTACAAGTCAAGCCATAGCATGTGAAACTTCTCCCACATTTTGCTCTTATTCAATTGAATTTAACTAGGTCAAAAACTTGTCTATAGATCATTGGTTGATCTGCTTTCTGTCTGGGACTGGTGGTGGGAGTGTGAATTGGATATTAGTTACTTTTGAGATTGGGTTTTTGAGATTGATTGGCTTGCCTATTCAACAACAAACATTTTACATTCTAGTCATTTACACATAATTACTGTTGTTTTCAGGTTATGGTCGTTCCAAAAGAAAAACATAAATTTTAGAGGGAAGTTTTTGCAGCAATGAGAGTGTTCTAAAACTGGATGGTATTGATGGGTGACTTTTCAAAAGGATTTTCCCCAAATCCTATGAATTTAACAATATGGCTCAATGTGATATTTAATGTTGTACTAATATTAAAAATGCTTGTATGTCTCAATTTTATGTTAAACAGATGTTCGTACATGAGAAATGCTTCTAAAGAATAATTACAAAATTTCATCTGTAGGCCGGGCGCGGTGGCTCACGCCTGTAATCCTAGCACTCTGGGAGGCTGAGGTGGGCGGATCCTTTGAGCTCAGGAGTTCGAGACCAGCCTGAGCAAGAGCGAGACCCCACCTCTACTAAAAATAGAAAGAAATTATATGGACAGCTAAAAATATATATATGAAAAAAAAAAAATTAGCCGGGCATGGTGGCGCATGCCTGTAGTCCCAGCTACTCGGGAGGCTGAGACAGGGGATCGCTTGAGCTCAGGAGTTTGAGGTTGCTGTGAGCTAGGATGACGCCACGGCACTCACTCTAGCCTGGGCAACAGAGTGAGACTCTGTCTCAAAAAAAAAAATTTCATCTGTAGTTTTATAACTGTTTTATCTTATAGTTAATAATATGTTGCTAGAATTTTTAAAGCTCAAGCGAAATTATGTCTGTGGTAAACATTTAATTCTATTTAGTAGATAAATTTTAAGGTGTCATATTTAATTAATGATTATGCATAGAAATATGAAAATACCCATCTTGGCTCTTGTACAGTTTATGCAAATTCCATATAATTATTCTCCACAGAGAATAGTCCATTTAAAATAAAATTCTTAAACTTGGTTTGAATTATGTTTTTTCCTTATAATGAGTCATATAACATGATCCTTATTATCATACCATAGAATGCTACAGCTTGATAAAATTTGACTTAATTTTTACTGCAAAATTTATGTTCAATCTACGGTATAACCAAGGCTCCCTCCAGCCACAGGCCCTTTGCACATGCTGTTTGCCTTGTTTGCTATGTTCTTCATTCAGCCCTCAGATCTCAGTTCAGGAATCTCCTCCCACAGGAAGTATTTCCCTCATCCCTTGGTCAGACCAGACTCTTTTATTATGTACTCCCCTGGAGATATTCATTTCCTTCAGAGCAATTCTTTGGTTTGTAATTGTATGATCATTAAGTTCAATGATGAATTAATATCAATGTCCCACAGTTCTACTTGCAGGGGAGCAGTGTCTGCGTCTGGGTTTGCACATTATTGATTATATCACTTTCTTCTAACAGAGTCCCTAGCATTGAGTAGATGTATAAAGTATTCATTGAAGAAAGAAAGAAGGAAAAGAAAAACACCATACCAGATTATTTTCCTGGAACCATCCCTCTTCCGGTCCCAACCACTTTACTGAACAGTGACTGCCAAGTCACATACTCAGAAAGCAACTGATTGTAACCATGTGCCTCAAGGCAGGCCAATCAGGCCTGTCCTCTCCCAAGAATTTGAATCTTAAGGGGATTACACAGGCTTGGAGGTGGAGGGGAGACCATCATCCGGAAGGCGTGAGGTCCTAAAAAGATGGGCTACCAGGGGTCCCCGGGGCCCTGGAGCAGCCATTAAGACCTGGTTCTTAAACCTTCCTTTAAATCCTGTAAACTACTCCAATATTTTTTTATTTTTGTTTAAATTAGCCAGAGTTAGTTTCTTTGGCTCACAGCCAAGGAACCTCAACTGTTACATCTTCTGACCTCTTTTACCCTAATCAGAGGTAAAGACTTCTATGTTGTAGAATTTCTCAAGACTAAGGATTAATGGAGTAAGTTTCAGAATTGTAGCAAAGGAAGGTTCTGCATTTAACCAACACAAATGCTCAAATGAAACGGTCGCTTCAACCTGTAGTTTTGCATTGGTTCCGGCTGCCCTTCTAGTCCATCTCCAGCACAACTTCTCAGAATCCTCCTTCATTTTCTGTCTCCGAGCTATGATATGTGGTCCCTTTTGCATGTAAAACTCCAGTCCCATGAACTCTTTATTTCTCTAGAGTTTACCTACCTCCACCCCCATCCTCTGTTCTTCACAGCTGTCTCTGAGACAAGGCAACCTGTGTGTCTCTTATGGTCATACCCTCCCGGTGGTCACAGCTAGCATTTGCTTAACCAGGGACAGTTCCAGACACTTTGGGTTTGATCCTGACAACAACCCTATGAGGAAGAGGCTACTATTGCAGATCAGGGGAGGGGAATGAGGCTCAGGGAAGCTAATGAGCTTGAGTAAGGTCAGTAAATATGATTTGACCGGAATAACCTGACTCCTGTGCAAGTGTCCTTAAACTCTGTTTTTCTTCCTCAATGTTTTTCAAATTTTTCAATATCAAATCCCCACTTCCATTTAAAATAAAAGCCTCTTCATCTTGCATCTTCCTGTGGCCTTCGTCCTTCCACTTTCCAACCTTCACTGCATCCACTGCAGTCTAGCGGCCACCCTTCGGTTTCCACTAAATCCGCCCTTGTTGAGATCACAAAGTGGCTGTGCCAGGCACAGGGTACCTTACATATCCAACTCTGTTGAACTCATCTATCCACTCATCAAATGGTTTTGAACACCCACTCTTTTCGATAAACTGTGGAATATGTGCTAGGTATACAGTAGTAAGTGAAATACTGGGTGTCCCAAAAGTCACTATGCATAGGGGAAATGGGAAATTGTAGCTAAATGTACCTTTATGTTCAAAATATTCATTACAAAATTTTTTTTTTTTTTTTTTTTTTTTTTTTTGAGACAGAGTCTCACTCTGTTGCCCAGGCTAGAGTGAGTGCCGTGGCGTCAGCCTAGCTCACAGCAACCTCAAACTCCTGGGCTCAAGGGATCCTCCTGTCTCAGCCTCCCAAGTAGCTGGGACTACAGGCATGCACCACCATGCCCGGCTAATTTTTTTTTTTTCTATATATATTTTTAGCTGTCCATATAATTTCTTTCTATTTTTAGTAGAGATGGGGTCTCGCTCTTGCTCAGGCTGGTCTCGAACTCCTGAGCTCAAACGATCCGCCCACCTCGGCCTCCCAGAGTGCTAGGATTACAGGCGTGAGCCACCGCGCCCGGCCTCATTACAAAATTTTACAAAATTTTTCCTTTGTATGGAGACTTTTGGGACACTCTGTAGATAGAGTCCTTTCCATCGTATCTGAGATCACCAGCGACCTCTTACCTGCCAGGTCCAAGGGCCACTTGGTTGCTTCTCGATTTTTCTCCTATTTGATCTCTGCAGCACTGGTCATGCCAGCCATTCCCTCCTTGAAATTTGGGGCTGCCTCGGCTCCTCTGAAGCCTCTTTTACCTGGTTCTTTCTCTATTTTCAGGACTACACATTCTCACTAGCTTTGGTAAGTTCCTCTTTTTCCACCCACCCCTTAAATGTGCAGTTCCTCAGAGATACATTGTGAGCACATTAAAGTAAAGAAGCTTGAAACAATTGTTTTTCTGCCTCCCATCCATACCCTGCCATTCTTACTCTTTGTTCTTGTTAATGGCAGCATATGACACCCAATCTCCCTCTCTTTTTCTGCCCCACACCCTTACCCAATTGTCAGAAAATCCTCAAAGTTCTACCTCAATATACTCCTTACCTGTTAAGGCTCTCTTCCCACCTCTCCTTGGACAAATGCAATGGAATCTTTTTTAAAAACATCTTTGTTGAGGTATAATTATTATAAAATATTGTTAATCCCATGAAGTATATTTTTCATCTCTGCCATTATATTTTTCATCTTTATAAATTCAATCTGGGCCTCTTTTTATATCTTCTGTGTCTCTACTTAACTTTTTAAATATATGCAATAGAGTTATAATAACTATTTTAATGTCATTCTCTGCTAATTCCAACATCTATGTGAGTTCTCTGTCAGTTTCAACTGATTGATTATTCTTATGATGGGCCATGTTTTCCTGCTTCTTTGTATGTCTGGTCATAGTTGATTGGATGCCAGACATTATAAATTTTGCCTTGTTGGCTGTTGGGTGTTTTTGCATTCCTGTAAATCTTCTTGAGATTTATTCTGGGATAAAGTTAAGTTGCTTGGAAACAGTTTGATTCTTTCAGGCATAGCTTTTATGGTTTGTTAGGCTGATCTGGAGCAGTGGTCAGTGTAGGGGTAAGTATTGAGCACTTACACTACTGAGGCAAAACCTTCCTGACTAATCTACCCAAGGCCATGAATGATGGGTTTTTCCAGTTCTGGCTGGTGGCAAGAGGTATGGTTCCTGGCCCTGCATGAGTGCCAGCTACTCTTCTCTCTAACCTTTTGAGTGGTTCTTTTCCTGGCCTTACACACGTGCTGATCGGCACTCTGCTGAGCATTGAAGGGAGCCTCTGCTGATCTCCAGGCTTTTCCCTCGCTTTGCAACTCTCTCCTCTCTGGTACTCTGTTCTGTGAACTCAGCTGTCTCGGTTTCCCCAGACTCTCAGCTCTGTCGCCTCACTCAGAAGAGACCACTGGGCTCACCTGGTTTTCCCCTCCCTGTGTCACAGTCTGATAACTCTCTAAGGCAGTAAACTGGGGCAATCACAGGGCTCACATATCCTTCGTGTTTCCTCTTTCACAAGGATCTCTGTCCTTGGTTGGCTGATGTCCAGTCTTTTGAAAACCATTATTTTATGTATGTTATTATTATTTGTTGTTATTGTTCTTTCAGGTGGGAGGGTAAATTCAGTCCTGTTACTTCATCTTGACCAGAAGAGGAAATGTTGCAGTAGAATCTTAACCAGTCAACCACTTTGTCTCAAACTTTTGCAATCTGTTCTCACTTCACCAGAGTTTTGTTTTTTCTTAAAATACTAAGTTATGGTTATGCTCCTGCTTCAAACCTTTTAATGGCACCCACATTATTTACAGAATAAAATTTGAGCTGCTTAGTGTGGCATACTTCAGGCCTGAGTGTTGAGGCCCCTTCCATTCCTCTACCTTCACCCCCTAGCTTTCTCCGACATGTACCATTGACTCTTAACCATGTTAAGATATTTATGGTCCTCCTCTCCATCCCATTACCCAGTACTTTAAAGTTTCCCACTTCCCTGTCTTTGTGCTCACTGCCTGGAATGTTCTTTCTCCTCATCCACCTGGTGAACTTGTCTTTAACCTAGAAGATCTTTCTAAGCATATGCTCATCTGTATATGTTTCTCCAGACCTTTCCCTCCCCACCAAGGAGAATTGCTCCTCCTGTCTTCAGCACCACCATGAACTAAATCTTGTGTTTGCCCCTTTTATAGCATTTGTCACACTGCTTTATATATATTTGCTTATTTGTCTCTTTCCACTAACACATAGTACATTTTATAAGGGTAAAGATTTTGCTTTCTTCACCTTTATAAACCCAGTGCTAAATTCATCTAACCAATATATATTTACTGAGCACTTTCCATGTGCCAAGCATTGTTCTATGTCCTGGATATAAAGCATTGAGTAAGATACAGTCCTTGTGGAGTTTAAGTGTAGATGAAAGAGACAGTTAATAACCATATGAAAGGATAACATATTTACAGGACAGAAGAAGACAGTCCTGGTAGAAAGCTGTTACAGTCATGCGGGCAACAGAGATAACATTAGTTTGGAATAGGGAGGGGGAGGAGAAAATGGAGAGAATTAGATCCACTTGAAACACATGTGCAAGGTAAAGTCAATAGGATCTGTAGATGGATTTCTTGGAGATAGAAAGGGAAAAGGAGAAATGAAATAACTTTCATATGATAGGTACCTAATAAATTCTTGTATAAATAAGCTCCTTGACAACTGAAAACTAGTTTTAGAAAGATAAACCTGTGGGTTTGACTCAGCATCTAACTGGCCAATTTCATCAGGAACATTTGCCCTGTACTGCCTAGATACCATAGAATAGTAACATTGAGATTAGATTTCAGTGGCAGACTAATCTGACTCTACCTGTCTTCATTGTATGATCTTAATCAAGTTACTTTGATTAAGCCTAAGTTTTATTATCTGTAATATGGAGAAAATACTAGTATCTACAGTTGGGCCTTTATTTGCTTAAGAGTAAATTGAGACAATGCTTTTAAAGTGCTTAGTATTATGCCTAACACATAGTGAGTACTCAATAAACGGGAGCTTATTTCAATATATTACTAATGAAGCAATCAATCAATTGGTTGTTTTGTTGTCTGTGTTCAAGAATATCATGATTAAAATTTTTGCTTGTATTCAGTGATCCTCTATAGAAACAAAGTTAGGTAATTCTTGCTGTGATATATTTGGTGAGCTAGAAAAACTAACAAATCTTCAAAATATAGACATTTCCTTCAAAAAGTACAAAATAAAATACAAAATTAAACTGTGGAAAATTCCATAATTTGTTCAGCACCAACAGATTGAAAAGTCTACAATTTAATATTAAAACTTTCAAGTCTCTTTCTAAAGTGGACCATTTTCAAGTATTTCTAACATTGGGAGAAAAGCCCATCTGGTGAATCTTCTAGTTGACGCGAGGAGTTCTCAGTTCTCTTGAGCCCTTCCCAGGGAGCGGTAGGAAAGGTGGGTGGACCTGAGGAGAAGATGGCTGCGTCCCCAGTGGGGAAGGTGTAAACAAGTTCTGTCACTACTTTCTTTGGAAATTAAGAGTCAAGGAAGAGGAATACTGGTGAGCAAAAAAGAGAGAGAAGTGGAGTTTCAGAATGGGAGAGAGGAATGAGAAAAAGAAAAGAAAAAATCAGGGCCTCATGAGGGGCAGCATATTGGAGACACATTGTTCCAAATGCTGTGAAAGAAAGATGTCTGGGGACAGATGTTTTTACATATTCTGTAGAAGGGCAGAGAAAGAGAAAGAATACATATGAGAGAATAACAGTGAGATTGGAGCCTGGTAATCCTTAAGAACAAGCATCTGTAGCAATACGGTGAACATATTTTTACATTTAGCCCTCTACAAACCCTAAATGCCAAATTCTAATATTATCCCTATTCTCATTTTATGCAGAAAGAAACTGAGACTCAAAGAGGCCAATTAACTCCCCCCAGATCACACAGCAAAGTTAGCAAAAAAAACAGGAATTTGAATCTGGGTCTATTTAATCAGAGCCTGTATTCTTCTCCATTTTGCTGTATTACTCTTCTAGCTCTTGGTAATGTAAGGAAAGCAACAGATTCAAAGAAATTTAGGAAACCAGGGGAAAATGCAAAGAAAATGTATTGGAAAAATCTTATATCTGCAGTTTTTAAATAAAAATCAATTTAAATTTAACTCTGTGTTCCATTTTTTTCTTAACTGCCCTAGAAATCACTATGTTGCCCAGGCTGGTCTCAAACTCCTGGCCTCAAGCAATCATCCCACTTTGGCCTCCCAAAGTGCTGGGATTACAAGCATGAGCCACCATGTCAGCCTGATTTTGCTTTTTTAAAGTCTTGTCAAAAATGTGACCTTACACTACAGTAACCAAACATGAAGATGCTTAAGTAATTTTATATAAGAATGTTAATTTGCAAAAGTCAAACTTCAAGTACTAGTTTGCACAATCACTCAAATCTTATGAGAATCGCTTTGGAGGTGATGATTCCTATTTCTGCCCAAGAATTAACTTTTGCTTTATTAAGAAAGTATTTTTTTAAAATGAGCTTAATATGATTAGAAAATACGTCTCTAAATCTTCAGGAAGTCAGTTATGATTTTCTATAATTTTATATTGTCTTTGTTAACCATTTAAAACCACAATTATTCAGGTGAAATAAATTTCATCCGTAGACATGCCCGTATGGTATCATTATATATGAAGCTGGACCTACACTGCCACCTGCTGTGTCAAGATTAGGTTTAGAATCAGCCACATAACCGGAGCTTAAGGAATGCAAAATATACATATGAAAAGCCTGTATCACTTTGCTTTTTGAAAAATGAGTGCAAGGGAAAATGTATCCTTGAAGTTATTTATTTCAACTTGTATCAGCAAGTTAGAGAGAAGTTGAGCAGTCAAAAGTAGATTCTAGAAGAAGAGCAGGCGCCGTGGGTGCTAGAAAACAAAACTGCAGAGAGTCAGTAATGAGATGCTGCAGTATACCACTCTACAAATGGTGAAGATGTTCTTAATACAATTTTCCCCAGCACCTGACCTGTCTTACTGATTGTAACTGATCAAGCTACAATTAACTTGCTCTTGGTTTTATCCTGTAAGTGTCCTTCTAATAAGGAACCCAAATAGAGACCATCACAGAAGGAAAGATATCGAGCTCAAAACATCATACCATCTGCAATCCGGTTCCCCATTTCTTCACTTTTATGTAAGAATAAACTGGTTTAAATGCATATCGGGCAGACGAAAAAGAAAACAGGAGATAGCAGGAAAGAGAAGCCTTTGGGGTGTAGGTTAAAGGAGCCCAGAAAAACCACGGCATTAGGTGGCATTGCTAAAGAGCGATCTTAGACATATTGGTAGCAGGCCACATCTTTCTGAATCAGGTTTTCATGCATGTGCCGGTATGTGTGGAGGAGTGGAGGTGGGGAGTAGCTGGGGAGTTTGGGGAGAAATCAGAGACAAGGAAAGCTAGGGAACTCCAAGCTATTCAAAGCTCAAAAGCAAATTCCATAATTTGTTCATCACTATAGATATTAATTAGGTCTGGGGGCTCAACTCTTGTTGGGTGCTGTAGTGGAACAGAGAGGTGCTTCATGGAACAAGTATAGACGTGTTCCTTAACAATGGGGATACCTTCTGCTAAATGCTTCTCAGATGATTTTGTTGTGTGAACATCATGGAATGTACTTACATAAACCCAGATGGTATAGTCTACTACACTCCTAGGCTATGTAGTATGGCCTGTTGCTCCAGCCACTGTTGTATATGAAGTCCGTTGCTCACCAACATGTTACACAGCGCATGACAGTATATATACTAACATTAGTTTGACTGCTTCTTTAACAAACTACCACAAATTTGGTGGTTTAAAATGGCACAAAATTTATCATCTTATAGTTCTGTAGGTCAGAAACTGACATGGAACTCACTGGGCTAAAATCAAGGTGTTGGCAGGGCTGCATGCCTTCTGGAGGCTCCAGGGGAAAATCCATTTCCTTTCTTTTTCCAGCTTTTAGAGGCCACCTGCATTCCTTAGGATGTGGCCTCCTTCTTCCATCTTCAAAGCCAACAATATAGCATCTCTTTGACTGTTTGCATTGTCACATCTCCCTCTCTGACCACCTTCTGCTTCCCCCATCCACTTTTAAGTACTTTTGTGATTTCACTGGGTCTACCTGGATCATCCAGGATAATCTCCCTATTTTAAGGTGAGCTGATTAGCAACCTTCCTCTATTTGCAACCTTAATTGTCCTTTGCCATGGAAAGTTACATATTCACAGGTTCTAGGGATTAAGATGGGGACATTTTGGGGACACCATTACTTTGCCTACTGCAATGTGCTTCCATGTGTATGACCTGTCATAAACACAATTAATTTTGGCACACTTCATTTTCCACATAGGGAAATATGCTCACCTTTTACTTCCAGGTGCCTTATTAAGATTGACCAGTGAAGAAGTCTCCAGGTGGGCAACACTTCATCCCGGGGAGTTAGTACAGAGAGCTCTGTTCTAATATCTCTATTCCCAAGAGGATTTTCCCCAAATTTAAGAGTCAGAGCTGCCCAGCTAACTTCTTCTTGGTTGCTGCTAAGTCTTGTAGCAATCATGGTATTCCTTTTCTTTGGTATGTCTAAGATAATATATAAATTATGAGCCTCTGTTGACCCCCTGCTGGTTCAGAAGTAGCATTTTTTCCAATTTATGTGATTCCTTTTCTAACAGGAAGTCATTGGTTTGTGGTGATTTTAATATATCTTCTTTCCAACAAATATTCATTTAGAGTTTCTCACATCAGGCTTTGGGGGAAAACGGTGAACAAGGGCGGCATGTCCCTGCTCTTGCAGAGATTACGATCTAGTAGAGATTCAGAGAGAGTCACACTGGATAACAAATGCTCTGTGGAGAGAAGTACAGAGTACACCCTGGAGGGAGGTCTAACCCAGAGATGGAGAGAATTGGCAGTAAGAGGAGCCTCCCAGGAGGATGTGACATCTCAAGGAGGACCCTTGGAATAATTTACTGAGGTGAAGGTGCACCATGAGGAACAGCATTTCTTTTCAGCAAACAGAAATAGCACCAGGAAGGCAGGGATTTTGTCTGCTTTGGTTATTCCTTTATCCCTTGTGCTAAAACAATTCTTGGGACACACTGGCTACATTTGAAGAAGTGAAAAGAGATCAGTGTGTTAGGGGGCACTGGGGAGAGGTGACATCTGAAAGGTCAAGATGGGGCTCATGAGCATGTTAAGCCCTTTGGACTTTCTATCAGGGCCATAGAGTTGTTTAATTATTGAGAGTTTTTTTTAATAGACTTTCTTTTTTTTTTTTTTTTTTAAAGCAGTTTTAGGTTCACAGCAAAATTGAGAGGAAGGTACAGTGATTTCTCATATATGCCCTCCACACCCCCCCACACACTCACAGCCTCCCCCATTATCAACATCCCCCACCAGAGTGGTACATTTCTTACATCTGATGAACCTATGATGACATGACACAGCATTATCACCCAGAGTTCATAGTCTACATTAGGGCTCACTGTTGGCATTGTGCATTCTATCAGTTTGGAAAAATGTGTAATGACATTATAGTATCCTAAAGAGTAGTTTCGCTGCCCTAAACATTCTCTGTGCTCTTCTTATCCATCCATCCCTCCCCACTAACCGCTGGAAACTACTGATCTCTTTACTGTGTTCATAGTTTTGCCTTTTCCAGAATGTCATATAGTTTGAATCCTACAGTATACAAACTTTTCAGATTGGCTTCTTTCACTTAGTAATTTGCATTTACATTTTCTCCATGTCTTTTCATGGCTTGACAGCTCTGATTTTGGGGGATTTTTTTGTTTCTTTGTTTTTTATTGAGACAAGGTCTGCCTCTGCCACCCAGGCTGGAGCTCAGTGGAACAATCATAGTTCACTGTGGCCTCCAACTCCTGGGCTCAAATGATCCTCTTGCCTCAGCCTCCTGAATAGCTGGTACTACAGGCACAGAATACTTCACTTGGCTTGACATCTCAGTTTTTGTTATCACTGAATATTTCATTCTCTGGATGTGCCATGGTTTATCCATTCACCTATTGAAGGACATCTTGGTTGCTTTCAAGTTTTGACAATTATGGATAAAGCTGCTATAAATATCCACGTGCAGGTTTTCCTGTGGACATAAGTTTTCACCTTGTTTGGGTAAATACCAAGGAGTGCAATTGCTGGATCATATGGTAAGAGTATGTCTAGTTTTGTAAGAAATCTCCAAACTGTGTTCCGAAGTGGCTGTACCATTTTACAATGAATGTGATTGCTTCCTCATTGGCATTTGGTCTTAATAAGCGTTCTGGATTTTGACCATTCTAATAGGTGTGTAGTGGTATCTCACTGTTGTCTGAATTTGCATTTCCAGCTGGACGCAGTGGTTCACGCCTGTAATCCCAACACTTTGGGGAGCCAAGGCAGGAGGAACGCTTGAGGCCAGGAGTTTGAGACCAGCCTGGGTAACATAGTGAGACCCTTGTTTCTACAAAGAATTTAAAAATTAGCCAAGCATGGTGGTGGCACACCTGTAGTCCCAGCTACTCTGGAGGCCAAGGTGGGAGAATTGCTTGAGCTGGAAGTTGAAGGTTGCAGTTAGTGATCTATGATGGGGCCACTATACTCCAATCTGGGTGACAGAGTGAGACCCTGTCTCTTAAAAAAAAAATTTGTATTTCACTAATGACATATGATGTAGAGCATCTTTGCATATGCTTATTTGCCATCTGTATTTAGTAGCATCTTCTTTGGTGATGTGTTTGTTAAGGCTCCCAAGTAGCTGGGACTACAGGCATGTGCCACAATGATCAGCTAATTTTTCTGTTTGTTTGTTTTTTTTTTTTAGAGATAGGGTCTATCTATGTTGCTCAGGCTGGCCTCAAACTCCTGAGCTCAAGTAATCCTCTCACGTCAGCTTCCTAGAGTGCTAGGATTACAGGCGTGAGCCACTGTGTCCAGGGTGGCCCATTTTTTAATCGGGTTGTTTGTGTTCTTATTGTTTGGTTTTAAGATCTCTTTGTCAGCCTGGTGCGGTGGCTCACGCCATAATCCTAGGATTCTGGGAGGCTGAGGCGAGTGGATTGTTTGAGCTCAGGAGTTCAAGACCAGCCCGAGCAGGAGTGAGACCCCGTCTCTACTAAAAAATAGAAAGAAATTAGCTGGACAACTAAAAATACATAGAAAAAATTAGCTGGGCATGGTGGCACATGCCTGTAGTCTGTAGTCCCAGCTACTCAGGAGGCTGAGGCAGAAGGATTGCTTGAGCCCAGGTGTTTGAGGTTGCTGTGAACTAGGCTAACGCCACGGCACTCTAGCCAGGGTGACAGAGCAGGACTCTGCCTCAAAAAAAAAAAAAAAAAAAAAGTCCTCTTTGTCTATTTTGGATAGTAGTCCTTTATCAGATATGTCTTTGGCAAATATTTTCTCTCAGACTGTGGCTTATCTTTTCATTTTCTTGTTAGTGTCTTTCACAGAGCAGAAAATTTTAATTTTAATAAAGTCTGGCTTATCAATTCTTTCTTTCACAGATCATGCCTTTGTTGTTGCACTTAACAAGTTATCACCAAACCCAAGGTCATCCAGATTTCCTCCTATGTTTTCTTTCTTTCTTTCTTTTTTTTTTTTTTTTTTTGAGACAGAGTCTTACTCTGCTGTCCAGGCTAGAGTGCCGTGGTGTCAGCCTAGCTCACAGCAACCTCAAACTCCTGGGCTCAAGCAATCCTCCTGCCTCAGCCTCCCGAGTAGCTGGGACTACAGACTACAGGCATGCGCCACCATGCCTGGCTAATTTTTCTGTATATATTTTTAGTTGTCCATATAATTTATTTCTATTTTTAGTAGAGACGGGGTCTCACTCTTCCTCAGGCTAGTCTCGAACTCCTGAGCTCAAATGATCCACTCGTCTTGGCCTCCCAGAGTGCTAGGATTACAGGCATGAGCCACTGCACCCGGCCCCTCCTATGTTTTCTATAAGGTTAGTTGACTATATTCAGGTGGGTCTATTTTTGGGCTCTCTATGCCACTAATCCATTTGTCCATTCTTTCGCCGATACCAGCGTGTCTTGATTACTGTAGGTTTATAGTAAGTCTTGCAGTCAGATAGTGTCAGTCCTCCAACTTTGTACTTCTTCAATGTTGTGTTGGCTATTCTGGGTCTTTTGTCTTTCCATATAAACTTTAGAATCAGTTTGTCAATATACACAAAATAACTTGCTGAGATTTTGATTGGGAATACATTAAATCTATAGATCCATTTGGGAAGAACTGACATCTTGACAACATTGAGTCTTCTAATCTATGAACATAGAATATTTCTCCATTTATTTAGTTCTTCTTTGATTTCTTTCATCAGAGTTTTGAAATTTTCCTCATATAGATCTGATGCATATTTTGTTAGATTTATATATAAGCATTTCATTTGTTGGGGTGTTAACATAAGTGGTATTGTATTCTTAATTTCCATTTCTATTTGTTCATTACTGGTATATAGGAAAGCAATTGACTTCTGTGTTTTAACCTTGCACCCTGCAACTCTGCTATAATCACTTATTAATTCCAGGGGTTTTTTGTTGTTTTCTTTAAGATTTTCTACATAGAGGATTATGTCATTTGTGAACAAAGTTTTATTTCTTCCTTCCCAATCTTTATACCCTTTCTTTTTTTTTTTTTTTTTTCCTGAGCTCAGAGTAAGGCTAAGTTCTAGGATTAGCTCAGACTTCCAGTCTGATGCTGAAAAGTGGTGGTGAGAAGGGACATTCTTGCCTTGTCCTGGATCTTAGTAAGAAAGTTTCACATTTTTCACGATTAAGTGTGATATTAGCTGTAAAGTTTTTTTGTAGATATTCTTTATCAAGTTGAGGAAGTTCTACCCTATTGAGAGATTTTAAGCAGCAGAGTGAGTTACATGGATTCACATTTTAGAAATCATTCTAGCTACAGAGCGTAGAGCAATTAGAAGGTATTGGAATACTCCCAGGGAGAAATGAGTGTGGTCCTAACTAGATGCAGGTAGTGGGCATGGAGAGAGATTGAGGATAATTTAGAATCATCCACTTATGAACTGAAAGGGACCTTAGACAGCTCTTGCCTACTCTTTCTTTTATATGAAGAATCTGAGGTCAGAGAGGGTTAATTGACTTACTTCAGTAGTGATTTTCTTACTCTTCCTCCACTGCTCTTTTGGTATTTCTGATAAGTGGTGTTTCTCAGAATTGTCCAATTAAGACCTTCATCCCTTCACACCCATACAACTTAACGTAATTTAATTTTGCTTTTGTCTAACATCACAGTCCTTTGGTTTGTATTATATCATCTGGTTCTGGAGACAGAGAAGACTGCTAGTGAACTTGCTCTTTGGAGCTGCAGTCACAATTGAATTAAAAACGCTGCTTGATAGCAACGATGTTAAAAACGCTGCTTGATAGCAACGATGTGTAAGGAGGATAAGTGAACTCCACAAATGGAGGGTGTGGGAAGGCCTTCTTGGTCATGTATTTCTGAAAATGTTTTTGAATACTTTTAGGCAAAGCTGCAGAAATCAATGAACAGGCTTAGGATGCAGCAGGGTTTTATTTATTTGTTTTTTGCATACTATCTAAATGAGTCTGCCAAAGTCCATCTAGAAAGAAAATGAAAAAAGTCAACGTCAGAGTCCTTAGGCATTGACTGTGAAAAAGAAGTCTAGGTTGTCCTGATAGCAGCAGGTCTCACAGTTACACATAAATCTGAAGCCACTGGTTTTCACCATTAATCAAAATGACACTGGGCCAACTACAGATGCTTGATATATATATATCATGCACACAATTTACTATTCTAATGTAAATTCTGCCTGAGTGGTGCACTGCCACACACTGCTGGTCATAAATGTCTAAGTATGTCTGATAAATTGGTTGCGTGGGCCTGCTATAAATGAATTTACCAGAGCCTCCTGCAAGGTCCTAAGAAGAAGAAAGATCTCAATAGTGGGGACTTTGCACACACCATAAAAATCAAGTGAAGGTGCTCAAAATCATTAGTTATTAGTTATGCAGATTAAAACCACAGTGAGATACAATTTCACATCCACTAGGACGGCAAACATTAAAAGCCCAACAATACCAAATGTTGGTGAATATGTGAAGCTACTAGAACCCTTATCCTCATACATTGTGAGTGTGACATGGTACAATCTCTTTGGAAAACAGTCTGGTAGTTCCTTAAACAAATTTGAAAGTACCTGCTCTAAGACTCAGCAGTTCCTCTCCTAGGTCTTTACCCATAAGAAATGAAAACTCATATCCACAAAGAGACTTGTACAAAGGTTTATAGAGCAGCTTTTTAAAAAATAATAATCCCAAGTTACAAATGATTCAAATATTCAACAAATATATTGTCATATATTTACATAGTGGAACACTACATAGAAATAAAAAAGAATGAAACCCATACTCGCCAAGCATGATGAACCCACAATGTTTTTACTAAGTGAAAGAGACCAGACTCAAAAGCTTACCTGCATGATGCCATTTATGGGAAGTTTTAGAACAAACTAAACCAATCTATGGTAATAGAAATCAGAGCATTGATTTGCTTATAGAAAGGGGTGGGGGTTCTCCCGAGATGGCGGAGTGGTGGTGACTGCCTGGATCTGTGCTCCTGGTGAGGAAGTCATCGATCCAGACCTGCCACAATGCTAGAGGACCGCTCCCACACAGGAACAGCGGTGTGAATCCACGGAGAATCAGCGTGGGACAAACAAGAGCGAGTGAGGTCTGAGGTGAATGAAAATTAGGAACGCGGGATTCTGCAGAACGTGGGACAGACACTAGCCAGCAGAGCATGGGTCAGCTACACCCACCCCCAGCTGGGGCGGGTGCAGCCTCTTGGGAAAGCGGCTTGCTCTCCTCAATGACCTCCGCTCCCAATTGAATAGAGCCCTGCCTCAGGCCAGGGCAGAATCACCGAGGGATACGTGGGGCATTGCAGACAGGAGGCTTTTCGGGAAAATACCTTAGAACCTGGGGGCTCTCAGCTGAGACAGCGCTTGGCGAGGAGGGAAGGATGTGCACCAGGGCGGAAAAACACAAAAGATTCCCAGACAGCAAATAGCGTTGTACCCCATGCTGCCTTTTTCAGCAGTTCTCCAGCCGGTCACCCCCGGTGCGTGTCCTTGCTGGCCAGCTCCCAGGCAGTGGCGGTCTCTGCCTGCCAGGGAGCCGGTCCCCTCCAGCCCCGGAGCTCTGCAGGCGCCATCTTGAAAGCGAGGGCAAAACTGCTCAGGAGCCATAATGTGCCGAACGGCTCTCTCTGCCTGGCGCCCTCCGCTGGTCTCTGAACCAACGCCAGGAGGGCGGGATATGCATGAGCATGCTGGGTAGCAATAAAGAGTGAACAGCTTGGACCCTGGGGGAATCTCCCCGCCGGGGCCGCGATCGGCGTGAAGGGGCAGAGCTGGGCTAAGGCGTAACAAAAAAAAAAAAAGAAGAAGAAGAAGAATAGGCTCGCCGAACTATATATTTTATTCTTGGTGAATTTTTTTGGGGGTTTTTTTTTTTTTTTTTTTTTTTGCGGCGGCTCACGAGCCGGACAGCCTCGGCGGACACCTTTGCCCTCCAGGCCTCTGACTGCCGCGCCTTTTTGAGCGCAGAGGTTGGATCCCCACCACCCTTGGAGCTGTGCGGGCACGCAGACGCCATCTTGAAATCCACCGCAAAACCACTCGGGACCCAGCCGGGCGGGCGTGAAGGGGCGGAGCTGCGCTAAGGCGTAAAAAAAAAAAAATTGAGTCGCCGAACTATATACTTCAGATTTGTGTATCTTTCCGCTTTGCGGTGTGGTGTGGTGCTATGTAGTTTGTTTTTGTTCATTTTTGTTGGTGTTTTTGGTTTGGTTTTTTGTGTTTCTTTTCTTTTCTTTTCTTTTTTTCCTTTTTCTTTTTCTTCTTCTTTTTTTTTCTTTTCTCTTTCTTTTTCTCCTCTTTCTTTTCTTTCTTTCCTTTTCTTTTTCTTTCTTTTTTTTTCTCTTTCTTTCTTTCTTCTCTCTTTTCGCCTTCTAACTGAGGACCCACGGTGAGCTTCGGAACGGGCCACGTCCCTGGCTCTGGTACATACCGGATCCTGAGCAGTCACCCCCAGCGCCGGCGATCTGCGGGCGCACAATCGCCATCTTAGGGCCCACAGCCAAGTCACTGCGGAGCAATAGGGTACCAAGAGGCTCCCTGGACGGCCTCCTCCCCTGGTCCACGAACCTTATATAGGGGCCCCGCCCATGTGTAAACACTGAATACTTCTCCAGAAGCGAGAGTGTGGAACCTGATCCCTGGGGACATTGGGCCAAGGCAGACTTTTGCCCGTGGGAGCTACAGCAACTGGGGCGTCGAGCAAGCGAGGGCACCGTCCTCTCCCCATAGCTAGTATCTTGCCTGCGGATAGAGACAGAAACCTCCCCTATAGAGGAAGAACAAAAGGGAAACAAACAAACAAACAAACAAAGAGAATTTCGGTTTACTATTAGTGTGGACCCTGCCTGCCTTCTGAAAGACCACAACACAGTGTCCTAACTCGCCAAAGCGGTCTTGGATCACTCCAATCCTCTAGGATTGAACCCATCAGAAGCAGTCCCCCAACGGAAACAGAAAGATCTCTAAACAATACACAACAGTCTCCCCCTCTTGCCAAAAGAAGCAACATACCTAGACTGCTTCACAGCCTAAGAATAGAGCACAAAGAGTGCTGTTAACCAGACTAAATCTATAAGAAAAGATCCAACGATAAATCTAGATGGGAAGGGCCAAGCGAAAAAACACAGAGAGCATAAAGAATCAAACGGAAAGCTCATCCCCAAAGAGAAATACCAGCTCCCAACCATTTGACACAAACCAGACTCAAAACACCAACATGTCACAGGAAGAATTCCAATTATGGATCATAAACAAGCTGAATAATATACAAGAATCAATAGATAAACAACACAAGGAAAACACAAAAAAAATACAGGATTTGGAGGAAAAATTGACTAAAGAAATTGAAATATTGAAGAAAAACCAAACTGAACTCCTAGAAATGAAGAATTCACTGAGAGAGCTACAAAACACTGTGGAAAGTCTCAAGAGCAGGGTAGATCAAACAGAGGAAAGAATCTCAGAAATTGAAGATAACTCCTTCCAACTAAATAGGTCAGTCACAGAGATAGATCAAAAAAATAAGAGAAATGATCTGAGTCTTCAAGAAATGTCGGATTATGTGAAGAAACCTAACTTGAGAGTTATTGGCATTCCTGAGGGTGAAGAAGATAATAAGCAAGGGTTGGACAAGCTATTTGAAGACATAATCGAGGAAAATTTTCCAGGCCTTGCCAATACTCTAGACATACAGATTCAAGAAGCTCAAAGGACCCCTGGGAGATTCATAGCAAATAGGAAAACACCATGCCACGTAGTCATCAGGCTGACCAAAATATCCACTAAAGAGTCCCTTCTCCGAGCTGTAAGGAGAAAGAAACAAGTAACTTACAAAGGAAAACCCATCAGAATTATGCCAGATTTCTCAGCTGAAACCTTACAAGCAAGAAGAGGTTGGGGCCCCATTTTGATGCTTCTGAAACAGAATAATGCCCAGCCTAGAATCTTGTACCCAGCTAAGCTAAGTTTTCTATACGAAGGAGAAATCAAGACATTCTCAGATAAACAGAGGTTGAGGGAATTCACCAAGACAAGACCAGCCCTCCAAGAAGTACTCAAAAGGGAATTACACACGGATTAGCACAAGAAAGATCCATGAATGTAAAACTACTCAAGAGCTAAAGATCAAATTCCAGATATCACAATGGCCCAGGAGAGAAAACATCACAATGAAGTTCTACCCAACAAGCTGAACAAAAAACTGTCTCACTTATCAGTTTTCTCAATAAATGTGAATGGCTTGAATTCCCCATTCAAGAGACATAGACTGGCCCAATGGATAAAAAAAATACAATCCAACTATCTGCTGTCTTCAAGAAACTCACCTAACCTGCAAAGATGCATTTAGACTGAAAATAAAAGGATGGAAATCGATATTTCAAGCAAATGGTAACCAAAAGAAAGCTGGTGTGGCAATCTTAATTTCCAATAACTTAGCTTTCAAACCAACAAAAATAATAAAAGACAAAGACGGCTACTACATACTGGTTAAAGGTACAATTCAACAAGAAGCCATGACTATACTCAATATATATGCACCCAACCTAGGTGCACCTAGATTCATAAAGCAAACCCTACTAGATCTGAACCAAATGATAGATAACAATACTGTAATAGCTGGAGACTTTAACACCCCACTGACAGTACAGGACAGATCCTCTAAACAGAAAATAAACAAAGACATAATGGACCTAAATAGAATGCTAGAACAAATGGGCATGGCTGACATCTATAGGACATTCTACCCAAAGTCCACAGAATATACATTCATCTCATCAGCTCACGGGACATTCTCTAAGATTGACCATGTCCTAGGACATAAAGCATGTCTTAAAAAATTCAAAAAAATAGAAATTATACCATGCATCTTCTCAGATCACAGCGAAATAAATGTAACAATGATCACAAACAGAAACCCTCACTCTTACTCAAAGTCATGGAAGCTAAATAACTTTCTCCTGAATAATTATTCTATAAAGGAAGAAATCAAGATGGAAATCAAAAGTTTCTTTGAATTAAATGACAATGGAGATACAACTTATCAAAATCTATGGGACGCAGCTAAAGCAGTCCTGAGAGGAAAATTCATATCCATAAATGCCTATACCAAAAAGACAGAAAACATGCAAATAGACAACCTAACGAATAGACTCAAAGAGCTGGAGAAAGAAGAACAGAACGATCCCAAACCCAGCAGAAGGTGAGAAATTACTAAGATCAAATCAGAATTAAATGAAAAGGACAACAAAGAAACTATAAGGGAAATTAATAAAACAAAAAGTTGGTTCTTTGAAAAGATAAACAAAATAGACACACCCCTGGCTAGACTAACCAAGAGCACAAAACTAAAATCTCTAATAACCTCCATTAGGAACATGAAAGGAGAAATCACAACCGATGCTACAGAGATACAAGATATCACCTATGAATTCTACAAAAATCTTTATGCACACAAACTGGAGAATGTGGAGGAAATGGACAAATTTTTAGAAACACACAGTCTTCCCAGGCTCAACCAGGAAGAAATAGAGTACCTGAACAGACCAATATCAAGAACTGAAATCGAAACAGCAATAAAAAACCTTCCCAAAAAGAAAAGCCCTGGTCCAGATGGGTTCACACCTGAATTTTACCATACATACAAAGAACTGGTGCCCATCCTACATAAACTATTCTCCAATATTGAGAAGGATGGAATTCTCCCCAACACGTTCTACCAAGCCAATATAACATTGATACCAAAACCAGGAAAGGACGCAACAAAAATAGAGAACTACAGACCAATTTCTCTCATGAATATAGATGCAAAAATTTTCAATAAAATACTAGCAAATTGAATCCAAGTACTTATCAAAAAAATAATCCACCATGACCAAGTGGGCTTCATCCCAGAGATGCAGGGGTGGTTCAACATACGTAAATCTATAAATGTAATTCACCACATAAATAGAAGCAAAAACAAAAACCATATGATACTCTCATTAGATGCAGAAAAAGCATTTGACAAAATTCAACACCCTTTTATGATAAAAACGCTTAACAAAATAGGCATTGATGGAACCTACTTAAAAATGATACGAGCCATATATGGCAAACCCACAGCCAACATCATTCTGAACGGGGAAAAATTGAAAGCACTCCCACTTAGAACTGGAACCAGACAGGGCTGCCCACTGTCTCCATTACTTTTCAACATAGTATTGGAAGTCCTTGTGAGAGCTATCAGGCAAGAGAGCAGAATCAAGGGAGTCCAAATAGGGAAGGAAGAGATCAAACTCTCACTTTTTGCTGATGATATGATGTTATATCTGGAAAACCCCCAGGATTCAACCATGAGACTCCTGGAATTGATTAACGAATATAGCAAAGTCTCAGGCTACAAAATTAATATACACAAATCAGAGGCATTTATATATGCCAATAACAGTCAATCGGAAAACCAAATTAAAGACTCAATACTCTTCAAAATAGCAACAAAGAAAATAAAATATCTAGGTACATACCTAACTAAAGAGGTAAAGGACCTCTATAAGGAAAACTATGAAACACTGAGAAAAGAAATAGCAGAACTTGCAAATAGATGGAAAAATATACCATGCTCGTGGATCGGAAGAATCAACATTATTAAAATGTCTATACTACCCAAAGTGATCTACAGATTCAATGCAATCCCTATTAAATTACCAACATCATTCTTTACAGATGTAGAGAAAATAATTATACACTTTGTATGGAATCAAAGAAGACCCCATATAGCAAAAGCAATTTTAAGCAACAAAAACAAAATGGGAGGTATTAATTTGCCAGACCTCAAACTATACTACAAGGCCATGGTTCTTAAAACAGCCTGGTATTGGCACAAGTGCAGGGACACAGACCATTGGAACACAACAGAAAATCCAAATATAGAACCATCCTCATATAGTCACCTAATTTTTGACAAAGCGGGAAAGAATATACTCTGGGGACAAGAATCCCTATTCAATAAATGGTGCTGGGAGAATTGGTTAGCCACTTGTAGAAGACTGAAACAGGACCTACAGCTTTCACCTCTCACAAAAATCAAATCACGGTGGATAACAGACTTAAACCTTAGGCGTGATACAATCAGAATTCTAGAAGAAAATGTAGGAAAGACTCTTACAGACATTGGCCTAGGCAAAGAATTTATGAAGAAGACCCCCAAGGCAATCACAGCAGCAACAAAAATAAATGAATGGGACATGATTAAATTAAAAAGCTTCTGCACAGCCAAAGAAACAGTCCAGAGAATAAACAGACCACCTACAGAATGGGAAAAAACTTTTGCATACTACACATCAGTTAAAGGACTGATAACAAGAATCTATTTAGAACTCAGGAAAATCAGCAAGAAAAAATCAAACAACCCTATCAAAAAGTGGGCAAATGACATGAACAGAAACTTCTCAAAAGAAGATATAAGAATGGCTAACAAACATATGAAAAAATGCTCAGCATCCCTAATCATCAGAGAAATGCAAATCAAAACCACCATGAGATATCACTTAACCCCAATGAGAATGGCCTTTATCAAAAAAACCCAAAACAACACATGTTGGCGTGGGTGTGGAGAGACAGGAACACTAATACACTGCTGGTGGGACTGCAAACTAGTGCAACCCCTGTGGAAAGCATTATGGAGGTATCTTAAACAGATTCAAGTAGACCTGCCATTTGACCCAGCAATCCCATTACTGGGCATATATCCAAAGGAAAAAAGGTCATTCTTTAACAAAGACACATGTACCCGAATGTTTATAGCAGCACAATTCACAATTGCAAAGATGTGGAAACAACCCAAATGCCCATCAATACATGATTGGATTAGTAAGCTGTGGTATATGTATACCATGGAATATTACTCAGCTATAAGGAATAATGAAGATACGACATCTCTATGGTTCTCCTGGAGAGAGTTGGAACCCATTATATTAAGTGAAGTATCCCAAGAATGGAAAAACAAGCATCACATGTGCTCACCAGAAAATTGGTTTCCCTGATCATCACCTAAATACAAATCTGGGAACGACACCAATTGGATATCAGACTGAGGTGGGCGGTGGGGGAGGGGATGGGTGTATGCCTACACAATGAGTGCATTGCGCACCGTTTGGGGATCGGTAATGCTTGAAGGTGCTGACTCGGGAAGGGGGGTGGGGAAGGGAGGGATATATACCTACATGATGGGTGCAACACGCACTATCTGGGGAACAGACATGCCTGGAGCTCTGACTTGGGGGAAAGGCGGTACATGGGCAATGTATGTAACCTGCAATTCTGCATCCCCCATAACAATAAGATGAAATAAAAAAAAAAAAAAGAAAGGGATGGGGATTGATAGAAGTGGGTACAAGAGAACATTCTGGGGTTCCAGAAAAGATCTATATCTTGCTTTGAGTTGTGGTTAAATGTGTATATATGTTTACCACAACTGTTTAAGCTGTGCTCTTAAGATCTATACATTTTATTGTATGTAATTTTTACCTTAATTTTTTAAATGGGAAAAAATTGAGTGATCTAAAACTGTAAGTCACTGGACTCAAGCAGTACTTCTTTGGTAACAGTACTAATTACTTCCAACATCTACATGGCACTTATGTGTCAGCACCACTCTAAGTGCTTTGCATGTATTAGACTCACTTATTCCTCACAAGAACCCTTTGAAGTAGAGTACTATTTTTTATTCCTATTGCATCAATGAAGAAAACGAAGCAGACAAAGTTAATAACTTTCCAAAATCACACAGCTAGTAAGCAACAGAGCTGAGATCTGAATCCAGGCAGTTTGGTTCTAAAGCTCTAAAAAACTATGCTATGCACTGAAACAGCATATAACACAAAGAGCATGCATTTTTCCTTCCCCACAGGTGACTTGTAGCTTGAGTACCTCAAGGACTCTAGTGCACTATTAGTGGGACCTGTAAGTACTTTGGAGACACTTAGCTTGAGCTAAGATCACCCAGGAGCAGGTTGGGGCAAGATTACTGTCAATGCGACTCTCTTTGTACTACAAGGCAGTGATACCTGTGGAAACCATGCTGCATATAAATGAAGGGTATGATTATAATTTCTCTGATCCTCACGTACCCTTGAGTAACCAAGATTCACAGCATTTTACTAACCTCTCTTTTTCTTGGGGAATGTACCTCAGGCAGATCAGAAAGGAGGATGTGCTGTTAAGGGATGCTACACCTGGGAACTTGATCTTTGATTCTTATCTCACAGTATGCTTGGAAGATGGGGTAGAGCTTTGTACTGTTAACAGTTTCTTGTACCTGGTGAACAAGTAAGCAGAGAAGAATTGTGTGAAGAGGGTACAAAAACATGTAAGACATGCCTTATTGAAAATGCAGAAAACAAAATACAAATCACCCCTGACTATTAGGTGAAATATTGTTAGGGAACAGGATATTTGCATAGTGCCAAAGTATCAGCCCCCAGGTTATTTAACAACTGCAAAGGGGAAAACAGAGAATTACAATAGAGAGATGGGGCAATGTCTTAGTCTGTTTTGCAGTTGCTATAAAGGAATATCTGAGACTGGGTAATTTATGTGTTTTTTTTTGTTTGTTTGTTTTATTTTGTTTTTCTTTTTTTTTGTGAACAGAGAGACTGGGTAATTTATAAAGAAAAAAATTATTTGGCTACAATTCTGTGGACCGGAAGATTGTGCAGCTGGTGAAAGCTTCAGGCTGCTTCCACCTCTGGTGGAAGATGAAGGGGAGCCAGTGTGTGCAGAGATCACATGGAGAGAGAGGAAGCAAGAGAGAGAAGGGAGGTATCATTCTCTTTTTCATAACCAGCTCTCTCAGGAACTGATAGAACAAGAACTCACTCATACACACTCCCATCCCAGGGAGGGCATTAATCTATTCATGAGGGGTCCATCCCCATGACCTAAACACTTCCTATGAGGCCCCAACTTCAACACTGGGATCAAATTTCAGCAGGAGATTTGAGGTAACGAACATCCAAATTATAGCAGGCAGCCACCTGCCTGCTATAATTCAAATTTGGCCACATGAATAGTAGGACAGCCTGATGTGATGCACTATGAACCAAACAATATCACCCGAAAGTGTTACCGAAATGTTTAACTTGAATATTCCAGGAAACCTAGAGGATAGAGGAATAAGGTAAACACCACCATGAGGAAACAATCAGTCAAATCCAGATTGTGGGCCATTCTACAATACAAGTGGCTTTTCAAAAAGTCTTTTCAAAAAGTCAGCACTGACTACAGCCACACTACTCTGAAAGTGCCTGATCTCATCCAATCTCAGAGGCTAAGCAGGGTCAGGCCTGGTTAGTACCTGGATGGGAGACAAAAAGTCGGTACCATTAAAAAGAAGTGGGGTGACTATTCTATGTTTAAAAAAGAGTAAAGAAAGGTGACATTAGCAAAATGATGGAGTAGGCTACTTTAAGTTCTAGTCTTCCACCTAAAAAAAAAAAAAAACAAAGCAAAACAAAAAAACACACAAAAAAGCAGAAATGGTCAGAACCAAAGAAGCTATAATTAAGAAAAAAGTGTTGAGGATGGAGAGAAATTAGAATCCTGGGATGTAAAATCGTGCAACTGCTGTGGAAATGGTTTGTCAGCTTCTTAAAAAGTTAACGCTAGAATTACCATTTAACCCAGTAATTCCACTCCTAGATATATACCAAAAGAATTAAAAACAGAGATTTAAACAGATATTTGTACACAAGTTATTCACTACAGCATTGTTCACAACAACCAAAAGATAGAAACAACTCAAATGTCCATCCATGAATGGATAAACAAATTGTGGTTTATACATACAATGGAATATTAGTCAATCATAAAAAGAGATGTTCTGATACATACTAAAACATGGATGAATCTTGAAAACATTATGCTAAGTGAGAGAAGCCAGATACAAATATTGTCTGATTCCACTTATATGATATGAAATATTTAGAATAGGCAAATTCATAGAGACAGAAATGAGATTAGAGGTTAGTAAGGATTGGGGGAGGAAGGAATGAGGAGTTATTGCTTAATGGGACAAGAATTTTTGTTTGGGGTATTGAAATAGTTTTGGAAATATATAGTGGTGATGTTGCACAACATTGTGCCACTAAACTGTACACTTGAAAATGGTTAAAATGGCAAATTTTGTTACATATATTACAACAATAAGTAGTAAAAAATTTAAAGGTTTGTCAAGCACTTAATAACTAATACATTATGTTATTTTTCTGAAAAGAGAGACAGTGTAAAGATACATAACAACCAAATGTAATGTGCAATCCTTGATTGGCTCTTGCTTTTGAAATAAAGAGCCTAGAAGATATTCTTAAGACAAGTGGGGGAAATTAAATAGGAATGGGACATTAGATGTTCTAAGAAATTGTTAATTGTTAGGTGTAATAATGGTGCTGTGGTTACATAGGAAAATACTTATTCTTAGGAGATGCATGCTGTAATGTTTAGGGGTAAAGTGTTTCAATATCTGTAACTTACTTGCAAATGTGCGTGTGCGTGTGTGTGTGTGTGTGTGCGCGCGCGCGCGCGCGCGAGCGCGCGCATGTCCTGGAGCCCATACATGTGTAGAAAGGGAGAGGGACAGAAAGCAGATGCACTAAAATATTAACAATTGTCAAATCTAGGTAGAGGGTATATAGATGTTCATTGTACTATTTTGTCATTTTTTTTGTATGTTTAAACATTTTCACAATAATAGAAGTTAGAAACAAACGTAACATTTTAAAAGTCAAACCACTCTAAGATTAAAACGTACAGCCTTTACACAATGGTACTTGAAGTAAAAAGTACACTTTTTATTATGGTTTTAACCATGTGCTATGGTAAATAATTTTCTGAGCAAGCAAAATTTCTGAATTACAATAAAGTAACAGAAATGTTATTTCACAATTTTTTTATTTTAGAAATTATTTTAGGCATTATATGTCAGAGAAAGAAATCCCGTTATTATTTTTTACTTTCTAAAAATTTATAAAAATCAAATCATTAACTTTTCTGCTCTTGAGTCTCCTAATGTGTAATAGATTTATAATGGTAATCAGTCTCAACTTCTTTCTGGATGTATTTATATTTATAATAAATATAAATAATAGAATATTGTCACAATGGTGTTTAGAAACATGTTGAAGATGAGATAGCTGCATTGTAATGCCACTTGGATGGAACAGTCTTTCTTTTTTGAATTTCTGGTAACTTCTCTAAAAATAATTAGTAAATGAGACATGCTGTAATAATAAACTCTACATATAAAAATTTTTATTTTATTTTATTTATTTATTTTTTTGAGACAGAGTCTCACTTTGTTGCCCGAGCTAGAGTGCCGTGGCGTCAGCCTAGCTCATAGCAACCTCAAACTCCTGGGCTCAAGCAATCCTCCTGCCTCAGCCTCCAGAGTAGCTGGGACTACAGGCATGTGCCACCATGCTCGGCTAATTTTTTCTATATTTTTAGTTGTCCAGCTAACTTCTTTCTATTTTTTTTAGTAGAGACAGGGTCTCGCTCTTGCTCAGGCTGGTCTTGAACTCCTGAGCTCAAACGATCCACCTGCCTCAGCCTCCCAGAGTGCTAGGATTACAGACGTGAGCCACCGCGCCCGGCCAAAAATTTTTATTTTAAAATCATTTGATACATGCGCTAGAATTTATTTTATGATATGTTGCTATTGAAATCACTATAATATTCTAGAATCTTCCTTTTTCAATAAAAACCTGGTTAACCATTTAAAAAAAAGTCAAACCACTATACCTCCCTCATAATACTCCCATTAACATGCTAGTTTAAATCCTTTCAGCCTTTTTTTCCCCTATGCATAAGAAAAAAGTATTCCTTTAAAATAACAACAACATGGGATCAAATGTATATATCTGTTTCTTCAGTCAAGTAAGTCAACAAATGTTCATTTAAGTATATCCAACACAGGTCAGGTACAAAAATGAATATTAAAAGATCTCTTTGAGTTTTCCCTGAATGTACCATGAGAATTCAATATGCCTCATTTTTTTTGTATCAACTATAGTTTTAAATACATGAAAAAATTGTGACCTTTTAGCAACTACATTATAATTCAGGGGCATCCTCATCATGAAATATCATTCAGTCAAATTTAATAGCTGTTGTTGGCATTTTTAATTTTTGCTGTTCATTCATTTAACAAATATTTACTGTCTACACCGTGCAATGCCAGGTGCTGTGGCTACAGACATGTGCAAGACACCAACTGTCTGCCCCTTTAAAGCTCACTTTGGCACAGGATCTTAAATGCATTACCTGTCCTGATCCAAAGGGCTTCGTGCAGAAGTGACGTTTAAATTGAGACTGGAAGGATCACTAGGAGTTCGTCACACTCATACAACTCTGGAGAGGAATATGGGCTGTGGCTTTAAACTACTCGGCGGTGGTCAGTAACTTTGGGCAAGTCGCTTAACCTCTCTGTGCCTCAGAGATAATGTAAGACTTAAATAATAGACATGAGGGCTTAGTTCCACATCTGGCACAGTAACAGCTAAATTTATTGAGCACTTGCCATTGCTGCTATTTAAAAAGAGCTACAATGTGCTAGGATTAATGCGCGGTCACAGCAAAAAATAAGGCATTCCAGCATCTGCCCTAGATATCCCACCTCCCCCAACTTTTTTTTGTACTAAAATAAGCCTCTCTTCCAAATATAAACCATAGAAAATGTTAGTTTCCTTAAAACATTTATGCTTTTTGTTTCTCACTATTTTTGCCACCTTCACCTGAGTCTGGCCCTTAAGGATTTTACAGTGCAGTGCATAACAGAGATACTTTGCAGTTTTATTCAAGGTCTTTTTTTTTTTTTTTTTTTTTTTGGTAAAGTTTCATTTCTCCTAGGGCTCCTTGTGCAACTTGGGAGGAGGACACAATTGCAAAGAGCGCAAGCCTTCACCACCAACCTGTTTTTAATAGAATCGTCAGCTGGATCAGCTCGAATCCCCTGGAGTCCCGCCCCGGCTAAGCGCACCCGCCAGTACACCCCACTCTGATTGGTCCATCCTCCGGCTCGCCAGCATGCCTGTATCCAATCGGTGTATTGCTTGTTGAGCGGCGGCCGGCAACCGTGGTACACAAGGGGCTTGTGTGTCCTGTGGAGACAGTGGGCGGTCAGGCCATGAACTTGGGGTAAGCCGGTGCGAGGGAGGTGGTCGTCAGAGGAGATGGGGGTGGTGAGTCTGAGTTGGCCCTTCGAGTTTTTCGCGGGGAACCTTCTGTACCCTCGCCACCCCGAGCGGCCGAGCCCAGTTCCCTGAGGGAGAGAGGGGCTAGGGGAAGGGGCGGCCCTTATAGACGCCGCAGACCTCGCTTTTTCACTTCGTAACTCTCGTTAAAACTGTCTGCGAACCCCTTTCCGTCTTCTTATTTACCTCAGGATGGGGAGGGCAGAGAGGCGTGGAGGAAAGGAGAGAAACGGTGAGGGAAAGATAAAGAAAGCTTAGCGGCTTCCCGAGAAGGAATCCTGGCGCAGGCCTTGGTTCTTTGCCACCCTGACTTTGGAGTCTTGAGCAGACTGTTGGAGCGCGCAGATGAACACAGGCTTCTCAAGGAGTCGGTGTATTACCAGTGCCTAGCTCCTAATAACGCTCATTAAGTAGTGGTTGAATAAATAAAAAGGACTGTTGAGTGGTCTTCATCACTCTGAAGTTTGTTATTTTAGAAGATGAAAAGCCACTAAACTAAGACTTAACTGCGCATCGTTCAGTAAATAATGTTTCAGAATCTGGGCTTATAGAAATAAGATAGTCTGGCCCTTAAGGATTTTACAGTGCAGTGCAAAACAGAGATATTTTGCAGTTTTGTTCAAGGTCTTTTGTTTTTTTGGCAAAGTTTCACCAACGTAAACATAAACTGTTCATAACCTTGCAACAGGGAAACCCTTAAAACCTATTCTTTCCAATGTTTTACCTTTAATAATTAAGTTGAGGCAATTTGATTTCCTCTACCTAAGCAACACCGAAGATTTCGCTTTTTTTTTCTTCTTTTTTTTTTTTTGAGACAGAATCTCGCTCTGTTGCCGGGGCTAGAGTGCAGTGGCATCAGCCTAGCTCACAGCAACCTCAAACTCCTGGGCTCAAGGAATCCTTCTGCCTCAGCCTCCCGAGTAGCTGGGACTAGAGGCATGTGCCACCATGCCCGGCTAATTTTTTCTATGTATTTTTAGTTGTCCAGCTAATTTCTTTCTATTTTTTTAGTAGGGGGGGCGGGGTCTGGGCTCTTGCTCAGGCTGGTTTTGAACTCCTGAGCTCAAATGATCCACCTGCCTTGGCCTCCCAGAGTGCTAGGATTACAGGCGTGAGCCACAAGGCCCAGCCGATTTCGCTTTCTTTCTTTTTTTTTTTTTTTTGAATGATTTCGCTTTCTTAATCAGAACTTTTCCAGACTGTCTCCATGGACTGCACTGCTGGATTTAATTTTATCTCTTGGACTTGACTTTTGTACTCGTTAATGTGTATTGGCATACCCGTACCCCCCTTTTTTTATTTCCTCCTTGTAAGACTGTGAATTACTGTATCGACTGCCATTTTTGTTTGTTTTGGCGGAGTTTTTATTTAGCACCTTAATAGACGTTCAAGTTTTGTTGGCAGTGTCTACTGTTACTTTATGCCCTTGCTTTTGACATGCACATATTAAGCATCATAGCAACCCAAGTTTATTGTAGATTTATAGATGTGGTGGTAGCACAAGTGTCACTGAATATGAATATGTATTATTTAAAATATTCAAAATTTGGAACTTGGCTCACTCAGTTGATAACCTTGGCATTATAGTCATTTTAAGGTGCTCTAGCACTCCATAGACTGTATTAGTCATGAATTCTTTATGAAAACTAATAAATAGTGGTTAATTATGTCTTGCTTGTTTAACTTAGCTGAGTGGTTTTGGTAACAGCATTATTTTTTCCAGGCTAGGGTTAAATGATGGTATGATAACTGAAATAATTTAATGCTTACCAATAACAAAAATGAGGTTGCAAGTTAAAGATGAACAAATTCTTGTATTATTGAAAAGTTTCAAGAAGAATTTTCTCCCTGTAGGTATTAGTTTTACCTTGAATTGAAAAACATTTTTATTTAAAAGACTAGTTTGATATGTACAAGATTCCTTTATAAATTCAAAAGAATAGATTTGCTTTCAAGGTTCAGGTGAACATTTCTGGCTATTTAAAATGTTGCTGTTAGTTAAAAATGACATACAGCTTTTTTTTATATTGCAGAGATGGTTTAAAGCTTGAAACTGAATTACTGGATGGAAAAACCAAGCTAATATTGTCTCCATATGGTATGCTGTGTTACTGGAAATCCAAAAAGTTAACTTAAAAAATTCATACATAAAATTTATATTAGCTTAACAGACTTTTTGCTTGTAATAGAGTGATGTTTAAATGATACTTTGAATATTTGTTTCCTCAAACTTCTTAAAATTTACCGTTAGCTGTGGAGACTTCATTGACTTAAAAAAAAAAATTTACTTTACCAAGGAAAATCAGATTAATCACTGCTTACTATTGTCAGTATTCAGATTCATAATATTTAATGTTCCAGTATATTTTATGTGGAATGTATCTGTTCATTATATTTGCATATAGCAAATATCCTTATTGTCTGATAAATATTATAGGTTCAATTTATGTCATTATGTTTTTTGAAAGGTTGTTATTTGAGAAAATTTATAGTAAGACCACAGTGAAATGCTAGTAGTTTTCAGTATTAATTTTAAAACTGAGTGTACTTTGGTAGTCTTCTTCATATTGTTTCTTTTCCTGATCTGTTTGTAGTTTTACGTTGCAAAGATAACCAAAATAAACAAAAATGAAATAGAAATAAATAGTTGAACCACAGTGTAAAAGTTAAAACAGCCAGGATCTAAACTTAATGCTTTTTGGGATATTGCTATCTTAACATCTTAAAATGAATACTAATTAAAATTTTCTTTCATGACTGCCTTAGTATATTTTTGGTTGATAGTTTAGTAATTTCTTTTTTCTTTTGTAGACCATAAATCAAAAATTTCTGTGAAGGTAAGCCAAATGACTTTGACCTGACCTGTTTTCAAATGTAAAATGCAATTTTCTTTACAGTGGTTAGAAAATAATTCCTGGGAAGTTTCAAAGTATTCTGAGGGGTTTGGAATGATGGTGAAAGTTACTGTTTTCTTGCTATCAGTCTGGTCCTTTCACAGAAATGGAATCATAATTTTCAGTTTAAAAAGCTGTATAGAACGCTTTTCTCTAGATCAGTGCTGTCCAGTAAAGCTTTCTGGGTTAATGGAAACGTTCTAAAATCAATATGGTAGCCACTAGCCTTGTGTAGTTACTGAGTGCATGAAATGTGGCTAGTGTGACTGAGGAATTGACTTTCTAATTTCATTTAATGTTTAATTTAAATTTAATAGCTATTGGACAGTGCAGCTCCAGAGATCTTTAAAAATAGATACTTATTAGTGCAAAAAATATTTTTTCTTTTCATATTCAAATTCCATTTGCCCACACCAAAAGATAAGTTTGATTCACAAATTCTAACATGCATTTAGCTCTCTTCTTTAAAAGATGGCAATTGTGCTTAATCGTATGTTTCCTCTTAAATTAATTTTTCTTTATCAGGAATCCATTGTGTCTTTTTCTACAAAATACATTACTATACATTTTTTTTTCTTTCTTTTATACCCACTTTACAGATAATAAAAAATTTTTTGATACTGCTATTTTTCTTATTCCATATTTCTTTTTCAGTTTGTAGATTAACATTGGCAGGAATTTCTCCTCTCCTCTTCCATAACTTACCATAGCCCTTTTTTCTTTTCATCATTGCAAACCCAGTTTAGAGGATGCAGCACTTTACCCTTCAACTCTGAGCCCTTGATGGCTTTGTTATTTCTTCCAGGGCTAATCAGGGTGGAGCAGTTGTTTGAGTACCCAGAATGTCACTCAATAAATGGGTGATGTTGATCAGAGCAATTCTATAAGCTACTTATAAAAATTATTCCTCTCTATGTATATAGTTATATACCTTAAGAGCTTCCTTATTCACAGAATACAGATTGTGTAGTATTTCCTAGCCTTTTCCTATTAAAATATTATAACTAAGTGCTGTTATTTGAGTCACATTAATGAATATAGTGCCCTTTTTCAAGCTCTTAGATGAAAAGCTACTTATAATGGTTGATTTCTATCTTCTGCAGGCCTCTATTCTCTTTCACATGTTACCTCTTCCTGTTGATATCTTTAATGGATTTGCTATAGTAGCCACATATGTGAAGACATTTTACTATCTTTTTAACCAACTCAGAACGTCTGGAAATCCCTTTATAGGCCTATAATAAACAGAGTTACCAGTCTTAAGCTTTTGTGTATTAGTCTTGGACTTTGCATTACAAAATTCTATCAACCGTCCAGGGGTACTTTATCCTAGGATTTTTTTCCACGGTAACTAATACGTTCTCTGCTGATGTTAATCTTAAATTGTTTACTGTCTTAAATTGTGTTCATCCCTATTGCAGTTGGGACTCCAAAAAAAAAAATGATGCAACTAAGTTTGCTTTCTGTATTGATTGTTTTCGAGGAGTTTCTCTTCTTATATTTATAGAGGTTGCAGAGATCTTCCTCCTTCCTTTTTTGCTCTTCACAGAAGATAAAACACCAAAATCAGTAGTACTTACCTTTTTGTTTTAACTGTTCTTTAATCTCTCACATCCCACATTTCTGCAGTTATATATTGACTTCTCTTTTCTGTAAGTTATTTATGAATTCTCTCTACATAGTGCTTTTTTCCTTCTCCTGGGGTAAGCTTCTGAGTGACTGCACCACGTATAGTTTTGTGTTTTCTCTATTCCCCACTGGTTGAATTGGTGTCATCTCCACCTTTTGTTCTTTAAACATAGCCAAACTATATCTCATTTTCATCGTTTCACACGTGTGTGGTCAGAGTGTTTTCCCAAGTCTATCAAAGTCTCTCCTGCATTTTTCTTTATTTTGTGTAATGAAGTAAAGATGGTTACAAGTCTAATTTCTTAGGCTTATGGGAAGAGAAATGAAAGAAATACAAATGATTCAGTGTCATAAGTAATTTATAAAAATAATGGATTTTAAAACTCTTAAAATGGTCTCAAATATTAGTTGAAATATAAAATATTAAAAATTTTTTCATGGGGATTTCTACATGTCAGAATTAGTGACATATGAAAGGATGTATGCAATATTAGTGCTAGGTAGCACATTTTATATTTAAAATGTTATTTTGATGCCTTCTGGCATTGGGATCCTGGCCCCATATAAATTGTGAGGTCAGCCATTATTAAACAAATGCATTGAATATTGTCTTTATGATATGAAAAATATTGGTAAAATTAAAACTAGGTGAAAGAACAACATGCTATATAAAAGTGTTTTATGACATGAAGGTCCTGTTTGATATATTAATTTTTATGTAATCCAGTAAACACTTGGGAAATGATTTGAGCTAGGTTGCTTTTTCTTATTTAGTAACCTGAACATGATTGAATCTTTATTTTGTGGTTCGTGATTTTTTTTTGCTGCCTCCGTTCATTGTTCCTCTCTGGCTTTAAACTCTCTGTTTCTAGAATTAGGGGTATCACGGTCAGGTAAATAGTATAGTACAGATAGAATAAAATGAGTGCTGTAGTAGAGTTATAAAAAGGAGAAAACATTGGAAAGAGTAGCTCCTTCTGGTTTGAGGAGACCAGGGTATGATTCATAAATGATGTGACATTTTATCTTATTAATTTATATATTTATTTTAGAACCAAGAGATAAAAGCAAGAGTGACATTTTAATTAGAATTTTAAAGGTGAGGGAGGCCGGGCGCGGTGGCTCACGCCTGTAATCCTAGCACTCTGGGAGGCCGAGGTGGGCGGATCGTTTGAGCTCAGGAGTTCGAGACCAGCCTGAGCAAGAGCGAGACCCCATCTCTACTAAAAATAGAAAGAAATTATATGGACAGCTAAAAATATATATAGAAAAAATTAGCCGGGCATGGTGGTGCATGCCTGTAGTCCCAGCTACTTGGGAGGCTGAGACAGGAGGATCGCTTGAGCCCAGGAGTTTGAGGTTGCTGTGAGCTAGGCTGACGCCATGGCACTCACTCTAGCCCGGGCAACAGAGTGAGACTTTGTCTCAAAAAAAAAAAAAATAAAATAAAAAAAAAATAAAGGTGAGGGAGATATCAAAGACGTAGGGAAGTGTACTCCAAGTATAGAGAAAGTAGTGAGCAAAAGGTACAAAGCGTAGGTTGAATTTGGGGAATAGTGTGTACCTCAGGGGAAGCATGGAATATAAAGTGGGAGTACTTATCATGAAGAGTTTGAATGTATACTCAAGGACTTCGAACTTATGATTTGCATGTGGCAAGCCTAAAGGATTTTTGAAAAGGGGACTAGATATGATCTAATTTGTGTTTTTAGGAAAGGGCTTTGGGCAGCTCTGTGAAGGATGGGTTATCATAACTGGGAGACCAATTAAACGCCAATTACAGTGTTCAGAGAGTCTTAGGATGCCCTGAACTTGTATAGTAGCTAGAAGAGTGGAAAGAAGGGGACAGAAATGAGAGACTTTCAAAATATAAGGGAATGGGGAATGCACTGCACTTCTTAGCTTTTTTTTTAATTTTTTTTTTATTTTTAAGAAGTGGGGGGGGGTCTTGCTCTGGCTGGAGTGCATTGGTACGATTATAGCTCTCTATAACCTCAAACTCCTGGACTCAAGTGATCCTCTTGCCTTGGCCTCCCAAAGCACTGGCATTATAGGCGTGAGCCATAGTGCTTGGCGTTTCTTAGCAGCTTAAGTGAAGTAAACTGATAGGGAACCGAAATGTTCAACTCTTCCCCCCAAAAATGCCTGTATGAGGCAAAGAACAGTGAGATCAGTAGGAGATGGGGTAGTTGGAGACTAACTGAGGTGATAGAGTTTAGCTTTGTAAGCCAGGTGCAGTCTGCTGATAATTTGCTTGATCTACACAGTGGGTTTTCAAAAACTAGAATGAATTGCCAATGTCAAAACATTGGAAAGTTGAATGTAAAATCTGGCATTCTTGGTTCTCTTGAAATAGTGGAGGATTTAACATTTAGACTTAGATTCCTGTTTGGCAATGTAAGGTGATTCTGAGTGGTGGCTGTTTCCTAAAAGTGCTCTTCTTCAGTTCATCCCAATTCCCATTCAGTCTAATTCATGGGAGGTATTTTTGTTTGCCACCTCTCATTTAGAGAATTAGTTATACTAAAATAGCTGCAGGGATGGGAGGGTGAAAAGGCACTTTAGATTGAGATATTGTATAGTCAGAAACCTAAAGCCAGGAATAAACAAGGTATAAGTGAGGTGAAGAAGATAATAAGACATCTCATGACTGATGCTGTGGGTATGGTTTGAAAAGTAGGTTGAAATGTGATTGGCTAATTGGTCATTGTGGTTGTATACTTTGGAATTTCTTGAAAGACAAAAATTTGGCTGTGATAAGCCTTTATATGGCTTATCACATCTAACCCAGTCTTTGACAGTAAGGATCTTGTCTTACTCGTCTTTATAGCCTCGACACTTTTCCCATAGTGGTGAGCACATAAAAAGGAACACTTGGTATTGATTGAATGATTGTTCAATTGTTATAGGTTAATTGGGTTTGCAGAAATGTACAGTGGATTAAAGGGAGGATAGACTTGAGTTAGGTAGACTGTAATCTAATAATGATAATAAAAACCTGAATTTAGGCTTGTCGTCACGTGAATGGTAAGAAAAAGGTAATTGGAAGGAAGAAATGACTAATCTTTGCTGATAAGCTAAAGAAGACACTGAAGAAAGAGAAAGAGTGAAAGATGATTCCATGGTTCCTGGTCAGAGAGATTAGAAAAACAGTGCCCCAGTAATGGGGTATTTTGGAAAGTGGAACTAACTTGGGGGCAAGAGGTAAAGAATTCAGTGTTAGATGTAGCATAGTTGAGGATAGTCAACAAAAACACCTGCTCTGTTCCACTCAGCTGTTCTAGGTACTGGGGATACAGCAGTGAGTAAATCATACAAAAATCTCTGCCCGGTGGAGTTTACAGTAGGAAGGAGTGGGATGGGCAGATACAAAGCAAAATGAATAAATACAGAATATTGCAAGATGAAAAAGTGCTATGGAGAAAAATAAAGGAGAGGGAAGAATCACTGTCACCTTAGGGGCACAACAGCCCTGGGAAGAGGGAGAACTAGAGTGGTGGGAGTGAGGGTAGAGTAGGAAATGTGCAATCTTAAATAGGGTGGTTAGGGAAGGCTTCGCAGGTGATATTTGAGCAAAGATTTGAAGGAGGTGAGGGAACGAGCCATGTATAATAGAATATGAAGGCAGAATGTCCCAGGTAGCGGGATTGCTGAGTTCAAGGAACAACCAAGAAGCCCATGTGGCTGGAGGCTAAGAGACAGAAAATAAAGTCAGATGTGAGAGAGATAATGGGGGCAAAAGAGTAGGGGCATGGGGAGGTGCTCACAGATCATTCGGGCTTTCTAGAACATAGTGAGAAGTCCAACTTATCCTCTAGGTAAGATAGGACATCATTGGAGGCTTTTCAGGAGAGTGACATGATCTGACATACGTTAAGGTAATCACTATGGCTTCTGTGTTGAGAATAGACTGGGGAGCAAGGATAGAAACAGGGAGACCAGTTAGAAGGCTTTGCAGTAATTCTGGCAAGACCTAATAATGTCTTGGAGTAAAGAGGGTAGCAAGAGGGATGTTCAGGGGTGGTCAAATTCAGGATATGTTTTGAAGATGGAGCAAAACAATGTTTGATGACAGATTAAATATGGTATAATGAGTGAAGAGTCGAGGATAACTCCAAAATTTTTGGCATAAGCAACTGAGATGGGAAAGATTGTGAGGGAAGGAAGTTATTTAGGGGCAAGAGGGAGATCAGGAGTTCAGTTTTGGACATGCTAAATTTGAAATGTCTATTAGAAGCCCAATGGAAATGTTAGATAGGCAGATGGAACCTGAAGTGAGGGGAAAAGAACACCTGGACACAAGTTTGGGAGTCATCAACGTGGATGATATTTAGAGCCACAGGAATAAATGAAAATAGTAAGTAAATGAGGAACTTAGAAATGAAATTCTGGGACTGATTCCTGGGCACTCAACCTTAAGAGGTCTGGGAGAAGGGGAAGAGCCAGCAAAACTGAGAAGGAGCAGTAAAGTAGGTCAAAGAAGAACCAGCACTGTGGCGTCCTAGAAGTGAAGTAGAGAAAGTGTTTCAAAATGGAAAGAGTAACCAACTGTCAGATGGAGCTCATAGGTCAAATAAGATGAGGAATTTGAGAATTGGTCACTGTATTTGGCAATGTAGAAATTATTAGTGACCTTGAGCAGTTTTGGTGGGGTAGTAAAAGGGTGAAAGCCTGGTTAGAATGGTGGTATAGGAGATGAAAGGAGAAAGTGGGGTCAAGAATTTTTTAAGATGGTAAAATACTGGGTGTTAGGCAGGTGGGAGGGGGGGCGAGGGGATGGGTATAGTCACACCTGATGGGTGCAGTATACACTGTCTGGGGGATTGGCACACTTGTAGCTCTGACGGTGGGGTGGGGTGGGGGGGAGCAAAGGCAATATATGTAACCTAAACATTTGTACCCCTGTGATATTCTGAAATAAAATAAAAATCAAAAAGGATTTTTAAGATGGTAAAATAATATATTTGCACGCAAATGGTGTGATCCAGCAGAAAAGAAAAAATTTATGGTTCAATAGAAAGCAAAGAATTGCTAGAGATATCCTTGAAAAAGAGAGACGGTTACAGGAAAGTGTACGAGTAATGACAGGGCATGTAGTTTGTATGGGTACAGATGCTGGTATAGATTTAGTGGTGGAAACTTGAAGTTTTCTGCTAAATGCTTCTCTGTAAGATTTTCAGTGAAATATTAAGGTCTTCAGCTGAGAAAAGGATGGGAGAGAAAATGTTAGGGGTTTTGGGAAAGAGGAGAAGGTGGAACTATTAATAGTTACTAAAGGAATGAGAGAGTAAATGAGCTTGGGAATGTATGACTGCCAGGTAGCATTATTAAGAGCCCATCTGATGTTCTTGTTTATGAGTTTAAGATGAATCCGGTTAGCATGACTCTGTTGTTTTTCTCCATGAGTGCAGGCGAAGAGTTGGATTTTACCGGAGTTGGGATTTGCCAAGTGTACATGACAAGAGAACAAAGCAAAGGAATTAAGAATGGAAGAGTGATGATTTTGGTTGACTGTAGAATTTAAGATTGTTAAGAATGAGAGCAAGAGGGCGGTGGTAGGATGGACAGATTATAGATCCTAGTAGAGTTAATTGTTGGAATTGGCATATGAGAGGGAGTAAGTTGGGAAAAAATGGTCATCATCCAGTGCTTGAAATTGCGATTATGGAGGAGTTGCAGTTATGAGTAGTTAAAAGGTCAGTATAAGATGTCACTATGGGGCATGGAGTAACTGAGGTAGCCTGGAGGACAACAGTGGGGGACAGAGTTTGAGGAAATGATAGGCCAAGATATTAGAAAAATTATCTATGTGTATATGAAAACACAATAATTAGGAGTTATGTGAGAGACAGGGATGGTGACCCATGAGCTAAGATATTCAAGGAATAGTACTGTGGTCTATTGATTCATTTCAATAAAATGGGTACCCTGGGTGGTTTAATGACTATGAGATTCAAAGCTGGAGTAGAATGGAGATGTCTTGTAACAACTACAATAGAAGTTCTGTATTCTTCATTATCCTGAAGTAAAAGAATAATTTCTAGTTGTTGGAAGAAGCTTTCAAGTAAAGATTTACAAATGTTAAGCATTAATTTCTTGTGGCTATATTATGTAACTAAATAGCAAAATGGAATAAAGGTTAGAAGACAGATTTATCATAGATTATATAGATAAAGATAATTGATTTTTCATGGACTGTTAAGATATTCTTGTGTTTTAACAGATGGGAAGTAAGACTAGGATTGCAAAACGTCCTTTAAGAATGAAACAAACTGGACACTTTCTAAAATCAACACAAAATAGTTGTGTCGAGAGTGAAAAACTTTTGCAGAAGACAGTTGGTTCAGAAACTTCACAGGTGAAAGGTGAAAAAAATGGAATGACTTTTTCATCCACTAAGGATTTATGTAAGCAATACATAAGTAAAGACTGTCTTCATATCCAGAGAGAGATTGCACCTGCCACCTCTCATATGCAGAAGACTAGAAGCACTGTAAGTACATCTCTAGGAGCTAAACAAAAGCCTCACAAAAAACACATCACAGCTGGAAACACAAAAAGCAGTTTGGTGTGTCTAACACAAGACCAACTACAACAGATTTTAATGACTATAAACCAAGGAAATCGATCTATTTCCCTGAATGACAATGGAACGAAGGAAGAAAAAAGTAAGATTATTATAAAGTTTTAATGAATGTTAATTTTCTCAACATGCATTTCAAAATTTCATATTTATTGGGTTTTAGGTAACTGTGCCTTTTAAATTCTGATTTAACATGTAACAAGCTTTTAAAATAATTGTTCTTTTAGAAGACTTTCCCTAATATGTAAAATTATTTTTATAGTTACCATATGCCATATTTTAAGGTTAATGCTCAGAATATTCTTATAGCACATAGCTTTAGGAAACCTGGTTTCTTGGACTCTAAAATAAAGATGTTACTACAAAAAAACTATTGTATTTGCTTTAAAATGTTAGAGGCTTTACTTACATTTAAAATAATGATATGTAATGTTCTGAAAAAATCCACTGTGGTATTTTTAGTGAAAACTAAGGGAACCTTAGCATGAAGATTTGACTTGAGTTGCTCTTCTGGCCCCTGCATTTGCTTGTCCTGTCCCTCAGTCCGTGCTAAGGATTAGCAGTACTATTTTTTTGACCGGTGTAAAACAGACTTGGAAGGAGCAATAGAATGTTATAAAACATTTGGTTTAGAAATTATAGCTGGGACATAAAGACAATAGTTTTCCACTGATTTCACAGCTAAATGAGAAAAATAAAGTTAAGGTAATGAGTTTTTATTAAGCTATTAGCATTTATTCCCCTTTAGGTTGTGATTTATGTTATAATTTATATTATTTGTGAAGTACGTTGGCAAGAGTAAACAGAGGTTTATTTTTCTGTTGCTTATTTTCTTCCCTATTTGACACAAGAAGTTGTATGGCTATGGCCATGAGCAGGCCATTTAACTTCTGGGCCTCAGTTTTCTTTTTTTTTGACAGAAAGGAAACATAATACCCACCTCAGAGATTGTTGTGAGAGTTAAATTAGGTAATGTATAAGACTTCTAAAAACTAAATAGTAGTATGCCAGGATAAGGTATTATAATAGATAATTTAGTGTTAATTTTAAAACATGCATTTTACCTCCTAGGTCAGTATAGTCTACATTTAAACAATATTCCTAATCAGCCAAAGGATGAAAACAATATGGGATTACTCCAAAAAACTGAGGATGTTTCTTCTATCCCAGATGAAAATAAATCTGACTTAAATAAAAATCAGGAGACATCTAAGTGTGAGCAGAAAATTGCCATGTATGTAACGCCTATCTGTTATTGTGGGGTCATCTTGGAAATATAGTGTTTTTTTTCCTTGCATGTGAAATATTTACTCAGAAGACTCACAGCTTTTAAAAAGCTTATTAATGAAGTCAGCTGTGTGGAAACATAATGATAAAGTTTCTGTTATTTTTTGTGTTTTGCCTTAGAGAGAATGTATGGAAACCAGCTGACATATTCAGTACTCTGGGGGAAAGGGAATATGATAGAAATTTGTTGGAAGCAAAAAAAGCCCAGTGGAGGAAAGAGCTTGGTAGGTAAATTTTATCCTTTTTATTTTAATTCTGTTAGCTTAAGAACTATATATTGAGGACAAAGTTGTAGGGGCTAAGGGAAAACTTCCCTTTTGCCCTCTGAAGGTTTGCTGACAAAAGGCAGATGAATAAGAGAAAAGGCCTACAAATTTATTAATGTGCAGGGGAGTCTTGCAAAATATAAGACTCAAAGAAATGGCTAGATGATTGGCACTTTTATACTATTTTGACTTTGCTGAAAGAGTAGAAGCTTGGAACATGGCAAAACAGGTTGTGGGAGGGGGAGAAGAAGAGTCCTGGCTAGCAGAAGTGGTCTTTGTTGTGCAGATGAAACATTACAGGTAGCAGCCCTCAGAGAGAATAGATGGTAAATGTTTCTTTCTGACCTTTGAAGGTGTCAGACTCCTCAGTTAATCTTTTCGACATCTGGATAAGGGAGGGCCCCCAGAGAAAGCCTGGCTGCATCAAGGCAGATTTTCTCTACAGAGGAAATCTCCACAAAAGGCAGCTGCAAGGCTACTTCTGTTTGCCGGCCCTCTGAACAGGCATTTCAAAATATGACAAGTATATTTTGGGATGAAACATTTTGGTTTCCTTCAAAGTAAAGTGGTCCCACGACATCTGAGGGATTGGTTCCAGGACATGTCCACCCCATGCCAAAATGCATGGATACTCAAGTCCCTTATATAAAATGGTATAGTATTTGCTTATAAACTATACACATCCTCACATATACTTTAAATCATCTCTAGATTATTTATAATACCTAATGCAATGTAAATGCTATGTAAATAGTTACAGTGTATTGTTTAGGAAATATTGACAGAATCTGTACATGTTCAGTGTAAATGCAACCATTTTTTTCCCCCAAATATTTTTTATCTGTGATTGGTTGAATCTGCAGATGTGGAACCCACAGATGTGGAGGGCCAGCTGTATATCTTTTAGTATGGTTATTACCCAAAGTCTTGTTTTATAACATTTGACATCTAAAGTAGTTCTCTGCAAATGCAGAAGCTTTGTGGTTTCATGTTACGGTAGTTTGTATCTTTTTATTTGGTACCCTGTGGTGTGCACCAAAAACATTCCTGTCACCTGTATCATTCTGGAGCCCCTGTAGCTCAAAGATTAAGCTTTTCTCATTTCCTGAAAATCTTTTTTCATATTTTTCCATTACAGAAATCCTGTGGGTATAAGAATGGTTTTATTGAAAAATTGATTTCAGTTTTTCAAATAACCAAAACATTCTAATCAAGAATAAGCAATATGGTAATCAGGTGGTGTATTCTAGACAGAAATAAGCTTATTGCACTATTTTAGCCTGTGGACTATATAACTAAGAAACAACTGTTATTTCATAGATTCAATTTAGGGTTCAGGTACCACAGTTGGCAAAATGGATGACATAATAGTTGTATTTCTTAGGACTAGATATACTAAAGGCATGAAATGGGCTTCATCCTCCATTCAACGAGGAAGTCCTGTGAGGCAAACCTTGCTGGCATGAGTGATTTAGAAAAAGAGATAAGCAGCAGAAGTAGGGAATGAATTGATGTTGGAAGTCAAGGTAACAGAAGAATGAAGAAAGTAAATTTTTGGTAGTGTTGCTGCCCAACCAGGTTCATTTGTCCGCTGCCCAAGAGGAAGCCAATATGCTGAGTCAGTAGGGTTTACGGCAGAGAAAGAGTTTATTTTGCATATGGGAGAAATTTCTCAAATCGGCCTCCCAAGAATTTGGGAGACAGGGTTTTTAAAGACAGTTTGGTGTAGGCAATTGAATCTGCTCATTGGCTGGGTTCGGTGGGTGGGGTCACAAGATTAGTTGAGTCAGTTCATCGGTATGGGCTGCTGGTCTGGGTGGGTCAACCATTCCCCTAAAATTGGGGACGGACCTGGAAGATATCTCAGAAACTACCCCTAGGTTTCCAAAAGGTGATATTATCTATGGAGAAAGCTAAGAATCTTTATGACCACCAGCTATGTGGCTGCAGAGTAGCAACTACAGAGAAATAAACAGGAGGACAGTGGCTAATTATTATCATTATTTTTAGCTAGGCCATTAAGCCCTTTTTATTGATTTGAAAGGGCAGTTTCAGTAGCAGTATCAGAAGGTTTGGAGGTCTGATGTGTGCTTATATCACAATTTCAGCTTTAAATATTTTCTTTCAACACAAATTTTAACATCCAAATACAATACCAAATTTCTGAAATAAGATGGAACTACTTGGAAATGACTGAAATTTTATGCTTTAATTATTGTCTTTAAAAAGTTTACTTTTTTTTTTTTTAACTTGATACTGTTAGCAAAACGCATCTCATTAAGTCATGCTTCCATTAATTTTCTTGGAATTTAGATTTATACATCTCTGAATTTTGTATTTAAGGAACTGTTGATTTGGTGTTTAGTTTTTACTGTGTCTGTTGGACACAGGGTTTTATATTGTTTACTTTTCAGCAATAAATGAGAAATAACAGCTAACATTTATTGCATGTTTACATTGTGCCAGACCCTATACTGAAATAGGCACTATTACTATCCCTGTTTTACAGAAGAAGAAACTGAGATTTAGAGAGGTTAACAGCAGTTTGCTCATAGTCACTTAGCTAGGAAGTGGCTGAACTTGAATTTGTCCCCAGGGTTCTCTAACTCCAGAGTTCCAGCTTTTAATGCTCTTAGTAATAACTGAATGAACATTTAGGAAAGTTGCACCTAAGAATAATTAACATAAAATAAATTATTCTGATAAAATTACTTCTTATTGATAATTGTAATAAAACAAGCATTTTTACATTCATTGTGCTGTTCCTAAGTTTGGTTCTGATTACACTTTTTCTTTTATTTCCCTAAAAATTCCTCTCTGCCTTGTGAGTTAATCTCCTCCCTAAAAACCAGTTTTGATTAGATCTGTGTTAGAATCTGCATTTATTAAAAAGGTCATGATTTGTTTATATAATTCTTTTTTTTGCAGTTTTTGTACAATTTTTTAAAAAGGACATTATTTACAGATGAACAGGTTGCTTTGAAGAAGAAAGAAAAAGAAGCTTCTGAAAAATGGAATGATCCTTGGAAAAAATCTGAAAGTGATAAAATAACGTGGGAAAAACTTGAAATTCTTGACCAATCTAGGGTAAGAGTATCAAAAACTATTTGTGGAACATAAGACATCTTAATTGCAATTTTAAAAATGTGAAGCAATGTTCATGTAATAAAACTTATTTTTAAAGCTTATTTTTTTTTAAAAAGCCCTTTTCATATGAAAAACAGTGTTATTTTGAAAATAATTATGATGTCAACTAGTCTCTGTTTACATTCTATAAGTTGTCTTGCTGTGGTGTTAGGTGAGTGTAGAGGCCCCCAGTACTTCATTTAGGCTCTTATGAAGGAGCTCTGTGATTTTTTAAATGCACACAAAACTCTGTGACTAACCATGTGATAGAGTTGTGTATCCGCCACAAGGTTATCTGGTCAAATATAAGTGTTTGCTTATCAAACATAAGTATATACCGCATGTCCCTTGGGTAGTATGTTTATGATTATTAAGTTTTATCTGTGTTTAATTTTAGATAAAGTGCCCTTGTTTTTCTGTTTTTAGACTTCTGCTAGCTCTTCAAGCATTCTATCACAATCTCCTAGTCAGGTTATGGTGGTCCGGGCTGATGGGCATTCACTACTTAGAGCTAGTCAGATTTTAGAGGTAAGTTCTAATTGTCACTACTTTGAATGTTTAATCTCTTTAATACTTGACCTCTATATAACCTATTTCCTTTGAAGGAGTGGATCTAAGTCCTCTTTATTTTTAATTACCAGTTAATTTTTACTGAGTATATTATGTTCCTTAAATTTAAAAAAGTTATTAACCATTATTTTTTAAATGTATTATCCCTTCCTCTTTGTGCACATTGACATTTTAACAAATGTATTCTGAAAATAATGCAGTATTCTAAAGGGATGATTCTGATGGTAGAAATTTTCAGCATTGTGGCTGACTTAGGTAGATTTCTTATAGAACCCCTTGAGGTTGGATTGTTTGCATGGCTGTCTGTTTTGCTCCACCTAGGGCTGACTTACCTACATCAAACACTTTTATCTGTTAATAATTTTACATCAATAAAAGAAATGAAAACTGAATTGTATTTGTTATCCCCAGAACACTTTGACTGAAAAGACAATAAATCTTGATAGAAGTTATTTTGGAAAAATCTAGAGTATGGGTGATAATTTTAAGTGTGTGAAGTTTAGAAGTTGATGTATGCAGACACCACTAAAAGCACAACTAAAACTAACTTTTCATAAGTTGGTATCATTTGTTGGCTTATTTATTTTTCAACGTTAGGATTGAGGAATCTTTATTGCTAAAGTTGTTAAATATTTCCAGTTATCATATTTTAGGTTGAAATGTTAGTATATCTTTTATTATTTCTCAATGTGTGTGTTCTTTTAGGTCATTTATTACCTGGAGGTAGTCCATACTGTGATTATTAATACATGTGAAGAATTAATCACTTGAGGTGACTTTTAGATTTTTAAGTATTTTGTGTATATTTTTTTAATGATAGCATGTATTTTTTTTTATAATCAAAAAACCAATAAAGTTATTCTAATTTTGGAGTCAGAAGTGTGAGGTTGGTGATGGGAGAACAACTAGAAAGGGAAACATACTAAATTTAGGGATGGACAACCGAGAGTATGATCATTTGCTCATTCTTTTACTATTTAAATGCAGTTTTTGTGTTTTTGTATGTGAATGTGGTCTGAAATTGGAGAGATATTATTGAGGGAAAAGGAATTAACTGTGTAACAAAAAAGCCCCCTTCTCAAATACCTGAGAATATTTTTTTTCAGAAAGCCCAACAGTGGCCAACTATTTATACTCTTTGTATATCTAGTTAGTTAGCTTCTTCCTATAATTGGGAAGAGAAGTTTGGTTGCAGTCACCAAAGCCTCTTTTGTTAAAACATGAGGTAATGCATGTAAAGTGCTTAGAATAGTGAGTGACATAGAAAATATGCTAATGAAGTTTTGGTTAACTTATAATTTACAAAGCAGGTCTGTTTAGAGCCCTGAGAGTGTTCAGGGTCAGTCCTCTCGCCAGTTTCCTTTCTTCTCTCATCTTGATTCTCTAGTCTCACCCCTCTCCCAGTTGAATTCTGTCTGTACAGCCTTGTATTTTTCATCCCTATATTATTCTTTTATATACATTCTTTTATACTGTCCATTTTAAAACTCATTTTGTATTTCTAATTCTAATTACAGCCTCAGCCTTTTTTTTTTTTTTTCCCCCCAAGAAACAGAGTCTTGCCATGTTGCCCAGGCTGGACACGTGCCATCCTAGCACACTATGGCCTCGAACTCCTGGGTTCAGGTGATCCATCCTCCTGCGTAACATCCCCACTAGCTGGGACTATCGGCACAGGCCACTGTGCCTCAGCGTTTTTGAGAATACCTCACCTTTATGAAAACTTGGCTTTCCCTAATGGCTTCCCCTCCCTGGAAAGTCTCTTAAGAGGATATTCTGTTGTACTGTTTAACATGGGGTAGAAAGTGAGGTGTTCATTCTGCTAGCTTCTTATTCCTACCAGTAGACTATAGTTGTGCATTTGACTAACAAAAAGTTTCTCACATTTTTTACTTTTCCTTCTTTTAAAAATTTTTTTAAATTGTGGTAAAGTATGCATAACATAAAATTTACTATTTTAACCATTTTTAAAGTGTATGGTTTGGTGGCATTAAGTACATTCACGTTGTACAACCATTGCTACCATACATCTTCAGAACTTTTTCATCATCCCAAACTAAAACTATACTTGTTAAGTAATAACTCCCATTTCTCCCTACCCCTTGCCACCACCATTCTACTTTCTGTCTCTAAATTTGACTATTTTAGGTACCTCATATAAATAAAATCATATAATATTTGTCCTTTTATGACTGGCTTATTTCACTTAGCATAATGTCTTCAAAAGGTGCTGTAGCATGTGTCAGAATTTAACTTCTTTCTATGACTGAATAATATTCCACTGTATGTATGTACGTAGTTTATCCATTTACCTATTAATGGACATTTGGGTTGTTTCTGCCTTTTGGGTATTATGAATAATATTGCTATTGAACATTGGTGTACAAGTAATCTGTTTGAGTTCCTATTTCAGTTCTTTTGGTTATATACTCAGAAGTGGAATTGCTGGATTATGTGATAATTTTATATTTAATTTTTTATGTTAAAATTTTTACCAATTTTAATGTGGTTATTTTTTGTTTAATCATTCCAATGCTTTCCGTAGCAGCTGCATGATTTTACAGTCCCTATCAGCAGTGCTCAAAGGTTCTAATTTCTCCACATTCTCACCAACACTTATTTTCTGATTTATTGACAATAGCTATCCTAATGGGTGTCAAATGGTATCATTGTGGTTTTGATTTGCACTTCCCTGATGATTAGTGATGTGGAACATTTTTTCATGTGCTTATTGGCCATTTGCATATCCTTGGAGAAATGTCTATTCAGCCCTTTGTCCATTTTTTAATCAAGTTGTTGTTTGTTGTTGAGTTGTAGAAGTTCTTTATGTATTCTGTATGTTAGTCCCTTATCATATACATGATTTGCAATTATTTTCTTCATTCTGTGGGTTGTCTTTTTACTCCTTGATAATAGTGTCCTTTCGTGCACGTAAGTTTTAAATTTTGATGAAGTCCATTTTATCTAGTTTTTTCTTTTGTTACCTGTGCTTTTGGTGTCATATCCAAGAAATTGCCAAATTGGATTATCATGAAGTGAGCTTTTCTCCTGTGTTTTCTTCCAAGAGTTTTAGCTCTTATGTTTAGGTCTTTGTTCCATCTTTATATATGGTGTAAGATAAGGGCCCAACTTTATTCTTTTGCGTGTGGATATCCAGTTTTTCCCAGCACCGTTGTTGAAAAGACTGTCCTTTCCCCATGGAATGGTCTTGGCCTCCTTGTCCAAAATTGTTTTATTATATTGTGTATGTGAGGATTTATTTCTGGGTTCTCTATTCTATTCCGTTAGTCTGTATGTCTGTCGTTATGCCATTGCCTCATTGTTTTGTTTACAATAGCTTTGTAACAAGTTTTGAAATTAGGAAGTGTGACTCCTCCAGCTTTCTTCTTTTTTGTGATTGTTTTGGTTATCTGTGGCTTCTTGAGATTCCATATGAATTTTAGGCTGGATTTTTCTATTTCTACAAAAAAGTGTCATTGATATTTTTATAGAGATTGTGTTCAATCTATAGATCACTTTGGGTAATATTGATTTCTTAACAGTATTAAGTCTTCGAGTCATGAACACTGGATGTCTTTCCATTTATTGATTTCTTTTAGTAGTGTTTTGTAGTTTTCAGTGTACAAGTCTTTCACACCCTTGGTTAAGTTTATTCCTAAGTATTTTATTCTTTTTGATGCTATTGTATATGGAATTGTTTTCTTAATTTCCTTTTCTACATGTTCTTTGTTAGTATATAGAAATACAACTGATATTTGTGTGTTGCCTTTGTATCCTGCAACTTTGCTGAATTTGTTTATTCTAAAAGGTTTTTTTTTTTTTTTTCCTTTTTTTGCGAGGAGAATGAGGAGGGAGGGTGATTCAGTTTCCTTTTTTTTTTTTCTTTCTTTGAGACAGTTTCACTCTGTTGACTGAGCTACAGTGCTGTGGCGTCAGCCTAGCTCACAGTAACCTCAAACTCCTGGGCTCAAGTGATCCTTCTGCCCCAGCCTCCCAAGTAGCTGGGACTACAGGCATGAGCCACCATGCCCGGCTAACTTTTTTTCTATATATTTTTAGTTGTCCAGCTAAATTCTTTCTATTTTTAGTAGAGACAGGGTCTCGCTCTTGCTCAGGCTAGTCTCGAACTCCTGAGCTCAAACGATCGCCTGCCTCGGCCTCCCAGAGTGCTAGGATTATAGGCATGAGCCACCGTGCCCAGCCATCCTAGTAAGTTTTTGAATTTCAAGAACAAGGATAGACTACTTCAAGCATTTAAGCATAAGAAGACAACAAAAATCAAGGTGACCTTAGATTTCTCCTTTGTAGATAATAGAGCAATATTTATAAAGGTTTGCTAGATAAAAACTGGACTAAAAAATTTAATGCCTGGGCAACATGTTCATATATAAAGGGAACATAAAGACATACTCAGTCCTGGAAAAATTTATAAAATATTCCTCCCAAGGATTTTCCCTTGCAACTTTTTTTTAAAATAAGAAAAATTCTTAAATATTATTTCTGAGTCAGAAAAATGAATCAGAATTAAAACGCAGTTACAGAGTTTGTGGTAAAAAGGAATGTACAGCTGACAAGTCTCTAAGACATTGTGAAATGAAAAAGGTAAGTTGCATAGTACGTATAACCATATCTATATTTAAAGAAAAATTTAAAAGACTTATGAGCACATATGTATATTTATATACACATACACACATATAAATGAAAAGAGAACAAACAGATTGTGGACATTGTCTAACTGTGGTTCAGAGTAGTGGAAATAAAGGGGAACTTTCCAGTTTTGTTTGTTACGCTTTTGTTTTGCTAGAATATTCTGCAAAGTATTTGTTTATATGTTGTGTGATCTTTCCATAAATACAGAGTTAATTATGATTGTGAAAAATCAGATAAAGGTTAAAGAATGTAGAAAAGACTTAGGTAATCACTAGTATAATTATAAACAATATCACCAACATAGTGTGTACAAATACTACAAAATAAATATTACCAGCAAGATAACAAAAGTCAACTCTAAAAAGTCAAAATATCCTTTGTTAAAACAGCAGAGGTAAAAATAAATAAATAAATAAAAAAAAGCAGAGGTATGAGAACCCCAAAGACTTGCTTAAAAGAGACACATCTGCAATAAAATTATACATTACTAAAAATAGATTATATAGCTGGGCATGGTGGCATGTGCCTGTAGTCCCAGCTACTTGGGAGGCTCAGGTGAGAGGATTGCTTGCACCCAGGAGTCCAGGGCCAGCCTGGGCAACATAATGAGACCCCTCTCTCTAAAAAAAGAATAGTAAATTAAATAGAAAAATAGGTAATGTAAGCCAGTCAAAATCTAAACAAACAAAAAGCAAAATTGATGATAGTAATTTTGGAAACATTACTTCTGGAAAGAAAGCTGTTGACACAGAATAATTTATTTTTATAAAAAGCAGAATCAGTAATTAAAGATGTAAAAGCAGTGAATTCTCTGAATTAAGTGATTCATGAGTCAAACAGAAATTGGAGAAATGGCATAGTTTTGTCAGGGTATTATCAGAGGATTTGGACAATATAATGTGTCAGTAATTTTATTTTCTATAAACACACAGTTCAGATTCTCAAATGTCAGTGGAACATTTGCTCTATTATTACACAATTTGCTATAATGTTGTAAGAAAAACATAACCAAAAATAAAAGTCAAGCAGAAAATATTGACAACAAATAAGCTTTACAGACTCAAATAAATACTAAGATCCCATGATCTCAAGACACTGAGTTCTAGTGTAAACTGCTGATACTACTCCCTAAGATACTGGAAAAACTGAGGGGGAGGGGTATTTTGTTCATCTTTTGTATTGGTAGGTAGCCTGGAGTGGATGTTAACCCAGCATCTGTTGGGGAATAAAATAGGAAATAAACTGATGGAGTTCTACTCTGCTAAACTGCTTTCCCTCCTCCCCGTGTGCCATTGACCTAAAACAAATAATGCCTCACCCTACATTTACTATAATTGACATCATTGTTCTAGCTGTTCTCCAGAATAAAATCTTAGGCAGTGCTTGCTTGAATCTTCTTGCAAAGAGCTGGAAAAATCAGGAACTACTACCCAACCCTTCCTGCCTTAAAGTCTCAGGGCTGAGGAAATACCATTACAATACAAGGAGTGTTCCCAAAGAATGAAGCTCTGACCTAAGGAGTTGTTTTGAAGGGTGGGGAGTAATTATGGTTTAACCTTATGCCTGGAACTTTCCACCTTTTAGCTAGTCTGCTTTCCACCATCCCTACTCACTCAGTTTTATTGGCTGCTCATTGCTAGACAAGTGTGGCTGATAATGCCAGAAAAACAAGCTCACTCAAATAACAAAATATTGGAAGAACACAGCTATTTCAAAGGAAAAATAACAGAGGATATCAGAAACAAAAATATTTGGACAAGTGAGTTAATAAATTTAGCCTAATAAATGTAATAAAAGAAATATAGGAACGTATTACCAGTAATAAGATGGCATTAAGAAAACTAAGCAGAAAGTTTAGATGTGAAACATAAAATAGTTGAATTTAGAAATACAATAACTTAGGGAATAAATAAATACTTGGAGGACCAGATTTAGAAAAAGTCTTGAAAAGGGGGACAGATAAATAGGGAAAAAAATTTTAAGGCAATGTGAAAAAAAAAAAATGAAACTCGAACATTCAGGTAGATAATAGCTCAAAGAAGAGTGTAAAAAAAATGAAGAGGGGAAAAGATTTGAAAAAGTAATTGAGAATCCTAGCTCTCTGGGAGGCCAAGTCAAGCAGATCTTTTGAGCTCAAGAGTTCAAAACCAGCCTGAGCAAGAGCGAGACCCCGTCTCTACTAAAAAATAAAAAGAAATTAGCTGGACAACTAAAAATATATAGAAAAAAATTAGCCGGGCATGGTGGCTCATTCCTGTAGTCCCAGCTACTTGGGAGGCTGAGGCAGGAGGATCGCTTGAGCCCAGGAGTTTGAGGTTGCTGTGAGCTAGGCTGACGCCACGGCACACTAGCCAGGGTGACAGAGCGGGACTCTGCCTCACAAAAAAAAAAAAAAAAAGATAGAAAAAGTAATTGAGATCTGTTTTCCAGAATGAAAAGACTAACCTCAGATTTAAAGGACCCATAGAACACTACAAAAGAGAATGAGGAATATCCCATCTACACACACTAAAGTGAAATGTAAGAATAAGAACACAAATTCTAAAAAGCTTACAGAAAGAAAGAGCAGGCTATATAAAAGAGTTTGACATCAGTTTTTCAATAGCAAAACTGAATGCAATATAACTGGAATCTTATTTTTAACACATCAATGGAAAAGAACTTAAAACTTAGAATTTTATATCCAGCCAAATTATCATTCAAATAAGAGGAGATGATAAAATTTCTTTAGGAATGGAAGTGCTCTGACAATTTTTATAAAAAGGCCCATATTGAAAACAAATTGAGATTTATGAAGAAAACTTATTTCATAGGTTAGTAAAATTGATAGTTGTCTTTATAAATTACTGAGAGTAACAAGAGAAAATACCCTTAATAACTAGAAATTAAAAGTTAATATCATCATTAATGGGTTGGCAGAGGATGGCAAGATCAAAGGATGTGGGAGCATATTGAAGTTCTTGTCTTACAGAAGATATCTGTAGATAATGAATTTTTTTAAAAGGAGGCTTAAACCTAAGACCTGAAACTGTAAGACTATTAGAAGAAAACATAAGGGAAACACTCCAAGACATTGGTTTAGACAAAGAGTTTATGGCTAAGACCTTAAAAGCACAGGCAAAAGAAAACTATATTAAACTAAAAAGCTTCTGCACAGCAAAGCAAACATAAACAGAGAAGAGACAACCTGTCTCTTCAATAGTTTGATTATTTGCAAACTATTTACCTGACAAGGCACTCATATCCAGAATATACAAGGAATTCAATCAGCAGAAAAATCTTATCTCATTAAAAAGTGGGCAAAGGACATGAATAGACATTTCCCAAAAGAGGACATACAAATGGATAACAGGTATGTGAAAAAAGTGCTCAAAATAACAAATCATTAGAGAAATGTAAATCAAAATCACAATCAGCAGGGCCTGGTGGTGCATGCCTGTAGTCTCAGCTACTTGGAAGGCTAAGTTGGGAGGATTGCTTGAGCCCAGGGGTTTGAGGCTGCTATGATGACGCCTATAGATAGACACTCCGCACTCCAATCTGGACAACATAGTGCAACCCCATGTCTTAAAAAAAAAAAAAAAGACGACATCTCTCTCCAGTTTGAATGGCTGTTCTGTTGCAGTTGATGATTCTAATCGTACCATCTCTGCTGAAGACAATCCTATGAGCTCTACCATCTCCTGTAGCACAAAGAACAAAAGACATTACTCTGCCTCTCCCAACCTCTGGCCTTAGACAAGGATGCAGGTTTTAGTTCTCAAAAAGTGGAGGATGTTTTAAAGAGACAGAAAATATTTTTTCCGTTTTTTTTTCAGGCCATTCCTTCTGTTGCAGGTGGAGTGCTGGTGCACGTGGGTTTGAGAAAAATTTCTCCAAAGATTAGGATAGAAAGCAGAAATTTATTTTACTTTTTACTTTTCCCAAGGTGGGAAAAGGGCCAACATGATGAAAAAGGAGTAAGGGGGAAAGTGTGTTGGCAGAGAGAATCAAGATATTCAGGCTTTTTCTTTAGGAATTATAAAAAAGGGGTGAAGATGATTTATGGCTGTAGCTGAGTTAACAGGGTACTCTGAACCGTTGTATCGTTCCTTAGATATTTTCCTGTTATTTCAGCAAGGCTGCCCCTTTCAGTTATTAGCACAACACTGAAAGGATGACCCATAAAAGAAAAAAAAAATTGATGAATGACCGTAGTCAGAAGTTCTGCTCTTTAAAGATTACTGTTAAGATTATAAAATAGGCCGGGCGCGGTGGCTCACGCCTGTAATCCTAGCACTCTGGGAGGCTGAGGTGGGCAGATCGTTTGAGCTCAGGAGTTCGAGACCAGCCTGAGCAAGAGCGAGACCCCATCTCTACTAAAAATAGAAAGAAATTATATGGACAGCTAAAATATATATATATAGAAAAAATTAGCCGGGCATGGTGGTGCATGCCTGTAGTCCCAGCTACTCGGGAGGCTGAGACAGGAGGATCGCTTGAGCCCAGGAGTTTGAGGTTGCTGTGAGCTAGGCTGACGCCACGGCACTCACTCTAGCCTGGGCAACAGAGTGAGACTCTGTCTCAAAAAAAAAAAAAAAAAAAAAAAAAGATTATAAGATAGAGAGAGAAAAAGTTACTAAGTACCTATCCGATGAAGGACTTAAGTTCAGAATATATTTTTTCAAATTCTCAACATTCAGTAATTAGAAAACAACTCAATATGTTAAAATTGACAAAAGGCTTTAATAGATGTGACTCCAAAGAGGATACGTGGCAAATAAGCATGTAAAAAACTGGAATTTTGAACCATGTGCTAAACCTCTATGGGCCTTCTGGTTCTATAGGGGGATTTTAAAGTAACTTTTAGGTTCAAAGGAATTTTCTTTTTAAAGTGATTTCAGTTCTTTGTTTTGCTGCTCTTGCTCTTGGGAGATCCTGATCTTTGTAGCCCAGTGCCCTGGGTTCCCCACCACCCACCTGAATGCCTTTTCTGCCTGGCTGGTGGACAAGGTGGGCAGGCAGATGGTGTCTCAACTGGGGAATTATGAGCTGGCAAGAGGGCTGTTCTGGCCTGTGGCTAAGTCACCATTGAGAGTTCTTTCTTAGAGCCATATTTTTATAGACTGCTTTAAGGGGAAAACTAAATGGAATGGAAGCATCTGTAGTAGACCATTTGAAAATTTTCAGTTCTGAATTAGCAGCTGTCATTCATACAGCATTTGTATTAGAAGTGAGACTAACACTACCTAACAGAATAACTTGAAGATAGCTAAAATGTAGTGGGTTCCTTTGAAGGAATCTTCACCCAAGGCTGTAATGAGAATAGGCGTTCAAAATGGGTATTTGGAAAAGTGGTTTTTATGTAGGGAAAGGGAAATCTCAGATCAGTAATAGGGAGATAAGTTGAAAACGTCTCTGAGCCTACGAAAAGGCTTCTTTCCTAAACCATATGGAGGAATTAATGGGAGGGAGTGCTAGAAGATAGTCAAAACAACATTGTTACAGTGTGTCTTACATCCTACACATTACCTGCCTTAACTTGGCTTCAACTGATTGTGCTCAGTAGACCAAAAGGGATAATTCTACCACCTCTCCTCCTATTTTTTCATTCCTCTGAATGCACATTGGGGGAAACTTTAAAAAAGAATGTAAGAACAATTTAAAGGCTTTCCCAGTTAGTGACAAAGGGAAATGAATGATTCAGATGGTGAACAAATGGTAGTGGCTTTGTAAGGCATCTTTGAGTGAGAAATTAAAGACCGAATTGAGAGAAATGATTATTCAATTGTCTACAAGGTTTTATTTTTTATTTATGTATTTATTTATTTTGAGGCAGAGTCTCGCTCTGTTGCCTGGGCTAGAGTGAGTGCCATGGCGTCAGCCTAGCTCACAGCAACCTCAAACTCCTGGACTTAAGCAATCCTACTGCCTCAGCCTCTCGAGTAGCTGGGACTACAGGCATGCGCCACCATGCCCGGCTAATTTTTTCTATATATATCTTTAGTTGGCCAGATAATTTCTTTCTATTTTTAGCAGAGATGAGGTCTCGCTCTTGCTCAGGCTGGTCTCGAACTCCTGACCTCGAGCGATCCACCTGGCCTCCCAGAGTGCTAGGATTACAGGCGTGAGCCACCGCGCCCGGCCTATTGTCTACAAGGTTTTAAACATAAAACATTTTGAGTGATTTTAGGAATTTTTAAGGGTAATTTTGACTTGCATCTAATCCTTGAATAATTTACAATGCCACTACATCAAAATGTGGAACCAGATCTGGTTACATCAGACTTAAAGATTGACAGCATTCCAAAACGATTGAGTGCCTTGTTGAGAATTTCCTCTAGAGAGTTCAAAGGGTCCATTTGGGCCGGGCGCGGTGGCTCACGCCTGTAATCCTAGCACTCTGGGAGGCCGAGGCGGGTGGATCGCTCAAGGTCAGGAGTTCGAGACCAGCCTGAGTGAGACCCCGTCTCTACTAAAAATAGAAAGACATTATATGGACAACTAAAAAAAAAATCTATATAGAAAAAATTAGCCGGGCATGGTGGCGCATGCCTGTAGTCCCAGCTACTCGGGAGGCTGAGGCAGTAGGATCGCTTGAGCCGAGGAGTCTGAGGTTGCTGTGAGCTAAGCTGACGCCACGGCACTCACTCTAGCCTGGGCAACAAAGTGAGACTCTGTCTCAACAAAAAAAAAAAAAAAACAAAAAAAAAACAAAGGGTCCATTTGCATGCTTGTTTTTCTTTTCCCATTTTGACCTCTAAAATAAATTTCTAGAGGTAGAAAAATCATTTACCTCAAGATAATGCTCATGCTCCTTTTAAGGTGGTTTTTTTAGGCTTAAATAAATATGATAGTTTTTAATCTGTTTAGAATATGTAGGAGGACCTGAGACATTAGGATCTTTCCTTTTTGTGTAAATATTTAATAGTTCCTTTGATCAAAGCAATGGGTTGTAAACTCTGAGTGTTGCCAGTGTTTCTGGTAAAGGCAAGGGCAGAAAGTAAAATTACGAGGTATACTGTCCCCGTAGTATTCTGTCAAGCCATTTTTCTTTAATTATGTCCTGCAGTTATTTCATGTAATAAAATGTTTGTTGCTTGGCTGTTGGCATTTCAGGACAACTTGAGTAGAATATATTCTTTCCCCTTTTTTTAGAGCATACTTAAATGCTCATAAATTAGAGTGACAAACTTTTATGCTACTGTTTTTATTTTTTCCTTAGGATTCAAGGACGTATTCTGGACACAGTATATGTTTCTTATTGGAACATCACAGATTGTGATAGAGCTGTGGCAGCAGAATCAGAAAAGAAGGGTATCCCAGAGAGAGACACGATTTGATAGGGAAAGCCTCTGGCTCTCACACATCTTCCTATATCCAACTGATTCTTGGTCCAAGGGCAATATTTATTATATTCCGAGGCCAAATGTAAAACAGTATTCATCTATTTTTAAATTGTCAGTAACTCTTTTAACTTCTAAATGTAACTATATTAGAATTTTGAAAACCTTATAATTGTTTTGGAGAATTTCTAAGTTTCATTAGAAAATTTCCTTTGCTTACATTTAGATATCTTCTTATATCCCTCTGGCAGTATTTGTTTAAAATATGATTCTGAGAATCAGAATGTACCTACTTAATTCTTTAAGTTCTTTGTTTGAAATTATTGCTCCTCTTAGAGATAGATAAATGCCTTACTAGATTAAATCGGTATAAATTACTTTGGCAAGATTTACAAATATAAGGTGATTAGAAAAGGAACTGAACTTTAGATGATTTTGATGACTGTTGTTTAGGAAACAGTGCTGCTGAAGCACCCTTTCAGTACTGTGAAACAAGAACAGCAGAGAAAATGGATTGAAGAATTGAATAAGCAAATAGAAGATGACCGGCAAAGAAAAATAGAGGAAAAAATTATATATTCAAAGGTAACTTATGAGGTTTAATGTCTGTAAAATAAAAAAATAATAATTTCAAAGTCTGTAACCATATTAACCTAGAGGTATTCTGAAACTGCTTGACAAGACCAGAGTATTCAAATTATTCCACATTTGCCCGTGGGAACCTGTTTTCATTGAATGCATTTAATGTGATTTTGCATTGCTGCTTTTAACTAACTTTTTAGAAATTTCCTGATTCTTTGAATTTCTCATTTTTTCCATGCTAGTTATCTGAATGCAGAAGGAATCAAAACAATACAATTTTGTTAATTTTTATGATTCTTGTTCTGGTTTTGAGTGATTTTTAGAAATTATGTTTGTTATTTAGGATTTTATGTGAGAATAACTGGAAAAATTCTTAGCAATTCTTATTTGTCTTAATTAGGGTGAGGAACATGACAGATGGGCAATGCATTTTGATTCATTAAAGGGTTATCCTGGTTCTCAGTCTCAACTGTCCTCTCGATCAACACACAAACAACCAGAGTACTTCTGCGTCTCTCCTGACACTCAGGAGCTGGCTGATACCAGCAGTGTTTTTACACCTACAACTGGGAGCCAGGTTGAACCCTCAGAGGAGGAGCATATAGCAAAACCTGTTAGAGATGTGGTTATGGTAGACAATCAGAGAACAAAGTAAGTTCATTCTTATGTATTTATTGGTTTTTAAGAAAATCTTCGTGGTTTGATAGGACTCTTAGTCTAATTGGTTTCAGATATGGCATTTTTCTTTGAAATAGAATGGTTAGTAGATTTATCCAAAGCAAAAATGATTTAGCTTGTTGAACCTACCTTTTTGGGATTTATTGAATAGCTAATGTATGTATCTTGCCAGCTTTCTCCGTTCTATGACTGCTCTCTTGGACCCAGCTCAGATTGAGGAACGAGACAGACGTCGACAAAAACAGTTAGAACATCAGGTATTGCATTGTAAAACATTGTTATTTGCCTTAATAGGTAATATTTATGGCCAACATATACCTAAGTGAATGGAAATTAAAATTCTGATCTAAACTTACAGCACAGGTCCTGTCCAGTCCTGTGATGAATCTAATCCCTGCCCCATCTGCATTGTGCTACTAGAATTATGCTTATGCTGAGAACTAGACAATGTCACATACTATAGCCACCTGCCTTCTAATAGACAAAGTCTTTAATATATAAGTTGTATAAATTTGTACTGTCTCGGGTTAGTATTGGATGTTTTTTCATCAATTTCTTTTTTCTGAGTTCTGTTCAGGATGAGAATTATAAATAGTTCTTTGAAAGAAAACTATAGGGGGTTGAAGTAAAATTATGATTAAGAAATCTAGCAGATTAATATAAGCAAGGCTAAGATTAAAACTCCAATTTTAATCTAATACTAAAGGGACTTAAACGTCTGAATGATTCTTTAAAACCTTTGTTATTTGATGAATTTGGCATAATGTTACCCTTAGTTCAGTGAGCAGACATAGAGCAGCTGCTATTTACCAGGCACTATGCTAAGCACTGAACTTACTTCTTCAGTTGTTTTTCTGTCATTTCTCCTAACAGCCCTCCTGGAATTGAAGAAAAAGCATGTATTTAAAAGTTTCAAATAGGAAGTTAAAAGAGAGAGAGAAAGAAAAAGCATGCAGAACTTGACACAGGACAAGTGGGAGATGGCAGAAATGCATAGGAAATTTGACATTTCACTTCACTCATATACATAATACTTTCTGTATACCGATAAAATTTATTTTTGTTTTTTGTTTTTTTGTTTTTTTTGGAGACTGGGTCTTGCTTTGTTGCCTGGGATAGAGTGCAGTGGTGTCATCATAGCTCACTGCAACCTCACACTCCTGGGCTGAAGCAATTCTCCTGCCTCGGTCGCCTCAGTCTCTCAAGTAGCTGGGACTACAGGTATGTGCCATGGTCCCTGGCTTATTTTTCTATTTTTTTGTAAAGGCGGGGGTCTTGCTCTTGCTCGGGTTGGTCTAGAACTCCCGACCTCAAGTGATCCTCCTGCCTCGCAAAGTGCTAGGATTACAGGCATGAGCCACCATGCCTGGCCATGATATAAAACTTTTATTTATTTTTTTAATTTCAATTTTATTTTTTGTAGAGACAGGGTCTTGCTATGTTGCCTAGGCTGGTCTAAAACTTCTGGCCTCAAGTGATCCTCTTGCCTCAGCCTCTCAAAGTGCTGGGATTACAGACTTGAGCCACGGTGCTGAGCCTGATAAAACTTATTTTATTCTACAGTCACCGAACAAATGGTTCGTGGATTCTTATTTGTGACAATGATTTATGTGATTGTTTATGACTAGAAAGCCATCACTGCTCAGGTAGAAGAGAAGCGCAGAAAGAAGCAACAGGAAGAAGAACAAAGAAAGAAGGAAGAACAAGAAGAGGAGCGTCGCTTAGCACGAGAACGAGAAGAGATGCAGAAACAGTATGAAGAAGACATACTTAGGCAAAAGCAAAAGGAAGTAGGTATTTATATTCTAACTTTTAACATTTTAGAATAAAAATGGATATGTTTTTAAAGGAAAAATAACCAGAAGCTGAACATTTCTATGTATTTTGAAATTATGAAGCTATATGTGGAAACATTAAACCCCTGTGGTGAAGAAAGTTAGGAAAGTAAGAGAGAAGCTTGAGGTTTTATTTCACATTATATAGCTCACAAATGCTATACTGCTTTGGCTTTTTCTTTCTGCTAAAGGATGAGGTCAAGATAAGTTATCATAGGACAAAGCAAAAGCTACCCATATGCTTGATTTTTATCTACTAGATACAAGGGGTTATCTATGCTTCATTTCTAAGCAATTATTAGTGTAATTTTTCTAGTTAAGAGAAATGATTGGCCTTTCACTTGCAAACAGGTGCACATATTTGCAGAATGACTGGCGGGGAATGATGATACAATTTGTGGTCGTGTTAGATGTTTCCTATGTGCTAAATGGCCTTTGATAAAAGAGTAGATATCTGGTTGGCTGGAAGAACCCCTATATTAAGTGGTGCAGACAAGTTGAGTATGGTGATGTCAAGTGCCATGTTTGAGCTGACCTGACAGAGACATTCAGCTGCTAAAGATTTAAAGGTTTAAAGAGTAGAGCACAGGTTCTGCATTTTCTTGCCTTTTCCCAGTTGGCAGCCTTTAGTCCAAAAGTGGCTGATAAAGGGAAACATGGTCTGGGTTCCAATTTCCTTGAGTTGAATAGGCTGAGCCAGCTACTCCATGTGGCAACCATATACATGAGGAAATCAAAGTATTATCATTTGCTTGAACTGTAAGAAGTGGCTACAAACCTTGTGTTTTACCTTAACATTTATTTTTAAACTCAATAGAATTATGATAGAATTGACCATCAGTTTTTGTTTTTTTTTTTTTTTTTTTTGAGACAGAGTCTCACTCTGTTGCCCAGGCTAGAGTGAGTGCCGTGGCATCAGCCTAGCTCACAGCAACCTCAAACTCCTGGGCTCAAGCGATCCTCCTGTCTCAGCCTCCCGAGTAGCTGGGACTACAGGCATGCGCCACCATGCCCGGCTAATTTTTTCTATATATATTTTTAGCTGTCCATATAATTTCTTTCTATTTTTAGTAGAGATGGGGTCTCGCTCTTGCTCAGGCTGGTCTCGAACTCCTGAGCTCAAACGATCCGCCCACCTCGGCCTCCCAGAGTGCTAGGATTACAGGCGTGAGCCACCGCGCCCGGCCGACCATCAGTTTTTGATAACTTTATTAGTATAAATTTGAAATGGATAAAGAGAGTTCTCTCATATTTGTGATTTAATGTAGCTGTAGAAAAAGATGTTAAAATGTCAGCTTCAAAAGGGCAGGAACTTTGTCCTGTTGACTGTTCTACCTCTAGTATCTAGACCAGTATCTGACAGACAGGAGAAGCTTAGAAAATATTTACTGAGAGAATAGTCAAGTCTGTGTTTACTAATTGTATTTAATAACTGTGTACATGTTGTTATTGATAGGAAATTATGACTCTCAAGACAAATGAGATTTTCCAGACAATGCAGCGAGCACAGGAACTGGCACAGAGACTAAAACAAGAACAGAGAATCCGAGAATTGGCTCAAAAGGGACATGACACTTCTAGATTGATTAAAAACCTTGGTGGTAAGCGCTTAACCAAAATTTTATTTATAGTATTTTTTGAAGATGATTTTTAAAAATTGTTTTTTTTTTTTTTTTGAGACAGCCTCACTCTGTCATCTGGGCTAGAGTGCAGTGCCATCGTCATAGCTCACTGCAACCTCAAACTCCTGGGCTCAAGCAATCTTCCTGCTTCAGCCTCCCTAGTAGCTGGGACTATAGGCACACACCATGATGCCTGGCTCATTTTTCTGTTTTTAGGAGAGACGGGGTCTCGCTTTTCCTCGGGCTGGCCTCAAACTCCTGAGCTCAAACAATCCACCCGCCTCGGCCTCCCAGAGTGCTAGGATTACAGGTGTGAGCCACCACACCTGGCCAATAGTTGTCTATTTTATACCTTTAATACATGTATTAACTAAATATTTTTAGAGGAATTTTAGACTTTAAATAATGTAACTTTAGAAATGTTTATTTGGAAAATTGCTTTAAAAGTAGAACTAAATAAGGTTATACTTTCTGCTATCTTTTCACATTTTATGTGTTGCTCACAATAACCCTGTGACATAGGTAAAATGTATACTTTTGTGCCCATTTTTATAAAGAAAAAAATAAGTGATCTCCCTAAATTTAGGAAGGGATAAGAATGTTGGTAACCTCTTGTAAGAAAATTTAGGTTAGCTCTTCTAAATTTTTATTACCATGTTCATTCTGATTAAACTAAAAGTCTTGTGAATATTTCAGTTGCTGCTATATAAAATTTCTATTAATATTCCTTAATGTCATTTTTATCAGATAATTTATTTCTCATTGTCAGTTGATACAATACAAGTGGAATATAATACATCCACTAACAACATTTCAAATTCAAGACATGAATCTGATGAAGTCAGTGGTGAACTGAATACATATATCAATTCTGCAGTTTCTCGTAAGAAGGATACTGGTGTACAAACAGGTATTTGTATAGAAATTGTGATTTAAAATTTACTTAAAATTAAAGTCACAAATAAAGCAATTAAAATTAAGTTAAAGTTTAAAAATTAAAGAAATTTGAGGTTTTCAGTAAGATTGAGTTAGAAAATAAAGGGGTAATAGCTGTGTTGAGATGTTACATACCATAAATTTGTCCTTTAAAAAAGTACAGTTCAGTGTTTTTTGGTATGTTCAGAGTTGTGTAACCATCACCAGAATTTTAGGACATTTTCATCACTTTAAAAGGAAACCTATTAGCAGTCCCCTCTCTCCAGTTCACTTTCTGTCTTTGAATATTTGCCTGTTCTGGACATTTCGTCTAGTTGGAATCATACCATATGTGGTCTTTTGTGACTGGCTTCTGTCACTTAGCATAGTGTTTTAAGGTTCATATGTTGTAGCATGTTTTGGTACTGCATATCTTTTTATCACTGAATTTTCCATTGTATGGATATTCCACATTTGCTTCATTCATGAGTTGATGGGCATTTGGGTTATTTGTACCTTTTGGCTATTATGAATATGCTATGAACATTCATGCACAAGTTTTTGCATGGACATGTATGTTTTTAGTACTTTAGAGAGAAGAGAATTGCTAATTCATATGATAAATATGGTTAGCAGTTTGAGGAACTACCCAACAGTTCTCCAGAGCAGCTGTACCATTTTACATTCCTACCAGCAATGTATGAGGGTTCTGATTTCTCGGTATCCTTGCCATACTTGTTATTCTAGTGGCTGTGAAGTAGTATCTTATGATGTGGTTTTGATTTGAATTTCCCCAGTGACTGATGATATTGAGCATCTTTTAATGTGTTGGTTTTAAATTTTTAAATAGGTAATAAGTTAATACCTATGTTGGGTATTATCATAGGTCTCCATGATCATGAGGCCCTTCAGCCTTTCAGCCCTCCACCTGCCTTGGAAATTTTTTTTTAAAAATAACTTCTAGGAAATCTTTTATACTTTTTAAACTAGTTACAAGTGGACTCTTCTGTTAGTCCTTGGGCATTCCATGGCAACTTAAAAAGAGACAAAAACCAATTTGGTTGGCCATAAGTTAGGAGATGATATTGTCTAAGCCACTCTGGAGTTGGGTAGCCTCAGACACAAAATGTTTTAAGGAAATCCTTTTCCTAACAGTACTGTATTCTGCCAATTAATTTTAGACTCTAATACAGTACCAAGTTAGCTGCATGGTATGATGTTAGATGGTGTTAGTGATTGTGTGGCATTGTGGGTATACTCAGTGCTACTGAAATGTATGCTCAAAAATGGTTAAGATGGAAGTTTTTGTGAAATTGGAACCTTTGTGCACTGTTTGTGGAAATGTAAATTGGTGCAGCTGCTATAGAAGACAATATGGCAGGTCCTCAAAAGATTAAAAATAGAATTACCATATGATCTACCAATTCCACTTCTGGGTATATATCTCAAAAACTGAAAGGAAGGCCTCAACTAGATATTTGGACACCTCTGTTATGCACAGCAGCATTGTTTATAATAGCCAAAATGTGGAAGCCACCAGTTCATGGTCAGATGAATGGATAAATAAAATGTGGTATACACACAATGGTTCAGCATTTAAAAAGGGAATTCTGACACATGCCACAACATGGATGAACCTTGAGGACATTATCCTGGGTAAGTCAATCACAAAAAGGTAAATGTGACTCCATTTATGTGAGGTATTTAGAATAGAAAATTCATAGAAACAGAAGATAGAATGGTGGTTGCTATCAGCTGGGAAGGGGAAATGGGGAATTGTTCTTTAATGGGCATAGAGTTTTAGTTTTGAAAACTTAAAAGAAAAGCAGTCTTAGAGGGCAGTAACTAATAAAATTATTGGTTAAAATGGTAAGTCTTGTTATATTGTATAATACTTTTAAATGAATCATCTGAAACTTTTTTTTTAGATGACTTAAATACAGGAATAGTCACCAATGCAGAATCACATTGTGGATCATTAACAGGGAGGGAAATCATAAATTGCTCATCTCCCGGGATTTCAGCAGAATTTAGTGGAGAGTTTAACTCTAAGAAAAACAAGCAAGAAATAAGTCAGGGTAAAGGAGCTAACTTAGAAAAAGAAAATAGTTGGTATAATGACCAGTGTAATCAGTTTGCAAGAACAGAGAAACAAACAAAACACATGAAGAAATGCCATCAAAGGCCTGATTGGAATATAAATAAGCCACTCAAAAGGTATATTCCAGCATCAGAAAAGTACCCTAAACAGCTTCAAAAGCAGAGAGAAGAAAAAAAAGTAAGAAGGCGGATGGAACTGCTTCATTTGGTAGAAAGAAATAATCCTGGACACCTCTCTCAAAATAGAGGCACGTCACCAGAAGATTTTCATTCATCTCATCAAGAAACTGAGTCAAAGTTCAGGTGGCATCTAGTCAAAAAGGTAAAACTCTTCTGTCTTTAAAAAGATATGCTTAAGTGTAGGTATTGATGTTTCTAGATTCAAAACAGTGTTCCCCACATGCATGTTTTGATAAGGCTGTTTACACAAGAGTTTAACAGAAATTTGCTTTAGTTTGTGTTAGGGGTCAGCATACTCTACAGCCTATGGGCAAATCCACTCTGCTGTCTGCTTTTGTAAATAAAGTTTAGTAGGAACACAGCCACGCTCATTGTCTATGGCTGGCTTCATTTTACAGCAGAGTTGGGGAGTAGAATAGAAATCGTATTGCTCAGAAAGCTGAGAACATTTACTATGTAGTACAGAAAAAGTTTACACTTGAACAACTTCTGTAGGATGAATGCTACTCTATTCAAATACCCATTTAAAACGCTTGTTGATATAGTCAGTCCAGAAGACAATTTGGGAGATTGGTACTTACTGGATTAGTCTAACTGGAAAAATAAAAAAATCTCTGCTCCATTGGGCATTGTTACTCAAATATTACCCTCGGATTATTTCAACAAGTAACCACTAAAAATATTTGTGGGGACATATAGAAATGCTATGGATTTTTTTCTGCATTTATTTATCCATCTTTTAGGAAGAAGAGCCTCTGAAAATTAATTCATGCAGCAAGGAAAGGTATGTTATTTAACAGATTAATTCCATAGCCAGTTGTCATTTTCTGTGTGGGACAGAAATAGCACAAAACACCTACTCAATATGATCTTAGCCTGGGCAACAGGGACCCTGTCTCTTGAAAAAAAAAATTTTTTTTTAACCCTCAAAATCTAAGTGATATTAGGCACATACATATATGAAGACAGTAATAGGAAAAGATATGGCTTCCAGGTGAGAGGTTTAAAGAATAGGGTGGCACTTTCACTGGAGTTGGACTGAGCCTGGGCAGCAATGTGGGCAAGTTTCCATTATCTCCATACTTAGCTAAGCCGTTTTGATTTTCCAGGTATGTCAACAGTGGAATAGGCATTTTGATTGGATGGGGGGTGGGGTGGGAAATGACTGATAGGACAGTGAGAAGTTAATAATGGCAGATTTAGAACCATTAGAATTTTTATTCTTTTGTACATGAACCAGCTGGTTTAGAGTTATCTCAGAATGGGGGCCTAAAAAGCAAGTTTACTTCAGATGATTTTATGGTGAATTATCTAAGGAGCAGTATTAGGCTCAAATTAAGCCAGCCAAGCACTGATCCTCAGGATCTAGTTATTTAATTCCCCCTTGTACTAGAGTACATATATCTTAGCTAGTGCTAGTAAAAACACAAATTAATCTCTTTCTATTTTATGGAGTTATTGTAGAACTTCCTTGAGATGTTAGAGGTACATTTAAAATAAATTAAAATGTGATTAAAGAGATATTTTTGAATTAAAGCTTCAGTCTATAATTGTTTTGTTTTGTAAATAGGTCTCAGTCATCACCAGTTCCAGCAGTGAAAAACAGAACCCAACAAACTCAGACTAATCCTTTACACTTACCACTAAAAAACAGTACCTTTGAAAGAGAGAATCCAGTCTCAGGAGGTAGTGAAACGGAATTATCACCGGGAATTTCTGAACCATCCCATTTTATTCCCTATGTCCGAACAAATGAGATCTATTATCTTGATCCAGATGCACCATTGTCTGGGCCTTCAACACAGGACCCTCAGTACCAGAATTTACAAGGTAAGTGTATATAAGTATTGTTACTGTAAAAAAAAAAATCGAAGATCAGTGTGAACTCCCAACTCCTAAATTTAACTTCCAAATTAGTCATTTCTGCCCTTTGTTCTAGAAAGTCTTACTAAGGGTTGCCCTACTAAGAGTTGCCCCTGGAGAGGTGGAAATAATTCCTGAAATGTTGCTTAGTACTTTCCTGGGATACGAATTTATTAGTGAACCCTTAGAGTACTACAGTATACAGCTATATCATTATTAATGTATTTGACTTTTGTCACTTTCATCTGGCTTCAGACTGTGACCAGGAACAGCAGCAGTTATTTGACTGTGACCATGTCAGGGATCCCCTTCTTAATCCTAACTTGGTGAGAAACAGGGATCGACAGCAAGCAATCCTTAAGGGACTTTCAGAACTGAGACAGGTAAATAACCTTTTCACCAAGTGTATATGTGACTGTTCTTTTTGTAAGGGAGAATTGAATGGCTAAGTATTTTATGTGGCTTTACTGCAGCCCAGTTTTTAAGGAAAAAAATGGGACTTTCCTTGGATTTGTTTTCCCATTACCATCTTTAAGAATATTTTCCAATATGACATCATGAGACAGTTCTAATATTAAGACAATTTTATTGAGTAAAAAATGCATACATTTGAATGGTAAAACATGATCAATAAGACCCTAAAACCAAAGACAAAAAATACACAATTATGCTTTAATAAATTCTCAGCAAATAGCCCATGCTTTTTAAAAAATGTGTTGCCAGTGTTTAGAACAGAACATTGACATCTGTCCCAAAGAATAATATAATTCAGTGTGAAATTATATGTATAACCTTACCAGACTACTTTTTCTCCCAGACCAGTTGTGACTTCTCATTATCTTAGTCTCATATTACAACAAGTAAACATTATAACTTTGCTCCAAAGCTATAACCTATCCCCTGGACTTTAATGCTTGCAAAATTGGTTCTACAGGCAGTTTTGATTTGTTTATATACTTTTTATTTGGGAAAAATAAGTTGTGCTGTTAGAGGGAGTGCCCTTTCCCACATTCAGTCATTTACCAACTTTCTGTATTTTACAATGTTGGTTCAGATATTGCTTACCCCATTCTTTCCCTCTATAATAGAGCTAGAAAATCAGTCCACTTTGGCCCATTTACTCATGTGAAGACAAACCAATAACAGGGTTATTAAGAAAGTAATAAAGTGTCCTTAGTTTTTTAAATGTTAACCGTGGTTAAGTAAACTTGAGAGTTTTATATAGTTTAGCCTTAGTAACTAACTCACACAGTAAAGATTTGACGCAAATTTTCCTTTACAGTGAACAAGGTGTTTTTTTACTTCTAGCTTAACGGAAAAAAAGTTGTGAGGGAAAGAGTGGTGTGTACATTTGCCCACCGATACAGTACCCAGTCTTATTTCAGCAGGGCCCTTGTTTTAGACACTAAGGTTAGAGTGCAGTCAAGATAACCATTTTAAGAGCACTTGGGGGGTGGGGATAAGGGAGGATTTTATCTTATTATCATAGTTATGAAATTATGAAAAGTCATCCCTATTGGTTTTTATCCTAAAAATATAATCTTACAAATATGTAATAGTTACATAGTATCCAAATGTTTAGTGTAAGAATTACTGAAAAATTTTTTGAGTAAAAATTTAATATGATAAAGATACTCTATCCTATCCTGAGCTACTTATGTAATATTTTCCAAGTACATATAATTCTAGATTAACAGGACAGGAATATGTAATATAGGAGTCATTTGCAAGTTGGCTTGCACAGCTTACTAACGTATCAATGTGATTTCAGGGCCTTCTCCAGAAGCAAAAGGAGTTGGAAACTAATTTCATGCCTTTAGCTGCAAATCAAGAAGAGAATTTTAGTTCTTCGTTTTAAATGTAGAAAACCAAATCCTTAACATTTGATTTGTGTCTTCCAAATTATAAAATGTGTTCATGGCTCGACTGGATTTTTCAAATAGCCTAGATTTATTTTTTAAATGCTCATTAAAAACTTGTACATTACATATAAGTGCTGTACTTTTAAAATATAATAAATAATTTTTTGTAAAAGCTTAGTAAAAAAAATTTTTCTGCTGTGTCACAATCTGAGTATTTAAGCCCTATAATAACACTTTCTACTTACCTTATTATAGGCTGGAGTTACTGACCTATTAATGTTCTTCCATACTTTTTATGGAACTTACTAACTGAAGTACCACTCATGCATTTTGTTCTACCAGAAGTACTTTTGAGGTACCAAAGGTCTGTCTGACTTACCAACATATGTAGACTAATTTTTTACTAAAATTCATCTTAGGCGCTGGTGGAAATTTTTTTCTTTCTCTAAATCCTGTTTTTATGACAAGCTAGTAAGGAAAGGCAGTTGTTAGATTTCCACCATATAATTTCAAGTATAGCACTAACGTGCTTAAATGCTAATTACTACTACTGAGACCACCTCAGAAATGTATTTCCATTTTTCTAAGACTACCAGTTTAAAATCTAAAGTTTGTCCATTGCCTTTGATAAACAGAAACCTATCATCTTTTGAAATATAAACATAAATTTGGTTAAATCAAAGATCACACAAAGCACTGAAAATTATCAAATATTCTCAAAAAGTTATCAGAATTTTAGTGACAGGCAGTTTTTACATGGCTAAGCCTAAAGATAAAAAATAATGCTGCTTGATAGTGAGTCCTGTGTACATAGTTTCTATTACCTAAATGAAACTGCTTTGTTAGATAAATCTTCAGGTATTGAGCCAAAATCCTGTAAATATTTATTAACATCATTGGCTTATACCTGTGTAAAAACACTATATAAAAGCTTAAATCAAAATAAATACAATAGCTGAAATTCATTTCAGCAAAAGTAGTTTTGTATCATCTGACATTAGAGGAAGAAAAAGCCATTGCTCTTTACCATCCTTCTGCAAACATCTGGTTTTACATATAAAACAGGCTTCAATTTGAAGCTCAAGTACAAGCCCAAGTACAGGTGACATACAAATGTAAAACTTAAAAGTGCCAACATGAGATAATTCAAGTACAATATATGTTAAAAATATATATATATTTATTTCAATTTTTAGATGCTTCAACTGTTACAGGCCATCATGATTTAAATAAGAGAAAAAAAAACATTTGGGAAAAGGACAAGAAACCTTTTTTTAGAGAATGAAATACAAATTGTTAATTCACTTTTAAGAAACAGAAAAAGTCCACAACAACCTATTAAAAAAAAGTTACTGTAATTATTTCTCTTTTGAATATGGCCTGGAAGAATCACTTTTTCCCCAACTTAATGGAGATGGAGACTTATCTGTATCCAAGCTTTGAGTATAAGCAGATAAAAAGTAATTTTCATTTTCTTGAGACTGACTTGATGAAAGGGCATATGGTGTCCCCAAAAATGTCTGATGAGTGAGAACATTAAGATGACTAAACTGATGGGACATATTTAATTGACTGTGATAAAACTGAAAGTTGCTATACAAATCTTGTTCTGTTGAATTGCTGTTCTCTCCTTCAGCACCTACTATATGAATAGGCGCTCTCTCTTCAGAATCAACTTGGTAAGTCTTATCTTCTAATAAACTGTTTTGCACGTCAAGAGACGACTGTAAATCAATTTGAATATTCGTTTTTTGATCTGTTCCACGTGATCCTTTGGTCTCTTTCGCCAATATTTCTGAATGAAAATTGCTGTATACTTCTATTTGTGAGATTTCATCCCCTGAATCCAGAGACATATCCTCTTCATCCTTTTCATCGTTTTCTAAAAGAGCTACATTTAAAAAACAAAAAGTCCTCCTCTATTGAAATACACAATTTGTTTAAGTTTGAAAATTATACACTACTCACACAATATAACGCGTCAGGGTCTGCAAGTCCACAATCCCTTAAAGCTTGGTCTTCTGCCACAAGTTCACTTAGTCACAACACTCACACTAGGTGTGAATGTCCAGATAATCCGATGCTAAAAGCTTCTGCGAAATGTGTTCACGTTTAATGTTGGGAAATCCCAACTCCCAGCTCCAAAGGGGTTAATGTCAAAACAGCATCTAAAGTTATACGGTAATTCAGTATTTGACAAGACAAATATGAAATAAAATTTGACATCTAGCTTCACTGGATTACTAAACTGCTTTATCATATGTTTGATCATCTCTGCTTTTCAATCAAAAACAAAAGTGTATTTTTCATTTTACATAAAACCTGGAATCAGCAGAGGTCATCTCAGAAAAGACTAAAGCTATGATAGCCCTGTCTGGTAATTAAATTGCCTTATATATTTGGGGAGATTTAGTAGCCCTATCTCCATATCTGGTTTTCTACTTTTTTCTTAATATGACCCCTTTGTTGACAACAGCAGCCAATAATGCTTCCATACTCTCAAAGAGAAAATGCATACTCCGTAGTATGTACTGTCTATAGTACAGACAGAAATGCATAATCTATAGTAACTAACAAACTTGTATTGACTACAGTATAATAAATGAGGAACTCTTGTGCATGCTAAGTACTAAGAATAAATCTCTTGAAACATTTTCCCTAAGGCTATTTACACTGAGGTGAGTGGCTTCAAAATAGGCCATTTCATTATTTCAAAATAGCAAAACCATTGCTCTTTTTCTCTATGCCCTAAAGAAAATGAAAACTACTGAAAAGTTACCTGACTGCGACTCAAGAGTCTCATTAGCACCAGGCAGTGGAAGGTTTTCTTCTGTGACTGAGTTGTGATAGCCCACAAGATTTTTAAAATTTTGCATAAAGTCTTCAGCAGTTGCAACCACTATTCCATTCTCTGTGTAACTGGAAAGCATCTTGACGTTCTTCTCTTAAAAAAAAAAAAAAAAAAAATTCATGTATAAAGCACTGAAAATATGCATGGGTAAATAACAATGCCTGCCCCCCAGCCCTCATAAATCCTTTCTTCTACATTTTCAGATCATAGCTTAACAGTCAACACCCACCACAGCCCCACAAAATCCTTTTGTCCACATTCCTATATTCATAGTATAAAGCTTAGAGTGCTCTCTTTACCTGTTAAAAAGACTATGTGTCGTTGCTGTATGTTCTGAGCCTGAAGTCTGATAAGGCAATCCAATTCTGGAGCATTTCGAGTTTGTGAATCACAGTGGTGGTATGACAAAATTTCAACCAGATGTTTCTTCTGATAGACATTCAGAAGTGTCAACAGACTTAGAGCTTTAGCATTCAATCTGTGAAGTTATTAAGCAGTTCAGTATCTGGGTCTGCACTTTTGAAATTTAGTATGGAAATTTTTGCTAGGAATTAAAACCCTAATGTCTCAATTAAGGCTACAAATGACAACTGCACTGCTTTAGACCGTTGCCTGATGCAGGGGTGATTTTTAGGAGAGAGGATGAGCAAAAATTATGTGACCACATTAAGTCCAGTGGTTTCTTGGTGCAAGGCCTGAGGGCCAGCTATTTAGCTTAGGCTTAAGTCTCAATCATTCTACTTACAAAATAATAAATTATAGTTACTTTTAGCTTTACTAACTTACCAACTTTAAGGAAGGACTCAGGACCAAAAAAAAGTATATTTTTCCTTCAAAAAGTATAATACATGGCTCTGAGCTATTTCTCTATACTGCAAGGCAGGGCAACAACTGAAGAAATCAGTGGTGGTTGTCAGAAAGATGAGGTTACTAATAACTCTAGACAAGCCACACCTTTGGGTCTCAGTGTTTGTTCTCTGAGTAAGACTTACCCTAAGCCTACTTCACAGGCTTTGAAGATGAACAAGTTTAAAAAAGTGAATTGCTACAAAAAGTTTAACACTTTAAAATTATTTAAGACTGAATTTTCTGAAGAGTATGCCATGGAATATTAATAGGTATTTCAAGAAATAAGTTTTATGGTCTAAATTTAGGAAATGCTGATTGACACAATATAAAACAAAATTCTTAACTAGAGTTTCTCAGATCCTTTAATGGGTAAGCACATTTTATGGGCTCTACTAGTAGAGTCTGAAACTCATCTGATTACATTTAGTCATTTGTGTAATCTCTCAAGTGATTAGTGCTCCAAGGACCTCACTTTGAGGAGTGACTTCTAGGCATGTTAGAAATTACATGAATGAATGTCCTAACAATAAATCCTCATATGGTCAAGATTAACCCTTGTCCAAAAATGCGACTTTATTAGCTACTTAAGGTAGTCCTCAACTGGGAGAAGACGTGACCTAACTGGCATATACAGTTCAATTTAGAGAAAAAAAAGCTAATCATTACACAGGTTGATTATTCTAAACCCACAAGTGGCAAAGATTAAACTAATTTTACCTATACATATAACTAGAAATTTCAACAAACTTCTAATTAAACAAGAATACTGTTTGCTCTTACAAAGGCTAGAGTAATTCAGTGTCTGTACTCCCTTATGGCTGGCTACAGACATCTGTGAAAACTGAGGAACATCCATAATCTACAAATATGGGAAAAGAAAGAAATCTTGTGAGCACAATGTTAAAAATCAATAACCATTATGTAGTTAATTTTCCAAATCTTACCTGCCTAGTTCCTTTAGTTTTTTCTGAAATTTACAGTGGACTTTCCATTGCCATTTTCCTTCTGGAGTACTAAGTTCTTCAAGGAATGTCAAAAAATTTTTAAGGTTCTCTGTTAGAGATAATGAAGTTCATTTTTAATTCAATAAATAACAGTTACTCCACAAGTGAATTATGGAAGAAGTGCTTGTTCATATTATGTAGAAACACCTACTCTCCTATGTATTATTTTCATTTCTCTTCTTTCCCTTCTAAGGGAGTAAGAGCTACATATCCCTAAAGCTCAAAGAACATAACCTCTATACATAAAAAAGTTGATGACAATGATGACAATAACAAACCAGAGGTGATCCAACTGCAGCAGGTGCAGAGAGACTTAACACCAGATTTAGAGGAAATGATTTATAAGACTAAGAAAATGGGAAAGAAATCTGAGGTAAGAAAAGCTAAGGAAAAGATTGAAATGTAGTAGTTATCTGGCAATGGCAGAATATGTGGACAATACATTAAAAAGTGTAAGAGTCAGGAGAGAAGTTTCATGCTTAAAAGAACACATCATCTTACCAATTGTGACAACCTCTGGATTTAGAATTGATTCATCAGACACGATAAAACCACCAGATACAAATAATTCATTGTATGTATGATTTTTAACATCATCCAGGCTATCAACACCAGCAAAACTAACAGAGGGGAGCTTCTTTAAAGTCACCAAGCCAGGTACCTGTTTAAATACCAAAATAAAAATAGAAATAAGGAAGGATAAGGGAATGAAATGATAGACTTAAGTGTGAAGTAACCTATAGGAAAAGTCTAACAAAATGCATTATGGCTCACCTATCTATATTTAGTGCGTTGCCTCTGGAAAGCCGCACACAAAAGTAATATTCCCAACATAATTTCTCAATATATAAACCAGTATTTATATACTGGGACCTACAATGAACAGAACACTAAGGAAAAGGAGCTGATAATAGACCAGAAAACACAAAATGGACAAATGTCCTAACTTGTCTGTAATGGGATACTGCAACAGTCAGCAAAGGCTTAAAAGACCAGCAGGACCTCGTGAGAAAGGCTCCTAAGATGAGCCAAGTACCTCCAAATCTAAGGGAAAAGGGGGATAGTTTGGCACAAAAAGGTTTTGCCTGGGACATACAAATGAAGAAGAGAACAATATAAAAGTCAGCAGACCTGCTGGCATTCAAGGATTCAGTACTTTTATTAGTCTTAACTATTTGAGTAGTAGGGAAGATCTGTGATGTGCAGCAATTTAAAATTTTGTGGAGGTACAAACTTGAATCTCACAAGGTGATTCATAGAAGGCTCCTTGAAATTTTATCTCCTTTAAAGCTTATTTTAAAAACAAAAGCTTTAGTCTTACATTAAGATTTAAAAATAAGGGAGTTTTTTAAAACCAAGTAAGTAGTGAATTTGATTTAATAGTCTACCTTGTGAATGAAACCTGCAATGTCTTCATTTTGAATAATAATCAACAGTTTATCTAATTTTGATCTTCTTTCCAAAAACTGTTCTGGATGGCATTCTGTATTGCCTAATTTGGTAAGATACTCCTGTGAAAGAAAAACAACTAAATCAACATTAAAAAGCTTTTTTGTAAACACCAATTTAACACCAAAAATGCAAGATAAACTAGTAAGCTTAACTACTACGAGGACACTGTTATCGATGAACTTATACTCTGGGAGACCTCAGACACCATCAAATCTGCTCTTCTAAAGGTCAGCTTCACAGTCCCAATGTTACAGTGCTATCAAAGCCAAGAAAAAGCCAGTGTAGGGTAACAGAAAGAACCATAAGAACAACAGATTAGCTCAGGTTTTTAACCTAGCTTCCTTAGTTATTATGGGCCACCCAGAGCTCAGTCATTAACCGCCCTAGCTCCTATTTTCCTTTCCAATAGTACTGCTGCAAATAACCGAGGGTCTGCTTCAAAAGGGGTATCTGAAGGACACTCCTTCAGAACTACAAAGCACTTTTATGACCGCCGTAGCTCCTTTAACTCAGAATAGCTCAAAAAGCATCTGTATAAAACGTCAGTACATACAATGGTATTCACATACTAATTAGCCATTTCTGTTCAGCTTTGCCCTTCAAAGTACTCTCCCAACTAACACCTCCCTCTGCACTGGTGACATGGTACTACCTTTCACAGTAGTCCTTTCACTCTTTGCTTGCTGGTGGAATCCTGAACCCTGAAGCAAACTGCAGGATCCTGGAGGTCACATTCCTCATTTTACGGATACAGGAGATTAATATTCTTAATCACAGCTGGTCAGATAGCCATAATCAAAATCCAGTTTATCTGATAAATCTGCTCTTTCAAGAGCTGCCGAAAGGGTCATACCCCCAGAGGATGTTTTGTGTATCCCTAAACTAATGCAGCATCTTCTGCACTGATTTTGCTCTAAGCTTTGAAGTTTCTGGGTAGATTTCAGATCAGCTTATACTTTACCAAAAGGTAAGTTACTGTCCGACACGCCTGCTGGCAATTTTTAGTCCATCTTTTCACATTAAGAAGCTTTAAATGCAAATTCAATTTAAGTAAAACACTTGAAGTCACACAATACTATATCAGTTTCACTACTCAAAGTCTTTTATTCTACTGTAGTATTTTTGTTGGAAAATTTCCAATGGATATTGATTAAAAATTAAAGTTATAATCTGATTTCTTATCAGATTTGTAAAAGAGCAGTCTTTTTTCTATATAAATAATGACAGAAATATGATTTGTTCTATGCCAGAATGATTAAAAGCATCCTTCATAAGGAAATGCATTTCCTAGCCCCTTAATTTAAATGTCACATAGGTATGTTAAAATCCATTAAAAAAAGAAGGTGGACGGGGGTGGAGGGAGGTGGAGTTACACTAAGCCCACTGGGAACTGTCCCTAACCCTATTCTTTCATCTAGCTCCACACTAACATGCAGCTATGTCCCCACAGAATATTGTGCTTGGTATCATGCTGCTGGGGGTGGGAAAAAGTTGAGAAGCTCTACATCCAATCATACAAGGCAAAAATGCAACCAAGGAATTTCTAGTAAGTCTGATTTCATCTTCCCAAGAAACCACAAGGAATCAGCAAGGAAAGCACAACTGAGTACTCTGATTCCTCTTTCATTTCCACGTTTTTCATTGTCTTCACTGGATACACCCACAAAATGTGCTGACATCAGAGATCCTCTGACAAAAGGCTTTGTAGTACTGAGTTTCTGAGCTACTCTGGGCTATAAGCCACTTATTTATAGTCTCTCTGCTTCCTTGAACAAAACAGGCAAAAACTCCAGTCATAGTAAGTAAATTCCATAAATGGGAGCAGGTACTTATTTTAAAACTCTAGGCATTCCCTTAAGCAATTCAAATCCTAGTTTAGTGAGTACTGATTAGTAATATTATACCAGTGATATACCTGTTCTAGTATGTTACCACTTATATACCTGTTAATAAACTTTACATATCTATGTCTATACCTATACACATGCTCAAAGGCATACGTGTGTCTGTTTTTTAAAACCAAACACCTATACCTGTGGTAGAAAAAATATACCTCATAATGAGGAATCTTTCATGATTAAGGAGTCTTTCATGATTAAGGAGTCTTTCAGGATCATCAAATTTTTTGATCAATAAGGGCTGTAGGGAACTGTGACGTGGCCAGGGTATCAAGAAACACCAAAAAAGTGTATCATTAGGCCATCCTTGGACAATTTTGTTTTTCTATTTGATTGATAAAACCCCATATGAGATAAACACCGGCAACTTACTTTACCTCTCTGTATTTTTCCCTTTTCTTCATTAAAAACCCAAGTAAGAAACATTTACAGTTTAAAAGTATTTGTAGTATGTATATAAATGCTCTAAAATGATAGTATAAAATAAGATGCTAAATCCTAACATATTTAGATCATTGGTTCTGAATTTAGTTGAACTTAGCTAGTCTTTTATTCTACTCTGAGTTATGACACTATATGGTCAATATCTAAAAACAAAAAAGTCCATTTTTATAGAGGTCAGACCAACAAGACAAGTTTATACAGCATTGCTATTACCTTCTTGTTTAGTTACCTTTATTTCTTTACAGAGCACACTCTCTTCTTCTTCATGAATATAAAATTTCACAGTATTTTTCTGGACATCTTTCATGATTTTAACCAAACTATTAAATACTTCAGGTTCTAACTGGCTTATGAAATTTGAAAGAGCTGGTTGGGCAGAAATGTTTACATCACTGGGTGATTTTGTTGTTTCTTTTTCTACTGGTTCCCGGGCAACATCACCAGGTACAGTATGGTCAGAAGTCACCATTAACTCTGTGGCATGATGTGGCTGGTTCATTTCTACTTCAGTTAAAGTTGAAGAGGAATGCTGCTCATTAGTGTTGGTGTCTTTCAAAGCATCACTATAAAGTGGCTCAAGGAGGTGTTTATTGTTGAGGTCACTTGAGGAAACTGGTATGACATGCTTTTCCAGAGGATTCAATGCTATCTTAGTACCAGAATCGTTAGGACTGACTGGTGGCAAATTCCCACCTTTAGCTGATGCTTTGATAATAATAGTATTTAGTTTTTCATGCAAGCCATCTACAAACTCCTGCACACCAGCTTTGGAAGTCTTAGAGTATATGAACTCAGAAAGCCGTTTCATCTTCTCTTGTGTTGAAAAGATAGGTGTGGAAATTCTACTAACATATGAAACATTCTTTTGCTTCAAAATCTCTTCTATCTTCCTAGAAAAGAGATTGTACTCTCCTAACACTGTCCTTTCTGTGGTTTCACTCACTGCAGGCGGCTCTGCTGCTGGCACACACTGCTCTTCCACTTTCACCACCTGACCTGTCAACACGTCATCCTCAGTGGTGCCCTTTAATGCGTCTGTAAATGGAGAGGATGGAAACTGGTAATCAGAACTTCTCTGTCTACTTATTACCCGGGGGTCATTAGGAAAGGCCTCCTGTGGTGGCAGGCACACCAGCTGTTCTTCTGGTGATTTCATACCTATACAGGAAGAGTTCATTATTATAAAAGCAATCCAAAAAGATTATATCTGAAAATACAAACTCTTAAATCAGGAGAAAAAAAGGTCACTATATATTTAGAACTAATTATGCACTAGAAGGTGAAATAAAAACCTCAAATTCTGGTATGAACTCTAATTCCTATGTGTCCTGCTTATGGGCTGGTCTTTGGATTTCAGTAGTCAGAATAACAACTTTGTGTTTTTTTGTTTTGTTTTTAAGAGAGAGGTCTCTTGTTCTGTCACCCAAGCTGGAGTGTAATGGCACGATCATAGCTCACTGCAGCCTCAAACGCCTAGGCTCAAGTAATCCTTTCACCTCAGCCTCTTGAGGAGCTGGGACTACAGGTACACACCACCAAGCCCGGCCAGTATTTTCCTTTTGTTGGGAAATAATTCCAAGAGGAAACAGGATAACTACACTCCGTTTGAAATAAAGAGGTCATTTAGTTAGTTTAATGAGACTATCACCTTTCACTCTTGACAACTAGCTCAATCCACAAAATCACACATTTTTTCTCACAAATCCTAAATTCAAACTTAGTATGTTTTGAAACTACATTTCATTTTAAGAAACAAGGGGAAAAGAAAAAAATTCATGACCTTTGCCTAGAAGACCATATTATACAATTTTACCCTTTAAAAAATTACTAAAATTTTCAAACCTATTTTTAAAGATTTTACTCATCAAACCTTTCAAAACAGCCTCAGTAGCAGTCAGCTTGTAACATTCTCTACCAATCCCAGTGGTTACCATTAACTACTGCACTCATTAATTACTGCAAAGGCTACTTGTCAACACAGTAAAAAGACCAATAGGTGGAAGTCAGAAGTGAGCAAAATATCCAACATGCCAGGATAAGAGTATGAAACTAATAAACCAGAAAACAACTCAAGTTCCATAAGATAATTCAGGAATACTTAATGTACTAAATATCTTTCTTAAATTTGCAACATTAAAATGGGGTTTAGTACACATATAAAAAGTCTAGCAGGGCACATAAAAAATTGGTAACTGTGGCTGATGTATGGGGGGAAAACTAAGTGCCTGGGCTACACTTACTTTCTGAAGTATTTTTATACTTCTTGATTTACATACCACGTCAAATATCTGATATGTTCAAATTAAAAATTTTTTTGAATTGTTATTTCATAAAACAAATGGGTTAGGGAGAGAACTACCTGTAATTTTAAAACTTCTGAATTATTTTTTTATTTTATTTATTTTTTTAGAGACAAGGTCTATGTTGACCAGGCTGGCCTCAAACTCCTGGGTTCAAGCAATCCTCCTCCCCGAGCCTCCCAAGTAGCTGGGATTACAGGCATGTGCCACTATACCTGGCTATTTATTATTTTAAATACTTGCTCCCCAAATTTATAAACATCAGACCAAAATGGCTAAAGGAAATATTAAGCTGAAATATAATTTAAATTCACATGGAGAATTTTCCATATTAAAAACTGTAAACCAAACAAATCCCTTTTAAAAATATAAATAATCACCACTTAATTCTCTTTTGCACAAATTTTCCTATATGACACTTAAGATCAACTTTATTATTTTGAAAAATCTTCATCGATAAATTCAATAAATGATTTAAAAGATATATACATGTCAATATCCCTAATAATGCATTAAAAAAATTTTTTTACTGTCATTAAAGCATTGCAGCATTTTGACTTTTAAGTGAAAGAGGAGTATGAGTTCTCTAAAGACAGCATTCTTCAGATATCTACACTTTTGCTTACAAAATATGAAGATGGTATCTCAAATAAGAGGAATGAAGATGTTGACGGAGCATTTTGAAGCATAAGATACTTGCTATTCCTAATGAGAAAGAATTATTGTTAGATACAAAACAGATGAATCTCTAACACATAATGTTGAGTGAAAGAGCCAAACATAAAAGAAAACATATGTAGGTTCCATTTATTTTAAGTTGAAAAACAGGCAAAACTAATCTATGGTAAAAGAAGTCAGATTAGTGGTTACTTGTTGGAAACAGGGAGAGTATTAATCGGCAGGATGCAGAAGAAAAATCTGGAGTGCTAGAAATGTTCTACATTTTGATTTGGGTAGTAGTCACATTAAGTGTACATATATATAAAATTTCATCAAGTTGTACACTAAAGACTTGTGCACTTTCCTGTATCTGTTCCTTTTTTTTTTAATCATCTTTTCCTAGGAGAAGGAAAGATTTCCTTGAAGAAAATTAGTAACTAAAAAAAATTTTTTTTCAATTCTCAAAGCAAAGGAATCACTATAAAGATCTACTAAGAATGTAGCATTCCTTAAAAATAAAAAGAAAAAACCCACTTATATTTCTAAAAGAGTAAGCTATAACAAAATGGGGACAATAAAAAAAGACCACCACCAAACTCTAAACAAGAAAACAATGCCTATGACTATCTGCAGGGAAGCTGAATTGACTAAGCTCAGACAAAGGAGACTGTCTCCTAGGCACCTACCACAACTAGTATCTGTAAATGTTTCTAGAATCCATAAGTTTGTTATTTAAACTATCTGCAGAAATTAGCTTTACAATTTTGAAGAAATGGGTTAAAAAACTCAAGATTAGGAATAGTGTACATAAAATATAAATGGTTTCACTTCCTGGTACTTTTTAAATTTTCTAAAAGAAACTTCTTATAGGATAGCCTATAAAAATGGATTAAGAAAATATTCTGGTCTTCCAAATCATCATATCAGATATAATCCACTATAGGTGAAGAAAACAATCTACATGAATATTCAGTGACTTCTTTGAATACACTTTTTAATGATTTAAATATAAATATGGCATTATTATAAATTTTCTAAAATTAACAGAATTTAAATTAATGCCTCATTGATGGAGAAGTAGAAATGCAAGTAGCAATTCTGAAGAAGGGTACACTAGGAGGAAAAGTAAAGCGAGTCTTCTTACCTGCTGTTTGTTTCTCACCATGTTTTCCCAGCTGGTCTTCTGGGCTTCTTGCATTCCCTCCTGAGGGAAAGCATCCATTAGATTTGTACATGCTCTTCAGATATCAGTGATACCTGTTATCTGCCTTTCAGACAACCCCAAATGATAACAAATGCAAGTATTCCTTCCTTTGCCTAAAATGACCCTCAAGGGTCATTCAGAAATGGGAAGTTGCTTCCCTTTCCATTCAGGCGATGATGGAATATCAACACCTAGATGCTATGCCTTCAAATGGCCTTCAATACCAAGTATGAAGGTGTCTAAATGAGGAACAGTTACGATCATCATCTCGTTATCAACTACTTCCCCATTTTGTTTCTCCCACTCAATGTCTCCAGCTCATGAAGGAGTCCCAGTTCCCGCTCTATCACCTCCAGGCTTCTTGCCCTCTCTAGTAAGGTACTAAGTAGAGGATGGTGCTGGAGCCCATGGAAACACATCAAATTTTAGAAATTCTTCTCAGAGTCCTTGGAGGTCTCAACAAGTTCTAGGTCTTAATCCAGTCTACTTTTTAGCAAAAAGTTAGATTTTTTTCTTTACAAGGTTAAATAAAGGTGTGGGAACTGGAAAAGATGTGTCCTGGAAATATTTTCAAAAACATTTAGCTAACAAAGATAAATAAGCACTTGGAATATTAAAAGTATGTATTGATGTGTGTATATATATGTGTATCTTTGCACAGAGAAATTAGAATACTACAAAAAATGATAATCTTACAACATTTGCTAAGCTATTCTTGCCTCATGGTTCACTAAGTTTTCTTAGGATATTTGCATTTGATCATTTCACACCATTCTCTAAAATGATCCAATTTCTTTAAGATAAACAAATCAAAGTTCTTTCTAATAAATGAACCTCAACAGGACTACTTATAAGATGACAGCTTCTCCTGGTGAAGTTTACTCTAATAAGATGAGAAGATAGTATTGAATTGGTTGCCCAAAGAGCATCATTTCATCTCTGTAGCTACCTCATCTTACTAGAAACTCAGTTCCTGCCAACAATTTTCATTTGGAAGTCTGCATGCTAAACTCCATGGGGAGAGTAAGTATGTCTTAAATCCCTGTTTTTAATAGGCTGTTTTGCAGATACTTGCTGATGCTGCCCAAGAACAGCAACACTCTGATGAGCATTATATTAATCAAAATAAGACACTGAAGACATCAGAGCCAAGTAAGATGAAGCACCCAATGACCCAAGTGTGGAATCTAGGAAAAATGAAACCCTTCAGGAAACTGGTCTCTAAGTAAAATGAAAGCAAACTTAAGTCCTAGTATACTTGTTCTTACCTGTAATTGGAATCAGTTTCCAATGTATTTCAGTCTCTTCAACATTTGACTTAGACTGCTGTCTATGGAATCCATGTTCAGTGGAAACAGTGGGACACAAACTGCAATCTTCAAAATTATTCATGCTAATTAAATTTGGATCCTAAAAATTAAAGTGCACATTGAATAGCTTTCTTTTCCATTAATTTTAACATCAAGAACAAATGATTTTTCACAGAAAGTTCACATGCTTCAATCTAAACATTATAAATGAGTGAAATCAAATGGTAAAGTTATAATATTTTAGTCTCAAAATAAAAATATAAGTTGATGTTGATTTAGAGCAGGATTTGGTAAATTTTAATGGTAAAGTGGCAGATAATAAATATTTTTGGTTCTGCAGGCCAGATACTCAGCTCTACCCAGAGTACAAAAGCAGCCACAGGCAATACCTAAATGAATGAGCATACCTGTGTTCCAGTAAAACTTTAGTTACAAAATAGGCAGCATGCTAAGTATGATGCACATTGTTGACTAGATTTAGAATACTAAATACATTGTGAAATATTAACAACACGGGTTAGCTCCTCAGTGCCTACCTTATATACCTTGCCAAGAGTCTTATCATCATGCTTCCCCCTAAAATAAATACCCCAAAACTACAAGGAGGAGAAAGGCTGGAAACATGCCTATGACTTTTATTCAATGGCAGGGAAAAGAAAATGAAGGAAAGCATAAATTAAAAGTAAGCCCTTAGGAATATGGTACCATCCTAGTATTGTTCCCAGTGATGGAGCCCTTCTTAGGGGACATAAGGCTACTTCTCAGCTAGAAATCAGTTCTCTATTCTAAGCACATATCATAAACTGGATGCCCTAATAAGCCAGGCCGAGAGTCACTTCAGAGATAATCCTTATAGCCACTATCTTCCACTCTTATTTGCATGAGAAATACCAAGTACTTAACCTTGTTTGTTACACTGGTAAACTGCATTTGGTCTCATCTCCCTCACCTTTAGGTTCTCTGTTACTGCCAGCAGAAAGCCAATGCTGTGAGGATTCAATTTTTTATGAAATAACATGGATATAACTCCCAATAAGCTGTTTCTGACAAATAGATTGCCTAGCCTTAGCTTTATCACAACAGGTAAACTTTAGACAATATATCCAGCCCATAAGCAGGAAGGAAAACAACTGCTTTGGCATTTATCTCTTTGTAACAAGGAATAACTTAGAGGTACCATCCTAGTCAGATACCTTTACTCAAAAGTACATTTTATTTTTTGAAAGGAAAAACTGCTCCCTGAAGCATGCCCACATCATCTCTTTCACATATACACTCACAAAAGCAAAGATAACCAAAAAACATATGCTTACTTCTTTCAAATGTAGCTTATGGTCAGTGCCTATGTCACTGGTAGAAACAGCAACAGGATACTTTAAAGATGCTGTATCAACTTCTAGCAATGGGCTCTGAATACCCTTAAAATGTGCATTTTCAATTTTTACACAAGTAGGCTGCTCAAATTCTTTCTTATCTAGGGTAGAGTTCAATTCATACTCATATTTTTGCCTCAGCATTTCATAGGCATCACCAGTGCTCAATCCTAAGGCTTTGTTGACTGTGTCTGTCAGGGATGCATCAGAATGGCGTGCATGTGCTAGTGTTTCTGATAGCCAATTAAAGAGCTTATGGATGTCAGTGATGCCGGAGCTACAGGTATCCTGCTGCTGCCGCCTCAAGTCAGCATCATGCCCAAGTGAGCCAACAGGTTGTGGAGACTCTGAGAAAAAAGACAGAAAAGTCATTTCTTGAAGTTAAAGCTTGAAAGCCGACATAAAAATTTTTTCAATCAAATTTACCTAAAAAATTCATTACCCTAACACATTTACAGTCATGAGCTCAACCAAACTGACTTAGATTTTATAAATACACCCATCCCTTACTTTCTAAATATAATTAATTCTAAAATAAAAGTTATTTTTCATTTAAGCATTCTATTAACAGAAAAATGAGCTCATGTATCAGGTTGTAAAATATGAGAAATATATGTTAATAACCATACTATAGTTACCTTAAACTCTACCACCAAAATCCCAAAGAGAACCAGATGCTTCACAACAGATGAAACATTTGCACTTGCTATTTTGCCAATTCTTAGGAGGGTATGCAAATTATACTAAAATCGACTTTAAAAAAAAAAGACTTAATTTGATTTCTATCTTCTCTATACCTATTATATTTTGTCCTTAAGGCACAGGCTGACATTCTTAAAATCTAAGTGGTATCTTGAATGACTAGATTACTTAAATTCATAATAAAGCTAGGATATTAGAGACACAGAATCATCCTGAAGAAATCTGCAAAACTTACACCAAAAACAAAAAGCACTATGAGAGAAAACATATTAAGACATGGCTCCAAGCAGGTATAAATCTAGATAATGTATACAACCAATATATTTAAAAACTTACAAAGGGAGCAACATTCAGAAAGTCATGTGCTTTAATGCTAGGGTAGGGGTGGAGATTGGATGAAGCCTGAGTATACCTTAGGATTTCTAATTGAGGGAGGGTATAATGTACCACAGCAAATAAACGAAACAATGGAATACATACTACATGACTCTAATTATATAAAATTATAGAGCAAGACAAAAAGCAGATCAGTAATGGAGTGAGGTTAACTACAAAGGAACACAAGGGAACTTCTGGGAATAAAAATGTTCTATATATTGGAGTGGTGGTTACACAGCTGTCAAAATTCATCAAACTGTGTACTTAAAATGGATACATTGTTTATAAACTAAACCTCAAAAAAGCTGATGTTAAAGTTAAAAGTGTGGGTTGGGGGTCAAGCAGTTACCTCTTAAAAACAAGCGGGTTCACCAAAAATCATGATCAGGGTATTTTATAAGTTAGAATCCAACCTTCAAATCTCTACTTTCAGAAACAAAGTGTGCAAAATGACTAAAAAGAAATGAGTGAGAAACATCTAGAAATGCAAGTCTGCAAGTCACCAGTTCTAGTTAATTTATATACCCTTCTTTCCCTGCCCCATTTCTCCTTTTGTCTTTGACAATTAGCATGGCTTTCCCACCATTTTAATTATTGATGAAGCCTGATTTTCATCCAAAACTATTTTTTCACATATATAGAATTAGTCAATTACCAACTAAAATAGTACCAAAAATTAATTATCTTATTTATTGGGTGCCTAGTATGTGCTCCATGTTAGGAAGTATAGCAATTTAGGAACAATGCCTTGGAGTCGGTCAAAACTGAGTTGAAACGTGGATTCTGCCACTTACTACATATTTAGGCAAAGTTATTTAACTTATCTGAGATGGCTTACTTATCTGCAAAATAAGGATAATAATGCCTAACACTTGAGAGCTAACTGAGTTCATATATCTAAAGCACCTAACACACATAGTGAGCACTTAAACTCCGAAGACACGGGTCAACAGTGTAAGATAGTGTGTATAAGTAAGTGTTAACAGGTTTAGCACAGGTCACAACTTCAGCATAAGCTAAAAAAGAAGGAGACCATCAAGGAGCAGAAGGGCCAGAAAGCTGAGGAGAGTGCTGAACTGCAAAGATATAAGGCTTGTGAGAAATGGAAGATGCTTCAGGAAAAAAGAGAAAAAGAGGACTGACCATGACATACTCTAGGTACGGGGAGAGAGATGAGCATGTCAGAGAAGGGTGGGAAACATGGCTGGATATGGCCACTCTGTAACAAAGCCTTGAAAGGCAAGTACAAAAGATGAGATTAGTAGCAAATCAGCAAAGCAATATTCAGAAGAACATGATACTGAAATGAGTGTAAGAAAGTAATAAGCCAGGAAGGCCACCAAGGAGATAAGATTATAGACAAAGATGACAATACTGGAAAGAAAAAGAGGTCAGGTAAAGAAAAAACCATGACAGTTATTGCAGAGAATAGCACTGTCAAATAGAACTTTCTGCAATGATGAAAATGTTCTTTATTTGTACTGTCTAATGCAATTATGTCACTATTGAAATGTATTTTTCATTTTAATTAACTTAAAACAACACACAGTTAGTATGTTGAATAGCACAAGAATAAAAGATGTAAAGGAAAGCAGAAAAACAGAAAGTTGAGGATACAAATGTAGACTGCTAAGAGACCAAAATGTAGTAAGGACATTGATCTGACAGAGACACATTGAATTTGAAAAGAGCCAAGTAAAATTGCTCAGTAAGAAACGCAGGAATACTCAGATCTATCATAATCAGTAACAGCAGCAGCATAAAATGCAGATTCTACATCAAAGTTCCCTGAATGCAAAAGAACTCATTTCATGCTTATGGACTAGCAATGAAAAGACCTTAAAAATCTAGATGATAGACTGGGCATGGTGGCTCACACCTGTAATCCTAGCACTCTGGGAAGCCTAGGCAGGAAGATTGCTTGAGGTCAGGAGTTCAAGACCAGCCTGAGCAAGAGCAAGATCCCATCTCTACTAAAAACAGAAAAATTAGCTGGGCATGATGGCATGTGCCTGTAGTCCCAGCTGCTTGGGAGGCTGAGGCAGGAGGATCACTTGAGCCTAGGGGTTTGAGGTTGCAGTGAGCTATGATGATGCCACTGCACTCTAGCTGGGGCAACAGAGCAAGACTCTGTCTCAAAAAAAAAAAATAAATAAATAAATCTAGATAAAAATGCTTTAGCTAACTTGAAATATTGAATCAAACACACTTAACCATATCCCGTTTCTTTTTCTGTCAACTAAAACAAAACAAAGCAAAGAAAAAAAAAAGGCCAAAGATATTCTTGGATTCCTAGGGTAAAAAAGAATGTGTATATGCATCTAAGAAATCTTATTTTCAAATTCACAAGGTTCTTTTCATTTAGCACCATCCTAAAAGTTCCCAATGTTCTAATGTACTTCTCCAGTTACAAAAATAAAGGAATATAAAAGGACAAGAGCTTGAATTAATAAGACAATAGCTGAGCATACTTTATTTTGTCATATTAGCCTAAATCAAACAATTCAAAAATCTGATGTACCAGGGCAGGAGTTGGCAAGTGCTTCCTGTACAGGACCAGAAAGTAAATATTTTAGGCTTCGTGGCCACACAGTCTCTGTCCCAACGTTGCCACTATTGCATAAAAGCAGCTATATACACATAAATGAACGGGTATAGTTGTATTCCAATACAACTTTCTTTATAAAAATAGGGACAGGCTGGATTTGGCCATCAGGCTTACAATTTGCAAGCCCCTGTACTCTAAGAAAGGACAGACCTACTTTATTATATTTTTGGATGTTATTATAAGAGTAATCTGATATTTTACCTTCATACAGATGGCAATTTTCAGATAAATTACTGGTTTTGGCGAGCTTTCTCATATTTTCAGGTAGATCCTCAAGCTTCCTCTTCAAGACAGTTTTGCTTCTCATATCTTCTGTGTCTGACTCCCCACCCACATTTTTTTTCCTACACTGAATTAAATTAATCAATTCTTTAACTCTATCCTTATCGTAATCCAAAGAATGAGATGACCTTTGCTTTCCAGGTATAATGCTTTCACCCCTTGAGTTATTTCGTTTTCCGAATTTCATTTTTGTACCATTCATTTCTTCTTCTTGACCTTCATAATCTGAAAGTGGACTAAACTGTTGAAGTTTTCTATTTTCTTCAAATAGCTCTTTTAATTTACAAATAGGTAACTGATACATTTCAGGCCGAAAAATATAAGTATGCAAACAATTATCAATATGGGATTTATTTTTTGGAGCTGAGTATAAGAATTTTCTATCATCTAATCGTGAATCATATGGAAACATAATAAACTCTCGTTTACCTGAACCAAAACCTCGCTTAAAAAATTCACTTACATACTTTTCAACAACAGAATGGAAATTTATAGTGTTTATATTTTTGAATTCCTTTCGACACTGAATCAAAGCAAATTGTAAAAATTGAGCTATTTTTAATACATCTGGCATGCTCTCATGCCTCTCCTGTGGTGCTGCATTGGTTGAACCTTTTTGTGCTGTAAATAAACAAAAAAAAGCAAACCATGTTAGCAATCAAGAAACTAACCAAATATAGATCTAAGTATTGCCAAAGAAGTGTAACAACATTTATACATTAATGTTGAACCAAACGAATATGTACCCTAATACATATATGTAACATTGCAAATATATGGATAGCATGCTTGTAAATCCAGGAGCCTAAAATGGGCCAATAAGAAACCAAAAAAATGAAAGAACAGAACATATTTTTAAAGGAAAAAACACCCACTCATTGAAGATCTTCATTTTCTATTGCCACTAGGCAATTCAAATGGTGGCAAGAAAAATGTAAGGAGAAATGAAGAGGCAGGGCAAGATCTGAGGCTCCAAGCAAAACAGTCCTACAAATGACAGTAATGTCACTCCTTCCTCTTATAAAGTAGCAACTTTAACTTCACATGAACAAGCACACAGACACTGAGTCACCACAATTAAGAAACTCATCCTTAATCCAACAGTGAAACCCATTCGTGGGAACTTTACCTTAACATAAAAGTTCATTCTTAGAAAAGGTGAATAACAAATTTTCTCTTACATTAGTGTCAAAAATTCTTATTAATTTTGAATGGCCTAACATTTAACTTGGTAATCACTAACATTTGAATGTAAAAATAAACTAAGCTAAAAAAGTCATATAAAACCCTCATAAACTAAGCTATACTACTGTAATAATTATAATCAAACTTTATTAGTGAGAGCACTGGGGAGACCCAAATAATTTTTCACAGTTAAAAAAAAAAAAATCAAGTCATAGAACTTGTGTTTTATATTGCTAATGCCTCTTAATACCTCTAGTATTTCCCAAAACATGATATAAGAAAGCCAAAATCTGTAGTGAGTGATCTGGAAAATTTCAATAAATATGGGTATCTATAAGTAACTAGATTTAGATATTCAAAGAACTTACAAGTAACTATGCCTCTAGGTTCTTGAAATAGAAACAAAGCATGCAGGACCCGAGACTTGGCAGTCTGATGTTCTAAAAAACAGAAGCCAAATTCATTAGCAATGTGTTTTAACTAAAAAGTTAAAAAACAATTATAAAAATTAAAGAGAGACCACCTACCATATGGAGAAACCATCTGATAAGGAGAGAGAAGAAAAAGGAATCCTCGGTCTCCCAAAGGTTTAACAAGAACCTGCATTTTTGGGGGAGGGAAGAAGTTGTATCTGCTTTATTATTACTTACTATAAGGCAGACACACAGCACTTTTTACTAATTGTAAAGAAAAAAAGTTCTGAATCATCTTTTTAGGAAAAATATTGCTACTGAATTAGTTAAAAACTCCACCAACTCACTACTGATTAATAGGATTCTAATCAAATAAAAATTCCTTAGTTTCCCTAACTTTAATGAAAAAATGTTACTGAAAGAATTCCCCTAATTAACTGTGAAACCAACTTGTTAATTTTTCCCTGAAGCTAAAATACAAGGACCAAACTAAAGACTTCAAATATTTTCCTCATCAATTCAGAGACATGTTATTCAACTGCCAAAGCAATGTGCTGGATGCTGGATATAAAACATGCTTTGAAACGCTGCCTTTGAAGACTAATTCCGCATATATTTAATGAACATTTTTCACATGTAAGACAATTTGTCCTGCCAGAGATAACTTCAAAGACAAGCAACACAAGGTCCTTGATCCTGAAAAGTTTATAAATTGGGCACAGAGTAACACAAGAAATTCCAATAATTACATAAGACAGAAAAGTCCCCTAAGAGATTTACAAAGCAACAGGAACGCATAAAAGATAGTTTGTTTATGGTAGTTAAAGATGGTCAGGAAAGGTTTATTGAAAGTGTATCGAAGGTGGATTTTGAAGGATGGGTATACAGACAAGAGCCTAAGATTGTGGGAAGGACATTTCAGTAGAGGCAACATCATGAACAAAGGCAGGTTATGATATGATAGTTTGCAAGCATCACAGTACTTATGACTGGCAAAGGGGTGAGGACAGACTAGGATAAACGTATAGGACAAGTCTAGAAAGAAAGATCATAGGGCAGACTATAAAAAGACAAGAATTCCAGGTTAGTCAGAATGTCCTGTACCCTTTTGAGCTAGACTGTTTCCTTAAAACAACAACACCAACAACAAAGACTTGACAGCACTGTGCAGGAGTTGGAAAAAAAAACAATATAACGCAACAAACTTTATTTCAGGGGCTACTGCAATAGTTCATAATGTTTTTGAGTAATCGAGAAACTGAGCACAGCAACTGAACACAAAATGATAACTGAACTCTGAAAGAAAACCTGTCCTACCTAAATTCCTAAAACAATTCCAATAAGCGAAGTCTGTGTAAAAACTAATAGTTTAAAGGGTAAAAAGTAACTGTGCTACTAATTCACATTTAATAAAAACATTGTTGGAACACTCAGAAGTAAAATGGTGATATGTTCGGGGGTTTCAGGTGGTCCTAGTTGACCAGCCCCCAGGGGCAACTTCTCCCTTTCAGTTTAATCTGTGCCAAAAATGAGTCTTTGATATCACCTGATGCTCAAGCAGTTTACTCTGACAGTGCTCTTACAAGACAGATAGCAGAAGCAGGCTGGTGGCATGGGCAAGGTACAATCAGGAGGTCAGATGACCAACTGACCAGGAGGGGTCTCCATCTGGGTCAGTTACCAGGTGCTTCTTTCCTAATATGAGTTTAAGCTATTCTTGTAAAGGTAGGTTTGTTTTAAGGTTTCTATAAGTTACATCTGTGCTGAGGTGGCCCTGTCTCCTGGAAATCCCTGGGCCAAGGTTGGATCTGCAGGTTGGGTTGCACCATACTGACAAGTGACACATAGTATTGGCCCTGCAAGACACTTAAGTGGGCCTTATGGCTACCACTTATAACCATGGCATGTCTCTTTGTAGTCTATGCAAGTGGACAATCTATCTGCAAAATTTTTGTTTCTACCACTTATAGCCACAGTATGTCTCTTGTAGTGTACACAAGTGGACAATATAGCTGCAAAATTTTTGTTTCAGACACAAATACTTTTTATCCAAAATATTTTATATATCTAATATCCCTTTTAACATTTTGCCCAACTCCTGCTTGTTAAAACAAAAAGTTGGGAAGTACAAATAAGATTTTCATGTTTTGTGTTCAGTGAGGAAAACCAATTAGATCCCTTAACCTGTCACCCACTCCAAATACCACGTTTTATAAATCCCACTACTTAGTAGCCTAAAGACTCTTGTACTTTAAAGGAGCCTTAATGTTTCCAGAAACCCATGGAGTACAGGGAAGCTATACCCAGAAATATCACTGAAGTAGAGTCTGACAGTTATGTGTGCGGGTTCAGCCCAAAGAAACACCTTCTTCAGGGGGGAAAAAAAAAAAAAAAAAGAGGACCTGGAAACTCTGTGCTCCTGCTGCCTCTATTGTATCTGTTTTGTTCCCCTTCAGAAAATAATATTAATCCAATCTATGGATTTTTGTTACTTTATTCTATTGACTTTTCAGATAACATTACAGGAAATATGGTACCAAAAAATGTATAAAAAAGCATACAATGAGCTCACAATCTTAAATCACTAAGCTCGGAAGGAAATAAGATAATGTTAAGTGAGACTCAGCAGAAAAAACAGAGTCAAACACCCAAAGGCTTCAAACCAGAATTGTCAAATGCAACATATGAAATACTTATGAAATGTTTAAATAAACAGAACCATACTTATTTTGCTTTTCTAAAAAAAAAAAAAAATTGGGAAAAAAGTAATGAAATCCTATAATGTTTAGGATGTAGGTGGGAGTAAAATTTTTTAATAATTTTCAATTTCTTCCTCAGTTATCACTTAATTCTTTGTTTACATCTTGTAATTTTTCCTTCAAATACCAATTTAATCAAGATTTAAAATTACTTATAGAATATTCTACTGTAATTTTTAAAATATTTCAAATCCAGTAACATATATGATTTCTAAATTTTATTTTCCATTTGGTTATATTTTCCAGAGGTTGGTCTATATTGAAATCTTGTTAAAGGGTTAGTTATTAGATTACTTTCACTTTTTTCCATTCACATTTAGTCCTTTTAACTAATAATTATTTTATACCATATTTTACTCCTTTATAATGTCTTAAAGTGAATGCTTAATTTCTTAACTTTCTCTTTTTTGTCATAAAAATACTACCCCAATCTTGTAAGAGTATAAAAATAGACAATACATATATTGTTACATGTATGTCATATATTTTGCCAATGGTCTTCCTACTTTGTTATTTCCATAATTGTTACTATACACACACACATATACAATTTAAATTATAATACAAACTTTACCAAATTTTAACATTACCTAAAGCTAAATCATTTAATATAATTTATGTGCAATTACATTTCTCTCATTTTAAATGCCAGCCAGCTGGATAGTACGTGTTACTTAAAATAAAGATTGGTATACATAAAAAAAAAAGAGAAATGTTTAAAGAAATAATTGGCAGACGTGAAAACACGTTTGCATAAAAACTTGTAAACAAACATTCAGCAGCATTATTTATAATGGCCAAAAAGTGGAAACTGATAAATGAACAAAATGTGGTGTTATCGAAACAATAAAATAATACTGAGCCATAAAAACGAATGAAGTTCTGACACATGCTACAACATGGATGAACCTTCAAAGTATCATGCTCAGTGAAAAGAAAGCCAGGAACAAAAGGCCACATATTGCATGATTCCATTTATATAAACTATCCAGAATAGACAAATCCATAGAGCAGAAGTTGATTAGTGGTCGTCAGGGACTGGGAGGAGGAAGAAATGCAGAATGAATGCTTAATGGGTATGAATGAAGTTTCTTTCTGGGGTAATACAAATGTTTTGGAATCAGATAGTGGTGATGGTTGCACAACAATGTGAATCTACTAAGAAAAACCACTGAATTTTATACTTTAAAATTACTTTAAAATGGCTAAAATGGGCCAGGTGTGGTGGCTCATGACTGTAATCCTAGCACTCTGGGAGGCCAAGGCAGGAGGAACACTTGAGGCCAGGTGTTCAAGACCAGCCTGAGCAAGAGTGAGCCCCCCCCCCTACTAAAAATAGAAGAAATCAGCTGGGCATGGTACACACACCTGTAGTCCCACCTACTCAGGTGGCTGAGGCAAGAGGATTGCTTGAGCCCAGAAGTTTGAGGTTGCAGTGAGTTATGATGACGCCACTGCACAAGGTAGTGCAGTGCTAAAACAGTACTTGGAACTGTACTAAGTACTAAAATAGTACTTGGAAGTGAGCATTCATTGAACATTTTTCTGACTTAAGTTAGAAGTAACAAAATATGCCTCAAAAAAGTAGAAGTTAAAACTAACAGCGGAAATAAAACAGTAAAACAAAAATACAATAGAAAGGGCCAAAAATAAAATTTGGTTCTTAAGACTAATAAAATAGGCAAACCTCTGGTGAAAGTAACTAATAAGGTAAAGCATAATGAAAATAATATGTAAAAATACTGACAGCAGATACTAAAAAGAGACTATATGAATAATTCTATCCCAACAAATCTAAAAGCTTAGAATAGACAAATTACTAAAAAACAAATAAACAAAACATATAGAAAGTGACCCAAGAAAAAACAGAAAACCTGAAATGTTTTTTTAAAAAATGGAATCAATACTTTAAAATCCTCCATCTACGAAAGAAAACAGTTTTGCAATTACATGCTACTCAACATGCAAAGAATAGGTTATTATAATCATTTACACATCCATCTCTTGCAAAAAGAAGAAACACTACCTACTTCATACTGAGAAGCTAGTATAACCTTCATACAAATACTAGACAGAGATGACATGAGAAAGCAAAATTGCAGGCCGATCTCACTCATCATCACAGATACAAAATTCCTAAATAAAACATTCACAGGCCCAATCCAGCAATTTGCTTAAGGGGGCAGGGGTGTTCTACAGCAATGCAGGGGTAGTTTAATACTGAAAAAACTATAAATACAACTCACTTTATTAAGCTTATGGGATAAATATCATTTGTGATGCTTAATTTTATATGCCAACTTGACTTGGCCAAGGGGTGCCCAGATATTTGGTCAAACATTATTCTGGGTGTTTCTGTGGGGGTATTTTTAGATGAATTTAACATTTAAATCCACAGACTGAGTAAAGCAGACCATCCTCCCTAATGCGCATAGATTTCATTCAATCAGTTGAAGGCCTGACTAGAACAAACGGTAGACTCTACTCCTAAAAAGAGGGGATTTCTCCTGCCTGTCTTCACACTTGAACTGAAACATGAGCCTCCTGCCTTCAGACAAAAACTATACCATTGGCTCTCCTGGGTCTCCAGCTTGTTGGCTGCATATCTTAGGACCTCAGCCTCCATAACTGTGTGAGCCAATTCCTTATAATAAATATCCCTACATTACACCACACAAAAACAAAAAACAAAACTATATATAAGTCCTCACTTAACATTGTCTATAGGTTCTTAGAAACTGCAGCTTAAGCAAAATGATGTATAATGAAACGCAATTTTAACATACGTGAAAGCATACAAACACCACCACATGGAGAGTAGCCTCGGCTGGGAATTGATTTTTTCCCTCATCAATGTTATAATGACCTTGAATGAAACAATGTTATTTAAGGACTTACTACATATAAAAAAGACTTGAGTGTCAAAGGCAAAATCATTAACATGTTCAGAAGAAATTATAGGCCATTATCTACATGACCTAGGGGTAAGGAAAGATTTCTTAAAGAAGACACAAACAGTATTTGCCATTCAAGCAGATAAATTCAACGATTACATTAAAGTTAGGAAGACCTATTCTTCAAGAAACAACGAATAAAGTAAGAAGGCAAGCAACAAATTATAAAAAAGGTGTGTAACACACACAACTATTAATATTCAGAACATATATAAAACCCCTCAAATTATTAATAGTAAGAAAACACAAGGTTCAAAGGAAAAATAGGCGAAAGACATGAATAGGCACTAACATTACAAGAAATAAATTTACTTTTAATTTACATTTCAGGAAAATACAAACTAAAAATTATACTTACCAGATTTGGCCAATTTTTGCCTAAGTCTGACTATACCAAATACTTGTGAATATGTGAATAAATGGGAACTCATTGCTATTGGGGGGTATAAATTGGTACAACTGCTTAAAACAACAGCGCATTAATTCTTGTAAAGCCAGTCACATGCATATATTGATTCAATAATTCTACTTCTAGAGACATACTTAGAGAAAGTCTTGTACATGTACATCAGGAGATATGTAGAAGAATGTTCACAGTAGAGACAATATTTAGACTTAATAAGTCTCTCTCTCCTGCTTTTTTATATTAAAGTCAGCTTTAAGAATTAACCTCCCACAAGCCAAAAGAGAGCTCAATATAATTTTACTTAGTTAATGATCTCCCTTGTAGGAAAATAAAACTTCCCTGGATTTCTCAAGTGCTCCTGCAAAAAGCCTGAGCCTCCTAATATGCAGAAATGTGTATGATATAAAGAGAATGTTTGCTTTCATTTCCCCCACAAATATTTCACTCTTCACATACATACCTTAAAAATTAGATCTGTAGACATTTATCTAGTTAATTGCTCTGATCCAGAAGGATAATAAAACTTCCCTTAGAGCATCAAGTGGGTAGAGCAAGAAGGCCACGAGGTAAAAGCATAGACAGGTTCTTAGGTTAAGTCCTGAGATGCCCAGATGACTGGAAAGCTATCTCCCTAGGTATTTATATTTCAAAGTGGAATGAGTTCTCAGGAATTTGGAGATGTTTCTTGGTCCAAGAGGGCTAACTGGCTCCTAGAGAGATTTTATTTATATATGAAAGGGTTGGAATTAATATTCATTACATTTCAAGGAGACACTTTCAGGAGGGAAGGTAAATAGTGGCCTCCTTCCCCTGTATAAGCAAAGACAAACCATTTGTCTGTATCCTTTACCTATGGAGTATGCAGCTACTCATAGAACAAGTAACCTGTCTCTTGTTACACTGCTCTAGGGAGTAAGGATTAGGGCAAATTAGGGCCAATACATTTATTACTTACTGTGAAGTATGCACAAAATCTGTCTCTGATCCAGAATACCTTGTGTGCATATTCCGGATAAAATTCTTTTTTTTTTTTTTTTTTTTTTTTTTTGAGACAGAGTCTCATTCTATTGCCCGGGCTAGAGTGCAGTGGCGTCAGCCTAGCTCACAGCAACCTCAAACTCCTGGGCTCAAGCGGTCCTCCTGCCTCAGCCTCCCGAGTAGCTGGGACTACAGGCATGCACCACCATGCTTGGCTAATTTTTTTCTATATATATAATTTTAGCTGTCCAGATAATTTCTTTCTATTTTTAGTAGAGACGGGGTCTCGCTCTTGCTCAGGCTGGTCTTGAACTCCTGACCTCGAGTGATCCTCCCGCCTCAGCCTCCCAGAGTGCTAGGATTACAGGCGTTAGCCACTGCGCCCAGCCCCGGATAAAATTCTTAAAAATCCAACATTCATTCCCCAGTGCACCTCCCACTATCATGAGAACGAGGAAGAAAGTAGCTATAGTTTAGGATAATCCCCAGGGAGGTTTGCTGGAAAAGAGGTAGCCACACAAAATAATTAGGTACATGAGATTTAGGTAGTATATCCTTGTGGATGCCAATGCCCTTTAAGATCTAGGATTTTACTTTACTTCTTGATTATAGGAAGACCCAGTCCCCCATGAACATAATATAATACTTGGTCAGGTAAGAACAAAATGCCACTATCTTTCCTATTCTGTCTCTCACTATTAGGAACTGAACAGATACTGTAATTTTCTGATAAACCCCTTACTGGCCAAACTCTAAATACTTATTTACTCTTTGAAACCCAAGAAGAATCAAACAGTTTGAATAACTCAGGATCTCTTCCTATCCAAACCTACTACCTAAACTTTCACTTTCTGAACTAAGAAAGTAAATATATTTTGATCATAAGGAATACTTGTATTATAGTCAGGCTTTCAGAAGAACACAAGAAATGTAAATATCAACAAAAAATTATGTTCATATATAGTGAGAGAGTTCTAAGACACCTTGCCCAAAGGATTCTAGCCTATAGGTCAAAAATTCTTACATGTTTTATAACTCTGCCTATAGGTTTTGTACACAATCTAACTGTCCAATTTATAAATAAGAGACTGATTAAGCACATATACACACAAACAATGAAATTCTATGTACCCATTAAAACGAAATCACAAGTTCTGAAAATCACTGATTAAATCTCCATTTGACTACCTGGAAATTGATGCTCAACAAAGTGAGAAGTAAAAAGTCAACTGTTGAAAAGCTTGTATTAAATGGTACACTGGTGCCAAAAAGTTCTCTCCCTCTCTACTGGAATTCCCACTAACATTTAAACATGATCTCATCTATCTCACGTTAAAAGAAAAGTAACCCTAGAAACAGCTTCTGCAACCACCTCCCCTCCTTCAGCTAAACCATACATATTGATATTACATATTCATTTTCCATTCATTCCTCAACCCATCGCAATCTGATCTCTAACCCAATCCCTCTATCCAAACTAGATATACTCATTATCTATTCAATTGGATACCACCTTGTCAATATCCCTTAAATCAGTCTCTTCTTACATCGTTATTCTTACCTTGCTTATCCAATCCACGAACATCCTCTAATGTAATAATTTCCTATGTTATCTCCTCCCTTCAATGTATTCTCTATTGAGTAACCATGGTAAACTTTCAAAATATAGACCTTACGTTGTATACACATTCAAAGCCCCAACCCACTTCCATTAAAATCCTTCAAAACCTACTGCTCTTAGGATCAAGTCCAAACTCTCAAACATCTGAACACTGCCTGAATGAAACTGCAAGACATAGATCTCTACTACTGGCCCACAACTACTCTAGTGTTCTTTTATCTCTTCAACCTCATCAAGTTCCTTGTTCTTTTTGGATCTTCAAATATGCCACTGTCTTTACTGGAACAAACCAAATCTATCTGAATAGCTCTATTCATCAGTCTGTATAATACAGGAAAACAAGAGTCTTTTTTCATTCTTTACTAAACTATATACCCTGCGTAAGAAAATGATACTCAAAAAAATATTTGGTGACTATCACATTCATAATCAGAAAGTGCAATGAAGATACTTATGGGGAAGACTGGTCTGTCTAAGGTCTGATATCAAAAAAAAAAAAAAGTACCAGAGGCCATAGTAAACACTGTTAAACTAAAAGGTAGCACAAAGACAGAGACCTTGTGGTACATTCAGAGGCAAAAATAAAATGAACTGAAATATGAATATGACATATTAATATGCACATTTATAAGGAAGAATGAGGAACACTTTAAAACCTTTCACTCACAAGTTTTTCTTTCTCTAGTTTTTGCTGTAAACTCTCCATGTTATTTCCAATTCTTGCCTTTTCTACAACTTCATAAAGGCTGCAATACATTCCATTCTTCAAAACTGACAAAAGAAAAAATACATAGTAAATATCTAAATGAAATCTGCTTCTTATATATTTTAGTAAAATTAAATTACTTTACCTTCATTTGGACCTAAGTATGTTTCCTTATAAAACAGTGCTGGAGGGATTTTCTGTTTCAGATGATCAATACTCATGACTATTTCAACATCTAATTTCTCAGGACTGAAAGAAAATTGAAAAATTATGTTTGCCTTACCTCTATTTTTAACTCTAGCAGTGTTATGCATTAAAAAAAAACAAAAACAAAAAAAACATACTTGATGGCAAACAGAAGGGCATATTTATTAATATCTCACCTTATTCTAAAGAGGATTTGATATGGGAAGTCCAGATGTATAAATAGCCTGACAATATTACCAACCTTCCATCCTTAACCCAGAAGTTAAAAGGCTGTAATTTTATTAAAGACAATTCAAGAATAAACTGTTCAACTTCAAACATTTACAAAGGCCTACATTTACTGTGTTGGTAGCAAAGGGTCATTTTAGACCTTTCTATCCCAACATATGTTGCATAAGACTGAAAACAGCCCGTATATGTAAACTTACCACATCAAAGCTCTTTCCAACAAAGAACTGGTAATTTTTAAGTTTATCATATTCAAATTGCTAAATGAAAAATATATCTAATTAGGACAAAACTTTGAAAAATTATTTTTCATATTTAAAATTACTAAGAAAAAATTTTATACCATAAACGTATATGACTAGCCTATCCTCAAATTAAGACAGAGAAGTACAGGGTTCACGCTGCCAATTAATTCAGAACGCCAATTCTAAAGTTATCAAATCAACCTTTTGAAAACAAACCAATATTTATATTTAAGTTCTTATGGACTAACATAGAATTTAAATATGAAAAAGAAGTAAGGGATAAAAAGCTAAAGAAACTGATACAATTAGCAATCACGAATTGCTCTTTTAACATACTTACAGCTGGATAGGCAAAAAAGCACGAGTGGCTGACCTCAGAGAAATGTAACACAGCAGCTTTCCTTTATTTAAAAGCTGTCCTTTCCACAAGGTATAGTTATATTTATCTAAATAAAAAGAATAATGACACAGCTCAGTCTCTCGGCAGCCCACAGAAGTAAATATACATTTACTGGAAATGAGAGGGAAAATATCTAGCAATAAGGTTTAAGTAGAAAACAAACAAAACTGACATTTCTATTTATAGAAGATGAAATACTAAGATTTTAGTTTCAGGTATCTTTTCCCCTACAAAATCGTTCTAGCTTCTAAGAGTAACAAATTTATCTGTCTAAATGTCAATATCAGAAAGCTGAGGAACAAAGACAATATAATTATTGCCCTATTATTTCCCACTGCCCACCCCCCCCAGACTATATTAGATCTAGTTGACTATATGAACGCCCACAATGTCTCATATCTTCTATTCATCATCTTCTCATTATGGAGAAACTTAAAGATAATTAATGTCAATATTACGTTTAATCTTCTCTAATTCTCTTCTAAATACTACACCTCTGATGAATTTAATATTTTTAAAAGGCTGTGTTATGAAACTTGTTTTATGTTTTATTAATACCTTTTCCAATTAAAGTGCTAAAACCCTTTGGTCTTAGCAGCTTCTCAAAGGAGACCTTAATGCTCAGAAATCAAATGTTAATGCTACATTATAACACAGCCTCATTCTCTTTTTCATATTTTGCAGATTTTCATTCATTATAAAAATAAAACACATTAATCCTTTACTATATGTACTTACTCTTTCAATGTATAAAACAAAAGAAATATAAGAATCTTACCTACATTTCTATCTGCATTAAAGCTGTTAGATCTACAAATAAATTTTTAAAAGAAAAAGAAAAACATTACTAATTGGTTATAACATGGAAATTAACATTTAAGACCCTGATAAGTGCTATTTTTAATGGCATGCTACACAAGAGAATTAAATCCTTCCTAAACATAGGAAGAACAAATGAATTACTCATTACAAAATCTAATAAATCCAAGTCCACTTAGAGAAAACCGAAGTACTTACTTTGCCCAAATTGAAGGGAGCTGTTTCTTCCAAAAATATCAATCAAGAGGAAATAGTGTCCATTAAAGTCTCTATCAATTACTTTACTTTGGTGATAAGACTAGAAGACACCTCAATATATATTTAAATATATTCATTTATCATTCAATAAACATTGACTAAGCTCCTATTATCAGGTACAATTCTAGGTAACAGGATTACAGGGATAAACAGAACAAAGTCCCTGCCTTCACAGAATTTATAGCCTTCTAATGAAGAAGACAGAATAATCAAAAAGTATATAGTTTAAGAGGCAATCCTGGTTTTAAGTGCTATGGAGAGAGACAGAAGTTAAAAAGAAAAATCAGGGGAGCCTCGATGATAAGGGCACCTTACGGAAGTATAGGATTGAATTATACTGATAATTGAGGAAAGAAATGGAAAAGCAAATGTAGAGGCCATGACGCACAGCAATCATGGTGTATTCAAGGTACAAGGATGGATGTTCAATAATCCTCATCTGAAATGATATGGAGGTCAACAGATGGAACCAAAGAGGAGGCAAAGAAAATTAACAGTCATTATTTCTGGGGATATGACATCATAATTACAAGTGCTAGATGTCTTTTAAAGATCACTTATGAAAAACATGATAGTAAATGTATATATATCATGGGGATCATAAATTTAGAGCCAGAAAAATATGAAAAAAGTTTGTCTTGGTATTATGTGAATTGGTATTTATGGCTGTAGATGGTTTCCAGTGCTTATTCACTGACATCAAAAAAGTGCATCATCTCTCCTTTCATGCAAAATATAAAAGAAAAAAGACAAACAAAGTGTGATATCTCAAATAACATAAACAGAAGAGAAGACAATTTGATCTGGGAAACTGATAGGTCAACCTTAAAAATGTATATAAATGTTTCATGATATGTGGCTTTTTTTAATAGCAGTATTTCTAAAATAATAGATATCATACATGACTTTAAATATGTATAGGTACTCAAAGTAAGTATCAGCAGACATTTGACCATTTCACATACATCCCCGTAAATTTATTTACTCCATTTGGCTAAGACATTTTCTGGAATCACAAGGGATTGCTTTGTATTTGGTCATTTTATATTGGCACTTATAAGAAATCATCAGGGTACTCAACACTAGCTAAAAAAAAAATCACTAAAAATGAGAATCATCTGGAAGCTTTAAAAAACTACCAATGCCTAGGATGCCCACTAAATATCTAATTTAAATGGTCTGAGGTGGGGCAGAGGCATCCTTTATAGAAGCTCTCCATTTCCAGGAGAGTTATTAGGTTACTAAGTATGGAATGTCCAATTTCCTTAAGTACTAAGTTTGACAGTTGGTATATCTGACGTTTCACTTTGACAATTCTTGTTTTTTTTTTTTTTTGTGAAGGCACATCCTCATTCTTTCAAATGCACATTTTGGCTTATGATTATCTTTCAAATTGTTTTTTCAGAGCCATTTTTGTGAAACCACGGAGAAGTCAAAAATCCGTGTTATTTTCGAATGAGTTCTGTTGTGGAACCAATGCAGGGCAGACAGCTTGAAATAACTAAGTGTTTGGGAAGGATGTGGCTAATGAACACACAGTACATCGATGGTTTGAGAAGTTCCACTCTGGTGATTTTAATCTTGAAAACAAGCCATGTGGGTGACCCGAGACCAAAGTGGATAGTGATGAGCTCCAAGCTGTAGTGGAAGCGAATTCATTTCAACCTACGTATGAATTAGCAGCAAGGTTTGAAATTACTATTCCAATAATATTGGACCATTTGAAACAAATGGGAAGGTAAAGATGCTGGATTGATGGGTGCCGCATGAATTAAACGAGCATCGAGCATCAGAAGAGAAATCATCTGAAAGCTTGCCTTTCTTTGCTGTCACAACATAAAGGTGAATAATTTCTACACCATGTTATTACATGTGATGAATAAATGGATTCTTTTTGACAATCACAAGTGTTTCACACAATGGTTGGATAAAGATGAAATGCTGAAACACAGTCCAAAACCAAATATTCATCAAAACGAGCTAATGGTGTCTGTTTGGTGGTCCAGCACTGGTATTATCCACTATAGTTTCTGAAACCTGGTAAATCGATTACAGCGGATGTCTACTGCAACCAACTGGATGAAATGATGAGGATGCTTGTGATTAAGCAGCTGAGATTGGTCAATAGAGACAGACCAATCCTCTCGCAAGACCATATATTGCAAAAAACAACACTGCTCAAACTATAGAAGCTGGACTTGGAAACTCTCTGTCATTCACTGTATTCAACAGACCTTGCACCAACTGACTACCACTTCTTCCAGGCTTCGGACCACTTTTTGCAAGGAAAAACATTCAATTTTCAACAAGCTGTGGAAAATGTCTTCCGTGATTTCACTGCCACTCGCTCTCCAGGCTTCTTCGCTGCTGGCATAAGCAAACTACCAGTAAGATGGCAAAACAGTGTTGATAGTTTAGGTGCATACTTTGATTAATTATACTGCTTGAGATATAATAAACTGAATTTTTGATTCGAAATTGGACATTTCATATTTAATGTCCTAATAATACACAAAATTTCACTTTCAAAAACTGCCATTTAGTCAACTACATAAACCTTCAATACCAGGAAAAAGAGGTTAACCACATGAGGTTTAAGTAAATTTAAGTTTATATTTCCACATAGTAAACTATTTTTCACATTGACCTTTCAAAAGTCGTCATAAACATTTTAAGTATCCAATTGATTTCAAGGGAAGTTTAAAAAAATGGGAAGGAAACAAAGTGTTCATCCTAACTCAGCAGCATAGGATCTGGAATATACTATCACTCTGGTTGATGTCTAAAACTCTTAAGTCTTACCTTGAGGAAGTCACAAACTTCAGAGTTTGTATATCATCTTTGTAAATAAAAGACACAACTGCATATGGACAAACGTGTCTTGGTCTTCGCCTTAGCTCATCAAAGCCATACTCATAAAAATAATACTAAAAATAAGAAAATGCAAAATTAACTTCTTTAAGAAGGCAAGAGAAGTACAGAGTAGAACCTTATATTTAACTGCCTGATTTTTGAGAAATATAAAATCATTTGCACCTCTGACAAAAAACATCTTTAAACTCTACTTGTCAATTTAACTAATTTCTATTCATTTTGTGACATAAAACATTCTGCTTCTATGTGTAGCAGGATCCCAGTGTTCTACTAGGTATTCTAAAAGTTTACTTCTGAAGAGCTGACCACTGGCAACATCCAACAGATTTCCTAATAAAAATATTACAAATGGAGCCTAAGTTCCCAGGTCAGCCCAGGATAGCCAACTAATACAAAAAGTAAAATAGTAAGAACACAATCTCACCCAAACCTAACTACCATCATGCTTATTATTTCAAATGAAAAACACATCCAGCTCCAACTGCAAACAAAGCAGCAAAAGAAAAGAATACAAACATAGGTGACAAAGGTAGCTGATCCTCTTCCTATTACTCATCAGCCTTTACCCCTTTAACTCTTCACCACATTCATTAGGCTAGGGTTTTGTGACTTGCAGACTAGTGATTTTCATTTAAAAAGAGTGAGAGCACAGTGGCTCACACCTGAAATCCCAACACTTTGGAAGGCTGAGGCAGGATTGCTTGAGGCCAGGAGTTTGAGACCAGCCTGGGCAACAACAGCAAGACCCAGTCTCTATAAAAAATATAAGAGTTAGCCAGGCAATGGTAGCATGCACCTGCTGTCCCAGTTATTTGAGAGGCTGAGGCAGGAGGACTGGTGAAGCCCAGGAGTTTGACGTTGCAGTGAGCAATGATGACACCACTATGCTCTGGCCTAGGTGACAGAGCGAGACTCTAACTCAAAAAAATAAAAACAGTGCCTGAGTTTCTAAACAAAGCAGATTACCCTTCAAAGTCCATTCCCCTGGGAAACCACTGATTTCAATAATGTTGCTGTTGCTCTAAAAATGTCTAGGAATTTTTTTCAAACAAAGCCAGTTTACAAGTCTTTCTAGATAAACCAATGGACCTCACATCTACTAATACTACTACTGTCCAGAAAGTGAGCAAATCAGTCAGTTCCAGACGACTCTGGTGAATACAACTTTTGCTAAAAACCCCCAACAGGCCTTCCCCACTGACTCTTCAAGAAGAAAGGAGCAAGAATCAATTTTATTTGACATAAATAAAATAAAAATTAAAGAAAGAACATTTCCAGGGAGATTAACATTATTACTTTTCACATATAATCCATTTGGATATATGCATTTTTATATGTTAAAAAGAGTAACATTACTTTATATTTAAATTTCATTAAAAAACACTAAAATTCAATTATGCTTATAAATATGTGTAATTTACTATATATCAATTATACCTGAATAAAGCTTAAAAAATTCAAAGTTTGCATCTTAAAAAATGTTAATAAAAATAGAAAATATCAAATCAACAGTACAAAATGTTAATGAATTAAGATATTTCAAGGAGCTTCAACTTTACCTTGAAAGATGAGTAGTATTTTATTAGATAGGAAGGAGGTCTTTCTAGGCCAGGAAAAGCCAAGGTTTCTAAATAAAATGAGGTGTGTTGAGGGCAATGATCATATAAAAATTAGGCTGGAAGTCACAGTCTACAGGCAGGAAGAGCTAGACTAAGGAGTCTGACTATTACTCTGCGGGCTTGAGGAGCTACTGTATGTTTCTGAGCTATCTTGGAAACACTGAACAAACAGTGTTAGACGTGGAGTCTGGCAGTGGTAAATAGAAACCAGAGTCTAGACTGGTGTGGTGGCAGAGGGAATTGAAAGCGGGATATTTTAAAGGATTTGGTAACAAATAGATATGAGGTCGTAACATTAAAATGGATCCAGGCACCTACCTGAGTAAGTTCATAGGCTCTGTACGCCAAAAGTGATGTAATTCTATTAACATTTTTCGACACATGACATTCATGCTTTGGTGTGGGGTCCAAAGCACTTTTATTTGACATGGATTCCAAAGTTTTTACACCCATGGGGTCGTATACACTCTTTATTTTACCCTAAAATAAAGAAAACCCTTTAAGTGTCTACCTAAACCTAAATATTGACTATATGACATTAATATTATACAATACTTTTTTGAATATAGATTGCCTATACCAACCATTTTTTCCCTTTAATATCTGGTAATAAAGTTAGCACCCAACACTTTTTACCAACACTGAAGCAGTAAGAAAAAGTTAACTATTAAAAAAAGTCATTTGAATTTGTTTAATAACAAGTAAATAGAAATTCTACTCACAATACTCTTCACTAACATAAATTATATTACCAACATATTACCCTCTCCATTCTTTGGAAAAGAAAACAAACTCTTAAAAATACAGTTAGCTTAAATCAAACTTGGGAAATAAACCACTCTCAAAAGTGTCTTTATATACCAAACATCAGCAAGCAGACTTTTAATTTAATCACACTAAAGACTTGGTATCACCTAAAATTAAAATCTAAATCAAATGTTGTCTTTGATATGTGAAATATAAAAGTTTAAATTACCTTCATTATTTTAAAAATAACAACATCACCCATTGCTCCTGCTTCCAAAGGATTAGCTTGTAATAAATCAGCATACTTAGAAAGATAGACACCTAAATAAAGAAAAATTAAAGAATTTTAGTAAGTAGGACATGAATACAAAAAAATCGAAATATTCAACCTACAGATAAAAGAAACCTTTTTAAAGAAATATAAGGACAGTAAAGATAGCTGATTTTTTTTTTTTCTTTGAGACAGAGTCTTGCTTTGTTGCCCGGGCTAGAGTGAGTGCCATGGCATCAGCCTAGCTCACAGCAACCTCAAACTCCTGGGCTCAAGTGGATCCTCTTGCCTCAGCCTCCCGAGTAGCTGGGACTACAGGCGCGAGCCACCACGCCCGGCTAATTTTTTGTTTCTACTTTTAGTTGACTGGCTAATTTTTTTTCTATTTTTAGTAGAGATGGGGTCTTGCTCTTGCTCAGGCTGGTCTCGAACTCCTGAGGCTCAAGTGATCCTCCCGCCTCAGCCTCCCAGAGTGCTAGGATTACAGGTGTGAGCCACTGCGCCTGGCCAGGACAGCTAATTTTTAACCAAAGCAAAAATAAAATCAGAAAAAACATGAAACTAATTACATTTCTCAAAATCACTAGGACTAGAATAAGATACTTTATAAAAAGATGATCTTTGATCAACTTGAAGTATGCAAAATCAGAAACAAAAGATAAAACTGGTTTTATATTTAAGAACCTGAGACTAGTCTCCTTTTCTGGGAAGCATACATGAATTTAATTATAAAGATACAGCAAAATTACATGAGATAATATGTTTTTAAATGGCAACTTAATAGTAGGTAAACATAAATGTAAAAGAAAAAAGATTACCCATGGAAGGACTGCCAAGAATTGTTATTTTGGATTGGCCTACGTGTAATCCTTTTTCACATAAGCTTTGAACCTAAATAAACAAAACATTGTTTCATCTTGCAATAACATCAAAAACATGGAAAGACAATTTGCAAACTTGTTTTAAATAAAAGCTTCTAAACTATAATATATTCCACATTATAGAAATTTCATATATATTCCAGTTTATAACTAAATAAATGAAACCAACATATTCTCAAAATAATCATATCCAGAATGCATTTTTCTTTATGCTAGGCATGACTGATACTCTGAATTCCTGCCACTTACATGTAGAACCATTCCCTTTTGGGGAGAATTAGAACCAGCAGAATATTTAAAGAGAATATAACTCCACCTAAATATCTTCAATTAAAAGGGGGAAAAATAGTTCCAAATACATGTAATCAATAATATAAAAGGAAAAGTATTAATTATCAAGCATGTTCTAACTGAAGAAAATAGGATTGGTCAGAGAAAAAAATGAGTGCATTTAAAAAAAATTACAAAACAATAAAATGCTTTGCCCCACTGAATCATTTCTTCCATTTATTATCAACAAATGTTTACAATTATCAACTATACTACTGAACTATAAAATTAGGAACTTACAATGGAAATATCCTCAAATTGTTTTTTATAACACAGGTTAACTCACCTGATATCGATCAACCATCAGAAATGCATAGGATTCTGAAAGTTCTTTATCTAAACGACCATCAAACTTCAGTTCTCTTCGCTTTTCTGTAAACTAAATAAAATTAAATCTATAACAATTCCTTAGCTTAGCATGTGATTATGTTTTCCAAGAAATCCAAAGCTACCAAAGTAGAAAATCTCTTCTCTCCTTGTACTTTGTACTTCCATTTTTCCCTCATTTTAAATGGCTCTTTGACCATACAATATAGGCATACAAGCAGTTAGTGTTAAAATTGATGAACACAACAAAAATTTCTATTAAAATTTTACCACACTTCAACTCTCCCAAAGATTATAAGTTCATGTTTTAGTTATCTTTGCATCTCCCATTTTACTTAATATGGTATACTGCATCTAGTAGGTGGTTTAAAAAATCTGTTGAATGACCAGCTTCTAGACTATAAATGCAATTAGGAAAAAGAAAAATGTTTCATTTCTTTTTAACTGTATTTTCTCAATGCCAAGCATGTAAGATATGCTCCATACATATTTAAAGGATAAACGAGTAACGTGGGTACTCTGAACTGTAAGTACTCTAAACTGCTAGCTTTCACATTTAGATACAAATAGATATACATTCAAAATATGAAATACCTAACATTTTATAGTCAGTATTCAGGCCATTACTGCTCTTCGATATTATAATTAATGAATCTGCAGACTAAATTTTCATATAAAATTAACAAATAATCCCTATCATACCATGAAACCACATCAAACTATCAAGCTTTTAATTTTTCCTGGGAGCCAGTAACATTAATGCCCTTAGGAATCCTTTCAAAGTTAAAAAATTCTGGTAGCACTCAGCTAATCAACTTGTAAAAAATATGAAATTAATAGTATTTCATGTCCAACAGAAAGCAATACACATCAAATATTTCTAAACATCTCATTTGTACTACCTTTTCCTAAATGAAAATTCAAAGAATATTCTAGTTTGTACATGAAACTTAAGTTCACTGTCTAACATTCTCAATGTTCCCCTTTATTCACACTTTTTAAATAAGAATTTCTACTGATTATATTAACATAATCTAGCCATCAGGCAATAATTGTTGAAAAAATTAAGCATATCCTAAAGAAATACACATTTGATCCTAATTATCTTCCAATTTCAGCATTTAATTAAATGAACATGTACAGTACTCAAAGAGCAAAAGGCATTATGAATTTACAATTAAACTATTTACAATAGGCTATCCCTGTGTTTCTCATTTGCAGAAAAAAAGTTTTCCATAATTGCACTTTAAGAATTTAACATAGCAGATAAACATAGTGCTATAGTAACAATGTTCTGGGAAAAAAATATGTCATTTAAAACTTTTTTTCCCCCTTCGTAATTTGGTTTCCCTAAAAACTTTAGTATTTCTAAAGAAAAGGATTTTCCCCCCAGGAAGTTAACTGGTTCTTAAAATAGTCTTACAGTAAGAACAATTGAAAACATACCTCCTTTTCCAAAAGCTCATTATGTATCAAGCAAGCACGTTTGTAGTTAAAATTTGATACTGAGGTTGGTTCAAGGTAAGATGAATGGAGAATATTTAAAACATCTTCAAATTCTCGAGAGCCTGGAGTTAATGGCTGGAAAAGTGCTAAAATAAAAAACATTTTTAATTTCAAGGTTATTCTATCTTAAATGTAGCTTCTTATATTTTTGTGGGTTTGTTAACCTAACTTTAAATAAAGTGAAAAAAGGCATCAAGGATATCTTATTTTGTGACATGAAAAATAGATACTTATTAATTCTCTGACAAAAAATTAAAACCAGCTGTCTATATTTACCAGTTCCTTCAGCAATGAGGATCTGGAATTACACAGGCAGACAAGGAAGCTGCAATTCTGTAAACATTAGGGATGCTACATTAGGCAACGTAAATTGCTTAAACACTCTCCTAAGAATTTGGGCTTATACTCAACTTGTCTTAACTCCTATGTTAAACAAAGAAGTATGTCTAGGACTGTGCATTTCCACAAACTAAATGCTTACATTATAAACGAAAGTATAAAAACATTTATGACACCTCAGTATCTATTTAAAAAAAAAAGATTATGTTTTTAGTACTAAAGTTGGAAGTAATAGAATATGCTGTACCCAAATGTCTTCTTATATAATCAATAAAAAGTAGAAAACTTACTATGACAACTTAATAACATGGAAAGATGAAGGGCTTTGGAGTCAAACCTGGACACAAACACCATACCTAGCATTTACTGGCTTTGTGGAAGATGTTGGATCAATAAATTATGTCACCAAAAAGTAGTTCTATTCCCTCACCTATCAATGGAGAACTCCAGCTATCCTATATGCCACATGCCACACATGAGACAACACATGGAGGAAGAAGCTCACATTCCCAACAACTCTACATCCCATTTGACTTTTTAAACATTTAAGTCAAATATCCAATTTCTTCTTTGGAATTACCTGGTCTCATAACCTCAAATTCTGCTTTATGCATAAAATATTTAAATTTACTAATAAATTTCAGTCTATACATATGAATTTTTCCAAAATAAAAAACCACTTATTTTTCATCGTAGATAGAACTAGTCATAGTTATACTCTACTACCTTAATTTCCTTCAAGATACTATTTAGTAAGAGTCAACAAATGTTACAGTTAAAATACTCAAGCCATTCCTGAAAACGTAAGTGTTCTACTTGTACATACTCTTAAATAGATGGCAGCTAACTTACAAATAAGCTGGTTTTTACTGCATTTTTATACATGATTATTAGACTTTAAAGGAAATACCAAATGATACATCCATTCATTTATCCAACCATGTATATATTATAGAAGTATCTGTAAAAATGTAGTTTTCAATGACAGAATGTATATAAAACAAATGTTTACCACTACTTTGGGATTGCAAACTAAAAAAAATCAACATAGTTATAGTAATGCAATAAAAAAGATACTGAGTAGGAGTGAGCTCAAAAAAAAAAAATAAAGTACTCAAGTAGAAGACTACTAAACACAAAGGTATCCTATAATCAAATTTGTAGCAGATGAATATGCTCAATGAACTATTGATTGTAAGCTCCATGAGAGCAGGAGCTATATCTGCCTTGTTCATTACTCCTCTTTCTCATATCCCAGCAGCTGGAACTGTGAGTGCTGGCCCCAAGTAGGTTCAATGACTAAGTTAAGAAAATGAGAAACTTTGTCCAATATTTTTAAAATATTAATACAAATAAATACATTCTAAAACTACCAAACTATGACTCATTTTAAATTAAGACCCATCCACAAATCCAACATTCAGTAACACACAAAACAAAATGAAAGCTATGAGGGGAAAGGAACTACATTGTCTCGATTCAGATCTTTTAGAGAACGTAGTAGTATAAAAACATTTTATCTTTGTGATGACTGTCCCCAATTAAACTGAAAAATCTGGCAAGGAAAGCAGAATGTGGCAGTCTTTACAGGCTTTCACATCCCAGTGGGCCAAGTATGATTTTTAAAGTTGGATTTTTACACATTATTTTTTTGTTTCTAAACAAATGTACCCCCAAAAAGTATCACATGCCTTCAAATATTCATAAAATTTTACAAGCCTAAAGTTTTTGTTTTTTTTTTTTTTTATATTTAAAAGGTTTCACTCTGTCGCCCAAGCTGGAGTGTAGGGGCACGATCATAGCTCACTGAAGTCTCAGATTCCTGGGTAGAGTGATCCTCCTGCCTTGGCCTTCCAAAGTGCTACGATTACATGCATGAGTACCGTGCCCAGAAATTATTTTCCTTAGTTAAGCTGCCCCAACACTATTTCTACCATCTAATCACAAGTAACAAATTAGTCAAATCACACAAATCTGCATAAAAATTATTCAAATTATTCTCGAAAAAATACTTAACATCTCCATTTCACTCCAAAGCAATGTCCTAGAGTCATGTCAAATGCACTCAAGAAAACAGCCAATAGGAAAAAAGTTCTTGTGAATAAAAATAAAGGTTGGGAGATTTTAGGTCAAACAATAAATATTTGTGTTTTAGGTATTCTGTATTTCAAATATCTCAGTGGCTTCACGAGTTAAACCAGAGTTATTTTTTCTGATTTTTCCTAATGTTCATGTCTATAAAATTATCCTGTAACTATTTTTAAGGATTTCAAGTCTAAACTGGTAATGACAGTTTAGAAATTTATTGAGTACATGTTCTAAATGTACATTCCCTTAGTAAAAGTCTCTTAATATTGCATACAAATTGGTCGCTATCTTGTCACTTCTTTCAAAGAAAACATAAATCATAATCTCAATTATGGGTCACTATTTGAGGCAATTAATAACCATGTGGCTATCTAAATAAAGAAAACACTCTACACATGAATCATCCATTTCACTCAGGGAAGTCAGTATATACCGTTCTCTAGATTCTAGTTATTGAGTCTAACCATTAATGGGTAACTACCACTTTTCAGATATTGTACTAAGAGCTTTACATGCATAGAGAGTAAAATGATGGTTACCAGATGCTGGGAAGGGTAGTGGGGCAAGGGAGATAAAGCGGGGATAGTTAATGAGTACAAAAATAAAATTAGACAGAATAAGAACTAGTATTCAGTTGCATAGTAAGGCGAGTATAGTTAACAATTACTGCATATTTCAAGATAACTTAGAGTAGAACTGGAATGCTCTTAATACAAAGAAATGATAAATACTTAAGATGATGGATGCTCAATGAATCTGATTTAATCATTACACATTGTATACCTGTATCAAAACATCACATGTACTCCTAAATATATACATTATATACTAATAATGAAAAATTTTTTTTAATTTACAAAAAAAAAAAATTCAAGCTGATTCCGTATCTTGTATTCTCAACTGTAAGTAAAATAAAAGATGTGATTATGGGTATTAGAGGTAGAATCGTCAATCATGCCAAGAGTGGGAAAAATATATTTCCTCATTTTACAGATCAAGAAATCATACAGAACACTTGGACACAGGAAATTAGCTATGTAAGAACAAACGATGTGTTTTCTATGACTTTGCTCTTTCTACCCTTTCATGTGTCTTCTCTCAAATCTCTGTTCTTAATTTTTTCTCATTTTAATTTTCCTGCAGATATAACAGGGCCAAAAGTCATAACTAGTACCTTTTGGTTTACAGAAGTTAACAGCAGTAGCTAAAGTTCTTTCACACATTAAGACGTATATAATTTTGCTTATTTAATGGATTTCCATTAAATGCATGCCAGAAAAATGAGTTGATTACTGATCACACAAGGTTTCCTTATTGACAAACTGATTATAGATGTATAGATGGGATTAAAGAACAGAGATTCAAAAGGGTAACTGGAGATTTGTAATTCAAATAAGGAAACTGATTGTATCATAGAATTGGAACTACCAATTTCCTGACTCCCAGCCATACTATCATCAAATATTTTTATTACTGGTAGCATAGAAAACATAATTCGAGAATTGAAGGTTATATTTAAGCAGCTGGCACAGATTTAAAGCACCTAGTAGCAGCTTCGTTCCTTAATCAAAGAAACATTTTCCTCAATTAGTTTTACCAATTTATTTAGTGTTAATGAAGATTTTTTATATTGTGTATCTATATAAAAAATTATCATATATACATATATAAATGAGCTAAACTTTTAAAAAATGGACCAGTTATCAAAACATACAAATGGATAGTAAGTACAAATGAACAACTGTCTGATTTAAAGTAACTGATTAATGGAAGAAGAGGAGATAATTAGCAAGAATAGGGTTGGGGATCTGCAAGTCTCTCTGAATCCACAGCTGATGTCTACTGGTATTAATGACTGTAATACAACAACTCTCCACTTGTTCTTCACAATAATTATTTTTTAAAAACCAATTTTATTCCAGTCAAAAATAATGCTTTAGGAATGGGTGTTTCATCTCTAAATCAACAAGGCTGAGCACAGTGTAGAATTAGGAATGAATATGCTGGCAGAGATCGAGAGAGTAGCACAAATATGAAACTTAATATTTTTTGGATGGAAGATAGGTCAAAGTAAATTTTACCTTCATTACTAAGAATTTATATGCACCTATCAAATGTTTTTTGTGGATGATTGGGTTCTTCCCAGATTTTTTTTTTTAATCTTTTAACATCACCCTATGAAACCTATCAAGTGTACTTCTATGTACGGAGACCACCTGTCCTCAGAACCCAATCATCCATCTACAACTAATGAAACACCATGGAAATTTCCTTTTAAGAATCAGACTTGGCCCCAATGGCTCCAAAAAGACAACTGCAAATTTTGTGGGGAAAGATGGGGGCTGACGGGCAGAATTAGCCATTAATTCTCCAGGACTAAACCAGTAGAGAAACTGGTGGATGAGAGTAATTTTGGAGACTCCCTTGTGCCTTATAGAAAACAACCAATACGCAGGGCCTGGTGGCTCAAGCTAGCACTCTGGAAGGCTGAGGTGGGTGGATCACTTAAGGACAGGAGTTTTGAGACCAGCCTGAGGAATAGAGAGGCACCCATCTCTATAAAAAAATTAAAAATTAGCTGGGCATGGTGGTGTGCGCCTATAGTACCACCTACTTGGGAGGCTGAGGTGAGAGGATCATTTGAGACCAGGAGTTTGAGGTTGCAGTGAGCTATGATGATACCAACACTCTAGCAGAGTGGGGACTCAGAAAACATTTCCCAGAAAGTGCATCATCACTACTCAGTCTCTCAAGAATTTTGGAGGGGAAAATTGTATCAAATACAATTACCAATTTTAATTTACTTTTGGTGACTTACTAGATTTAGAGTAAAAGAAGGCAAAAGTAAAACATCTACCAACAAAATGCAATTCTACAATTTGGTTAAATTTAAGAATAGTACCCCTTTATATTGCAGAAAATAGCTCAACCAATAAAAAATACAACATACATCAAGAATGATAAAATGTATATCCTTCTAGTAATTATTTAATGTGTCAGGACTGATTAATGTTTATAGTGAACATAATTTCTGAATCTCAAAATTCCCAAGGATGAAGACATACTAAATTTTTCTATATTTAAGCTTTTCTTGTTTTGTGGGGTTCCCCCCCCCACAAATGGGTCAGACCAACACACCAAAAGCAACTAACTTAAATCCTCAAATAATTTTTTTTTAAAAAAATCTTGCTCTAGAGTTTGAGTAGTGGTAACAAATACTCTATATTTAGGTTTAAATTCCAACTCCACCATTTACTAGCTGTGCGATCTTGAGCAAGTTACCTAACTTCTCAATTGTTCAGTTACAGCATCTATAAAATGAGCATAGGACCTACCACATAAAATTGTTAAGATTTAATCAATATGTGTAAAGTGCTAAGAACAATGCCCAGAACTTATTAAGCATTGTGTGTGTCTGCCAACATTACTACTCCATTACAATGGCAGTATTTTGGGTGTCATACTATTGTCAAGACTAAGAAAAGAACTTTGAGTCAACAAGTTATACTCACATAGTATTTACTTTTAAGGTATTAGAAAAAAAATACTCAAATCCTAATATTAAATTTCACTGGAAAAGCATAGTCACAAGCAAAGACCTGCCATAATAACAGGAATGAAACAGAACTTTTGATACTAAAAAGTTCAAACAGACTACTGAAAATCATCTGATACTCAGGTGACCATAATTAAAAATACCTAGCCAAAGCCTATAAATGGATACCTTTCCCTTTCAAGGCTTCCAAGATATAATGTTGGATGAAGTGTGAAACTAGCAGTACCTGCACTGTTTGAGATGAAAATCTTTTTAATAATTTAAAGAGCTGAATTCCTCTATTAAATTCTACCACCAAGCACCAACTTACCTCAGCTTGGACAGGATAAAGTTCATGGTAGTAAAAATAGTTGCTTATTTAATTTTTATAAATTCTATTTAAACTTCTACTTCACTATTGAACAGTGTCTGCTCAGTGCATAAATATTTAGACAAGTTAAAAACTACTCACTTTCACTTAACATGAAAAAAGTCCACTGATACATTTTCCTTGCCCACAACACCTTTTGTCTCTAAGTGAAAATGGAAAAAATAAATTTTCCCCAAAGAGTAGCAGACTCGGGGAAAACAGCTAGGGTTTATATTTCCTAATTCCTCAATTATCTCCACTTTTAGTGTATTCAGCTGAAGTCTACTTTCAGCATCCTCTGGATTTGGTTTACCTAATTTTAAAAAACACAGCAACACAATGCCTTCCCATAATTCCTACTGCCTTCCCACATCACCAACCAAAGTGTAAAGGTTTCTAGGCCAATTTTTTGGTCCTAACAAAGGCAAAGGTATATTGCGCTTTGTCCATTATTTGTAGGCACTTAAAACCTAAAACAAAATAGACTTCAAAAGGCTTTTATCAAGTTAAAGGAAAAAAAATGAAGAAAAAAATGTTCAACCTCCTACTTCATAACCAGAGCCCATCTGAATGTACTTCCAACTTATTCTCTACCAATTAATGTTGGGCATCTAATTTTTCTCATCTAGACTACAGCCATACACTTAACTAAATACACCAAAAGAGCTGACAGTCTTAACCTCTGAAAAGTCTCTTTTTGAACTCTAAAATATTACATTAACTCATTTAGAAGATATTTTTAGAAACATTCATGTTACTGGACAAAGGTTAACTTCATCTTTGTCAACATGGTTTCTCACACCAAGTATTTACTTCCTTGGCTTTGTCATCCAAATAGAAACAAACTTTGTATCTTACTGATACAAAGGCCCTAACAACTCCACTTGTGCAAATGGTGCTGGTTATTATGCATATGGAAAGAGGAAACACAAAGCTTCAGCCAAGCTTCTAAGTCTTTACTAAGATTCAAATTACAACAAAAAAGCTTTCTGCAAATAAAAAAATTCCTATTATTTTCCAAGGTAAATAATGAAAAACTAAACCATGCAGTAGGGCAAAAAAGACTGACTTTAAGTTGCATAAATCCAGAATATCTGAAATTACTGGATAGTAAAAAAAATACTCTAATAACTAAACGGTTATATTAATTTTGATCTCCATTAGAAATTCTGACTCCATATTGATGACAATATGGCATTAAGATTGAAACAAGTAAATGTTAATTAGTGCTGTTTCCATACTGGTTCCAAAAACTAAGACTGGACTTTTTTTTTTTTTTTTTAATAAAATCTGAAGTTCTACCATCTGCCAAGATCAAGTTGGTGACTCTTGGGCATAAGCTAACTTATCATTTTTTTTCCATACGGAAATTACTGCACCAAGAACCTACCTTCCCAGTCTTTTCAAATACAAGAAAACACCAGCTAAGTTTGGATTGATAAACAGACCTATTTAATCTAACGCTTCAAAAACAAGGGAAAAATCTACATGGAAATGAAGTGTGATGGAAAATAGCAGTGTGCATGGATCACATCTACTAATGGAGATTTCTAAATAAGGGAAGACGCTGACATCAAGCAATTTTCAAGTAGACACATATAGCGAAGAATTTCCACAGGGAGAAGCACTTGTGGTCCTCAGAACGTAATGGCCTTGGAGAAAGCCCCAGAATCCATGGCCACGGGCCATTTCCACAGTGAGACTTCTCAGAAGCATCCTTAGGAGGACACATCAGCTTCTCTGCCTTCAGGGGTTGGGAGGGAGGGGCGCCGAGCACCATCTTTCCTCTCTGGGAGCTGCAGCCTTACGGACAAGCTTCAAACCTGAGCTACTTCCAGCTTCCACGGGGAGAGGGGGAGCAAGGGAGCGTGGTTCCACCGCTTTCCTCTCGCACCGAGCGCAGCAGCTGGGCGGCCGTGACAGTGAGGGGAGAGGCGGCTGGCGCTGCATGCGTGTTTACGTGTCTCGGATGGGTGTGGGAAGAGGAGATAGAGAGATTCTAATGAAAAGATGGAGGGGAGAGAGAAAGAGGGGTTGGGGAGAAGGGGGAGGCACCACCTTTCTTTTCTCTGCTCTTCCTGGGGATCTGAAAACTCCTCCTAATAGGCCTTTCGGGCTCTTCGGGGCCTTTGGGCAGAGCGGCCGCGCCCGCCTCAGAGGAGTCCTGAGGCTGCTCGTGACTGAGGCTCTGGGCAGCCTCGGCCCCCGCGGTCTCCTCAGGCCCGGCGCCGCCAGCGGGCTCCGCGATGCTGAGGCCGCCGCCGCCGCCGCCGCCATTTTGTGGGGAAGACTCAAGCTCCGGAAGCGTCTGCTTCATCTCGTCGTCTCCTACGCCGCCACTTTCCCAGCTCGCGTCCGTCGGCGGAGAGGCCTCCGTCTCCGCAGCAGCTGCCATCGCGCCGGCGTGAGGAGCTCCGGGAAGCTTGTGCCCACAAGGTCGACGGGCGTGGGGGGAAGGGGCGGCAGGCCGGCCTTGCCGCCGAGCTGCTCTCTGCCCACCCACCCCCTTCCCCCCGTGGCCGCGGGCTGCGCTCTCGCCCCAGCAGCCACCTGGGGGCCCCGTAGCGGGCACCCCAACCGTGCCGCCCAGCCCCTGGAGCCGCTCCTCTCTCGGGCAGTTCTTCAGCCTGACCCCGCCACTCAACGTGCTCGCGTCGGGCCCGAGAGGGGGCGGGTCCAATGCGAGCCTCTCCACCAATAGGACCGCGGCACCCGCCTCCGCGGGTGCAGATATGGGGCGCCGGGGGGCGGAGCCTCTGGGCGTCTAAGCCCGCCAAAAGGGGCGACCGCAACGCCTGGCGAGTACCTCGACGACGCCACGGTCGCCGCAGCCGCCGCCTGCGGAATGCGCGGGTCGGGCGGCGTTCAGCAAGTTACTGGTCCGCACTTGGCCAGCGCTGCAGGCGAAGAAGTCGGGCTTAGCCTCTCCCCGGAACGCAGGCATCGCCCATTTCGGGGCAAGACCCTCCCCATGCGGGCACGAGTTATGTCATCTGGGCCAAAACAGGCTTCCGAGCAGTGGATTAGGGAGGGTCTCTCGGTTTTGCCAAATGTTTGCGTGTGTACAAAGACCTGGGGAGGAGATAAGGAAATAAGAACGATAAGAGCCAAAAGGCTTGGACCAGGCAATCATTCTCACCGGATCTTGTTTTTACAATAGATTACTCCCACCTGCCCCCCTCTTTTATTTTAAAGGATTTGACTGCTATGGCAGGGCTCCAGCAAGTTCTCAATACCTGGGATCCTTTGACTTGACTTCACAGCCTGGTGTCAAGAGGATTTGGTTCTGGGGAATTTGAGGGGAGAGGGGGTGTTGGCTTTTGTACTGTTTTCATTTTTCAGTTTTCCTATAGCAAATGTATATTAAAGAAAAAATAAACTTTTGCAGTCACATTAAAAAATATACAGCAAGTGGTCGCTCTCCCTTAAAAGAAAACAACTTGATAGTTAAGTAGAGGGCCTTTTAAGTAGTAGTTTCAGTCTACTCAGTGTAAACTCTCATGGGTTATTGTGAACACAGCCAATATTTACGGGGTGCTTTACATATGCTAGGCACTGGACAAAAATTTACATACCTTGTCTCCATTTAATCCTCACAACAACCAGATAAAAGGGAGATACTATTTTGTACAATTTAAGTGTTGCAAGACATTGGACAAATTGAAACCAAGATTTGAAGGCAGGTATATTTAACTCCCACAGAAAGTACTTAAGCACTGTACTGACTGCTTCTCGAAAATCTAGTCTTCACAGCAGTCCTCCACTTTATTCATTTTATAGATGAAGCAACAGAGGGCTGACATCTTGCTTAGGGTCTCCAAGCAGCAGGATCAGGACTGGGACCCAGATCTCTATTACCAAACTCTAGCTGTGTCCCAAGAAGTTAACTGACCAAAGGACAATTACAATAAAATCTCAGGCTTTGTCAGGTGGCTGCTACTTAAAAGAGCATTCCCAAGGACAAGAGGAAAGTTGGATTCCTATGCCCTGTGATAAACATCATCCCTGTTTAACAGTTGATATAGAAAAGCTAATCGTGGATAGCTTAACTTATTAGAATCAGCTCAGTAAATTACAGGCAAATGAGTGTAAATCAATTATTAGTAAGTAGTCCGGGTAAAAGCACATTTTAAAATATTTTTAAGTGATAAAAAAGTGCGGGCTAGGTTGAGGGGGAAATACATTATTTTAAGTAAAAAGTAACCTTTTAAAATTGGACAGGGGGCTTTACTTGATAGAAAAGGGGCTACAGAAGATCAGAAACTCAGGTATTGCAGTCCCCAAATGGTAATTTTCTTTTTTGTTAGTTCATTAAAGGTATCCCTAAAAGCTCATTTTTATCAAATTAAAAGATAAGGAGGAACTAATTACCTGCTGCTGCCACCACTCAACAAGGATTTCCTCATCCACTAGCAAAAGCCAACTTTGTTTGGAAGGTCCTAGGTTAAGGCAACTGCAGGTTGGTGAGGTAAAGAGTACCAAAACTAAGCTCTGAGAGAACCGTTAGTCCTCCACAGAGGTTGAATCTTAAATTTTGTGAGGATAAAACTATTTTCCATTCCAAATCAATATTTACTTTTAAAAAGATTTTTTGTGTGTGTGAATTCATTATTGTATTTTATGAGGTGTAAAAAAATTGGGAAGCTCTAAAATATAATTTAAAATATATATTCAATTATTACAGACAGAAAAAAATTTAAGTTCAGCTGGATAACATTACCAGCATTCAATATTAGAAATATTATTTAGTTGTTTATTGGGGGCGAGGCACTGCCCTGTGCTAAGGATGTAACTCTCAAGCAAATGGACATGGTTACCTCCTTCAAATTTACAGTTCAGTGGGGTAATACATCTAAAACTAGGATCCATGGTAATAGCTAAGCTGAGATCTAAAGGTCAGGTAAGGAGTCAGCAACATGAAGGACAGAAGAGGCACAGAAATTTGCTAAATCCCATTATTTCAGAAAACTGACAGTGAGGTACAGAGGATAGCCATGGGTGTTTATATATGTGTATGTATATAGAGACCCACTATATATGTGGGGGGGGGGTGGTGCTATCACAGATGCACAAAGGTTAAAAGTATGAAACCTATGTTGTCTCCTACTACTAGTAATGGGCAAAGCAGCAGAACAAGGAACGTTAGAGAACAGTATGAAACAGCATATAATTAAATATCTAGGGACCACAATTGCCTTTTAAAACACGGAAACAAAATTAATCCATTTCAACTCATCATTTTAAAAATAGGAAAAGACAATGACCCAAGATCACATAGCAAGCTAGTAAGAAGAGTTAACATTTACTGAGCACTTTCTATGTGTCAGGCATTGTTCTAAGAGTGTTACATATATAGACTTACTAATCCCCACAGAAGGTACTAATGTTCTCCCTATTTTACAGATGAAGAAACTGAGGTAGAACGGTTAATTAATTTTTTAAGTGTCATTTAGAGTGTGAGTGGCAGAACCAAGATTCTAATCCAGGCAGTTTGCCTCCAAAGCCCCATGTCCTTAATAACCATGACGCATTAACCTCTTTTGTTAGTGGCAAAACAAGTTTCAAAACTCAGTGAGTTTTCCGCTAAGCCATTTTACCTCCCTTCCTCAAACATTACTTTAAAAAACAGGATATGAATGTATAATCCAGCAATAACTATCAAATATTGCTAATGCATAAACCTTTGACCTAGCAATTCTACTTCTACAAATTTGTAGTACAGAGGTACTCATCCACATTCTAAATGTTTATGCAAGGATATCCAGTATGGTGTTATTTGCAATAGCAAAGGATTGGAAACAACCTAAATAGCTATCAATGGGGTATATCCATACAGTGGAATACTATTTGGCCATAAAAAGCAATGAAGTACTGACACATGCTACAGCACAAACGAACCTTGAAAACATTATGCTAAGTGAAAGAAGCTAGACACAAAGACCATGTAGGGTATGATTCTGTTCATATGAAAGTCTAGAATAAGCAATTCCATGGAAATAGAAAGAAGATTGGTGGTTACTAGGGGCAGGGGAGAAGGGAAAATAGGGACTGGCTGCTAATAGGTACAGGGCTTCTTTCTGGAGTGATGAAAATGTTCTGGAATTAGTGATGATAATTGTACAACTTTTTGAATATACTAAAAACCATTGAGTTATACATTTTAAAAGGATGGGTTTTATAATATGTAAATTATATCTGAAGGTAGGGGCTAGGCATTCCTTAAGGTCAGAGACTCCAAACAGCCAAGACTCTCTCCTGTTGCTGGCTTTGAACAAACAAGCTGCCATGAATTCTATAGCTACCAACAGCTTGAGAGAGTGAGGAAGCAGATCCTTTTCTACTTGAATCTCCAGGTGAGAATGCAGCCCAGCTGACACCAGGACTTCAACTGTGAGACTGAGGACAGATCCCAGCGAGGCCATACCCAGACTTCTGACCTACAGAAACTGTGAGATAATACAGTATTGTTTTAAGCCACTAAGTTTATGATAATTTGTTATGCATCAATAGAAAACTAATATAGAGGATACAATATTCCTGGCATTTTCTAAGTGCCTTGTATATTTTAACTCATTTAATTCTCACAACAACCCTATGCAGTAGGTACTCATATTATTCCCATTTTTCTGATAAACAACAACAGCAACGACAAAGCAAGGTATAGGACAGAATGAAGAGTGTGTTAGTATTTGTACCAAAAAGAAAGGGAAATACAGTTAAATATTAACATATACATCTATTTGCATAAAACTTTTGTGGAAGGCACATACATAATTAGCCTGTGGAATTACTTGCCTGTGAAAAGGGAACAGGGGCCAGAAGACAGAGATGGGAGAGCCTTTTCACTCTATATCCTTTTATACTTCTCATGTGTCTTTTTCAGGTAAAACATGTTATTTTTGATGCTCACACATACCTTGAGCCTTGAAGGTCACACAGCCAGGAGGCTTTTCTTTTTTTTTTAATAACATTTCCACTGAAAGGTAACAGTAGAGAAAAACAATAAAGACCAGTTAACAAACCACCACTAACAGATTCAATTCATAGAACTTTAAGGGTCTTAGAGATTAATTAGTTCAATTCATTTTATGGATGAAGACAATATTACAAGGTTAAAACTCTCTTGCCCATTCAGATGCATTAAAAAATGTGAAACTGTCATTCCTTCCAGTATGCTTGAGCTAAAACAATAATTCTATTTCCTTGGAGTCATTCTTCTTTCCCCAAAGAGCTTGTCCAGCTACTCATTGAGCAAATATTTCTTGGATGTGTCCTAGGGAAGCATAAGAAAGACCGTTTAGTTTGGCAAGAAACCGTGTTGAAGTTGATTCATGGTTGGTGTCTGTAAGAAAGACTTCCATGCAATATGAGGAGAAGCAACAAAAGAGAGCCTCAGTTGAAAATAAGAATGTAGTTAGGGGTGAACAAGTTGCAATTATACCTTCAACTACACACAGTTGACTCTGGAAATCACAAACATCAACCAAATCCAGAAGTCAAGAGCTGTTTCTAAAGTTTAAGTTTTGCTCATTTCTGAGTGAAACCCTTCTAAGATTTTATTACATGAAATACCATGGCTGAATCTCACAGACATAATGTTAAATGAAAGAAGTACTGTATGATTCTGTTTACATGAAGTTCCAGGACAGACAAAAATAATCTACGGTAATAAAAATCAGAATAGTGGCTCCCTTGTGTGTAGGGCATGGGGCTGTTGGTAATTGACTCAAATGGGACATTAAGGAACTTTCTGGAATAATGGAAATGTTCTGTATCTTGATCTGGGTGGTAGTGACAAAGACAGTACATATATATAAATATTTATTGAATTGTGCGCTTAAGAGTCATGCATTCTATTGTATGATATTATTCTTCAATTAAACAAACAAACAAAAACAAACTTTTTCTGTGGGTCCCCATCATTCAAGGGATAAAGATAAGAATTCTTCATGTGGTCCATACAGCCCTGCTGATTCTGGCCCCGACCTCCCTTTTCTCCTCCACTTCTCTTCCCTAAGCTCCTCCTGGGTGCTTCCTCTGTCTGGCACACATGCCAAGCTCCCTGGCCACATGATCAACCTTAGCACGTGCTGTTTCACCAGTATGGCACATTCTTCCCTATGCCACCCTCTTCTTCAGTTCCAGTTAGCTCCTGTACTTCCCTTGGCTTAAGCCTTACTTCCTTATGTGAATGTCCCTGATCATCCCCTCTCCCATTCCAGGTCAGGCTCCCCTCTTTGGTGCTCTCATAGAAGTTTGTTCCTTTTACTCAGACCATTTACCTCCCATTGTCATCAATCTGTAATTACTCCCTTATTTGTGGGATTTTTTAACTAAATCTGTCTCTCCCACTAGATCCTATATCCACTTCATGGACTGAGGGCCAATGTCTGGGTTTGCTTACCATGGTATCCCCAGGGCCTACCACAGTGCCTGAAACACTTCAGGGTTTACTAAATATGTTCTGACTCCTGAGGACAGTGTGGCTATCTATTAATAGTATTCTCTGGCAGAAAAATTGCTGACCTCTCCCATAACCTGATTTAGGTTTATCTCCATTAAGTATTTACTGGTATATCTCTCTTTAAAAGCAAACTGGACTTATTACAGGGCATTCTGTATTTACCCAAAATATAAATTAAAGGGTGTCTGTCTTGAACTCCTGGCCTCAAGCAATCCTCCTGCCTCAACCTCCCGAAGTGCTAGGATTACAGGCATGAGCCACCATGTCCAGCCAAGGGGTGTCTCTTTAAATACCTTTTATATGATTTATACAAATTCAAAGTGTCTTTCACTGCAGTTAAGAAGACAGATAAACTTCATTTGCCAAATCCAAGACTTGTTGAAATCAATTAGATTTAACAATTGGGAGTGATAATTGTGTTGTATCAGCTGACTGACAGTATAGAGCTAGTCATAAAGCATTTGCACCACTGCCATTTCCACCTGAAGAAAGACCCAGGTTTGTACTAACTTTGTGTTGTGGTTGGTGTAGTTCTCTAAGAAGGAAGGAAACTGGTGCCAAGGACCCGAGTTTTACAAAGAGAAAAAAAATGCTCAAGAGGAAGTGGTATACTGCAGAAGTGCAAACGTTGGTAAAATGTGTGAAAAAAATTTTTTCAAATTAAAAGTATGTTTGATTTTATGTTTTTATAATAGAGTACAAGAAAGTTGTCTGGGATGAAAGTTGTCTGGGATGTCCTATTTTCAGGAGGATAGCGCATCTCACCACTTAATTTGAAAGACAGTGAATAAGTTGGAGGAAAAGGAGTATGAATAATAATACATACTGCAAGAACATTTGAATAACACCTTGTAATTTACCAAATGCTTCACTTCTTCATTCAATAAATATTTCTTGGGTCCCTACCTGCTACCAGGACCTAAGCTGGGCTTCTGAGGATACAACTGTAAAGAAACAGATCCATCCTGACCATGGGTTTATTGTCTGGTGCTTTCATGCGCATTGCTTCATTTAATCTTCACAGCAGTTTCCAAAAAAACATTGACATTTGGCAGAGTAAGAAATGGTGACTTAACTGCCTTGCTCAAGAAAACACCACCAATGAGAAATGGAGCAAAACTTAAATTTGCACCTCCTAACTCCAATTGCATGTGCTTACAGCTACACCAAATTCTATCTACTTGCCTGTAGGCCTCTGGGATGTCTAATTTGTTAATCAAGACTCTGAAGGGAAATCAATAAAAATTGATTGAAGTGGTGAAGTTACACCGCTATGCATTTAAATTATTTTCTTATGTATCATTTCTCTCTCTTGTTTTGTCCTTTTATTTTCCCAGATAAATAGGACAATTCCCACCCACTCCCTTAAAAACATGAGTTTCTTCATTTTTACTTTTTTCTAATGGCTCCTACAGATTTGTAGATGGTTAGATTATTGTTTGGCTTTAAAAACCTTTTTTTAAATGTCCTTCCCCATAATATTCCCAAATGAAAAAACATTTTTTCCCAATTATTTTTCCATTTAATCTAAAAAATTCCTGGTTAAAAGAGATTTGCAAAAATAGGGCTTTACAAAAAATATGACCTCAAGTTTTAGTACTCTCCACTGGCTCTGAAAAGATAGGCAACTAATTATTATAAGTTTTCTTCTAAGAAGTCTTTGGGGAACCAGCCAAGTTTAAATAGGGTAATTGGTAGGTCTATGGTTTCAATTTACATAAATTATAGAAACATAACACCAGACATTTATCTAATTGAAGAAAATGTGGTATTCAGTTACTTATCCAGAGGAATTCTACTTGTGGTTTGTGTCATCTGGTGGTTAGCCCATTCTCTTGAGAATCTGAGTTTCTCTGGAGGCAGAATATATGGTAATAATGCTAAAAAAAATCAGTTTTGCTTTACTTAGCAAAAAAGCTCAAAATATATATTAAATATAAATATTATTCGTATACATTTCTTTGACAAAAATGTTAAAATAATATAAATCCATAATTCCTTTAGAAGTTGCTTATCCACATTCCTGTTAAAGATGTTTAGATACACTCACCATGATGTTCTCTTTCCTTCTTTAAGTGCTAAAGAATCCTTCGCTCTCCTAATAAATATGCTATCATAGGTCCTATGGCCCTTTGTTGAGTTTCCTGTAAATATGATGAGCGATGTAAGACATTTAATATTGTCAAATTTATTCCAAAATTTCTTATATTAGGTAAGTACAAAGATACTACTTCTATAAGTGTATTGGACAGATCTTAGATTCTTATGGAATTACACACAAGATAAATTTATTTTAAATATTTAAGCTTCAGAAATTATTCAAGCAAAATTCCACTTTCCTATTGCTATAGACTGAATTTTTGTGTTCTCCCCCAAATTCATATGTTGAAAATTAATCCCCAATGTCATGAGTATTAGAAGGTAAAGGAGTTAAAAAAAAATTTAAAAAAAAAAAAGGAGGAGTGAAACCTTTGGGAGGTAATTGGGTCATGAGGGTAGAGCTACAATGAATGGAATTAGTGCCCTTATGAGAGAAAGCCAATAGAGCTCTGTCACCTCTTCGGCCATGTGAGGACACAGCCAGAAGATAGTTGTCTTTGAACCAGGAGGTAGGCCCTCGCCAGACACTGAATCTGCCAGGACTTTGATCTTGGACTTCCCAGCTTCCAGAACTGTAAGAAATAAATTTTTATTGTTTGTAAGACCTAGACTATGATATTCTATTACAGCAGCCTGAACAGACTAAGACATCTATTTCTTACCTAAAGGTGTCTAAAGTGGAGTCAATTAATTGTAGGTTTTATGTGTTTTTCAAAAAACACATAACATAAAATTCTGTCTCAATGCCTCAAGCACCTATGACCACAGCCTGTCTACAATAACCTAGGAAATTCATGAGTAGAATGCCTCATACCCTCATGTTGGGATAATTTGGAGCTTACTATACTGATGTTACTGGTACCCATTTATTAAACTCATTCAATTATTTAGCAATTAGTTATTGAACAACTTGTGCTTGCCAAGAACTGTATCTGATGCAGAAGATAAAACATAAGGCAGTTCACACTCAAGCAAAGGAGATGAAACCCATCTGGCAGAGACTGGCTGAGTTAGTGAATGTCAGAGACAAGGAACAGGCAAAAGTGGCAGGGAGCAGGAAAGGAATTCCAGGTAGAGAGAACAGTGAGGGGGAAAAGGAGCAAAGATAACAACGTGAGAAACCAAAAGGTTTTGCAGCAGGGAGGCACAGTTGGCTGCTGTGGCATATAGGGAGAGGCAGGGAGCAGAGAGGCAGCCTTCTCTGACAGCTCCAGCTCAGAGAACCTCATGTGCCATGTTAAGGGACTTGGATTTAATCCTGGTAGCAAAAGATAAGAATTTTAGGATTTCAGGTAGAGGCTGGCCCAATCAGATGTGCATTTCAGACAGATCATTCTGGTTCTTGTTATAGAAGGTAGATTTTAGGTGGTTTGGAGGCAGCAAGACCAGTTAGGACACTGTTGCAAAAATCTTGGTAAGGATGGCTTAGGACTTCACTATCCTTGGTAATTGTCAGCTTCGATGCAAACCAAGGTTGTGCTACTACAGTGTGAGAGAATTTCAAAGAAGAAAGAAGTAAAGAGATGGAAGAAACCAATAATAGTTACGAAAGGAAGCTGCTGTTGTTCTGTTTTCTCCCTACCCCCAGGACATTCTTTTTGTTTCTGTTTTTGTTTTTTTCTTTCTTTTTTTTTTCTTTTTTTGAGTCAGGATCTCCCTCTGCTGCCCAGGCTGGAGTGCAGTGGCATCATCATAGCTCACTGCAACTTCTAATTCCTGGGCTCAAGCGATCCTCCTGCCTGGGACTCTCAAAGTGCTGGAATTACAGGCATGAACCACCACGCCCGGCCCACATTCCTTTTTTTTAACATGTCAATAACTTAGAATCTTTTGAAAAGGCCAAATAGTAAACCATAAAATAATGCTGTCAGATGTTTTAGAATAAGCCAAATAAGGAATAAAAACACTTCCAGTTCACAATTCAGATGCAGAAGACCTTACAATGGTTCACAATTTTCAACTAAAAATCACATCTCCCATAAAACATTTTAAGTATTTTCCCTTTTGGGATGATCTAACAACAGATCATAGGCTTGAAATGGAGTGAAGGAGCACAAATGTGTAAGAGCAGATAAGAAGACTGAATCTGCAATATGTCAGTAATGAATGGCAAAAAGGAAAAAGAAAAAGAAGACTGAATGGTTTAAGAAGGTTTTCCCTTTTCATTCCAAGACTAGATTCAGGCAATCTCTGGTGTGTCAAAATTAGACATCTAACATTTAAACACACAATATTGTTTATATTGTGAAAATAGTTAAAATGTGTTTAGAAAATAAAATCTGAATCAGACACCTGCAGAATGTCTGAGACACCCAGGTCCTGAGAACAGAATCTACCATTGGGCTGGTGCGTACTGAACACTTTAACGTACCTTTTTTGCTGAAAACCCGACCTTCGGGGGATACACAGACATTCCAGCAGAGGGCAGCAAAACTTTACCAAGCAGTTAAAAAAAAAAACAAAAACCCTACATTTCTATATTGCCTAACAATATTTTTAAAATAGTCCAACAAAGTTATATGAACATATATGTGCTTATATACATATAAACACACACATTAATCTTATAGTAATTGTGGAATTACAGTATTACAGTACTTACATTTAGGCAGAACAGGTCTTCCCAGAGCTCTGAGGCTGCTGAAGGCTCTTAGATAGAAAGGACCTGAGGCAATGGCAAGAGGGAACCAAGATAAGCCAGGATGTCTGCATCTGAATGGGGTCACTCACCTGGGGGTTTGCCAACTTTTACAAAATTATGGTTTAAGGCACAATGGGATTCTTTTTTTTTTTTTTTTTTTGCCTAGCTCACAGCAACCTCAAACTCCTGGGCTCAAGCAATCCTCCTGCCTCAGCCTCCCGAGTAGCTGGGACTACAGGCATGTGCCACCATGTCTGGCTAATTTTTTCTATATATATTTTTAGTTGTCCATATAATTTCTTTCTATTTTTAGTAGAGACAGGGTCTCGCTCTTGCTCAGGCTGGTCTCGAACTCCTGAGCTCAAACGATCTACCCGCCTCAGACTCCCAGAGTGCTAGGATTACAGGCGTGAGCCACCTCGCCCCGCCCTGATATATTGTCTTTTTAAGGCCGAATAATATTCCATTGTTTGTTTATATAGCTCTTATGTTTTAAAACAGGAATTTAAAAAATGACTTTGAGACTCCTGCTTCCAGTCATACCAGAATAACAGAGATCAGACTCATCTTCCCCCATAAACAACTAGAAAACTGGCCAAAATACATAAAACAACTGTATTTGGACATCAGACAACAGGCAATGTGGATTGTAACCCCTGAAAAAAAGGAAACAAAAAGGTAAGCCCCACAACCACACCAGATTTTTGTCCGAGGGCAATTTCCAGGCTGTGGATGCAGGGAGTTGGAATGCAAGGGAAGCCTGGTAATATCTCTGAGTTGAGACTTGGGGAGTCCAAAGCAGCTGGAAGTTGCCAGGCAAAGTTCTAGAGAATTGAGAGCTGTGCAGGGAAAGAGATTCAGAAGTCTGCACAGGAGATCCCCTTGCCCATGCATGTGTTTGGTAAACCTTCATGAGGCTGGGCAAATAAAGACTGGGAATTGTAAACTGAATAAATAATACTCAGAGCTCACACTGGGTGAGAAGTGAGAACTTCAATTAGTCAAAGTCCTCAGTAATCACCTGAACCATGCAACAGATATTCAGGGGCATCATGGCTCAGCAGCACTCCCAAATAATCCCTGGAGTAAAGGCTGATCTATACCTGCCATAGCAAAAATTAATGTAGGCCTTGAAAGTATCAAACTGATCTATAATTAACTTGTCTGCCTGCCAGAACAAAGCCTAATATTCTTTAAAGGAAAACAACAGAATTCAGACACTCACAATGTCCAGCATCCAATAAAATATATTCTAGACCTGCCAAGAAGAAAATGTTGGCTTATAACCAACAGAAAAATTGATCAATGAAAACAGACATAGAAATAATAGGGATGTTAGAATTGGCAGATACGAATATTTAAATTGCTATTATAACAATGTAACCACACAAGGCAAATATGAGCATAATGAGGAAAGAAATGAAAATACAAAAGAGGACCATGTGGAATATCCAGAGATGAAGAATACAGTTTTCAGAATGAAATTGATAGTTTCTCTGGAAGCATTAATAAGATTGGATACTGCTAAAATATAGATCAGTAAACTTGAGGACCCAGTAATAGAATCTATAACAAAATTGAGCACAAATGTTAAAAATATTGAAAAAAAATGAACAGAGCCTCAGTGACCTGTGGGAAAATATGGAGTAGTCTAACATGTGTAACTGAAGTCTTGTAAGGAAGGGTAGTACAAAAAAGCATTTGAAGAAATAGTGGCCTATAGTTTTCCTAATTTTATGGAAATTACAAACTCAGAAATCCAAGAAATTCATTGAACACCAAATAAGATAAACATACTCACACATACAAACCACGCCAAGGCATGTCATTATCAAATCACTGGAAACCAATGATTAAGATACAATCTTAAAGGCAGACACCCTCAACCCCAAATACATACATAATACATAAATAATACATTACATACATAAGAGCAAAGATAAGAATGACTACAGGCTTCTCGTAAACCAGAAGACAATCCAACGACATTTTTAAAGTGCTGAAAGAAAAAAAAATTGTAGAATTCTACATTAAGGTAAAATAAAGATTTTTCAAATGAATCTAAGAGAATTTGTTGCTAGTAGACCTTAAATACAAAGAACATAGAAAGGAAGTTCTTCAAACTGAAATAAAATGATACCAAATGGAAATTTAGCTCTATACAAAGGAAGTAAGAGCACTAGAAATAGTAAATATGTGCATAAATAAAATTTTCTAATTGCTTTATTTCTTTAAAAGATAAACATCTCTGTTAAGCAAAAATAATAACCATGGATGAAGGGGTTTATAAAAAGAGGAGGCAAATGTGTAATAGCAATACCACAAAGAATTGGGAAAAGGAAATGGAAAGTATATTGGTGTAAGATTCTACATTATACATGAACCAGTATAATATTATTTGAAGGTAGATGGTAATGAATTAAAGAATGCTAAACAAACAAAAAAACCCAAAAGAGAATAATTAATAAACCAATACGGGAAATAAAATAAAATATTAAAAATACCTACTCTAAATGAGGGTGGGAAAAGAGGAAAAAAGGAACTTAGAACAAATGGGACAGAAAATAAATAACAAGATGGGAGACTTAAATTGTATTGTTAATTATATTAAATGCAAAGAGTATAAAGCTTTCAATTGAAAGAGACTGTCAGGCGACTTTTTAAAAAAAACAAGACCCTTACCGTCTGCAAGAAACCTATTTAACATAAGACACAGATAGATTAAAAGATATAAGATGACAAAAGATATATATGTTACTAATCAAAAGAAAGCTGGAGTGGTTATGTTAATATCAGGAAGAGACTTTACAATGAGGAATATTACTAGAGACAAGGGAGGGACATTTCATAATGGTAAAGGGATAAATTCATCAAGAAGATATAACAATCCTAAATGGGTTTGCACCCAATAACAAACTTTCAAAATACATACACAAAAACTGATAGAACTGAAAAGAGCAATAGACAAATCCAAAATTATAGTTGGAAATTTTAATGCTTCTCTAATTAATTGGTATGAAAAGTAGACAGAAAATCAGTAGGGATATAAAAGGCTTAAAGAGCACTATTAGCCAACATCATTTAACTGACAGCCTACTAAACAGCAGAGTACACATACATTTCAAATGTATATGAAACATTCACCAAGATAGTTCATATGATGGGATATAAAACAATTTTCAATATTTTGAAAAGAATTAAAAAGAATACTCTAACACCAAATAGGTATATACTAGGAATGCAAACAAAGTTGGTTTAACATTAGAAAATTAATATAATTCATATTACAGTAAAAAAATAAAAAAAACTTAGGATCATCTCAATTAATTTTTAAAAATGGACAAAATTCAATATCCATTCATGACTTAAAAAAAGAAAAAAAACCCTCAGCAAATTAGGAGTAGAGGGAGAACTTAATCTGACAAAGGACATCTACAAAGACCTAAATGAATAAAGAGAAATAGCATGTCCATGGATTGAAAGACACAATGTTATTAACCTGTAAGTTCTCCCTAAATTGATCTATATAATCAATGTAATCCCAGTCAAAATTTCAGTAGGCTATTTTTTTAAAAATTGATGAGCTTATTCTAAAATTTATTTGGAAAAGGCTGAGGACTTAAAACAGCCAAAACAATCATGAAAAACCAGAAAAACATAACCTAATTTCAAGAAGTGCTATAAAGCTACAGTAATCAAGACAATGTAGTATTGGTGTAAGCGTAGACATGTAGATCAATGAAACAAAATAGAGAGTCCAGAAATAGATCCACACATATATGGTCACTTGATTTTCATGGTGATTTACTGATGGAAGTGGATTCTGGAAACTGATTTTGGAAACTTTGCATATCCATGCACATCCATGTGGGAAAAAATGAACCTTGACCCTTACCACATATCATACACAAAAATCTTGGAGTAGGCAAAGACTTCTTACACAGGACACAAAACACATGAAGCATAAAAGAAAAATAAAATTATGAATTAGACTGGACTTTTAAAGAACTTCTATTATTTGACAGGCACTGTTAGGAGAATGAAAAGACAAGCCACAGAATGGGAGAAAATATTTACAAAGCAAAAACTGGATAATGGATTGCATTCAGAATTTATAGAGAACACTCAAAATTCAATAATAAGACAAACAACCCTACAAAAATGGGCAAAATATTTGAATAGACACTTTATAAAAGCAGATATGGGGATGGCCTATAGTAATCGGGGAAACAAAGTTCAAACCACTGTGGAATGTGGTTACACTCCCACCAGAACAGTGAATCGAAGAGAGAGCAAGAGGAACAATACCAAGTGTTTGCAGGGATGTGGAGTAACTGAGACTTCCTGTTGGGAAAGTAAAATGATACAACCATATGGAAAATAAGTTGAGATGTTTCTCACAAAGTAAACATATACTTAATACATAACCCATCAATTGCACTCCTGAGTATTTACCCAAGAGAAATGAAAATATAGATCTCCACTAAGACTTGTAGATGAATGTTCATAGCAGCTTTAGTTATAAGTGCAACAACAGGTGAATGGATAAACGAATTGTGGTGTATTCACATAGTAGATAACTACTCCTCAATAAAAAGGAATGTACTACTGATATATACAACCACCTGGAGGAATATTAACAACATTGTGATGAGGGAAAGAAGCCAGACACAAAAGTATACATACCACCTTATTTAATCATATGAAACTCTAGAAAAGTAGAACCTAATCTGTAGTGATAGAAAGCAAATCAACAGTCACCTGGAGCCAGAGGCAGGGAAGAAGAGTAAGTGGGGACATTGAGTGGGAAGGGCACAAGGAAACCTTTTAGGGTAATGGAAAAGCTCTATATCTTTACTGTGGTTGTGGTTATGTGAGTCTAACCATTTTTCCAAAGCCATTGAGTAGTACCCTTACAATGAATTTTTTTGATTGTATGTAAATTATACTGCAACAAATATCATTTAAAGTGAAAAACAAATCTTTGCCTATTCTAGTATGTTACAAACAAGACATTGGCAGACTAGACATCCCTGACTCAATCTGTACCACCACTTGATGTCTCATGACCAGCTTAACAGGTGCAAGCGTCCCCCACACCTGCTTCTCCTCCAGCATTTGCTATTCATTCTCCACATTGCAGCTGGTCCACCTTTTAACTGAAATTTGTATTGAGATAATTGTAGAGTTGTAATAAATAATACAAAGACATCCTGTGAACCCTTTACCCAGTTTCCCCCAATGGTAACATTTGGCAAAACTATAATATAAATATCACAAGCAGGATATTGACATTGATACAATCTGCTAATCTTATTTAGATTTCCACATTTTTAACTTGTACACATTTGGGAGTGTGTGATAGCAATGCTAGATTTTTTTTTTTTAAGTTGTCTTACAGGTCTCTGGTGGCTCCGTTCATTTCTTTTAAAATGTGTATTTTATCTCTGTGGTTCAAATAAATTCTACTGATCTGTCTTTAAGTTCCCTGATTTTATTGTCTGTCATCTTCACTTTACTACTGAGCCCATTCAAAGAGGTGTTTTTTTTTTTAATTTCTGTGATTGTATTTTTAAGTTCTACAATTTCCGTTCAATACTTTTTAATATAAGTTCTTTTTTGCTGAGATTTTCTAATTTTCATTTGTTTCAAGAGAATTTGTAATTGATTTTGGAAGCATTTTTCTGATGCCTGGTTTAAAATCCTGGTCAGAGAATGCCAGTGTTTGACTCATCTTGGTGTTGGCATCAGTTGATTGTTTTTTTCTCATTCAAGTTGTAATTTTCCTATTTTTCGGCATGATGGGTGACTTTTTATTGTATCCTGGACATTTTTTTATTAGGAGACTCTTATTTAAATCTTTTATTTTAACACGCAGTCCTCCTGTTTAGGTTTAGCGTGCAGGTCCTGGCCTAATTTTATGGGCTGTGGTTCCAATGACAGTTTTTTCAGAGCCTTTTCAGGGTTATTTTGGTCTGCTTGGTTTATCTGGTGCTGCTGGGGCTCCCACTGATCCCTGCTGGTGCTGCCTGGGGGAACAGAGGGGGTTTCCCCAGGCTGGGTCACTGGATGTCTCCCAGTAGGGGAGGTGAGTCTCAGGCCCTTGGGGATATAGAGGCTTCCCTGGCTGGGCGCCTGTTGTGAGCCACAGCAGGGTCCCTCTTGCAGGTACCACTTGGTTACCCTGGTATCTCTTGGTAGGGAAGGAGACTATTTCCCCTGGCACTTATTGTTAGCAGGGCTCCCAATCAATCCCATCTGCTGTTGTCGGAAGGCTGCTGTTTCATCTGGGGGTGGAATGAGCCTACCTGGGTGCCTTCTGTTGTAGGTCAGAAAATGCTGGGTCTGGGTCAACTTCTTCTGTTGGGTGGGGAGTAAGACACTCTGCCACTGTGTGGTTCCTCTAGTTTCAGGGTCCCTAGCCAGTTCACCTTCCTATTACTAGCTTTCAAAGTTCTCCTTTGGTTGCCTCTTGTATTATTTCCCGGGCCTATAGTTGTATAATACCTAGTGGGAGGAACAGGGAAGAATGAGTTTACACCATCTTATCTGGACCAGAAGTCTGGTTTATTGTGTGGCAATCACCATTCTATCTTCTGGTTCCATGAATTTGACTGCTTTAGGTACTTCATATGAGTGGGGTATCGTACAGTGTTTGTCTTTTTGTGACTGGCTTATTTCACTTAGCATAATGTTCTCCAGGTTCAGCCATATGGTAGCACGTGTCAGAATTTTCTTGCCCTTTAAAGCTGAATAATATTCCATTTTATGTATAGACCACATTTTTTAATCCATTCATCCATCAGTGGACACTTGGGTTGCCTCTACCTCTTGGCTATCGTGAATAATGCTGAAATGAACATGGGTGTGCAAATACCTTTTTGAGATCCTGCTTTCCACTCTTCTGCTCTTGTCTATTCTTTTGGATATATACCCAGAAGTGAGCTTGCTGAATCAAATGATAATTCTATTTTTAAATTTTTGAGGACCTGCCATAACTGCTTTCCATAGGGGCTGCACCATTTTACATTTTCACTAATAGTGCACAAGGGTTTCAATTTTTCCACATCCTTGCTAACACTTTTCTGGGTTTCCTTTTTCTAATAGTACCCATCCTAATGGGTATGAGGTAATATCATTGTGGTTTTGAATTGCATTTCCCTATTGATTAGTGATGTTGAGCATCTTTTGATATGCTTTGACCATACTTATTTTTTTAATTTTATATTTCTAATAGATAAGCAGTAGTCTCTCATTGCAGTATTAATTTGCACTTACCTCATGAATAGTGATGTTGAGCATCTTTTCATATGTTTATTTGCCATGCACATAACTTCTTTGGTCAGTGTCTGTTCAGATCTTTTGCCCATTTTTAAGTTGAATAGTTTGTTTTGTTACCATTCAATTTTGAGATTCTTTATACATGCTGGATTCAAGTTCTCTATCAGAGATATGATTTGCAAATATTTTCTCCCACTTTGTGGCTTATCTTTTCAGTCTTTTAACCATGTCTTGAAGAGCAGAAGTTCTTAATTTTAATGACTAATTTTTGAATGTTAAATCAACCATTTGGCATCATTTTCCTTCTGCTTCAAGGACTTTCTTTAACATTTCATGTAGTGCTGGTTTCCTGGTAATGAATTCTTCCAGCTTTTTTATGTTTGAGAAATCTTTGTTTTTGTTTTTGAAATATATTTTCACTGAGTGTAGAATTCCAGGTTGAACTACTATTCTTTCAGTATTTTAAATATATTGCTCATTGTACTTGTCTTGTTTCTAATGAGAAATCTTCTGTAATCCTTATCATTGTTCCTCTGTAGGCAACATGTATTTTTCCTCCAGCCACTTTGTAAGATTTTTCTCCTTATCCCTGGTTTTGAATCATTTGATTATGATATGCCTTGGTGTATTTATTCTATTTCTTTTCTTTTCTTCCTTTTTTTTTTTTTTTTTTTTTTTTGAGACATGGTCTCAGTATGTTACTCAGGCTGGCTGGTCTCAAACTTCTGACCTCAAGTGATCCTCCCACCTTTGCCTCCCAAAGTGCTAGGATTACAGGCGTGAGCCCCCACACTTGGCTGTATTTATTCTATTTCTTGTGTTTTGGGGTTCATTGAGCTTCTTAGATCCATGGATTTATAGTTTTCATCAAGTTTGGAGAGATTTTGGATTTATTTTAAATATTTTTTCTGTTTCCCCCATCTTCATTTCTTTAGAGACTCCAATTATATGCATATTAGGGCACTTAAAGTTGTCCCATGGCTCATTGATGCTCTTTTCATTATTTAAAATTCTCTTTTCTTCGTGTTTCACTATTATAGTTTTTATTGCTATGTGTTTTTCACTAATGTTTTCTTCTGCAATGTCTAAACTGCTCTTAATCCCATCCAGTGTATTTTTTAATCTTACTCATGGTAATTTCCTTCTGCAGAAGTTAGATTTGGGTCTTTTTTTCATATCTTTCATGTCTCTACTTAAAAATATGGAATATAGTTATAATAGCTGTTTTAATGCCCTTGTCTGCTAATTCTAACATCAGTGTCAGTTATGAGTCAGTTTTGATTGGCTTTTATATTTTTCTCCTCTGGGTTGTATTTTCCTGCTTTGAATGCCTGGTAGTCTTTTTATTATTTTTTAAAAAATATTGTTTGAATATTTTCTTTCTTGTTTTGTATTAATTTTTTGTAATTCAAGGGTATGTTCTGTAATATGCCTGGTATTCTTTGACTGGATGGCAGGCACTGTGAATTTTACCATTAGGTGCTGGATAATTTTGTATTCCTATAAATATCATTGAGCTTTGCTCTGGGATGCAGTTACAGTTTGATCCTATTTGGTCTTTAAGATTTATTAGATTGGACCAGAGCAGTGTTTACTTAGGGCTAATTATTCTCCATTACTGAAACTAGACCCTTCTGAGTACTTTACCCAATGTGCTGCAAATTATGATATTCTTCTAGTCTGGTTTATGGGAATAGGCACTCTTCCCAGCACCATGTGAGTTCCCTGTAATTTTTTTTGATAGTTTTCTGCCAGCCTTGGGTATTTTCTTCACATGTGGACACTGATCAGTACTCTGCCGAGTACCTGAGGAGGACCCTCTACAGGTCTCTGAGGTCTCTTCATGCAGTGCTCTCCTCCTTGGCCTATAAACGGTAGCTGCCTTGGTCTCCCTAAACTCTCAGTTCCAACTCTTCCACGCAGGAAATCCACCAGACTCAGCCTGGGCTCTGCTTCCCTGTGCTGCTGCCTAAAAGCCCTCTTCAGGCTGTAAGTTGGAGCAATTGCAGGGGTCACCTCATTTGTTTTCCTTCTCTTATGGTTACTGTCCTTCATTGCCTAATGTCCAGTGTCTTCAAATCCATAGCATTATATAGATTGTCTTTCTTTTTTCTGTTGCTGTTTCATTTACAAGGGTAAATCTGGTCCCTGTTACTCCATCATGGCTAGAACTAATTACTTTTAAAGAGCCTTAAATAATAAGAAAAGCCTTTCCTATTTTCCCGCATAGCTGCATTTTTAGCGCTCTGCATTGTTGCGTGGATACATATTTCTATAGGCTATAATTTTGTTTCTCTCCAAAGAAGGTCCTTTTAACATTTCTTTTAGTGGAGGTCTGCTGGCAATGAATTCTTTCAGCTTTTGTATGCCTAAAAAAAGTATTTTGCCTTTGTTTTTGTTTGTTTGAGAGATGGGGTCTCACTGTATTGCCCAGGCTGGTTATGAACTGCTGGCCTAAAGTCATCCTCCTATCTCAGCCTCCCGAGTAGCTGGGACTATAGGCACAAGCCACCATGCTTAGCATTTGCCTTTGTTTTTAAAACATACTTTCATTTCTCAGAAAATAATCTATCGCAAGAATATATAACAAGAAACAGCAACATAAAATCCATCTGTGTATCCTGAACCACAACATATGAAAATGGAAAGCAAATGGTGGAATGAGAACATTAATGATGACAGTATACATATATTCTGTTTATCATGTCAGGCACCAGTACCTACTCAGCAGCATATTCAAATATAACATATTCAAATTAGGAGGCTTTAACAAAGGGACTTTACAGACAGTTGTGGGCAGGAATTAGGGACAATGCAATATCCTGAAGCTAGTGACAGTGGGGCTGTTACCACTCTAGGCCGGGTTACAGGAACTCAGAGGACTCTTTGAGAGGAGCTGAGGCCCCATGACGAGAGATGCAGCCAGCTCAAGCCAATCCTTCAGGAGGGAGCTGGGGGAATGAATGCTCCAACTTCACTCTTCTTCCTCTCACTGATCTCACACAAGGACTTTCATTTGGCCAAACCAAACCAGAAACTTCAGGCAAGAGAGCCCACTGATGAAGTACATACAGATCACACAGACACACAGAAGGGTAGATCAGGATAGATAGTGGATGTGGAAAGGTAAACAAAAATATCTGTTATAGCACCATTCTAAGTACTTTAGGTATATTAGCACATTTAATTCTCCTAAATCTTCTTAAAATTTCAAAGTATTACAGGGGTACAAATGTTTTTGGTTACAATGATTGCTTTTGTAATGCTTGAGTCAGGGTTAGCTATAGAATGCTGTCAATAAACAAGATTCATGAATTAAATGAATCAACTGCATTAATTGGAGGGGGTATTCAGTGTCTATTTTCACAATGCTGAGGGAAGCCAGGTGGGAGAAACCGACTCCAGTCAAACTAAGTGGCCAGACATTCTCTTCACGAAATCTTCCAGGGAGTCCTCAGGCTTTGGAGAATTAGTAAAACAAAGGTCATGGACAGAATGTAAGTGGAAAGTTGAATGGCGGAAAGTTGAACGGCCCGTTCACTAAGACAGTGGGCTGTAGCTTCCTGTAACCAGACAGTCTTTGTTGAAACAGGACGCTGGTTATGAAGAATTTTGCATTCTGAGCTGCTGCAGGCTGTGCTGGGAATGGAAACTAAAGCAGTCAGTGGCGGTGACCACAACCCAGAAGCTGAAACCACACTCCAATTTTCACAAATTGCTAGTTCTGGCTCTGTTCATTGCTTATGACTTTTCATTTAGATTGCAAGGATTACATTTAGTTGTGTGCAAAATAACATCTTGAAGATAGACTGAAGCAAACCCTTTAGCCCTCAGTAATTTGTACTAACCCACAAAATGTCAGTGCAAACATTTTCTAATATACAGTTAATACAATTATGGGAGTGAAAACTGGAGGGAATATCCAAAGTAGCACTGAAGAAGGACAAGGATGACAAAAGGGAAGGAGGAGGAAGAAACAGGAAAACGAGAAGTGAGTTTTCTTATGGACTTAGATTTATTAATATCTTTCCTAATCTGGGAATTAACTGTATGTTAAAGAAAATGGCGAGAGCTTATTATAAAGATAACACCATCTTATCAGGCCAATGTGCTATTGAGAATTGGCTGTCAACAACTTAAAACTGTTTAGCTTTTTCATCTAAAAACTACTCTTTGTGGGAAAAAAACTAATCATTTTAATTAAAGAAAAAGTGGACCGAAATACCAGTAAGAATTTCAAAGTGACATTTGCCTTTTATTTAGCCTCAAGTTCATCAACAGTTACACTAGCAGTGAGAATCAACACTTCTCTAACAGCTATGATTTATCACTTATCCATAGTCTGGATTCAAAATAGTTTTTTTTTTTTTTTTTTTTTTTTTGAGACAGAGTCTCACTCTGTTGACCAGGGCTAGAGTGCTGTGGCGTCAGCCTAGCTCACAGCAACCTCAAACTCTTGGGCTCAAGTGATCCTCCTGCCTCAGCCTCCCGACGAGGGTAGCTGGGACTACAGGCATGTGCCACCATGCCCGGCTAATTTTTTCTATGTATTTTTAGTTGTCTGGCTAATTTCTTTCTATTTTTCAGCAGAGATGGGGTCTCGCTCTTGCCCAGGCTGGTCTCGAACTCCTGACCTCGAGCAATCCTCCCGCCTCGGCCTCCCAGAGTGCTAGGATTACAGGCATGAGCCACCGTGCCCAGCCTCAAAATAGTTATTAAAAATGAATACATGAGTAAATGAATGGAGAATGCTTGAAAAAAATAGGTGTTAGAAACATGAGTCCTATAAAAGCTTTGATAGACCAAATCAAAGAATTTATTTCAGTCCACACCCTATTTTAAAGTTTGTATTTGGAAACCACAAGCAAAAATTTCAGAAAGAACCTCCCCAGGAGAATAGTTGAAATTTGATGTTTGTGGGGCAAATACTGTACACAAGGAGGATAACATTTTAATGTAATTTATTTGAAATGCTTCCAGAAAAGTTTAAGGCCGTTATACAAAAACATTCATTTCATCAAAACATTCATCGACTTTCTTCCCATAGGCCAACACTTTACAAACGTCTTTTCTCAATACATTGCCAAAGTGGCCGATGGCTCCTGCAAAGAATGATTCATTCTTTTCTTCACCATCAAAAGGCTTTTCTTGGCTTTCCTCTGCTTCTGTCTGCAGCAGGTTCACTCAATAAATCAATAACAACTTGAGAAACAAAGCGGTTTTAAATAAACTTGTAATAGAAAAAATTCACCATGTTTAAAATCTATAAATACAGAAATATGTTTTACAGGGTAAAATTGACCACAACATTTTTTTGTTTTTGAAAAATAATAAAGTAATATACCTTGTTTTTATATTGATATATCTTGTCACGCAGCTTCTTTGAATGCACATGATATATGTACATGATAAAATGACAACATTGTATTTACTGCTTTCTTTTCTGTAAACTTGAAAGACACAGAAAATTAAAAAAAAAAAAGCTTTTTGGCAATAATTTAGAATCATTACTACTAGTGCTGGTGTGGGTATAATTTTGCACAGGTCATCCTTAATATTTACATTCGCAGGGAACTTTTCTGTGTATTTAGTTGACTTTTTTCAAGGTCTGCACTCCACCTTGCACTGTAAAATCAAGGCTGGACGAAGAGGTTACTAGTTTGGCTAGCTGTTCCTCATTAATCAGAGTTAATGAAATTGGCCTCTGGAGAATGTAATTATAATTCTGATTACAGCACAGAACCAGAGATGGCAAACTGACCACCTAAAAGCAGAGCAGGAAAACCCAAGGCTCTGGCCTTTCTCAGAATGCACTGGGCCACGCTTTTCTCTTTTAAGGGCTCCCACAGCAGGTTCTGATGAAGTGCTTCTCATTCCAAATTCTTCCTCTCCTGTGTTTCTATACAGAGAGTCACTGACAGAGTCACAGCCTGTTTTCCTTGTCGCTTCATTCATGCGCTAAAGTGTGAGTAGGCCTGGGCCGATGAAACAAAACGAAGACAGGGCCTTCCTGTTATCCTGGCAGGTTTTCCCAGGCCCTCCTGGTTCTATTCTGATGTTTTAGGTTGGCCCCAACTATGAGAGACACCTCTCTGTGCCATGCGCATTTCAGTTAAAGAGTCACAGCTGGCAGCTGCTTTTGTCCTGGCCCTTTTTAACTTCAGCCTCTATTTCATGTCCTAACAGATTCTTACATCAAACTGGCACTAGATGAAATTTCAAGGTTCAGACAATGCTTCCTCCTTTGCAAAATTAAGCCTTCAGAATCCCCAGGGATGTTTTCACACTTTCTAGTTGAATAACATCAAATCAAGTTCACTTCAAGGGTTGATCTTTCCTGCTTCTGCCTCCAGTGCCGTCCCGAAACACGAATGACTTCCTCATTCGCTGTTTGCAAGGCCGTCTAAATTCCATGCCTTCAGCTACCACGTCAAAGAGCTGGATGAGCACTAGAGGCGGACAGGAGAAAGAACTCTTCAAGCAATCTACATAAAACAGTAGTTTAGAGATTCTTGTTTCTGTTTTTTAAAAATCCAGCAGGGCAATTGAAAGTAACTTTTCAAGTACCTCTCCATCCCTCCAGACACTTGTGAAATACAATACAGGGTAACCGTTGCCATGGATTCCAGCTTACAAACAGACTGGCAGTTACAGTACTAGGGACAAAGGTACAGATAGAAGAGACTGGGCCAACATGGTCACAAAAGTATTAAAAAGTGCTTCTCCAAACCGTTCCATGTGTGGAATGCAAATACTGTACAGGTAAGACACAGGGCTACTTCCAAGAAGTACGCTCTGTCAGATGTGGCTCTCAACATGCCTGCTGTTCCCACAGGAAGAGTCTGTCTGTTCCATGCGCTCACAGTCGAGGCTGACCTCACTTGTGTCCATACTACAGTCTGACTCACTGTCCGATTGGTCCATCTGCTCAAGTTTTGTTTCTCCCTGTGGCTCCCCGCTCTCAGTGGCGGGATTTAGGAATGGTCCCTCAGAGTCAAGCACCCCAGCCTGCCCGGCAGCACACAGAACTGTTTCTTTGGCTTGACGAATACAGTTGAGCCACTGCTGTTTGTTGAAGGTGTCATTGGCTTGTAGCGAGTGGGTCTGACTTTGGGATCCATTTTTGAAACTGACTCTGAAGAAGTTTTTAACTAGAAATGAAAAATACGTGGGAAAAAAAGTCAATGGACAGGTATTTCCCCAGGCCAAAGATGACACATGTAGCGATACTAACCCCCAGTAACCAAGGCAGACATCGCTGATGACAAAATGTCTCCCACTGATCCAGGACATGGCTCAGCTCCCACTGCAGCCGCCAGCAATAGTCGGAGTCGACACAGGTCTAGCTCTCAGTTGCCCTCACTGCTCTCAGAACCTTGCAAGTGGATATCATCTTCAGACAGTGAAGTCTTGTGATTCAGGGGACCCCAGAGTACTGGTTACCAAATCTGGCTGCGTAACAAAATCCCCTGGGGTGAGCTTGTTAAAAATACAGATTTCTGGGCCCTATCCTTAGAGATTCTGATTCAATAGGTATAAGCGGGTCTGATAATCTGTAATTTCAATAAGCGCCCTAAGCTAGAGCTTTTTCCAGTTTAAGAAGCTCTTTTTGACATCAGAACATGCCCATGACTCTCCACATGAGACTGAGTACCTGTACACTTAGTATCCAATGATTGAGAACATATGTAAAGACAAATTTGGTTGTTTTTTTTTTTTAGAGTCTCACTCTCTTGCTTGGGCTAGAGTGCCGTGGCGTCAGCCTAGCTCACAGCAACCTCAAACTCCTGGGCTTAAGCGATCCTCCTGCCTCAGCCTCCTGAGTAGCTGGGACTACAGGCATGCGCCACCATGCCTGGCTAATTTTTCTATATATATATTTTTAGCTGTCCATATAATTTCTTTTCTATTTTTAGTAGAGACGGAGTCTTGCTCTTGCTCAGGCTGGTCTCAAACTCCTGAACTCAAATGATCCACCCGCCTCGGCCTCCCAGAGTGCTAGGATTACAGGCGTGAGCCACCGCGCCCAGCCACAAATTTGGTTTTTTGAAAAATGAAATTATATTTTAATTATCTCAACAGGAGCTACATGCATTTAAAAAATGGTAGTGTACAATATGGAAGACACTTAATCTAATAACAGCAACATAATGGACATTTAATGGGTCCTGTGTGCCACATGCAATGCTTGGTTCACGGAAGCCTCTGCCGTCAGTCCCTGTGCACTAACCCTGCAGCCAACAGGGGAACCCACCACTTTGCACGGCTTAGAGGCTAAGGCAGAGCAGACCCAAATGATTCCCTGTTAGCCATATTTGGCTCAAAGATGATCTCTATCCCTTAAATTTGGGCTCTACTCTTTGATCTTAGGCAAGTGCCTTAATGCCTCTGTCTCAGTTTCCTTATTTGTAAAATGGGGAAAAACAACAAGAACCTACTTTATGAGGTTGTTATGAAGAATACATGTGATAATACATGTAAATGGTTATACAATGCCTGGCACATAGTCAGTACTCAAGAAATATAAGATCTTATTTCTTCTTCTACCACTACTACTACTACTACTGGAGTAGAGGGATTCATTAGTAGGTAAGAGAGAGTGCACATTAATCACTTGGACAATATGATGCCTATGTCAAACCAGGAGGCTCAAATGTTACTTTCCCAAAGAAGAATTCCCTGACGACCTCATCTAAAACAGACCTCTACTGCTATCCTTCTCTATCCCCTTCCTGGGTTTTAGTTTTCTTAACAGCACCTAGAGTATTTATTTATCATCTGTCTCCTTCATCACAATTTAAGTAACTCCACAGGGGCAAGGAAGTTAACCATTTGCACCGCTAGTGCCTAGAACAATGCTTGACATGTGCAATATGCTCAATAGACAGTGCTATCTTAGCTTCTTCTGCTTAATTTCTTTGTTTATTAAATCTCAGGTTAGAGAAGCCCATTTGAGTAATGTTACAGATGAACCCTCATTCCAGTTGACCATTCTTATGTCTCGTTAGAGACAAGTCTCTCAGTTCAACTGTAAAACCCACCACAATGCAACTGGTATCCATGTAGGGACTACCTGGTATTAAGCATGTTTTTATCTAATGGAAGAAGACAGAGGAAGGGAGCTTAAGGAGTACCAACTATGTGCAGACAGGTTCACTTACAGAATTTTACTTAATCCTTATAATAATCTTATGAAGGTGGCATGTATGTATCTCCATTTTGCAGATGGGAAACTGAGAATCATAGAGGTTCAACAAGGTTACACAATCAGTAGGTGATAAGACAGCATTCAAATATAGTTTGTCAAGGCTGCAGTTCTTTTCTTTTCACCAGCCAGCCACTCCCTCCAAACTACCGTGACCGAACCCCAACTGCCATCCGTACTTCTCTCGTTGTTGCTGAATGCGCCGCGCAGGGAGCCGCCCAGCCTCACTTCTCCATCCTGCAGGTCTTCCAGCAGGAGGTCCTTCACTGGGATTGGCTGACGGTACAACTGGTAGCAGAGCTGCTCATTGTGGGTGATGGCTCGAGTGATCACAAGCACTTCTTGGAACAGGAAAACATGCAGTTTCTAGAAGAAAAGAATCCACAGGATTTCCCTAAGCAACAATCTCATGAGTGGTTGATCTGTGGATCTTTGTGGCTAGAGAGGACCCCAGGGTACCAGGTTCACGCTGGATTATGAACTCGTAAGCTCAAATCTACCTCCAGGAGAACAAAAGTTGGGTAGGTCTGGGGATTTCCAGATATATCATCGCCTTTCCTATGAGGCCACATCCCTGAGGGCCCACTGGAGAAAGCCCTTCTGCCAACTCCAGGGGCCCTAGTCACACTGTAATTAACAACCTGTGCAGACACATACAGACTCCAGTGCCTATAAGGAAAAAAATGAAAAAGGGGAATAGAATGAAGGGGGCAGTGAAGGGGAAAAGAGTTAGCACTCCTCTGGCTTTGGTTTATATTACCCAATTTAATTCTGAGATCAAAATTAACAATCAAGGATGAGACTAGTATATCAAAGCCTAATATTAATATTTGCTTCCCAAACTCATAAAAAACACTTGCTCCTTCAACCACAGAGCTGATTATCAGCTTCACTCAGGAATTCCAACTCAGAGTACGGCTCGCTCCAGAGGGAACCAGGGCATGCTTCCACAGCCACAAAGAAAGATGATCAAAATTTTCCATCTCAGTTAAGCTTAACACAACCTTGGTTCTCTGAAGAAGTCCTGCTTAAAAAAGGGTGATGCCTGCTGTGTGTGATGTAGGCAAAAAGAAAATGAAGGCTTGTCTCAAACCGCATCATGAAAGCAAGTTTGCTCAGTGGAGTTGGGGTAAATTTGTTCCATTCAATGCTAAGTCCCCGTATAGTTTGGAAATGCTGAGAAATTGAAGTGAAAATATTTACAACTTTGCAGCTAGGTTCTGGTTTTCTGGTGGAAACATTCGGGGATGTCAACCCAAGGGCTTCAAAGGGGAGACCAGAAGGGGAGGGGTGGAAACTCAGATTAGAAACTTGATTTAGGGTAGAGGACGCACATTCAGCACTATCAAATAATTTTATGTTTGAGAGAAAAGAAACCTGTAGGTCTTCTACCCCATTCCCTCCACACACACACACACACACACACACACACCAAAAACTGCAGAAGTAAAAACTCAACCAAATCTTGGCTAGTGGGAATAAAATATATATATTTAAAAAGATTGAAAAACAGAGTAAAGCACAAAGTAATCAAGTTAAAGGCTTTTTAGGGTGGTGGTAGTAGAAAGAATGTGTTAAGAATTTTCTTTCAGGGGTGGGGGAGGGAAAGGATTGGTCTTGTTTTATGTACAGTATTTAAAATAATCAGAGTTTTTTTACATTGTTTTCATTTCAATCAGTCTTCTAGCCAAAGTAGGCAGTTTGAATTCAGATTGTCTGGGCTAGTCTTAGCTCCCTTTTGCCCTTAAACTATTGTGCTTTTTTTCTGACACAGGACTTTGTTCACAATAACCTTCACAACTCTACTGGGGCAAAAAACAACAAACCTCCCACCCCAACTACTGTCTTTATTTTCAAAAATCTATCTTCATGCAGTATGAACTAGAGTTCATCTTTAATGCCCTGGACACATCCAATCATATAGTCCTCAGTCCTTGACGGATGTGCAGAAAGAAAAAAGTCCCACACCCCATGGAGAAATGTATCTTCCTATCTCCCATAGGGCTTTCTAGAAAGAATGTTCAAGGAGCTGAGTGTCAGATGTTGGAAGTTCACCAGTGCTTTCTGAAAGTCAGCAAGAAGCAGAACACAGCTTTCTAGCCATCGGTAACTCCCTAGTCAAAGAGACACACATCTACAAGCAACAGACTTGACAGGTCTCATTGCTCCATTGCACCATCAGCTGGTTGGACCCGCTGCAGCCCTGACAGTGGGTTGCCCACTGATTTCAAGTAACATTTCCAAGCCTGTTCAGTCCAGGCCAAAATGGTGTCCCTTGAATTATCAAAGCTTTATTAAGAACTCTTCAATCTAATTTTGGCTTTCATTCTGAGGGTTGGCTAGATACTGAAGATGAAATGCAATCAAAATGGAGATCCTCTCTCCCATGGCTATCTTAACACAGACATTTAAACAAACACATGCATAATTCCTGCTGGCTATACACACAAATAGCTTTGTGAGTTGAATGCATTTTGAATTCTCATATAATTCAAATTCATTCATCCTTTAAACAAGCATTCATTCACTGAGTATCCAGTAAGTACCAGGTCCCCATAACAGGTTCTGGGGATTGACAAAGCATAGTAGCCACCCTAAAAGACCATGGTATAATGGAAGATACTGACAGACGATGGAGAATTCCAACCCACTGTAGTAAGTGCTCCAGGGGAGATTTCCACAGTTGCTTTGATAGTAGAGGAGGAACAATTTTAATATCTACTCAAGGATAAAAGCCAGGAAATGGGTATCTATAGGTCAGATATTCATTCAGCCAGTGGAAGACAGGTTGTTTTTTTAAAAAAAAAATAAAACAAAAACCAAACTGATCTCAACATGCCAGTCTGTGGATCAGTCCCAATCCTTAAGAAAGCAGAGTTTCTCATAAAGCTAAATACACTCAATTTAAGAGCCATCTGTTCTTCTGAGATTAAATCCTTTTAAAGTACTGTTAAAATCATCTTTTATTTTCTGAAATCAAAGTGGGAAATGTTAACTGTTTTGTTTGTTTTTGAAGGTTATGATCAAACAAAATAAAGATCTGGCAACCCTATGTTAGTTTCCAAAATTCTTTCTGAATATGTACTGGTCCATGACATTAAAAAAATTTTAAATATATATATAATGAATGAATATAATATGTATATAAAATATATTACACAAAATACATTATATTATATATAATCTTGTGACATCATACTGGATCACTGACTGACAACACTGGAAAAGCAATTTTTGTTTGACAGAGCGTTACCCTAGATAGGAGAGGAATAGTAAGAGGAGGCTCAGCCTTAAATGGATTAGGGTTGGAGGATGTCCATGATGAGAACGCTCAAGGAGAGTAACCACTTACCACACCCCGGTTGTTTTTCAGTTCGCCATGACAACACAAGACTCGTGAGCTGTCGATTAGGGCATCTTTCTGGCCTTCTTCCAAGTAAAGAAGCCGCTCTTTATAATAGCGGCATTCAGATTCCCCAGTCTTGGTGTTGATTTCTGCCACGATTCCCTGAATGATGTTTATCTACGGGAACAAAGAGCAAATAAGTATGGGGGAAAGTAAGCAAACCCATCAACACCAACAAGTCTGAGGGGCTCAGCCTAGGAGGTCACAAAGACACACTTGGATTTAATTCTGAGATTGTTATCTAAGTTGCTACTTTGGGAAAAGGGAAAAAATAAATAAATGTTTTTAGTATACCATATCTATCCATCTGTACACATATATATGTACATATATTTATTTGTATACATATACATCTATTTGTATGTAAAACTAATGTTGATACATAATTTTATCTGACGGGAAGAGGTACAAGGTACAGTCTTTGATGTGCACGACTTAACTATTGCATCCCATGCTGCACATTTCGTAAACCATGCTCACAATATTGGAAACGTAGGCATATAAAGAATTTGGCCAAGGACAGAAAACAAAGCAGAATGCAAGAGTCCAAAAAAGGGATCGTCTTTGGGAATTTGTAAGCTAGTTTCAAAGTCTCTCTACATGTACTCAATCTAATGTACAAACAATGTTTGCAAATCAGGTGTGAACAAATGGTTTGCTTATTTTTTTAGTGACAAAACATAAATGTTTTATAAAAAACAGAAAAAAGAATGGAAAGAAAAAACACAAGGAGTAATGATGGGGGCAGTTTGTAATATACACTCACCCCGATGTCTGTGGCACATGTGAGTAAGTTAGGGGTAGAAGACTACAAAGCAATGGTGAATGCAACGTTGTTAGAACAAAAAAAACAAGAGTACTGCACTGAGACATGATCACTGGGTATTTATTCCGACGTGTTGTTATTCTATCACATGGACAATGTGTTTAAATATTAGAAAATATTAATACCAGAAAACAAAGGAATGAGAAATTAGTTGAGCAAAACTCAATGATACCAATCAAAGGCAAAACAATGACTTCCTCAGCAGGCTCCTCTGTCCCCTAACAGTCCCATCTTTCTTGTGGTGGTAACTGAAAAGAACTTAACAGATGGAAAATGTTGGTATGATCTCTTCTTGGTCACATTTACTTAACAGAAAAACCAATCTCTGTGAAAAGCAAGGTTCTAAAAGAGGCCTTTACTCAGTCAAAAGCTACCATACTCCTTGTAATGTCCTAAAGTGGTAATAAATTCTCTCTAGGATTAAGTGATTATTTTTCATATGCTAGTAAAATGATAACATCTGCCTAAAGCAACTGGGTAAAAACTATTACCCGGTTATAACAACTTTTGAACTTCCACACAAGTTTGACAGAAGATCTTACAGCTCTGAGCTGAAGTCTGGTAACTGTATCCTATGGATGGATGCATAATCTGTACATTTTTGTAACTATTAAGAGTTTCAGGCTGGGCGCAGTGGCTCATGCCTGTAATCCTAGCACTCTGGGAGGCCGAGGTGGGAGGAATATTTAAGCTCAGGAGTTGGAGACAGCCCGAGAGCAAGAGCAAGACCCTGTCTCTACAAAAAATAGGAAAATTAGCCAGGTGTGGTGGTGCATGCCTGTAGTCCCAGCTACTTGGATTGGGAGGCTGAGACAGGAGGATCACTTGAGCCCTGGAGTCTGAGGTTGCAGTGAGCCAGGATGACACCACTGAACTCTAGTTGGGGCGACAGAGTGAGACTCCGTCTCAAAAAAAAAAAAAAAAAAAAAAAAGAGTTTCAAAGATCACTTATTTATTCTTTTCTCTGTTTCCCAAATTTTGGTGGTGGCATTACTTTGACTGAAAAAAACCCACATTATTTTCAAAAAATACAAGCTCTTTAGTGTCATAAAAGGTATACTTTCCTCATTGTTTCTCTTTTCCCCTCTTGGTTTTCAAAGATGACTGATTAATCACTGTTACTTTCAAGACAAACAAAAAACAAATTTCACAGAATATACTAAAGCCATGATTTATACTTCAAATTAATTTAACTAATGTTTGCTGTTAGACTAGGTGGCAGCATTCAAAGAAATGAGAGAGGGTCTCTGTCCTCCAGAAGCTTAAAATCTATGGCAGGTACCTGAGCAATTGTTGTATGTCTGCCTTATCCTTTTACCCTTCTACATTTTTAACATGTAGTGGAATTCATACTTTTTCCTTGCTTTTAAAGACCTTAGCATTAATTGCTGTGGCTTATTTTATCAGTTGACTGTAACTAGGTGTACCTGGACAGCTGGAATTAATGGGCACTTGAGTCAATTCTCTGAGTTTCCTGCAAGTGTCCAGGAAACCAGAAAGAAGATACAGTACACCCATAAAGCTGTGTTCATTTCCTAATTTAACTCAGGAACTGAACAGCTGGCATGTCACACGAAGATTAATAAACTCAAATGCCACAGTGGTTCCTTAGGCAGCTATGACTACTTTCACATACTGCTTCTTTCTCTGATATTTGAAAAAATAGAGACAAAACAATGGAAACAATCCGTGTTATCATTCCATATTCTCTGTATACATTTATAATAGTAATTCTGGGTCTGTTTTCATTTATTAAAAATGTTTTATATTCATATTTACCTGAACATTATTAGGGTCTTATCTCTCTGCACTGGTTCTTGAGAGAGATTTATTCTGCAGGATTTCAGGGAGAAATAAAGTTGCATATAGCTAGTTGCCAATAGCAAACAGTTACTGTAGTCATGCATTTAAATTAAATTTATTGTTGTATCTCTCATCAGGGTTCAAACCGAAGGGAGGGACTGGTAAAGGGAGATGATGCGAGATACCTGGTAACAATATACGGATTAAGCCCTTACATGCTGGACCCAGAATTCTCAACGTGGAATCTGAAAGCCCTGTCTGGTTCCTTGTGACGCAATGTCATCTACTCATTGGCTCCTGACATGAATCAAGAACAGCAGTTTTTGCTGCTGTTGCATCAACAGCAGGACTCTTCATCCCATTGATTTCAGTAATTTTTTTTAAGGAGTTGGGGAAGAGTGGTGGGCAGGGGGAAGGGATGGTCTGCAGGATTATTTTCTGCCTAAAGCACTCCTTAGAATGTAAAATATTTAACAATCTGGAATATCTGAATATCCAAAGTCCTATTTTAAGAAGTTCTCTTTTGCGGGAAATTTCTATCAACCTTCAAAACACTGTTAAGAAATTCTAATAAAGATTCTAATAAAGATCTTCTAATAAAGAAGTTTAGACATTGCATTAAAAACAAGACCTCTTTTTAGATCTAATCATAGGACTGAATGCAATCAACTCCCTTGGTGTGGAAGCAATTTACTCTCTGATTTTTTACTTTTCATAGATGGGAAATTTATTCAGGGAACATATAAGTGAAGCTACATTGGTACTATGGGTTTTATGTTTATCAAACATTCACAGTGCACCCAAGAGTGCAGGGCTAAATAATTCTGCTCATATGCTATGAGGATTTCGAAAAGAAGGGGAAAAAATTCTGTGTCTACACTGTGGAAATGGGCATTTAGAAGACTTGCTTTGCAGATGTTTTCAAATGCAGGTATACTGTGCTTCCTGCACAGATCTGCCTGAATAATTAGGTGCAGATTCAACTTTCACGCACTAGAGAAACTGGTTACTGGCACATCCTTTTATATTGCAAACAATCATATTCTTATCTATTTGTCTTTAATTTCAAACTTCAGCACAGTGGGTGTTTCTTAAAGTAGAATGGTATTCTTTCATGCTGCATATTAAAAAGAAGGAATCTTTACAGTAAAACTCAGAAAATACTCCTATGCTTCAAAAAAGTAATTATTTAGAGTAGCTTGAGCTCCCTGTTGTTTTCATTCCTGCAGACCACACACTTGCTGGGATGAAATATGGAGAGGAGGAAACTCTATCACGCTCTTCCCAGTAATAAAAACAGACATGATGAAGTGAGATGGGCCTCATCTTCAGTGCCTCCATTCTCCATCTGTGCTGGACTGAGGGCCTGCTGTCTGTGTGTGGGGCCTGCCAGATACACTGCACACCTCGTGAATCAGGAGAGCCTTTCCTCATTCTTCTGTCTCCTACATTCTTCTCTCCTGCATGGAAACACAGCCCAGCCCTGCACCAGTGAGGCTTCGCCACAAAGCCTGATGACCAGACAGCTCTCTGCAATTCCAAAGGCAACAGGGGCCCAAAGGAGCAGCCAGCTTTCCACATCCGGGTATAGAATCATAAAGAAGTAGAAAGCATAGCATTTGGAATCTGTACCGATAGAGTGTGAGCATCAACTCTACCACTTGCTGGCTCAGGACCTGGGCAAGCTGCTTAACCCCTCCAAGACTCATCTGGAAAATGATCCTAATAAGAACAGCTATCTCATAGGTTGTTGTGAGGGTTAAATGAGACACATAACCTAAAAGGCTATTACATAAAGTTGATTTACCTGGTACTTAATAAATGTCAGCAATTATTACATTATTGTTGTTGTTACTACTACTTATTATTAAACCCCTCTCTGGGAGGAGATAGGCAGTTTGCTCAGCAGGTTCAAGGTTTCTGATTTTCAAATTACCTATGCATATCCTCCTTCTGTTATTGTGCTCAGGCCACTGGCTCCCCCTGGCCTGCCACTCACTCTGCCCTGCCCTGCAGAGGACCTCAACCAGAACTGAGCTCTCCAGGTGGAAAGTTCACAGCCTACAATGTTCTAGTGATATGGATCCCATTTTCCCTTGTCTTCTATTACTGCTAAGGAAAAATCTATACTTCCCAAATCACCCAGCCCACATGCAAAAACATTTGCAGAGTGGGGAGTCCCCTTGTGAGCAGGTTAGACTAGGCACCCGATTGCAATTGTGGGCAGAGGGAAGCTAGATCTTATATGGATGTAACCTTCACAGATGGGCGTTGGGGCTAAGCTAAAAGGCAGCTCATTATTCTCTAACTAAACAAAGACATTCAATTCAAAATCTCCACAAAGATCTTAACTCTGTCAGCAACTGCAACCCCAGATTAGAATGACCTAGATAGAATCAAGAAATTTTAGAACCAAATTTTAAAGCAAAAGGGACCTTACAGTGTGTTTCATGTAAGCATTGTATTTGAAAGGTAGGACACTGAGGCAGAGAGAGGAGAGAAGTGACCTGTAAAATCAAAACATGATTGATGGCAGTGCCAGGCCTGGAACCCACGATTCCTGAGTCCCAAGTACCTAGGAACCCTTCCATTCACCCATTGACCCAATCCGCTAGCCACTGTGTGGGAAATAACAAGGGAAGAGAGGAAAAAAACAGACTTACAGCTTCTTCCAAGTGCTGCTGATCCGGATTATCATTTGGTGTGTGCCTCAAGATTTCTCGAAGAAGCAGAGGGTATTTCACCAGACGGCTTCTTGGAATATCAAGGAAATTCCAGAGATCTAGTTTGCGGCTAAAGGGGGACTCTAAACATCGCTGTAGGAAATCTTGGACTCGGTGATCTTGTTTTTTGTGGTCCAGCAGAGCTTTGGCAGCTACTTGATTGCTGCAGTAGCTGTCATAGGAGCTGAGACAAGGCAGCTAAGAAGGAAACAAAGAGAAAATTGGAGTGTCAAAATAATTAAGCTCTGAAGCTACAAGTGGCATCACTCATTACGACTGAACAAACACATAACTGGTCTCCAGGCCTGGCTAACGTTCCTTTTTTTTTTTTTAACACACTCTCTAGAAAAGTAATTTTTAAAAATAAATTATTGGGTCTAAAATTTTTAAAAGTTTTTTTTGTAGAGACATAGTCTTGCTATGTTGCCCAGGCTGGTCTTGAACTCCTGACCTCAAGTGATCCTTCCTCCTCAGCCTCCTGAGTCACGGGTTACAGGTGGGAGCCACTGCACCTGGCTTTTTAAATTATTGGTTTTTTTTTTTAATTTTTTAATTTTTACTTCTTTCCAACATTCCTTTATCTGCATGGCTGGAGGAAACCAGTGGAATCTTCAAAATGGCAGGCAATAGTTTTCTTAGGCTCTGGCTTGCTTTCAGAAAGTAATTTTCTTACTTGTACATTTACTTTCTTGATTGTTAAGACCCCCCCCCTTTTTTTTTGTACTTTCTACCAATCTAAGCTAGAAACAAACCAAAATCACTGCATATGCATACAGATAAGAATTTTCCTAATCTTCCAAAAATATCCAGTAAGTTGAAAGCCTACTATCTTATTTTTAAAAATAGGATTTAGTTTAAAATTACGAATAAGAAACTAATCTAGAAGACTAAGTGGCACCAATGGAAGCAAGGTCGGACTCCATAGCCCAGTCCTTGGGGTGACTTGGGGCAAGCTCCTCCACATTAGTTTAAGATTACCTGATTCCAAGGTGGCCCAGTTATAAAGGGCCTCAAGAAGTTAAGGCAAAAGTATGATTAGTAAAAACAATCAGATTCAGGAAGCATTTATTAAAGTTTTTGAAATGAGTTCTGACAGGCCAGGAATGATTTTTGGCTATAACTAATGGTTAACATCACAATACCATGCAATGAACGATTCAAGCTTAAAGACTTTGGAACATTTCAACTCCACTGCCTTCATTCCAGCAAAATGCTAATTTCCCTGACATGTCCCATCAGTCACATTGTGTAAACACCATGTCAGAGACTCAATGGAAAAAGCTTCTCATCCCCTTTTTCTACTTCTCCCTCTTAATGGCACCCGAGGGCTACCGGCCTCCAGAAAGTTACCAGAGGCAGTAAGACGTAGCCGATGGCCTTGCTGCATTTGTTTCTCTCCCTTGGCCTAGAAAGCCGCATTCACTATGACACTTGCCCTTCAGCGGGATTTGGTGTGAGACACCGGCAAGAGGGTGTCTTTCATTTCTGCATCCTCAGTGCTTTCCACTGGGCCTACCATACAGCAGACGCTCAAAGTTTTTGTTCTGAATGAACAAATAAGTGAATGTTTAAAGGATTATAAGATTAGGTAATATTTGATGGTTTGGGAACAGTGCTTAAAAATAAAGTGTGGCAGCATCTGAAAGTTTAACTGTTCTGCTGCTGCTTTTATACCTCTTATTGAAATTATTTTCTCAGTGACTGAAACCAAGAAAAGATAGATACCAGTGAAGTAATATTTTAAAAGTTCACCATTGAGCTTAACATTCCTTAGAAATGTCTGCCTTCCTTACATGCTATTAAATAAAAAAAAAAAAAAAAAACCCTCTACTTGTGTTAAAAAGAGCTGTAGAAATTTTCTCCTCAACCTTATATTTGCAAGTGATAATTGGTACTTATATACAACCCCCCCCCCCAGACATGGTGCTGTGGCTTGTAATTTAGATTTTTCAGAGTTAATTAAACAAGGCCTCAGGCCCTCTTAATTTCATTTCTACTTCCTTGCCTCTTAAAAAGATCTGGAAATGCCCAGTGTTTTCATTATGGAGAAACAAATCAGCAGTAACCATCGGATGTAAACTAGTGAGGAACCTCGCCCGCACGGCTGCTCACTGTCCAACGGGCCATTACGCTCTCTGATCCCACCGCCCCGCTACCATGGCAACCAAATCAGGCTCTGGTCCTGTGTTCACACCTGACAGGGTGCTCATTTCCTGGGCATGACCTGAAAGGCTATTTGGTTTAGCCATCGGCTACAAAAGACCACAAGTGATCTTTATACAGGGGATGGAGAGTGGACACATCTTGGCTCCCAAATACATACACACTGACTTATTGAGAATGTGAGAGGTGAAAATACAGTGGTTAAGAGGACAGACTCTGAAATCAGGGAGAATCAGGCGCACAGCCTAACTTGGACAGCTGCTAGTCAGTGACTCTTCTGAGCCTACTTATAAAATGCATACACTAATGTCTTCCTCTCTTTTTTTTTTTTTTTGAGACAGAGTCTTGCTTTGTTGCCCAGGCTAGAGTGAGTGCCGTGGCGTCAGCCTAGCTCACAGCAACCTCAAACTCCTGGGCTTAAGCGATCCTACTGCCTCAGCCTCCCAAGTAGCTGGGATTACAGGCATGTGCCACCATGCCCGGCTAATTTTTTTCTATATATATTTTAGTTGGCCAGATAATTTCTTTCTATTTTTAGTAGAGATGGGGTCTCGCTCTTGCTCAGGCTGGTCTCGAACTCCTGACCTTGAGCAATCCACCCGCCTCGGCCTCCCGGAGTGCTAGGATTACAGGTGTGAGCCACCGCGCCCGGCCTTCTTCCTCTCTTTTAATGAGATAAAGCACATAAAATGTGTAGCATGGAAACTGGCTTCTGGTTAAGAATCAGTAAGTGCCAGCAATTATTAACTGCCTCTAGAATAGTTTTGTTGAAGAAACTGTGGTTTAGAGAAGCCAAGCTACTTGCTGTGCTGGAGACAAAACCAAGAGTCTGAAGCCTGTTTTCTTGCCTCTCCCATGCCCTTAAAGCTCTGAACTACTCGCCATCTCTTTAAATAAATGGACTATCAAGACTTTATACGGGAACTTGTTCACTTTTTAAAGAAGTTCTTCCTATCTCCCTAATATCGTGAAAAGTGACAGAACAAATTGATTTTTTTGGCTTCCATGTACCCTGCCTCTCTCTTAGGAATTAAAATTTAATTAGAACCCAAATTAACATGAGAACTTGCTGCCTTGGAGAGCTTATAAATTATTTTATTACTGAAAAAATGTTAGCACGGAGGTAAGTCACTTGGGAAGGTATTTCTTTACGACAGGGAAGGCTTATTCAAACAAGCTGACACATTAGGGAGTGAGGGGACATTGATTCTCAGTAACCAGGGTGGTTCCCTGAAAAAAAGCAACCACTCTGTTTCAGGTCTTCAAAGCAAAAGTAAGTGATTCATTCTAAGGTCAAAACGACTGGCCAGGACTGTCCTACTTGGAAGGCTCACTTGTTTAAAAGGGGTTTTTTTTTTCCCCACTTTTTCCCTTTGGGGGGAAATAAATCAATTTTCCATGGGTCGAATGGGCTCTGACTTTTCTCATTCAAAGTTCACTGAGATGTTTATTTTGTTCTGTTAAAAAGAACAGAACTCAAACAGATGTACCCCTTGGTTTACAGTTCCCACTCGCATGGACACATCTGCAGTTAAAAGAGGAAAAACATTTAACAGGTCATCGAGCCTGATAAATAAGTGCCATTTCTTATGAAGTCTGGTAACAACGGGCCAGTTGTTTAATTTTAGGCTGCTGTTCAAGCTGCAAGTCCCCATTTGATGCCTGAAGGGTCTAGATAGCAATGGACCTGCATGGTCACACTTCCTTTGGGTATGGACAGAAAAGGACTGCAAAAGCTGCTCCCAGATCAAACCAATGTTCTAATAAAATGGACAAATATTTCAGGGGAAAAAAAAAAGCTAATAACAAGGCAAATTCCTACAATTTTGCTTCCGGCACAACTTGAAAATTTGCATATGATCTTTAAAGAAACCATGTAGTTCTATATTGCTGCCTTGTCAAAAACAGCAGTTATCCTGCTAATTCTGGAGTGTGGCCTCACTGCCTCCTTCACCTCCATCAAAGCAGACCACAGACTCAGGAAGTTTAAGAAATACTGAGGCAGATCCTCTTCTCATCATACCTTCTCTGACTCAAGTTGGCTGGCTCTCTTTGGAGAAATTTCTTTGTGGACTAAAGAAGTTAAAATGTCTACCATGGCTCATAATAAAAATCAAAGTCAAAAATATAAGATAAATGTTCTCTTCTGAAATATTAAGGCACACTTTCTAAATTATTCATCTTAGAACATTACTTGCCTTTCAGATACCCTTGGGATATTTCAGCCTCGGTGCTAAAATTGACTCCTGAACTAAAGCTTTCCAAGTCATGAAATCCTCAAAGTTTCTTGATCAAAGCAGTTATTGAGAAGCATAAGTTAAGATAAGAGACCAATGTTAAAACTTTCTGCACATCCACAGATCATCAGGGTACGAGAACTGGAAGGTTTTAGGAGGGTTAAAATACAAGCGTAACTGAATAAAAACCTTCACAGCACTCTCCAAACAGTGAAATGATCTCTAATACTAGCTGTTGTGGCAGTTTTCTGTCTATTTTTCTGGAACACTGTGTGGATCACAGGGATGACAGATCTAATCTTGCCTGTAAGAAGTCATCAAAGTAATCTAATCTCATTATCTGCTTCATAACAAATGACAAACACCCAGAGCTGGGGTGGAACACTCAAGTACTCAGAGAAGGAAACAGAAATGTATAGAATAGGGACTAGTGGGTACTGTGGCAAAACAGAGAGTCCATGCCTTGTCTAAAGTAAATTAAACAAACAAACAATAATATTATACACCCAATAAAACACAAATTCAGCCCCGGACCATAAATTTATGACCCCTAAACACACCTTATTTTTGTTTGCTTAATTACAAAAAGGAATGGGTTATATTGGGATGAAGGTCAGCATATACTCAAGCTCTCCTATAAAGTTCCTTAGGATCCTATCTATGCTAAATATTAGCAACATTTATTATCTTCTTTATAAAACTACATTCTAGTTTTTTTTGTAGCCCAAAAAGCTTTTTTGGTGGTGGATAGGAATATGTCAATCAATTTTTACAGGACTAGAAATGGTAATAATTATATTACTAATTACTGAATCAAATATTAAGTAGTTTTATTTTTATTTGATGTGAAACTAGTCATAGTTTCATGTGTTCCTTTACTTATTTTATTGGAAAAAGGCCATGTTATTTTTGGATGCAATAAATCTGTAATAAGAAAAAATTTGTTTTCATGATTTAAAGTGATAAAGCCTAAATATAATTATAAATTTTATTAGGAATTTGCTATTTTATTTTTTTCTGATGTGAAACCAATATTTGCCAATAAAAAACATCTAGCTAAAATGAAACTTCACCTAAATTACCAAAATTTATCTTCGACCAAAACCAGAAGAACTTTTCTTACCCAGCCCACCAGGATGGGACCAACATGTTCAGTCGAACCATCAGGCTTCCGAACATCTCGAAGCTGACTAAGGAGCTCTGGCAAAAAACAAACAGAATGCTGATTTTGTTAGGAATTCAAATACAAACAGGGCTGGGAGTAGGTTCTGGGTTATTCATATTAAAGGTATTACATAATCACTGACTCGTTATAAGAAAACTCAATTAAGGCTACAAACACTGGTTTCTTTTCAGATCATATAAATCAGTTAAGGCTACAAGTAACAACTCATTCCTGGAACAAAACTATACCTTCATGCAGAGGAATTAGAGAGTCCAGTGTTCCAAAAATTTGATTCAACTCTTGTTCTGTCATTATGGAGAGTTTCAGCATGGGGTCGTGATAGGCCTGCATGAGAAAGGCAAGAAATGGAAGCAAAGATTTAAAATCAGAGGCAGTAAACTGTTCATAGAGGTGGTCCCTGAGAGGTTCCATCACTAACAGAACACTGGCTCTCTGACAACAGTTCCTCCCATAACACTACAGAAACAACACAGAGGTGTGTCTGGAGCGGAGGAGAATCCAGCACTGCCTTCAACCTCCGTGGTTGTTGATGGCAGATTTTTCAAAAGCTTTTTTATTCTAATATATCATATATCTAGGAAAGAGCACAAATCCTAGGTATAGCGATCTGAGTGCTATAATATTTTTAAAATCAACAAGATCCTGCATCTTGAAAAACTCCCACTTTATTCAAAATCAGCTACCAGCAGGTTCTTTTTCAATTAGCACATATTTAATACAAAGAAAAAAAGAAAAATGATTGGCATCCTTTACTACTAATTTGAAGCAAAGAGAGCAAAACCTCTGCCAATCCTACTACTTCTTATTAAAGATATTAATAATTAAACAACAAAAATACACAGTTATAACCAGGGCACCGCAATAGAATATAAAAACTTATAGAGGCATAATCTCTGTCTTCAGGAATTTTATAAAGCTAATTGGAAAGATAAGAAAAATGCATGGAAAACTAAATATATGTTTAAAAACTAGTTCAAGATTAAAAACAGGACAGATTTCACATGACAGCAAAAAGTTATCAAATCATAACTGTGCTAGAGTGTTAGAGAATTAAAGCTGGAGTGGCCAAGGGAGGTTTTGAAGATGAGCTGCTTGGCACGGAGGAGGAGGTAATAAATATTGTAGAAGAATGAATTCAGAGTCTAGCTGGTTCCTGGAGGATGGGTAGATATGGATGATTAAAAGGAAAGAGAAGGGTTTCCAGGAAGGTAGGACCACCATGAGCTAAAGGATGGCAGGGAAATATCTGAAGGTGCTTGGGGTTTGGCAAATCTTCATCAGGAAGGAGGAGTTGGACATATGACTGGCATCACAACTCCCAGAGTTAAATGCTTTCTTTGTCCTCTCTGATCTCCTCCTTCTCCAGCCCTGCCTAAAACTCAATTTCTTGGCTATGTCCAAGCAAAGCTTGGAAGGCCATCTGTCAGGAATGCTGGAGGTGGGACTTCATATTAGCAGAAAGCTTGGACTAAAGATCCTTAAAAGAAGGGAGACATATTTCCAACTCTGTGATTCTTGTTTCTTTTTCTTTTTTTCTTGAGATCGAGTCTTGCTCTGTCACCCAGGTTGGAGTGCAGTGGCATGATCATATCTCACTGCAGCCTCAAACTCCTGGGCTCAAGCAATCCTCCTGTATCAAACTCCCAAGAATCTAGGACTATAGGTGCACACCACTGCACCTGGCTAATTTTTTAAAATTTTTTATAGAGATGAGGGTCTCACTATGTTGTCCAGGCAGGTCTTGAACTCCTGGCCTCAAGCCATCCTCCTGCTTCAGTCCCTCAAAGTACTGCAATTACAGGTGTGAGCCACCACTGTTGGCACCTGTGATTCTTTGAGAAGGCCAATATCAGATGAAGGAGTTTGGATTTTAGCCTCCAAGGCACTGAGGGGTGGGATAGTCATTGGAATGGAAAGGTTTTTGAGAAAGCTTTGTTGTCAAGAATATATAGGTTTTATCTTCCGATGCTGAGCCCTACCAAAAAAATTAAAAAAAAAAAAAAAAAACAAGAATAAACAGGCTACAAGGCATGGGTTTCCTCCTCCTCCCCACACACAATGTTGATCAAAAACACAAGTTTCCATGTAAAAGAGTCTAACTTATGTGATAGCATGCAGTTGCCTCACTTCACTGCTTTATCTACTTTCAAGATTCAAATGACTTTATTTCTAAGACACAGTTTGAAGCAATGAGAGCAAAACCTCTGCCAATGCTATCACCTATTATTAAAGATAATTAAACAACAAGAACACACAGTTATATTCAGGGCACTAAGTTTCAGACATGTACACATTCTCTCCCATGGACAAAGAGGCCCTGCAAGTGAGACTTCTAAGACAATGAAATATACATAAAGCCAGGCCTCAATGGACACTTTCTGAATTTAACTGAAGCAGTCTTTGAGGTGCATCAGAGACAGACATAGGTGACCTCCTAAAGGTGCCAGGTTCAGAGATCTATTCTGCCTTCTTGTTTTGAGGCATTTTCCTCATTCCTTTGTTCTCAATTTTTGATGACCTGTCTTAGTTTTAAAGAGGGTGCCCATAAAGCACCATTTTAGGATTGTGAAATTACTCACAGGAAAAAAAACATGAGATGACTCGAATGATTGCTGGATTTAAATTTACCTTTTTTGCTAATTTCAAGTCCTCTATCAAGTCTTCTTCTCCTTGAGAAAGCTCAAAGATTGCCTGCAAGGAAGGATAAAACATACTCACTGAACTCTCCCCTAATTGATAAGACCAAATTCACACAGTGTTGGCTCTAGCACTCAAAGCCCCAAATCTACATATTTACATATTTAAAAAGTACTCTCAAAAAGTTAAATCAACTTGAAGCAAGTGCATCTAGTGGCTAAAACCTGCAAAGAGAAGATACCGCAAAACTTCTGCATAATATGCTTCTCTGTTTGTGGGAGAAAGAGTTTCCACACATGTTTCCAATCCAGCAAGTCATCTTTCATGTTACAGAACTTTGATATAGCCGAACAACAGGGAACTATTTTAGGTAAAATAATTACAGTTTGAGCTATGGATTCGGCATCTTTGCTGTGAGTGGCAATCATAAGAAGTGACTCAGGGGCTGTTCTCAGTAATGGATGTGGCAAGGTTATTAACTGGGCCATCACACTTTGTCTTCTTTCTGCTCAGCACAAGGTGAATCTCAGCAGAAAGCTTTATTTCTACCGTCCACTCATCTTGATGCTGGGATTGTAGGAAGACTCCAACATTTTACCACTCTAAATAAAATCTGGTGAAGTTAACTCATTCTCAATTGCTTTTCATCCCCACAAGGTACAATAAATGAAATTACAGGAGCCAGCTCTGTGGAAGAGTGTGTACATGGAGCGTTTCTAATTTGGCTCCATTAAGCCATCATAATGTAAAGAGCTATGACGCACAGAACACTCTTTCACTCTCATCGGGGAAGCCAAACTGTTGGCAAACTATACATTATTAAAGGACTACAAATCTGTGGAGATAGTTCAGGGACTACTGCGTTTCTTTCAGGCTATAGGGAAGAAGTGAGGATTCAGGGGTGCCCTTCACCCTGGGGTTGGCTGGTAAACTGGAGGACAACCCTGGCTGGATACTCCAAGGATTTCCCCAGATGATGCACACAAAGTGCTTGGCACAAGCCCTTCGACAAGCCTTCTATAAAGGGTACTATTATCATAGCCATTTAGGGCAAATGATAACAAAAACTTACAGGGGTTGAAATTAATAGCACTCCATAGGAAAGTTTTCCACGAAGCTGAATCAATGTTATACAAAATGAATATTTTAAAATATTCTAGAAGTTGCTATCAAAATATGACTGCAGTGATTATTTTTGTGAACTTCAGAATCCTAAAATAGATACTTGGTTTCATTTTCTTATAAATTCGGGTTTTCACATCAGTTTCTTTTTAAAGTGGGGCCACACCCACCCAGCTGGATGCTGGTTTCTCAGTTCCTTCCACAAGGTCAGACACCCCAGTTTGTTCTCCTATAAATGCAAAGAAGTGACTTCGAGACCAAGGCACAGACCCCAGCACGGCTCTCTCCTGCAGTGCACCTTCCAGACACACAGCCAAATCCGGGGGTCCCGAGCCTACCTCCTGACGTTTGATTTCCTTGGACGTAAGCATCTGATTGACGCACACGTCGAAGGTCTCACTCCACAGCTTGCTGTCTCTCCGCTTCGTGCTTGAGGGGGCGGCATTTCTGGACCAGGGTCTGGGGGCGAGGATATCAGGGCGGCTCTCGCTGCGGAAGCTAATGGAGCGCTAAACAATGAGAAAAACAACCATCATGGGGGCAGCGGCAGGACTGGGTGGATCCTTTGAGCAGTTTCCTGTCGTTGATAGGACACAAATCATACATTCGCAGGAAAAAGGAGACAGTGCCACAAGGCCTTTGGAAAACAGGGCATTGTCTTGAGCCTACGTGCTAAGGAAAATTGGACAGGGGGCTGCATTTGCACACGTGCTGGGAGTATCCACTCTGTGCAACCAGCATACTAAGGGTACTCACTATAGTGAAAGCACATGTCAAGCCAAACTCACCATGAAGGCAGTTCGTGGATAAGTGATGAGCTCTATATTTTTCCAGTGGACATCTCCCATCTTCAGAAGAACAAAGGATAACAGTAGTAGAAGGCCTTTATGTATTTATTTTTAAACATCTGGAGTACTCCTACTCTCCTCCTCCAAGAACAGAATCTCACTGTCTTTGGGTATCTCATCTCCCATAGTTTGGGTGGGCTCCCTCAGATTGAACCAATCAGAGTAATCCACATTCCCCCAAATTTCTATGTGATTCATTCGCGAAAGAGAAGAGACTTTTTTCCTTTGGGATTGTAAACTCAAGAGATAACATAAGCAGGAGCTTCCTGCAGCAACTAACTCTCCCTGGTCACACAGAAGAATCTGCTAAATGGGAGAATAAAGGGACAAACAGAATGAAGGATGAAGACAGTGACTGATGGAGGGAGGAAGGGAGCAAGCTTTACCAACCCCGTTTGAGCCTCTGGATCCCACTGTGCCTGAAGCTAGGAAGACCCACCCTTAGACATTTTAGTTACATGGGCTAACAATACATTTCCCTTCCTGTACACATTTATCTCAGTTGGGGTTCTGTCAACTTGGAAAGTCTGGACTAATATACATCTTGGTATACTAAATACCATCTTGGCAGCACATGATGCCTATCCCTGAGGTATTTTTGTATTTTCCAAAGAGGCCCCAGTAGAGGCCCCTAAAGGGTGGTCTAACCACCCAAAGTCCACCCTTATGATTGAAACATGCTACCACAGTGCGTTATTTATTTATTCATTTTTTGAGACAGAGTCTCACTCTGTTGCCTGAGCTAGAGTGCCCTGGTGTCAGCCTAGCTCACAGCAACCACAAACTCCTGGGCTCAAGCAATCCTCCTGACTCAGTCTCCTGAGTAGCTGGGACTACTATAGGTGTGTGCCACCATGCCCGGCTAATTTTTTCTGTTTTTAGTAGAGATCGGGTCTCACTCTTGCTCAGGCTGGTCTCGAACTCCTGACCTCAAGCGATCCTCCTGCCTCAGCCTCCCAGAGTGCTAGGGTTACAAGAGTGAACCACCATGCCCGGCCCACAAGCTTTCTTATGACAAATACAAATGATCAGAAAGAAAACTGAGTACATCACTTTCAGTCTGCATCCTAGATTTCATCATACTTATTGGAAACTTTGCTGAAGCAGTGAGGATTTGCTGTGCTCAAAAATCACATTTTTATTTAGCAAATGTTCTCTGCCATGGCTCCCCTGTGGCTGTCAGTGTGAAGTTTCAACTCCTCAGCTTGGCACAGAAGGCCTCTTGTAATCTGACCACAGTCTTTCCCCTGTCACTCACCCACAAGCCCCCTATTTTCCAGCCATAGTAGGCTATCTGCCATTCCCTAAATTGTCATGCTTTGCCATCCGTCTGTGCTTCCTTCAAGCAATTTTCTCTTCCTGGAATGTGTTTCCTTCATTTTGTAATTAGCTAACTCCTAACTGTCCTCAGGATATAACTCAAACAGTACCTCCTCTAGAAAGCCCTCACCGATGTTCTCCCATCCTTCTCTCCCAGAGCAATTTGGACATACCTCTGACATAGCAATGATTACGTTTTATTATATTTACTGGTTACCTGCTCTTAACCAGAAACTTCCTGAGGGCAGGAACTGATTTTGCATGTGATATATGAACAGTCATCACAAAGACATTCTAAGGTGGCTCCTAATCATTTTGAGATTCAACAATAAAATTCCAGAAAGTAAAGAAAATTTTTAAAAGAACTATTCAACATAAGGGCATTGTTACATAAGTTATAATTGCCTGCTGGATGGAATATGACCTAGCCACTAAGTCAATTCTAAGATAATTTAACAGCTAAAAATTCCTTCTGTGTAAGTTAAAATAAAATCAGGATGAAAAATCTGTATATGAACACTTTATAGTTATACAAATGCACATGAGCAAAAGATCTAAACGGAATGCCACCAAATTCTATTGTTTTTTTCATATCGACATTATAGGTGATTTCTGTCCTATTTCACAAATTTTTGTGACTTTAGAAAAATAAATAAATGAAAAATGTTAAAAACAACTTCGAAGGAGCTTCAGGGTATTACAACAACCTTCTGGAAGCAGGAAGCTAGCTCAGTTTGCAAGTAGCAGCAACACAAGCCCCTCAGGCTGGCACAGGCATCCAAGACTGAGCTCCCAGGCTCATTAATGAGCTCATGATTGCTGGACCAGCCAGCATAGGAGATCAAGAAAGTACTGGCATCAAACACACACTTCACTAATGGTATCTCACAAATCCTTGTGATCTTTTAAAAACAGACCCTTATAAACAGTAACTAGTAACTAAATGCATGAAGATCCCCAGCACTTAGAATCAATTAGCCACAGCACTAAAAGGTCAAAACAAGCACAGTGAGTCATCAAGTAACTGGCTCAACTCAGTTTGTGGTTCTGATGCCAGCCAGGACAGGAATTAAAGAGCAGAAAGAAAGGAAAACACAAAAAAAGAAAATTCAAAATGAAACACAATTTCCACTTTCACTTGAGAGACTCAACCAGTCACTTTGTTGCATTTTCAGTCTTTGACCAACTTCAAAGTACCCCCAACCAGTCTGAAAGTAATTTATATTAACTTTAAATTTTCATACATTACAGAAGTATAAAATTAAGTATAAATCTCCTCATTTTCCCAAGTCTACTTCCTGGAAGTAACCACTGTTAAGTTTGTTCTAGATCTTTCTAAACTTATTCTATGCATTTGTTAACATTCACTGAAAACAGAATGTTTTCTCTTTCTACTCAACAATATCTTTTTAAAAATTTTTTTTCAATTTTTAATTATTATGGGTACTTAATAGTATCTTTAAAGGGTTTTGATGTTTTGATACAGGCATACAATGTGAATTAATCAAATCAGGGTAATTGGGGTATCTATCACTTCAGGCATTTAACATTTCTTTTTGTCAGGAACATTCCAATTCTACACTTTTATTTGAAATTATATGATAACTTATTGTTGATTATAAGCACTTTTCAATAATATCTTTCTGTATTATTATATAAGACTCACTCTTTTCAGATTATTAGTATATAAGACTCACTCTTTTAAGATTATTTATTGACATGAAATTCACAAAACATAAAATTAACCATTTTTAAAGTGAACAATTCAGTGGCATTTAGCATATTCATAAGGTTGTGCACCTACCAACTCTATCTAGTTCCAAAACATTTCTATCCCCCCCAAAGTCACTTACTCTTTTTAATGGCTGCAAAGTTAGCATCCTATGATCTGGATGAACTATACAGATTTAATTAATTCATAACTGATGGACACTAGAATAATTTCCAGTGCCTGGCTACTACAAAAAGTGTCTTAGTGAGCATGCTTTGTGAATTTGTGCTGATATTTCCGTAAGGCAGATTCCTTAAGTAGAATTCCTTGGTCTAAGAAGTATTAATATTTTAATATTTGATATGTACTGACAAAGTGACCTTCAAACAGGCTGTTCAACTTTATATTTCTCAGATAGGATATGGTAGTACACTTTTGTTCATATTCCCCCCAATAAGGTATTATTAACAATTTGCTAGGTAAAATAACTAAACCTTAATTTCAGATTCATGTTTTGAACATAAGAAAGATTAAGTGTATCTTTATGTATTTATTGAAAAATTTCCCAAAGAGTTGAAGATTTTTTGTCGCAGCATGGGAAAAAAAAAAAATGAGAATGGTAATCTTTACCAGGTGACCCCTATCACTAAGAATTCCTTGTTTGGTATTTCCTCAGTAATTGCTGGGCCTGGGGCACTACGGGAGATATCACAGAGGGTCCTTTATGTCCTGCCTGCACTTTAGCACTCCTGATTTATTCTGTCTGATCCTCACAACCACCCTGCAAGGTGGGAGTTTATTCCCATTTTACTGATAAGGAAACTGATGCTGAGGGAGGCTAAGGCACTTGCCCAGGCAGGATTCAAAACCAGATGTTTGGTTCCAAAGCCTGAGCTCTTTCTACTGCGCGGGCTGCACCTGCTGTTTACATGCAAGACATGCATTGTGGGGAGGTTTAAGTGAGATGACATCCAGCTTCCACCTTCTAGAAATTTAACCTGTTTAAGGAAAGAGAAGGCATCTGCTCAGTTTTAGGACTAACGACTGATCATTTACTAACCAAACTTCAGATTTATACCTTTATTAGGCTGGATTGAAATAAACGTTTTGTCTTTTCCTACTCTACTCATAAGTGGGGAGGATGTTGAAAGGAAGAATCCCAAAGGAGGAATAAAGAACGCCAGCCAGGTCTGCAGCTGGCTGGCCCAGGGGAACAGGAGCAGCTGCTGGGCTGGTCTGGGGACAGTGCCTGGGCCACAACAGCACCGACCACACACTGTGAGCTGCACCCCTACCAGCCATCAGCACCACTGGCACAACTATGTGAGAGAACTGGAGTTGAGGGGGGAACATGTGACTACTGCCAGAAGAAAAGAAAACCCAAGGAAGAGGATACCTCTTGAGAGAGGAGAGCAGCCATGTCCCTTCCAGTATCCCTGCCACTGTCCACCCTGCTCCCTGCTTCATTTTCTCTGTTTCCACCATGTGCCATGTGGTCTCATTTATAGGTTTGTTTGTTTCTTTCATGTCTGTTACCTCCCAATAAAAGGTAAGCTCCTTGAATGCAGGGATATCTATCTGCTCTGGTCACTGCTGGATTCATCAGCAACTGGTACACAGTAGGACCTCAACAACTTTTCCTTAATGAATATAAATGTTATGCTTGCTCTATGCTGGGCACTGTGAGGGGAGCTATAGAGCCCTGCTATACCCGAGAGGTAAGGATTCTATTCGTACCATACGGATGAGGAAACTTAAGGCTAAGAGAAGGTGACACTTTGCTGAAGGTCATACAGCTAAATGAATGGTGCTCCAGAATTTAAACCCAGGTGGCCGGTGGTGAACTCAGAATGGCAATCCAGGTCTGGTCTATTTCAGGCCACCCCCCCAATTTTTAACCAATAACGTACCCTACTTGCCCTAGTAGAGTCATGGTGTGATGGGGTGCATGGGCCCAAATAGATGAGTTTCAGGCTACTTCTCAGTCTGTGGCAAGGCTTCTCAATCGGGCCACCACTAACATTTTGGACTAGAAAATTCTCTATTGTGGGAAGCTGTGCTATGCATTACAGGATGTTTAGTAGCATCCTTGGCCTCTAACCACTACATGCCAGTTCTGACTATCAAAACATCTCTAGACACTGCCAAATGTCCCTGAGATGAAAAACACTGTTCCATGGTAACTAGGAGAGGCTCACCTCAAAGTGAGGGACCATGTGCAAACAGAAACTTGTACACAGATACCCCAAATATGGGGATTCTGAGACTGAAATGAAAAATGTTCCAGGATAAGCAAGAATTTCCATCAGGGAAGCTGGCCTAGCAAATGAGTCAAAAACTGAAAGCTCACAACTGCTGGCAGGTAAAACAACACTGGCCATAACAGACACAGACAATGCAGATTTAGGAAATGGGTGCTCATGTTTATGCCTGAGCTGGGTGTGCAGAAAAGATGCTGCAGGTGCAAAGGGACTGTCTGTCGGGAGGGAAAGGGGGCCCCTTACACGTGTCAGAGGAAATGTAAACCCAGCAGGTAGACATGGTGGGACAGATCTGATTTGTTAACACCACCTGTTCAGCAGGGTGCCCCCTTGCTGTTTTCCAAAAACAGGTCTCCACAGCCATAGATAACAGGCTCCAATAAAGAGATTTCCAGCCAGGGAAATTCTGTACACTTACCATCCTGATTATATTGCTGTTTTGTAACAGATGATTTATTATCAAACAGATTGGAGGTTAGGGTGGGACTGTAAGAGGAAAATACGTTCCTATGTTGCCACTGCAGTGGATTAAACCAAAATGTACAGTGATAATGGCCGGAATTGGAAAATGTTCTCAAACAGCTTCCTGGAGGAGTCTCCTATAAAGTTTGATCAGAGCAATTAATCTAAAGTGAGAAGTAACACTTCTCACTGCTGCGCCATCTCCGTCACATTTGACCCTCATGCTAATCCTAGGAGAGGCATGGACAGGTTCTTGTATTTTTCCGCTTTAAATAGATGAGAAACTTGAGTACCAGAGGATTAAGTGACTGGCACAAGCTAAGCGTTGGAATAGCAACCCAGTCTAGTCGTTTGACTCCAAGACAAGGATTTGAGTTAAGAACACAGGCTTTGGAGTAAAACAGGTGCAGCTTCCAAGTCAACTCAATGGCTGAGGGACTTTGGAAAAGTTCATTTCTCTAGGTCTCAGTTTCCTCATCTGTAAAAGGGGCATAATAATAAGTACTTCACAAAGCTGTAGTGAGGATTGGTAAGATAAAGTACATCAAAGGCTTGGCCAAGTGCCTGGTACTCGGTCGGCAGGAATGGTTGTTACCTATCACTGTAATACCGTTGACTGCACGCCGTCATCAGTCTTGTTTATTTACATAAGCTTTCATTCATTAGCAAACAGTAGACACATCTCTGAACTACTTCAACCAAATAGCTCCTCAAGGGACCTCCATTAGGACAATTTATAAAGGGAGAAAAATCCTCAGCAGGACAGTGTTGTTTATAAAAGTCAAAGATCTAGAAACATCCTAAAATGCCCAACAATAGGATTACTTAAGTAAATTATGCTGTAATGATAAAATGAAATCTTAAACAGTTGTTAAAAAACATTCTTTTTGAGAAAAGCTTAATGATAAGGGGAAAATCTCTTACATAGAGTTAAGTGAGAGAAGGAAGATCCCAATTCAAAATACCACAAAATATTAACGGGGGTTATACCCCTGGATGGTGGGACTGTGGATGATTTTTATTTTCATCTTCATAATTCTTTACATTTACTTTCCAGACCTTCTATAATGAAAAGATATTAACTAAGAAAAAAAAAATGGCAAATGTGAAAGACCATGAACACTCAGTTAAAAGTGGCACTATAAGCATAAAATCACATATTTAGAATCTGATTCAGATTAATGAACATTAAAATCATGGTACAAGGGTACCTAATTAATTCATAATCAATAAATGTCAAGCCCCAAAGACCCCGTGCAAGGAGAGACCTTTCTGTAGCTGGGAGATATTCTGAGTAGAATGAATGAAAAGCTGAAGAAAATATTTGGCTTAGGTGTGGAGAAAATATTATACAATTTGTGTAGCGCAAGCCAAAAATTAGAAAGTCTTGCAGAGGCTTGGGGCAGCAGCCCAGCCATCTTCATCCATCACCATAAAATGGCTTGTGCATGATAATGTTAATAACAAAACATTCCACGAACTGAAATGGAAATGATGACTCTCCCTGCCACAGAAGGCGAACAAAGAGTAGGGAATAGCAGTGAGGTGGGAGGCTCCAGCTCAAAAATCTGGCGATTATTTTTAGATCCTGGCAAACTGCAGGCTTTATTATGACCAATCTTTGACTTTTTATGAGAAGCCTACTGCAGGAGCAACACACTACACACCCTACAGAATCCCAGTTCCAGCACTTACGGCTGTGTGACCTTGAGCATAGTTTTAAACCTTCAGATCTCTGCCCTGTAATTGGTGATGAATCCTGCCTTGCAAAGTTTTGGAGGAGAGGAGAAGAGGCCATGAACATAAAGTCCTTTGTATGGAAACTGGCTCATTGCAGATACTCAACTAATGAGAGTTATTACTAAATAAAAAATGACAAGCTTAGATTGCAATAGTCAACTATTTACAATGGCCTAGTATTGTTCCAGGAATATAAAGAACAGCAGAGAATCAGGAGTTCCTCTTGATGTGAAACATAGATTACTTCTCAGCTACTCCCCTACCTTCTAGATCGTAAGGTAGTCTGGTTTCTGGTCGCTTCCCCCAACACATACGTGCATCTATACACATAGCCCAAGCTTGTTTCCATATCTGCCCAGTAACTAGGGACAATTATAAGAAGTTGGATCGAGGGACCAAGTTTGAGGTCCTTGGAGAAGAAAATCATGCTTGCCAGACATGGAAATCAACACATATGCTTGAGTAATCTTCCCACTTATTTCTCATATCTAGATGGCATCAGTCTTCTCATACTCCTTTCTCAAAACTGAAGTGCCCTTTCTCCCCTTCATTCTTATCTCTGAGCTATTCCAGGCCCAGCCCAAATCCCTCCACCCTTGCCAAGCAGCCTTCCTAGACCTGCCAGGCCAGTACTAAGCTCTCTCTCTGTAGTATCTTTTATCATAGAAGATTTTCAAATCTTACTCATTTTTATCTGGTTGCAAAGGTAAAACATAATTATTTTAAAAATTGAAGTATAATGGAAATGTATAATGCAACAGAGTCAGTAGTTCCAGCCCATTTATTTATTCTCTACTCATTTGTAATTCTTATGTAAGGGCCCCTGGGCAGAGCTGTCTTATAAAACAGAAAACAAAAGAAATGCAAAAGTATCTTACCACTGTATTCCCATGAGATAACCACTATTTAGAATTTGTTTTCCCTGTTTTTTCCTATACGTATGTTATTATGGGTGTGTATTATTAATTGGGATATAGTGGTTTTGAATACCCCTCCCTTTTTACCCCATTTGCTAATACATCTTAGGCAACTTTTATAGTTCTCCAGAGCAGGACTATCTTTTCATATTGACTTATCTTCCCATCAAGTCTAGGCAGAATACATACATAGCAGATCCCAAGAATATTAATGGAGAACACTAGTTTATCATATATTTATGCTGCATCTGGGTTAAATGAAATAATTCCCCAGTCTAAGGCCAGGGAATGGAGCAATGAGAGGCTGTGGTTACCAGAAACCCTTCTTTAGCTGTAGCATTCCTCCTGGGAGGGGATACAACCGGGGAGGGGATGCATATTCTATTATGAAGCAGCCCAGGTGAAGGAGGAAGGCAAGACCCCATCACTAGGCAAGCACCCACCACCAGGCTCTGCAGAGAGACTAGAAGCAGCAATGGCCACCTCTTCTAGTCATAACAGTGATAATAATAGCAACTACCAATTTTTGAACACATCCTAAGTAATGCATAGTGGTAAGCACTGGGGATACAGAGATAAGTGAGAAACAACCATGGCCTGCATGAAAAAGCTGAGGGCCCCTGGGCAGAGCTGTCTTATAACGATGTCATAGCAAAGGGAAAAACTGTGGCAGAAGAGAAGGACACATGTGACTATGAGTCTAGATTTAGGATGTGAGAACAGAGAATCAATTCCGCCCAAAACAGATACATATCAAGAATAGAAGTCTAGCTACATCAAACGCCTTTAGTATTCACACTCTCTGACCAGAATTCTACTTCTCTAGGAATATAATCAAAGGAAAGAAAGAAATACAAGATTTATGATCAAGATGTTTAAAGTACTGCTATTTATAAAGTTGAAGAAATGGAAACCACTTAAATGTCCAACAATAGGACAGTGATTAAATAAACTGGCACATCCTTCTGATGAAATGCTATGTGAACCCATTAAGAATTGGGTCAGTGAAAAATACTTATGACATGAAAATATTCTTATACTGTAAGGTTATTTTATACTATTAAGACTAAACCAAGTTAAAAATAGCTTAGATAGTAGTATGATTATAATTTGCATGTAGGTATATAGTAAAAGAAAAGATTGAGTATGTACCAAAATGTTAACAGAAGTTCTTTTGATGATGGGGATTTGGGGTTACAAGTGACTTTTACTCCCTTTTCTATGCTTCACTATATTTTTCAATATTTTTTATGATGTTACATAATGAGAAAAGAAAGCACAATAGAAGGTACTTTTAAAAAAATAGGACAAATGCCATCAAAGGATATTCAACACAGCATTATTTGATAATATAAAAATATTCACAGCCTAAATATTCATTAATAGGCAATTGGTTATATAAATCATATCAAAACAGTGGAATAATATATACTCAGTCCATAAAAGTCATATTTTCCAAGAATAACTGTGATATAATACAGTTATAACTTAGATAACTTAGATAAAATAAAATCTAAGTTGATAACTTAGATAAAATAAAATCTAAGTTGATAACTGAAATAAAAACTCACCCAGCTGAATGTCAAAGGGTGGATGAAAATAGAGGGAATAAAACATTGGGGGAAAAAAAAAGAAAGAAAAGAAAAGAAAAACAATCTAAGGCAAAAAGCATTAAAGGAAATAAGCAGAGATATTTAACTTTAATAAGAGGTGCAACTCCCCACAGAGGCTGTAATGGTGACAAATATGAATGTTTATGCACCTAACTGCATAGCTGGGAAAATGTGAGGCCAAGACCAATGAAGATGCAAGAGAAACTGATCCTCCACAGTCACTGTGGGAGGCTTTAACGTAAAATGAGCAGATCACACAGACAGAGATAAGGCTGGATGGACTGTGAATAACCCCAAATTAGGCTCAGGGTATGTAAGTTGTGTACTTATGCCTAGAATAATACTAGAAGGAAATTATTAAAATAGTAACAGGTTGTTTTGGAGTAGAAGGCTATACATGTTCTTTTCTCTGTCTCCTTTTCTGTATTTTTCCATATTGAACATATACTTTTATAATGGAAAGGAAAAATGTTCATGTCCAAAGAGAATGAAGGGCTACAGCTCAGCATAATGAACACAACATTGCATAGCATGTGCTGGCCCTAGCTCAAATGACGCCACCAGCCGTGCACAGCTGTGAACAGTGCGAGGCAGGCCTCAGTGTAACTGGCCACAGGCAAGCTCGCCTTCCTCACTCCACACCAGGGGAGCACACGGCGGTCCCTTTCAGAGCTGGGCCAGATTTTCCTCTCAGACAGGCCAGGGAGGGGATTTATAGGCCCATAGGATCCAGACATCTGTGCGAGTCTACTGGCAGTGCGAACCTTCCTGGTAAGAAGCAGACAGAGCGCCATGTAGTCAGACTGTCCCTCCCTGACGTCCACAAATGCCGCCTTTGTGCTGAGGCCCAAGCCCCCAAACCATGTGGGCACCGGGAGGCAAGAGAGAACAACTCCCACAGTGTCTTGCTGAACTGTTGCTGCAAGCACCACTCACATGTGTGACTGCTTTTTAACCTTTTTGGGGGAGGCTGCCAGCCCAGAGCTCTTCTAATATCCTCTTGGGCTAACCTGTGGTCTCCCGAGGAGGCAGAGGAAGGATTTCTAAGTGTCCCAGCATTGATTAAAGCATTATGTTTGGGTCTAAGTCATCTCTTCTCCTATAATTAAAGAAATCCAACCTGAGAGACATAATTGGATATCCAAACGGATGCATATGTCTCCAAGGTGCCAGGAGCCAGGGAAAATGAACACTGTGACAGAAAACCAAGATGCTTCATTGCAGCCTCAAGTCATTTTTGGAATAGAAAAGGCATAAATAATATACACATATGGGTAAGGAATGAACTGCTTTTGAGAGGTTTGGGGCAGCCTGTACACTTCTTGTTCTCTGTTCCTCCCCTAATTAGAATAAGCATCAAGACTTAGACAAAATAGAAGAGGATGTGAAGTCAGTCCACTGAACACCCCTTATGGGCCTGCTTTTCCTCCTCATCCTCACTGCTCCTGGGCTACATTAGCACCCTCTCCCAGTCTGCCTTGTGAGGGAAACAATAAAGTCACGAGGCACTTGCTGAGATGCAAGGACTGGAAATAAGGCTGAAGAAGTTGCATTGCATTTACCAAAGTGAGTTACAGGATGATATTTGGGGGCAAAGATGGCATTCTCCATGCTTTGCAGATCATCCTGCAAACATGGCTGTCTAACTCTGCATACAACCTTGAGAGCAGATTTCACGGACCCCCCCATAGACACACTCAAACATAAGCATCTTGTTCAAGTTTTCTCCCTGTCTATATGCATTACTATTATAAATAACTATTCTGTTTTTGCTGGGTTGTTTCTGTTCAATACAGGGAGTCTAGAGTTAGCTATTTATCATGATATTTGAAAAAAGCAAACAAAAATATTATTTTGCCAAAAAAAAATATTTTTTTTTTGAGGTTTTAGAAACCGATTTCCACATGTCAGACCCTCCCTTGGGTCTGGCTTTCTCCTCCTTGTTTGGCCTCATGGGTCTGTTGGATTTCAGACATGGCTTGATTTCTTTCTGTCCTACTTCTCTAGGTCAATGCAAATTTCCAAGGGAATCGAATATTTCCTGAAGTGTTCCTTGTGTAAGATCCCCAGAAATAGGAGAAAGTAAATAAACAAAGATTGCTTGGTAAGCCAAAAGAAAGATTTTGAAGGTATGATAATGCAGGATCTTAAAGCAATATGCAGTCAGGGCTGGGCTGTAGTAGAAGGCTCAGATGGCACTCTCCCTAGGCCCAGGAGCACAAACACAAAAACCTACAGGCCAGGCAAAGCCATGACAGAGAACAAAGGGGCCAGGTGTTGGAAGAACAACTAGGAGAGGTGGGGACATTTATAGGTGACTGTTGGCTGGCTATTCAGATCCAGCTCATTACTACCATGTGGGAACACAGGCCCAGCACTGCCATGAATCTACCAGATGGTGGCTCTATCTAGAACATAGCAACATGAGGGAAGGACAAAGAACCTGGTGCATAAAGGGGGCTCATTCAACACTTGTAGAACGAGTGAGGGCCTTCCTGGACAGAGGGTGGACTGTCCTGGGAGAAACAATGGCAAGAGACAGCTGGCATCATGGAGGGTCCATAATCAAGGGAGGAAATAACTACAAAGCAAACTTGAGCCACAGCTACTAGGATGGAGAGGAAAGGGTGAAATGTAGTAGACAGGCTAATGAATTTTCAAAAAGCAGAACTCAGCGAAAGACCAGATGTGCAGGTCTAGGGCGGTGATGAATCTTCCAGGGGAAGCCTGCAATGAACTTGACTAGAGGGCTGAAGGACTGGCCACGAGGGAGAGAAGGTAAATACATTCTTCTTCACTAGCTTCAAAGCCCTTCATCTGGTTTGCGTAGACGACCTTATTTTCTTTCTCCTCCACTCTCCCATAAAAGGGATCAGGGGATGACCAGAGTTCCAGAGGCCCAAGCACTGATAGAAACAGAGCTAAACCGACAGCTAATGAGGTGATGAAGTATTCATTCAGGAGAAACTGTCGGCAGAGTTAACAGAGGAATGGGCAGGGCAGGGGACAAATATTGGAGACAGATGGCATCTATGAGAAAGTGGCAAGAACAGCTTGGGCTACACAGAGTCAAGGCATACTGGCCAAAGGGTGGGACAGCGAGGACAGAAAGGGGTGAGAAAGAGTCTCAAATAGTTCCCAAATCATAGGTTTTTCACAGCATGGGGCATGCCTTGGGTTCTGGTCCATAGTTTTCTTTTCTTTTTTTTTTATTTCATCTTATTGTTATGGGGGATACAGAATTGCAGGTTACATACGTTGCCCATGTACCGCCTTTCCCCCCAAGTCAGAGCTCCAGGCGTGTCCATTCCCCAGGTAGTGCGCATTGCACCCATCAGGTAGGCATAGTTTTCTTAAAGACTCGTAAAACAAAGATGAAAATATTTCCAAGAAGTATTCTGGACAAATAAGAAATGGCAGACTCAAGACTACTGCTCAGCTAAACCACATGAGACTTTCCATGGCATGAGTTTTGTGGGCTTCAGTCTAAAAGCATATTTTTATGATTATCAAATCGGGTCCAAGGCCTTGGACAAATCTTAATGTTCACTTTAAAAGATAAACTTCATCAAGGGTTTAAGTACAACTACAACCACTTGTTAACTAAACATTTATTATAGTAGTTAATTTAACTAGTTAGTTAACTAATTAGTAAATTAGTGATACCTAACTAAGGGCCAAGGCATTATATTAGGTCCTTTAAATGCGCTATGTCATAAATCTTTACAATGATTCTAAGAAGCTGGTGGCATCATGCAAATTTACCCATGAGGAATAAAAGCAAGACCTAGAGCTGTTAAGTCACCTGCTCAAGGTGACAAAGTCTCTGAGTGACAGAGCTGAGGTCAGAGCAGAGGTACTTCCAACTCCGAGGTACTTAGGCCCTGGTTATAAGCCAGAGGTCAGTAAACATTTTTATGTAAAGGGCCAGATAGTAAATATTTTTAGCTTTGTGGGTAATATGTTCTCTGTCACAACTACTCAACTCTGCTATTGTGCAAAAACAGCCAGAGACAATATGTAAACAGATGGGCACGGCTGTGTTCCAACAAAACTTTTATTTACGTACACTATCATTTGAATTTCATATGGTTTTCATGTGTCATGAAATATCACCCTTCTTTTGATTTTTCTTCCCCAAGCATTTTAAAAAGTAAGAACCATGCTTAGCTTGTGGGCCATAAAAGAACAGGTGGTGGGCTGGAGTTTTTCTACCTGCTGCAGTTTGCCGACCCTGGTCGAAGCCACGGGGCTCTGCTGCCCTCCAGCTTACATCATGTGCTGGTTTCCTTGGAAGGCCCATAGATATTTTAGGAAAAAAACCTGTGAGAGAGTGTCTGGATGGGGCACACAACTCTGAAGTACAATTGTGAGGAAAGACCCAACAGAAACAGCTCTGGCTCTGCCTGACCCCAGACTCAGACTTGAAAACTCCTTTCTTCCTTTAGTCTCCTCGCTTGTGCTCTTCTATAGAAATAAGCATTGATTCAGGTCAAACTGAAACCAGGAGAAATTCTGGGTAGGATGCATAACACAGTTTTCTGCAACCAGGGGCCCACCATGCATGCCCTTCTTACCTGCAGGGTTTGACTGAAGCGCTTTAACGGCGTGGTCTTCACGGGTGGGATGAGGTTTGCTAGTGACGTAACTCTGGAAAGGGGTTTGACCCGTTTATTACTAGGCTCCTATAGGGTTAAAAATACAAAAAAAAAAAAAGGAAAACATCAAAGTCAGTTATGAAGACAACGTAACTCCACCATACAACTCTGTCCCACTCCATAAGCTGTTGGCTGCACTCTGCTCTGTGGAATATAAACAGTGCCCCAGCTCATGCCAGCTGCATAGAGATGACCTGACTCAGGAGCCAGGGCAAGGGACATGGCAGGGGATGTCAACAGAGGCAGCCTCTGGGAGGACAGCAAAGGGGCAGGAATCTGCTCCTCATCCCTCACTGCCTGTATCTGCCAGCTTTTAGCACAGAATCTTCCACTTGGTAGAACATTCTCCCCAGCCCTTCTGTAGAGAAACGTGGTCTTTGATTTCCCATCCAATGACCTTGTCAGGCAGTTGTCTTCTGTTGCTTCTGGTTCTGTCTTTTTAAAAACCTTTCTCTACCTTGTCTAAAGCCACTCTTTTTTTATGCAATGGTTTTTCTAAAGTACAAAGATTATTTTTTTAGTTTACTCATTCAAAAATCTTTTTTTAAAAAAAGAAGTTCTATTACTGGGCTCTTAAGGAAGCATCTTTGTTATCTATAGTGTATTTCAAATGCACATATTAACATTTATAAATAATAACCAGATAGCAAAAGAAAATGTACACAGAGAAAACCCTCCTGTGGGCATCAGTTTCAATGCTATATATAACCACAAGTTTTGAAAATCACCTCCACGTAAAACATTATTTGCAAATTTGCAAGTTACTCCAAACCAGGCTGATGGGTGGGTGAGAGGGAGCCTACTCATTCCAAGGACTCTGCAGACAAGAATTACATAAATAAAAACAACAGGCTATGGAGAAGAGAGAGAAGGCAGACAAAACATTGTACAAAGACAAAGAGAACAGTTACCCTTGTCTTCCTAAGCTCCATCTGACCTGTAGAAGATGCCGGACAGCACATGAAGACACCAAATTTAGATGGAAAAAGCCAAAGTAGCAAATTGTGGTGGCAAACCTCAATCATTTCCAGAGGGAGTCTCTAGGTGTTCATCTTTCCTTTTCAGCCATTGCTTTCAAAGTTTCGAGGGTTAAGCCAGAACTTCAGATTCTCCAGGACATCCCTGCATCCCTGTTCTGAACATAGTAGGTGCTTGGAAAAATCTTTCATGCATTTGGAATCCTGCCGAGAAGCTCTCATGTCATTTTATGCCCTTGCCAGCCTCAGAAATCAAAAGCCTTCTTTGAAATAAACCGTCTCCAAGCTTTCTGGTATTTAAATATAAAAATTTAAAAACTCAAAAAAAAAAAAAAAAAAAAAAGGCTCAATACAATCCCACAATGTGCCCAGGAGTGACTTCATGATTTCTTGAAGCAGCCAAACACTTTTCCAAGACGGAGAACGAATCCAGGCTGCAGGGTACCTCTCCGGCTTCTTAGCGTGCTAAGCTGAACAGACAGCAGAAAACTCTCGGAACACTGGGATGGCTGAGCTCCAAAACGCAAAGCATGAATCGCCCAACATGAGAAACATCGCATTACAATGATTTAAGTGCTGAAAAGAAAGGTCTGACAGCCCTTCTGCTTCAGGTGACAGTGCCCTTCAGGATGCTCCCTGTCTGGTGCCTGGCTCCTGAGCATTTGTGCCCAGAGGAGAATTTAAATTTTTTTTTTTAACGTCAGAGCTGCGTGCGTACGTACACACGTACACACACACACACACACACACACACACAGCCTCTTAAGCATCTCCTAAATTTCTCTAAATGGTTTCTGCTTTGGGCTGGAAATGCCAGGTTGGTGGCACAAAATGCATTACAGCAAGTGAGGAGACAGGGAATCCTTGGGGGAGCAGGACTGGGTCTCAGATAATCCTGCATGCACCTTAGACCCCAGAGACTCGAGTCTCTCTCGCTGTCTCTCTTTTTTAGTGGCTAAAGCTGCTGGGTCATGGATTCTATATCAGAATAGGGAGGTTGAAGGGCAAACACCAACTGGGTTCTCTTGCTTTAAAAAGGAGCAGGGAGCACTGCGTGCTTGGCAGAATGAGGGATGATCCAGCTCTGTTCCACTTGCTGTGTCATCTTTTCTAAGGTTCTGCTGACTTTGCTGCTCATTCTACACAACCCAGACAGGCATTTTCTGCACAGCTACAAGATGTATGTACAATGCAAATGGCCCCTCTGTAGGTTGTGCATAGCACTGCTACATGAGATTGTAATTAGAACTGCTTTCCTAAGGCATTGCCCATTTGGAAGTAAACATCAGGCTGCTCTCTGGCAATTTGACATTCCCAAGTAACGAACGACTGAACCAGAAGCCATTGCTGCATGATTTAGTGCTACGATCCAGCAATGCAAGCAGGTGCAATTTCAAAACCAGTACACTTACAGGTTATTGGATCTATGGGGCGGGCTTTATGTCTGACCCACATGAGTGAGGTATGAATTATGGTGTTTTCCTTGAGGGCTTGTGTGAGAATAGGAGATTTAAAAAATTCTTGACCTAATTTGATTTTTCTTTTCCATTTACTTAGTATGTCTCCAGCTACATTTTACTGCTATCTAAAGAGAGCCCTCAGGGAAAATGTTTCCAGATTCTAGTTAAATAGCTCTACTGAGAACTAGCAAATGCAATACCAAGGATGCTTTCAAGCTTTACAGAGAGAGGACAGAACACAGCCTGCAGAGAGGCTTCCTAGTCCACTAACCCAGCTGCCAGACCAAGCTGGGCAAGGTCAACACTAAACCCAGGAACAAGGAATCCTGCTTCAAGAGTACATACCACTCCCACTACATGATTTTAAGACAAGGCAGGAGGATATTTCACTAAAAAGGTTAAAAAAAAGAAGAAAAGGAAAAAAATGTCTTGAGCATTCTGGATAGGCAATATTTTGTGAATAACAACAGTTGTGTTTCATCTTTTTCAGGCCTTATAAATTTTTTTTTCTTGTCTTATTGCACCATCTAGGACCACCTATATATTGCTGATTACAACCTGAGATAGTGGGTGCACTAGTTCAATTCCTGATTCTAAGCAATTATTATCATTAAGATTTCATCAATAAGTACTGTGTGTGCTGACAGCATGGAAGAGACACCCTTTATCAAGTAGAGAAAGTTCCCTTCTGTACCGAGTTTACTGGGAATTTTTATTGTAAATTGGCATTGACTTTTATCAAATGTTCTTTCTTCATCTATTCAGAGGACAAGGAAGGGGAAAAAAGAAGGAAGGCAGGAAAAGAAGAAGGCAGAAGAGGAAGGAAGGAAAGGAGAGAATGAAGAAAGGCACAGAGGTCATATTTTTTCATAAAGGAATTGATTCAGGAATTTAAAATATATTGTGCTTAATTATGAACAATGATGAATAAAGCTCTCTATGTAATGTTATATTTAATATGAGCTATTTTCATCAAATGATTTTAATATTCCTGCTCTAGGGGATACAATGATTTGTATCCTCTCCTCATTCTTCCCCCCAACTGGTAAAAACCAAAGCAGATTGAATGCAATGTAAGAAAATGCCTATCATGTCAATATAATCTAATATAATTTTTTATTCTTTCAAAAATACTTCCATTGAAATAGACCTGGCATGTAGAACCCTCCCCACTCATTTTCCCTGCACTTCATTTTTATAGTCAGAGTGGGGTTGGAGAGTAGTAGGAAGATCATCCACGTCATGTCTGCAGCAGCCTTGAGACTCCGCCTTCACAAACAAGGTGCAGGAGAGGCTGGAGATGCAGCCATTAGCACAGGGACTCAGACTGCTGTACTGCAGGGCTGCTCTGTATCTGGCTGGGAGCAGGGGAGAGGTGAGAATCGATTGTGCCAGCAGATGCTTTTGCACATGAGTTGATGGAGTCATATAAAAAAGTCTTTCTTTCAAGTGTTTGGAAATACCAGGGAAGACTTTGTGGGGTTTCACCTGTGTGCCAGGTGGTGTGCTGAAAACTGTGCTCCCAGGGGTCATGTTTAATCTACCCGGTGACCCTCTAGGTGGTTTTCGTCATCCTCATGTTAAACAGGAAGTTATAATCTTACAGTGATTGAGAAACTCTAGCATAAATAATAATAATGAGCTAATACTGGTTGCAGGAACTCTTTTCAGTGTTCTACATATATTTGTTAATTAATTCCTTCTAACATCCCTACAAGTTAACTACTGTTACCAATTTTAAAGATGTGGGTGCTGAGGCATGGAATGGGGCAACTTGCTTAAAGTCATTCAACTAAAAAAAAGCTGATCAGGATATAAACCCAGGCAGGCTGACTCCAGAGCCCATGCCCTCCACCAGGGCTTGGCTAACTTTTCCTGTAAGGGGCCAGATAGTAAATATTTCAGGCTTTGTGGGCCATCCAGCCTCTTTCATGACTACTTATCTCTGCTGTCAGTCACCAACAACCTGAAAATAAACATGTGTGGCTATGCTCCATTAAAACCTTTCTTTGTGGACACTAGAATTCAAATTTCATATAATTTTCATATCACAAAATATTATTCTCCTTTGGATTTTTTTTCAACCATTAATATAGAAGCCATTTTTAGCTTGAGGCACATAGGAAGTGTGCTGTGTTTGCTGATCACTGTTTGCTGACCAGTGATGTCCCTGGTCAGTGATCTTCAGTCTCAGCTTTTCTACCGTGACAAAGACAACACTCCTAGGCACTGCACCCTCCCATGGGCACACCTAGCCACTGTCAGCCCCCAGCAGATGGCATAAGCTGGATGTGCCTAGTCTCCCTGGGGCTGGGCATGCAGGGTCCTCCTCTGATGAGCAGAGGATACATGTGACTCATTTTTTATGTGAGTAAACCCTATCCTATTGCATGTTATTCTCTTAACTTTCTAAACATATCAGTCCAAACACAACACCAACTTTCCCTGACCATTAACATATATGAATAAAGGACATAAAAAATGATACAAGGCTTGGGACCTACTTCAAAATAATATGAGGCTGGGAAAGGGAGATGGAAGAAACAGCATTGTTCACAGGTTGGTGGTTGTCAAAGCTAGGTGCCAGGCACAGGGGACTCAGTATGCAATCCTGCCTGTGGCACGTGTCAAAATAAAACATTTTTTCTCTTTTAATGGACATAAAATTGTTTTTACCAATGGTCCATGGAATGCTGAACTGGAGCAGACAGGTGCTATTAGTGAGAGGGGATACTAGAGAGACAGACATCATCTAGAATAGAAGAAGCCTGGTTTGAAAAAAAAAAAAAAAGTTCCCACTCCTGAATAATATAGACCAGAAAAGGGAAAGGTCCATGTGGCTGGGAACTCGAAAGCTGGAAGGGCAACTTCACAACATTTAAACTTAAAGGCAGTAACCCCATGGAGGGCACCAGCCCGGCCGCCAGACTCCCTGAAGGCTCTTATTCTACTGACGGCTTTCTTTATTCACTCTCATTAAGAAACCCATCAACAGGCTCTCAATCACCAAACCCCACGACATAAAATGATCCAGTGAAGGTCAACTCTAATTTATTTCAGAAATACACTGAAAAAACAGGGGCCCCTTCAAAACCAGACTGTCTATGGACAGGAGTTCTCTGTGTTCCTGTTACATTTATTTTAATTTGTGAGCATGGTTTGCTTCCCCATTACTGCCTCCCAAAATTCATGTTTTTCTCTCCATTCCTACAATAACACCATCTTCTACTAAAGAGGCTGAGACCACCCATCCTTGCCAGATTCTCACTCCCCCTCTGCCTTTCTCCAATCAAATAAATGTAAGACTCATTACAATTGCCTTGACTTTACCACCCTTCTTCCTCAGGGCCAAAGCGTGGTTCACATCATTTTACAGTTATGCCCAAGATTCTCACCCTTCAAAACCTCTAGGTCACCACAAATATTCTTGTGTTCTCACTTCTTTTGACACCTCCCATTGCCAAGGCCTTCCCCACCCTTTCAGGGTCTCTCATTCACCCACTGGCCCATTCTTCCACTCGCGCCTCTGCTGTCTTCCAAGTCATAAACTTTACTTCAAATGTCCTCCCTGACAGCTTGCTTTGTATCTTGTCCTTCAAAGGATTCCTACAGATTCTCCCTCTTATGTTAATGTTTCTCTAACAAAATGGTTGAGAATGCACCGTAAGAATGTGGGTAAGAGCTACCATTTATTGGGAATTCACAATCTGCATCGGGCACTGGGTTAAAAGCTTTATATGGGTTTTCTCATGGCACCTTCAGGACATCCTCTGAGAGAGCTAATATCATTATCTGCATCTTATAGGTGAGTAAGCCAAAGTTCGAGGAGCATAAGTATGTACACAAGATCACATATCTCAGGTGGTGGAGGCCAAATGTGGACCACGTACTAGACTATACCCTGGTGCTACACTATTCTGCCCAACAGACAGGTAATGGTGATGAGCACATAGCACAGCACTTTGTGAAGAGCAAATGCTCAGTCAACGGAGCCCAGAATGGGACTCAGAAATTGGTACGATTTTACTAGAGATTATTCCCGACCTTTGCCTCTAAGAACAGGTGAGTTTATCTAATCATTTGATATATGCATATTCTTTTTCAAAAAATTGATTTTGAAATAATTTTAGATTTACAGAAGAGTTGCAAAAACAGTACAGAGGGTTCCCACACACCCTTTACCCCACTTCCTCTAATGTTACCATCTTACATAACCACAGTACAGTTATCAAAACTAAGACATTAAGATTAGCACAACACTATTAACTAAACTATTAACAGTGTTATTGGGATTTCACCCGTTTTCCCACTAATGTCCTTTTTCTGTTCCAGGATCCAATCTAGAATCTCACCTTACATTTCTGCCTTATCACCATGGTTTCCTGCAATCTGTGACAGTTCCTCAGTCTTTTTGTCTTTTCATGATCTGTTTGCAAAATACTACAGTTCTCTAATTGACCCTTGAGAAGTGTACTGGTTGGTTATTTTACAGAATGACTCTCAATTTAGATTGGTCTTATGTTCTCTCATAATTCAGGCTATGTATTTTTTGTAAGAATCCAACAGAAGGATGTGCCCTTCTTGGTACCTCATATCAGGGGGTACACAATGTTGCTATGTCTTATTATTGGTGATGTTAACCTCAACTACTTTGGTTAAGGTGAACTTATGTGTTGAACAGCATCCCCACTAAAAGATAAGTGCAAGTTCTAACCCTGGGTACTTGTGACTGTGACCTTACTTGGAAAGATATAATCAAGTAAGATGAGGTCATAATGGGTTAGAGTGGGCCCTACATCTAATTACTGGTGTTCTTGTAAGAAGAGGGAAATTTAGACAGAGACACACAGGGAGAGGATGGCCATCTGATGACAGAGAGGCAGAGACTGGAGTGATATATCTATTAATACAAGCCAAAGAACACCAAGGATTGCCGGCAAACACCAGGAACTAGGAAGAGCCAAGGGAGGATTCCCCTGCAGGTTTCAGAGGGAGCACGACTCTGTTGACACTTTGATTTCAGACTTTTAGCCTCTAAAACAGTAAGACAATAAATTTTTGTTGTTTTAAGCCACCTAGTTCATTGTACTTTGTTACAGCAGCCATAGGAAACCGACAGGTCATATCTGCTAGATTTCTCTACTGTAAAGTTACAATTATTCTCTTTGTAATTAATAAATATATTGGAACAGATACCTTGTGACTTTGAGCATCCTTCTTAATTCAATTTAGGGAGTGTTTACCCAGTATCTGCAAAGTGGGTTTCACTGAAGTGCACAGGTGTCACCATTGGCGGACTATCTCCCAGCTGGACAGGGAGAATCAGAAGGTTGATCCAGAGTACCCAAGAGGGTCAGTGTTGGCTAGAGCTGGCAAGGAAGGAGCAGGTGAGGTGGCCAGCAGGCAGGTCTTGTGGACGACACAGGCATGCAGGACACATGGGCAGCAATGGGGAGACCTTCATAGGGCTGTCTGAGCAAGAGAGGGGTAAGGCTATGGGGACAGGAAGGGGAGTTTCCTTGGAGCTTTCAAGTGACTATCTTATTTTTTAGAAACAGAAAAAGACAATAATAATGAAATGATTGTTCCTAATTCTAAAATTTCCATTAAATTTTTTTTATCTGTTCTCTTTTCCCTGGCACAAAGCTCATTGACCTGGTGTCATCTGTTCCCAGAAGATGAAAGGCAAATAGTGAAGCCCAAATTCCAACGGAAGCCTGGTTTCATTGATTAGGCCAAATGTGTTTCAGAATTATCGGTTTCTAAAACCCACAAGGTGAGAAAAGGTCTTCAAACCTAGAATGATAATTTTTCTCTAGAGATACTTATCAGTGATTTCAACAAAGGGACCACAGGGTTTGTGAACTTTTACAAACCACCAGCAGCTGCTCCTGGAGGGATCCCCAATAACCCCAGACATGGAAGCCACACTCTTTGTTTGTTTTCTCCAGCTGTGAGTTTGGTGGCCAGTTGCCTTGCGCTAGTGTCCAAGGGAGATGTGGTTTCCTCTTTGATGAAACGGCTCAACTCTCTTCTCCATATAAAGTGATACAAGGAAAAGATCCCAATTTCCTTCTTTAAGTGAAAACAGAAATGCTGGAGTTTGTTTTGTTTCATTTTTTGCTAATGGGGGAACAAGGAGAGCTTGGATAACTAAAGTCCATAGAACACCCTGAGTTAGTTCAGTTTCAAACCCAAGATGCAGACAGGCTGTTGGACTGCTGGATTGAGACCCCAACAATTTCTCTAGCTCCCTCTCATGGAATTGTCCCGCCCACCGCCACTGGTCCATAACACTCTTTGCCTGCGCCAATCAGCACCAAAAGCAAAGTCAGCACATTTGGCTTCTCAGCCAAAGTCTGCCTGTGAGGTGGTTGCTTTTGGGGGAGCCATGGATAAGGGAGAGGCATCAGGAAAACAGCTGGCTGAGCGTAGACAATGCTAGCATGAGCCTCTGAAACCATGCTCAGAGTCCCTGCCCAAACACAGCTTCCCATAAAATGCAAATAAAAAAATAGGGATAGAAAGGAATCATGCTTTATGACAATTTCTGTGGTCCTCCTGGCTTCATTTCCTCCAGGTCTCCCCTGTTTCCTTCTAAGTCCGAAACATACACTGGCAAAATACTATAGCTCTCTAATGTTTGTATAAACTGAACAGCAAAATGAAGGAACAGTGGGGGTGGGGGCACAGGGCAAGTGAGATGGATTTCATCCAGCACACCCTGGAGAAGCAGTTAATTTTACTGCAAACTCCAAGAGGGCTAATGTTCTTGGCATACCATTTTGTTTCTAAGGGGAGACCCCAAGCAGATTATTACCTTTATTCTTCTCATTATCATTGAATTTTTGCCCCCATTGTAAAAGTAACCTTCCTACTTGCCTGGCATGTGGAAATTCATTTTTGCTGAATGAAGGTCTATGGGCTGGAAAAAAAATAGAACCTTGGGAAATAATTCAGTAAAATACAGGACTCTCTGAGAGCTGAAGTAGGCAGCAGTCTAGGTTACAAACATAATCTCTTAGCAGTGCCAGTAAAATAAAACAAAACCACTGTTTCAGACACTGTATTTTTGGCTAAGGTTTTGCTCCGCAATAACTTTCAAAGTTATTCATTTTAGTCAACATTATAAGGGTAAGTCAACATTTGTCCTGGCAGCAAGCCCAAATTTGTTATTTTATTAGTCTGCTACTGGTTAAATTGGCTCAAGATTAAACACACCTAATAAATGGCCCTAAAATATTGGAGTTTAGCAGAAAACCACATTCAAGTTCTCTTGCACAGGATGTTACTATTACTTAACCTTGGGCAGAAGGAGAAATGCACACCCACACCCCGGATAAGTTCCTTTTAGCAAATGCCAGCCCCCATTGCCTGAAACTCAACTTGATCATGCCCAGACATGGTGCTACAGACCTCCAGAGAAAGAGAAAGCCAAATATTTAGCTCTCTCTGCGGTCCCCTGGCCCCACATCTGCCTTCTGAACTTCAAGCAAAGCCCTTATTCTGCTGAGGCAAAAAGGGGCCAGATGCTCAGAGCTGAAGCACTTCAAGAGTTTGATCTCCTGAAAAAGTAGGTCTGCTGGCAGAGTCATGTCTCTGTGGCCCTCGGGGGAAGGTCAGCCTTGGGCCCAGAAGATGTTTTCTCACAATTAGATTCAGGTTATGCATTTTTGACAAGAATGCCACAGAAATAATATGCCCAACATGCCACACTCATCCCCAAGTCTGGAAAATGGGGCCATAGCTCCACATCTCTGGTTGGATGATGCCAGCAAGGTACCAGAGGTGGCAAAGGTGTCCTGGTCACAGGCACAGGGCCCAGAGGAATGTTTCTGTGGCTTTGGGGTTTCACAGTCAGTCATTTCCTACTGACTTCTTGGAAACCCTTGGGTAGAAAGTAAGTTCTGCATTTGTTTATCTCTATATAAAGGGATTCCCTGTCTTCCCCTGGGGCTGGGTTGGAGGAAAAGAAGGAGAAGGATGCCACTGGGGTTCAGGATTCAGGAAGCTGATGTGTACAGACCTCAAGATTACCTTAAGGACATTTTCTGGGCTCCCGCAGAGCTTAGGAATGAGCAGAAAACCTCTGTAGTAGGTGATAAAGTTCTTTTCACTTTGGCCCAAAGAATGTGTCAATTCTTTGCAAAGGATCTAAGGATAAAATATGAGCCAACCTTTCTGTCCAGAGCACAATACTTTATGACCTTGGGCCAACAGTGTAGCCTCTATGGGCTTGGTTGCCTCTGCTGTGAAGTGGGGATGACTCTCCTACCCCCTCACAGAGTTGTTGGGAGGATCACATGAGGTCATGTGTGTTATGTGCTTGGAATAGGCCCACCCCATAGAAAGCCCCCAGTAAATATTAGATTATTGCCTTTATTTCTAATGTCCAAGGAAAGGTGTGGTCTCTTGTCCAGTCTGTGCTCTTTCCCTCCTCTATTCCCTGCAGCACTGGATTTTACCTTGGGCCTCCCAGTGACGAACTGGAAGCTCCATGTCACCTGCCACAATCGTACTAAGGACATGCTCTAGCCACTGAGGCTGCTGTGAGATCACATATTTTTTTTTTTTTTTTTTTTTTGAGACAGAGTCTCACTCTGTTGCCCAGGCTAGAGTGAGTGCCGTGGCGTCAGCCTAGCTCACAGCAACCTCAAACTCCTGAGCTCAAGCGATCCTCCTGTCTCAGCCTCCCGAGTAGCTGGGACTACAGGAATGCGCCACCATGCCCGGCTAATTTTTTCTATATATATTTTTAGCTGTCCATATAATTTCTTTCTATTTTTAGTAGAGGTGGGGTCTCGCTCTTGCTCAGGCTGGTCTCGAACTCCTGAGCTCAAACGATCCGCCCACCTCGGCCTCCCAGAGTGCTAGGATTACAGGCGTGAGCCACCGCGCCCGGCCTTGAGATCACATATTTTGATTCCACATTCCTGCCTTCCCTTTCTTCCTGTGGCTTTATCATTTGTTTAGTCAAGCTCTGGCTGGATAGAGCAAAACTGGGAGTGGTTTGGCAGGATCCAAGGCTATATTGGAGGAGAGGAAAATGTCATTGGTGAAATCCCAAGATAAGAGCCTGAGTCAGGGGAGGGTGCCCAATAGTTGGATCTTAAGGTCTGCATCAAACCTCCCCTACCCCAACACTGCTGAATTATGGGCTAGAAGAGCTGGTCTCCAGTCTTGCCAGATTATTTCAATACTGTCTGGGATTAGGTAATGAGAAGAACTCCAGTCATTCAACCCATGTCAAATGTGCAAGGTGAAATTTTTCACAAAAATAACGTGTTACCAGAAATGGCCACACAGAACCACAGACATGTTCTCTTTCTTTCTCATCTACCTGTCATCTTTCAAAGCTCAGCATTATCTTAGCTTCCCTGGAGAGGAAAAAGAAGGACAGAGATGAAAAAGGATGCACAGATCTTAATTGCAATGTGCCAAAGGAAGGACAGACTGTTCCAGCTGAATCTGGGATGATCAAACACATCTGAGGCAAGCAAAGCTGACAGTCAGGTCTGCCATATGACTGAAGACTAGATGGGGACCAGAGATCCCACATTTGGTTGCACAGTAAAAATTAAAGGGACATCCAACCAGGGGCACTGGGTCTGCAGGAGAACAAGATAGATTCCCTTCTTTTGCTGTCTGGTTGGTTTCTGTTTTTGACAAGAACAATGATTTTGAGCAGATAAGCCTTGCAGAGATATGACCTCCAGAGAGAAACACAAAATACATTTGTCGTGCTCCCTAGTAACCCCCAGCTGTCCTTCCTAGCACAAATTATTCCTTCAAATGTTTGGTCCATGTGTGTCCTCAGCAGCACATGCCCACATTCAGATCCAGAGGACATAGAGCACTCGGGTGTTTGAGAACACTCTGCTCCCAACTGAGAACAGAATACACTAAAATCTGATTATTCAAAATAGAAAAAGCTACCAGTCAAACAACCACATGGGATTGACTGAATTGGAAATTAAAAAAAAAACAAAAAAAAAAAAAAACGAAACTTTCCTGTTTTTGGCTTTCAGCTGATATCTTACCACCCAATGAGCAATGGTATGCGCAAAAAAGTAAGGTGCAAAGCATGCTGCTTGGGAAACTGTGAGGTAGGGAATCTATTAATACAATGGATTCATATGGCATTTCTGTTGCCCCCACACACCCCAAATGAGCAGATGAATCGTTTCAAAATGTTATTCCTTGGGAGGGGTGTGTGTGGGTGTGTGTCTGTATATGTGTGCACGTATATGCAGAACACCAGACTGACTTTATTTGTTGAGACAGTTTTCGTTCTGTAACACATTTTTAATGACAAGAATTAAAAAATACCCATGAACAATGGATTTTCCTAAAGGCTCATAACAAACACTGGCTCTCAGTGCTGTACACTTGCAACCTTGAAAACATAGTGATTATGTGTTCTTTTGAACTCTCAGCAATTAATATGCAACTAGATGTATCATTATCTACAGTCTATTAAAATTCAGAAGGCTGTGAACATGAAAAATAATGTAGCACATGACAGAGAAGGCAAGAAGCCTCAGAGACCCAGCCCTGCTGCGACATCACTTTTAGCTGGTTTCAATTCCAAACAGATAATAGGGAGAATGGGGAGACAATGGAAGTTGACTTAAAATGAAAGACATAAACAGAAACCTGTGATTTGGCTGTTGGGTTTTGTAAAAAAAAAAAAAAAAAAAAATGTTGGCTTAGCCACTGGAGAGTCAGCAGTAAGGGGTGTCAATAAAATTTTCCAGAAAAGACAAGGGCAATTTTGTGGTACAGTGAAAATGGCATTTATTCTTGAGGATGCCTGTGGCAGAGAGGGGCAAAGTCCTCATGTGTTTTCCAGCATGGGCCATCTATGGAGGGGAGGGTTCCTTTTAAAGACTGCTGGGAGTCTAACCTGACAAAATAATTTCCCTGGTACATTCCCTGGTGCTCCCCGAGCACCCCCAGGTTGGCAGGGCACAGGGATGGAGTGAAAGACTCATTTATGTGCCAGGCCCTCCTTCCTTCTGCCCCAACATTTAAAAGTCAGGCAAGGGGCACTCCTGAGTTTACAAAGCAGGGCTGTGCAGAGAGGTGGCAAGGGCCACCTGACCCTGCAAAGCCTCAATCAACTGCTATTAAATAAATTACATACTGCCAGGGCTCCTGCCTACTCACAGATTCTAGCAATTTTCTAGAAACAGAGCAGTCGTCCTGCACCTGACCCAGGTGTGACTCCTTGACTCTGAAGTGCTACATAAACAATGGGGGACCCCTGCGGGAGGGAAGGAGGTGGCAGGGAGAGCCATGGTCTCCTGCTAGCTGCTGGCGCACACACTCTCATCTGTTCCACACAGCAGCCCCATCGCCCTATTTTATACAAAGGAAGTAGGTGTTCAGAGAAGTGAAACGACTTGCTCCATGCCATACCCAGTAATTAACTGGCAGAGATGAAATTCGAATTCAAATCCACCTGACTTGAAAGCCTTCCCCACCACCCCCACACTGGCTCCCCGGAGTAAAATTTCCTCTCATAATAACAACATAATCGCAAAATACAGGGAGACTTTGTGCCAGGTTGTGCCAAAGTGCTTTCTGCATTATTTCTTTGACTTCTTTTAAGTTAGTGCTATTAATATACCTATTTAACAAAGCAGGCAACTGAGACTTAGAGAGGTTAAGAACCTGGCATAAAGTCACGCAGCCAGGATTGAGCCCAAGGCTACTACTCAGCAAGGCCTAGGTTCTTAACCACAGCACTGTTAGTTTCCTAAACCAGTTGGGAACCCTAAAGGAAAGAGACTACAGAGGCAGAAGGAAGTGGACACTGAGGCAAGGAGTGCAGAAGGAGAGGGTTCATTTAGCATCCAAACCCATCACTCTGGAATCAGCAGCTTCTCTTAACTCCTCCCCAGCCCAAGTGCACAGGTGCCCTGCTCATGTGTCCCCAGCAGGCACTCTCTCTGCTAAGGGCACAACTGGAGACTGGTGGGTGGCATCTGGAATCAGGGGGGCTCACCAGATGGCCATCTCCCAGTATCTCCCCCTCCCCAGTCTGCCAAGCTCCCCAAAGAGATTGCCTCCTCTCCCCCATCAGTACTGCCTGTGTGTTAGGGTTGTTAATGACTTGGTCAAATTCAAGTAGAAGCTCCTGGAGGGCAGAAAGCATGCGGTTTCTTTTTTAAACCCAGGGGGGAAATGATAAGCATTGCCAAGTCTCAATAAACATTTACTGACAATTAAAGAGACTTGGGGTCATTTTTCAGTTGTCCAACTCTTTACTAGCTTGCATTCATCACACTATGGAGTCTCCCTGTATTTCTAACAAAGGATCTATTTATAATTAAAGCACCCTGCTAATGAATAGGGCACGGAGAACTCAAAGCAACCTAATCCATCCTAACTTGCTGGCTTTGGGTCTGTGCCTGTGGCCAGCGCTTGGCTAAGATTCCCAGATGATGCATGTCAGGTGGGAAGCTGGCCTCGGGACAACTCGATCCCTGGCTCCTACGGCCAAGGGCGCCTCTCTGCCCAGAGCTCATGCACCACTCCCTTTTTAAAAGTCATTCTGTGAACAACTAGAAAAACACACTAGATTTTTGTTGTTGTTGTTGTTCTACCTGGCAGGAATCAACTCGAAGCTTGCCAGTGTGCTTGGAACATCTTTTGTTAAAAAAAGTAATGCCCAGTGCCAACTTGGATCCCTGGAAAACTAGGTGGTCATTTCCTACAAAGGAAAGAGCTACCTTCTAGCAGTCCCCTTGATAAGGATAACCATCCACAGCTTCTACTCCACTGGTCTACATTCAAAATAGATGCTGCTGCTGCTGCTGCTAATGATCTGTTAAACAATTGCTCTGTGGAAGCTCTTTGTATGCCCATCTCATCTACACAATTCCCTTGGAAATTCTCATTTTTCAGATGAGGAAACTGAGGCTTAGAGGATGAGACACTGGTCCAAGGTCTCTCAGTTCAGAGGGGGCCAAGTGGGGATTCGAATTCAGTTCAGTCTGACCCTCAAATCCAAGTTCCTAATCACTACATTCTATGGCTGCCCCAAATTAAAATGTAACCTTGCCCAATCCTTCCCCCCAGAGGAAAAGGCAGAAGGAAGAGGATGTGTTAAATAATTTCATCTGGAACTTTGGAACTTTCTTTGAAGCTTTGAAAGGAAAAAAGATTTATGTTCTTAGGACAGAAATCTAGTTGTTTTTTTTTTTTTTTTAATTGGCTAACATGTAGTCCAGAATTGTTTTCTATGACACATCAAAGCCAATTTTTGTCACTTAAAAGTCATAATTTCTAAAATTTAGGTCTTATGCTCAATGTCCAAATTTCTAGTTTAGCCTGCAAGTGACTGCCCAAACTTGGGAATTTATTGTTGTAGAGTTTTCTAATACTACAAGAGTCCTCAGAACAAGCCCAGTGCACTGTTTCCAAACTCTTGGTACCACCATGACAATTTTTTTTTTGCCATATGTACATATTACCAGAGCTATTATGTACTTAATATTTCCTTAAATAACTTTTTAAAGTAAACTTATTGTAAAAATAAACTATATCACCTTAAATGGAAAATCACCATCACTTGTCATCAACAAAAACTAACTTTAAAAAATGAACCCCACTAACTTCTTGTTAGATACTCTTACCTGCCTGCCTCTTACCTGCCTCTTACTCTTACCTGAAGCTTCCAAGTCAGAAGCCTGCTCTTTGTTAAAAAGAGAAATTAGCAAGTGATAGAGAGGTGTTAAAGACACACTAGCTCCAAACTAAGACTTGACATAATCAGAAGGATCAAGGGTTGAAAACGGAAAGTGATTAAACTACTTTGTGTCCTGTCTCTGTATCATTTGAGTTGCTCCAAGTGGTATGAAACCCACCTTTTGGGAAATAATGATGTAATCCAATTCTCTCATTCCAGAAACAAAGATTCTGAGGTCCTGAAAAGCTGAGCCTACTTATACCTTGTCCCCAGCTGGTTGGAAAGCTCCTGCAAGAATCAGCTTAGAAATAAATGCTGCATTTAAGAGACCTCCAAAGAAAGCTCCTGTTCCTTGATGTTGATGCCAAAACCAAGCTCACTCTCCTAGGCCATTAGAGCCTGGGCAGAAAGCATTCAAAGACTAACAGGAGAAACAAGATGCCTTTTCTGATGCTTTCTCCTTCAAAGCTCTTAGATAAGTAACATCAAACAACTAAGGCGGAAGGAGGTAAAGATGACACTTCATCATGTATCTGTGGCTTACACACAAGCCCCCATCAGTTTCCCCCCTCTACTAACAGTTTATTTCCTTCTTGGTGGTGGGGGACGACAGGGTCTCACTTTGTCTTCCAGGCTAGAATGCTGTGATGTCACGATAGCTCACTGCAACCTCCAACACCTGGGCTCAAGTGATCCTCCTGCCTTAGCCTCCCAAGCAGCTGGGACTACAGGCAAGTGCCACCACGGCTGGCTGATTTTTCTATTTTTTGTAGAGGCAGGGTCTGTGGCTCTTGCTCAGGCTGGTCTCAAACTCCTGGCCTCAAGTGATCCTCCCACCTTGGTCTCCCAAAGTGCTAGGATTACAGGCTTGAACCACCACGCCCAGACATTATTTCCTTTTTTACAGTGGTTTCTGACTCCTTCTGCAAGACCACACCCAGAAGCACCCAACACAACCACCAACCAGCAAGTAGGATGGCTGACAAGGTGTGAGAAAATGAACCAAGACCACCAAAACCTAATAGGATATTGATGAGCCAACCCATCCCTCCCCCTCCAGTGTGAAGTCAAAAATTAAACACCATTAAACTGGAACTAATTGATCAACACTTATGTGCACAAATGGAAACAACATTCACTGGAAATTAACAGAAGGGAGTGGGGAGGAGGGGATGGGTAAATTCATACCTAACAGGTACAATGCACACTAGCTGGGGGATGGGCACACTTACAACTTTGACTCAATTGGTACAAAAGCTATTTATGTAACCAAAACGTCTGTACCCCCGTAATATTTTGAAATAAAAATTTTTAAGAAGTTCTTTTCCTTTGTCTTGTCACTTCTCTAAAAATTTACTGTTCTTTGCTGAAGGTGCTATATAACCTAGAATTCAAAGCCTCCTCTTTGAGAACTACTTGTTCTCTTGATGTCTCCCATGTATATATGAAATAAACATGTTAATAAACAAACAAAAATAGTCTTTGCCAGTGACCTTCAGTTATCTTCTCCATATTTGCCTGGGGTGGTTCTTGACAGGCCTTCCTCACTTGGGGATTATGACAATATAACACACTAGAGAAAGCCGCTTGCATTGGCCTTGAGTTCAGGCCGGAAGGCACCCAGAGGGAAGCTTTTAACCTCCTTGCCCTCAGGCCCACCTCCACCTCTTTCCACCAACTGGCTTGTTCCCTTTTTCCTTCTGCACCTTCTTCCTCCAGGAAGACTCCAAACTTCCAAATCTGACAACTGGAGGCAAGTCCTAAATTTTTTTTTTTTTTTAACCTTTATTTTTTCAAGGTCCAGACATGGGCTCTTAGTTTTATTTAATCATTTAGGTTGCCAACTTCTAGTGGTATCTACACAAAGAGTACCCTATGGAAATACTGTATTTCTTCTTACTATTTATCTCTTCTGCCGCAAACATTAGGTCTGCAGAGTTCAGAAAGGCATCATTTTAAGATATGTCACCTACCGGTGTAGAAGTTCATATCTATCCATTCTTTGTGGGCTTTTTGTTTACTTTAACACTGATCTCACATCAAATAAAAAGTTAGGCCTTGAAGTTGGATCTTTTGAAGTGTAGGCCAAGGGAAAGGCCCACCGGTCCACTAGCCTCCAGGCAAGGTCACTGCATGCAATGTTCTAACTTTAATGGGGTTCACTTTGAATACACCCCAAATAGACAGTGTTGCTTCCTACCCTACTCAGGAACATGACTGGCCTTAAGTCAACACTGTGGCATGCCAAGAAGTCAAGGCTGGGCAAAGAGGAACCAATATTTCGGTTCTTCCTCCTAATCTCTCCAAATTTCTGTTTCCTTAGTTGACAAACGAAGAGGACAGTCCTTGCCTAGCCCAGCTCCCACAGCTGGTACAAGGTTCAAAGGAGATAATGCATGGGAAAATAATTGACTGTTATCTGAACACAGGGTGGCACTGCTATGAATGTAGTGAGCACAATGAAAAAGGGAGGGGGTGTCCTGATTGTAAAGTCCCTTCCCCCACGTCCCTATATCCCATATGCCTACATATACATTTAAATTTGTTACATTGCATATGTAAGTATGCTCAGCTTTTTTCCTCTTTATTTTTTCCAGGAACACTAGGGTATTTTTGTTTGCTAGGGAGTAATGGCTGCAAATGGTACCACTGACCCCAGTGCCAGAAGCCATGGTCATGGATCTATTTCCCTTATTACAGGACAGAGAGGTTGGTGGCTTTTCTGGCTATTAGAAACAAATAGGAAAGGATGCTAGATTGGAATCAGACAATTGGACTTCAAGCTCTAGCTATGCCACTCCCAGCTGTGTAATCTTGGACAAATCATGAATCTCTCTGACCCTTGGTATCATCTTTAAGATGAGGATAATTATACTAAAGTGAGTCAAAGAATATAAAAGTGCCTTGAAACCTGTAAAATGCACAAATATAAAGCATGAATATTATTGTTAATAATGTCATTATGAATAACTTTGGACACACAGCTTTCCCTGCCCCAAGAGCTGGAATACTGGATCCAAAGATTTGAACCTTTTTTGTCTTTTAATATGCACAAAGACATGTGTTATTTTCCTGCAACATTCACAGCATTTGGTTTTACTATGTCTTTAAAATAGTTGCAATATCAATTAGGTATGAAATGGTACCTTATTATTGTTTGCCTTTTTCACTTCTATAATTCCTATTAGAGTGGACATTTTAAATAATCTTTATGGTCATAAAGAGTTCTTGTGTTTGAACTGACTAATAGTGTCTTTTGCCCATTTGTCAATGGATGTCTTAGGGTATTTTTACATCTGTATAAACTAACAAAGATATTAATCTTGTCTGTCATCTTTATTTCAAAAATCATTTTCAACGTATTAGTCTACTTCTCTTATCTAGGGAAGCAAATTAAACATACAAGAAATCTTATTGATACAGTATCATACAGTGTCTTTGGACTGATTAATATTCAAGATTTCTGGGCACGCTAAGGATGTCCAGAAGAAATAAGGACAGGAAAAAGATATGACAGTATGTTACATTCGGAAAAGTTAGAGGAACCAGGAACATCTAGCCAAGCGAAGGAGAGCACCTGGGGGAAGAGAAAGAGGGAGAGAGTGCACATGTGTGTGGAGTGGAAGAGATGGGGAGAGAGAGCAGTTTTCAAATATTTAAGGTGGTAACATATAAGTATTACTGCATAATATACAGCTCCAGAAAGTAATGTTACAATTAAGAAAGGATTTTTTCATGATCTATACTAAACAAAGACGCAGTACAGTTGTCCTTCAAGATCCAAGGGGGATTGGTTCCAGGATGCCTGCAGATACCAAAATCCACAGATGCTCAAGTCCCTGATATAAAATGAAATAGTATTTGCGTATATCCTATGTATATTCTCCTATCTTTAAATCATCTCGAGTTTACTCATAATACCTAATGCAATGTAAATGCTATGTAAATAGTTGTTACACTGTATTTTTTATTTGTATTATTAATGTATTGTTATTTTTTTCTGAATATTTTCGATCTGTGGTTGGTTGAATCTGTGGATGAGAAACAGGCAGATACAGAGGGCTGACTATATATGGCCTCAGAAGGTTAAGAGCTTTCTGTCCCTGGAGGTGTTTAAGCAGAAATTGAATGAATCTAGTAGTGAATAAGAATTAGGCTACATATTCTCAACAAGCCTTTCCCACTCTGAGGTTCTCTGATGCAATGACCCTGGGTCATTTCCTGGAGGCTGGTTTTGTTTGTTTCATAAATCCCCGGGTTTTGCTACTCCTTTCCTCCTCATCTTAAGGGCCAGAAAGGAAAAAAAAAAAAAAAAAAGTCTAATGAATTTACTGTCAAGGTTTCTGGTTCAGCTCCAATTAATTGAAGTTTACTAATAATCAGGGCTGCCTTCTCCCAAAAGGACACAATGGCCCAAGTACAGGAGGTCCAGGCACAAGTGTTTCTACACTTAAAAAGAACCACTCCTTTCCAAGGAAAGTTCAGAAGCCTGATTAACTTGTGACAAAGCCTCTTCTAAGCTAGTTACTGGTGTCAATTTATAAAAAATGGAAGGCATTAGAAAGCACTGGGCCTTCACTCCTGACAGTCCACAAACACAAGAATAAATGGCAATGCAATCACAGCAATTTCCTCATTTCATGTGTGACCTCTACCCATTACCAATGCTGGCAAATTATGGAAGGCAACCGCACATATACATCATGAATGAAGTAGCCCTTCCAGATACACACACATCATTAATAACAATTACATTTACACAGGGCTTTGCAAAATTAGGATATAATCAGTAATTTATTTCCATTCAGTAGTTATGAAACAGTGGCATTGATCCAGGATTTTACAGGCAATCACTGGGTGTCTTGGGAAAATGACACAATTTACAAATATCCAGATGGTAGTTAAGCCTTCCAGTTATTGGTTTATGTGGAAAGCTGGTAGTTAATGCAGATAAGCAAAATGACTAAGAGAAGAACTAACAGTGTCACCCCCATAGAACTGAGTATGTGGAATTCTGCCAAAGACCAGCTCCTTGAGCAACACAAAACGGAAATTACCCAAACCCTTCCAAATGGGGGCTTGCAAACCCTACTCCTGTGAATTGCAGCCATTCTATGAAGTGGGCTGTCAGAAACACTGACTAATGGTGGGGTCTCCCACCCAGACACTCAGGAAAAAATTGGCCTTTGAGCATCAGGCAATTTGCTCGGGCAGACGGGTTCATCCTTCACATGCTGTGTGGTGAGGAGACCAATGATTTAGTCATTCAGAGGCAATGTGATGTGGTTGGGAAAGTACAGACTTCAGTGTCAGACTGGGTTGTGAATCTCATCTCCTCTACCTAGTAGCTCAGCCATCCTGGGAAGGCCACTACCCTGCTCTGAGCCTTAGTCTCTTCTTATATAAAAGAGGGCATTATCATCAACCCCATAGGATTGTTGTGACGATTAAAGTAAAGGACTTACAGTAAATGCCCTAATGCACCGCCGTGTGTAAAACAGCATTTATGAAATTAGGATGGTGATCATGATGTTTAAGACAACTTTAGGGATTTTTTTTGAGATGCAAAGATCTCAATGATAATATTTATTAAGCATTTACTAGGTGACAGGAACCATGTTAAGCCGTCAACATGAATCATCTCATTTGACCCTCACTATGGTCCTAGATAGAGACGTAACTATCATCATTGCCATTTTACCACTGAGGAAACAGGCTTGGAGAGGTTGTCTAAGGTCACCACTAGCAGGTGGTGGAGATGGCACTGACTCTTATTTCTAAGAAGATGTCCTGAATAGTCTTTTTTTTTTTTTTTTTTTTTTTTTTGAGACAGAGTCTCACTATGTTGCTCAGGCTAGAGTGCCATGGTGTCAGCCTCGCTCACAGCAACCTCAAACTCCTGGGCTCAAGCCATCCTCCTGCCTCAGCCTCCCAAGTAGCTAGGATTACAGGCATGTGCCACTATGCCCAGCTAGTTTTTTTCTATATATTTTTAGTTGTCCAGCTAATTTCTTTCTATTTTTTTTAGTAGAGATGGGGTCTCGCTCTTACTCAGTCTGGTCTCGAACTCCTGAGCTCAAACAATCCACCCGCCTCGGCCTCCCAGAGTGCTAGGATTACAGGAGTGAGCCACTGCGTCCGGCCCCTGAACAGTCTTAAACGTACATGTGTAAAGTCAACATATTTTCCTCTAATAAACCTGTTCCTATTTCATACGCATCCTGGAGGTCCAAGAGCCTCAAGATACTTTTCTAACTGAACAGCCACTGAATGTTGGCTTATAACCAGATCCTATCAGCAAGTGATGGCCCTTGTGTGGGTAACTCTGTGTGGCTCCCCACCCAGCAAGATCTCTGAGATCACATGATTCATAGAGCCCATTTATTGAGTCATCTGAAGAAATCATAGGTTTCTAACTGTAATAACTCCATATGACTATTTCCATGCAGTTGTTCAAATATGCTATCAATTCAATACTATATGTTACAGATTCCAAGAAATGTATAAATTACTGCAAACTGGTAACCCTTTAGCTCTCCAGCTGGTAGTCAAGGAGTAGAGCCCAGGTGCATACAATTTTCAAATGCACACGTTGATTGATGGAGGCATAAATCATGGAAGGAGCATAGGGTTCACATTGCCCTTTAGAGTTGAGGCTTAAAAAGTACCTCCTCAGTTACATAAGATGCTTAAGATTACATATTTAAAAGATAATATTTTAAGGCATTTTGCATGTCTGTTAAGTTTTGTATTTGCCCCACATTTTTCTCCCCACAGAGGTAAACACCATTAGATGCTACAAGGGATGCTGATATTAAATACTGGACTGAGTCCATCGGGAAATCTGGCATTGGATCTTGGCTTAGCTGCTGCTTTCCTATGTGGCTTTCTGCAATTCACCTCCTCTCAGTGTCTTTATTCATCAAGTGGAGAGAATAATGCATGCTTTATGTTAACCTTACAACACGGCTAGGGGTCTCAAGTGAGACACTAGACATGGTAGACTTAGAAAAGGAATAGAACTCTGTCATTTCTAGGTGCATGGCCAAGTCAAAGTCAGAACCTATACTTTTGAGACCCAGGGAAGTATTCCACTATTGATGAGACAGGCATATAGTCTATGTGCTACAAATTTTTAGAACCACCGAGAGACAAATGCAATGGCTACAAATACCACTAACTAAATCAGGCCTAATCCTGACCAACATCTAAGATGGTGAATCTTAAAACCAAAAGTAAGTTGTCCACCAAGTTGTCAGCTATATTCTTAGAAATAACAGAAACACCTCTGTGTATTTTCATTAAAAATAAAATCAACCCAAAACTTTTAAAAGCTTCTCACCAGGCTCTAGCTTCCTAAACCAATGTGCCCAACTCACCTGATCCCTTTTCCTTTTCTTTTCTTTTTGAGACTTCTTTAAAAGCAAACCTCACCATGGGAAAATAGTGATTTTTAACTTACAATCATTAGCTCTAACCGTTTTTCTTTTAGTGATTATATCAGGTGTTAAGAGCACCTAACATGCCTAGAAAGACCTCCTGGCATGGGAAGTGAGCAACCAATAAATATGAAAACAGAGATAAATTGAGCAAAGCTGCATGAACAATCGGAAGAAATAAACTTAATGATGCTCACGTCATACCATGTTTTTCTGTGGAAGTCTAGAGCTATGAATTAGGCTCTTTAAATTTCACTAGTAATGATTAGAGCCGGAAGGATCTAGCTGGTTATGGGTATTAAAATTAAACATTTGCAACCCAACTTATACACCCATGTCAAAAGAAATACCAGATTAAGAAGCAGTATTATATTAACAGACATGCACTATCAGACATGCAATATCATGATGCATGTAGAATATTTTCAGAAGCTTAAAATAGATCATTTAAAGAAAATAAAAATACATTTTTTAAAGCATTATCTTTTTTTTTTTTTTGCTTTCACTGGAAACTACCACTAAAATAAAAAAAATTACAAAGCACTTAAATTCAATCTTGAGTAGAAATTTCATTATTTTCTTTTAAGAGAATGTTTACTTTTGCATATTTTTCATTCAAATGTGGGGTATCAAATGCACATCAAGGACACTCGCCTGCTTCCCAGAAGCCTTTTCCTAAGTGGCCTTCCCTGGTACACTTGCTGCAACGACAGGAACAAATGCAAGAAGGCACTTACCAGTGCCATGCTGTGCACACTGTCCTAGCTACAGCAAACTCAGGAGGAAAGGCCATTCCATGCCCAAAGGGCACAGGTGTTCTGCTACAACTGCCTTTGAAGGTCAACGAGTCCCATTTTCCTGGAAAGGTCTTTGGATAGACTCATTTTTCTTTTTATTATAACCATATTCTTTCTACAAAAAATATGATAAATCTTAAAAGATACTTTCAGAGGAATTAATAGCCAATGCCTAGTTTATAAACAATTATATAATCATGTTTTTCAAAAGGCAGACAAATGAATGCTGTTTCCACTTACAAATACTGACGACACCTACTGGTAAAAATATGTATTTCTGTTAACTGCTTATAGAGAAGCTAGGCCTACAAAGGATTGGCTGTCTTTTGCACTGAAAATGAAAACTACCCTCTAAACTCACTTAGGTTTCTTGTTCCAACTTTGCCTATCTCCATTATCAGGAAGCAATATGCCAGATCAAGGAAGCTAAGAGACAGGTCTGCCTCAACATGTATAAAGCATACTTTTATTCTGATTTAAACAGAAAAAAAAAAAGCCTCAATGGTGATACCTGAAAAATATTTACCAGCTATTCCCCAAAAGTATTCCTTCCTGATCCTTACTCTCACACCAGAACATCCCCATAAAAGAAAAATAAATCATATTTTATAATCTGAATCCAGATTATAAAAGAAGAAAATATTTGACATTTGGTGATGTTTCTTTCATTACATTTATGATATACATATCTATATTCTACATAGAAGAGTAAAATAAAATTAAGCAGATGAGTTTTACTTCAGCCTTAAGTTAAATTATTCAAAAACACAGGACTAAGTGATAGCAAGAAGGGACTGGTTAGAGTACAGAGCTATTCTCACTGTTCTTTTCTTTGGCCCATTTCAATTTGTTATCAAATTGGTTATCCTATCCTTTCTTCCAAAAGGAGTCTGAGGGGGCACCAGCCACACTGCTCCTATATGCATTGAATTAGGAGGCTCCCACTGAAAAATCATTATATCCATTCCAAGGCCTGAACCACCTGAATTCTATGCAGGTGCTGTCCTTTCAAAACTTATGAATCCAAATACCACTAGGGCCATCACACTTTCACAGCTGCTGGCAGCTTTGTGAAAATATTCAATTCAGCTGAGGTGTTGGAGGGGAGCAGGGAGAGAGAAGTTAGTTTGCACTCAGCTGACAGAAAGCTGAATACAACAACCGGAAACTGTTGGGAGTCCTGTCAGCTGGGAGCAGCTCTTGTTAGAGGCAATGAATCTTTGATGCTGTCCTCCTGAATATGCATAATTCAGTGAGCCAAGTGTATACAGCTGAGCATACCCAAGGGGGGCAGGTGGGTGGAACCCCCAAGAATGCTGTGACAAGGTCAGATGCACACCTGCCTCTAGACTTTCCCTGGTGGTTATGCTAGCAGAATGAGGTGGAGGAGAGTGGAGACCTCCCAGAAACACATATGAGTGGCAATGATGAACTGGGTACTGTGGGTTCCACTACAGCTTGGCCAAAGCAAATCAGTGGTCTAGTGAAAGCAACTGTATTCCCTAAGACCCTTAAAGAAAGAGAAGGATGCTTTTTCCTCCAGCGGAAGCCAACCTTTAAGACCACTGAGCTATGTGCCAGAGAAATATCACATAGGAGGAAAAGGCAGACTAAACACTAGCTGGGAGGACTCCCTCACATTGCCCTCAAGGCACAGGAAAGTTTCCAGAAAAAGAAATGTTTCCAGTGTTCCAAGGCAGCTTTCCATTGCTCTGAGGAGTTTAATTCATTTTCAGGATCCATATGGGAGACACTCAAATTACTCTTTTAGCTCCAGCCCCTCAGCTGAATAACCCCCACTGGCCACAGGTGATAGACAGAGGTTCTCTGTCCTCTCTTTGCTGCCAAACAGCTGCAAGGCCACCTCTGACGGTGAGACTTCCAGAGGGGTCCCTCTTGCTCTCTCAACCTAAGCAAGAGGAAACACTCGCTTAAAGGGGAGCTCTTCCCTGACTTCTGCGCCTGCTGACAGAGTAGGAGAAAGTCCCTCTGCCAGGTCTAGACAGAATATGGACAGTCGGAGAGCGTTGCAGGGCACTCGAGTGCGGGGCAGAGGCGAGGAGGTGGCTGCTCTCAGGCGGGCAGGAAGAGGGACAGAAGAGGCAGCTCATGCTTGATCCACAGAGAAGAGGTGAGAGGGAGACAGACGGTGAGAGATGGCGACTGGGAGACACAAAGAGTGTGAGAGATGGAGACAGAAAAAGTGGCACACACAGAGAGTGAGAGATGGAAACGGAGACAGTGACCTGGGGAGGGTGCCGAAAGAGTGAGAGCTGGAGGGAGACAGACAGACAGGCAGAAGTACCCGAAGAGGACCAGGTGGAGGGAGGGGCCCTACCTCGGCGTCCTTGGCCGGACAGCTGGCCGGGGGTATCTCCAGGCTGCAGTTCGCCCTCTTGACCGTGAGGTAGAAGGGGTAATCCTTGGCCACCATGGCGGCTGCCGGGCCTGCCCTTTGGGATGTCACCGCTGACCCCAGGCGACTACAAAACTCCCAGGCGAAAGGGGGCCCCAGCTCCACTGTGCCGGGCGGTGGCGGCGACGCGGAGACAGCAGCCTTCTCGCCGAGCCGGCACTGACTCCAGCGCGGCTGCCGAAGGGGGCGGGGCCGCGGCCAGGCACGCCCGGCGCAGGGCGGGGCCCGGATCGGCACCGCCCCCTGCATCCCGGGAGCGCCCCGGTGTCCCCCTGCGGACGCCCCCTAGGGCACAGGCGCTGAGGGCGCTCCCGCGGCGGACCGTGACCTCTCTCTCCCGCCGGCCCCTGGCCCGGCAGCCCCTCAAGGGAGATGCGATTGCGAGGCTGCCCAACCCCGTGAAAGCTCCTTTCGGACTTCCTCGCTGCACTCTCGGGGCGGAAGGGGTGGCGGGTAGAGAGGAGGCTGGGGCGAAGCCGTGCGGAGAGAAGGAGTCTGGGGAAAGAGAACGTTTTAAAAGCCCACGTTAGAAAGACGTGGTATTCTGTTTTTCCTTCTTCACAGGCCAGTCTCCTCTGCACGCCTTTTTTTTTTTTTTTTTTTTTTTAATGAAGAACCCTGGAGTATAATCTACAAACAGTAAAATGCACACATTTTAAGTGTACCGTTTGTCGAGTTATGACACATGTAAACACCCACCTAACCACCTCCACAATCAGGATACAAAACATTTCCACCACCCCGGAAAGTTCCCTGTAGCCCTTTTCCCCTGCACCCACTTTGAAATATGACTGGAATGGTAAGAGCCTGCCTGCCACTCAGAGGGGCAATCTGACAAGAGTCCTTCAGGTATAAAACTGTGCAGTGATGACCGGTTACTACGCCTTTCTGGATCCTTTCTGGAGAAACAATGACATTGTAAATGCCCAAAGAGGTGATTATAAGGTTGTTTGCAGCAGTCCTGTCTGAGCAGGAAAAAAAAAAAAAAAAGGAAGAAACTGGAAACAATGGTCATCTCCATCAGCAGGGAGTGCTTAAATAAACTTTCCTTACTATGTAATACCATTCAGCAGTGGTCAAAAAGGAGATGGGAGGCGGAAAGAACACTGAGGTCAGGAGTTCCAGACCAGCCTGAGCAAGTGTGAGACCCCCGTCTCTACCAAAAATAGCAAAAGCCTGGCTTCCTGGCCTGCGCTTGTAGTCCCAGCTACTCTGAGGGCTGAGGCAGGAAGATCACTTGAGCCCAGGAGTTTGAGGTGGCAGTGAGCTATGATGACCACTGCACTCTAGCCCAGGCCACAGAGCAAGACTCTGCCTCAAAGAAAGAAAGAAGAAAAAAAAAGGAGATGGGTCTATGGGTGTGTAGGTGTGGCATGGAAAAATGACCGATGTATTACGTTCAGTTTAAAAATAATCACAGAGTAAGCACAGTACAATACTATTTGTGTTAAAAACATCTACAAAAGATACCATATATTTTCTATACAGACATATTTGTAGGTAAATGACGCTAAACACCGTCTGGGAGAAACTGCACCAAACTTTTACCAGTTCCCTTGTGGTTTAGGGGAGGCATCTGGGATTAAAGGATTAAAGACAGTGGACAAAGGGGACTTTAAATTTATAGTTAATGTTTTAATATTTTGCAGAAAAATATACTCGTGTATTACTTTGGAAACTAGAAATAGGGTTTTTAATATTAAAATTATTATCTCAAATGTTATTTTGTAGGCTGCACCATTGAATCTTTTTTCTCCTCATGTGAAAGTCATGGCCACATCAGGTAGTGGTCTGGGGAGAACTGTCTTTTGCTTTCACTTCTTGGGTATGCAGGAGGTAGGGGGAATGGTGATTTTTAGTTTCTGTTTCAGTGTTTTTTTTTTTTGAGACAGAGTCTCACTTTGTTGCCCAGGCTAGAGTGAGTGCCGTGGCGTCAGCCTAGCTCACAGCAACCTCAAACTCCTGGGCTCAAGCGATCCTCCTGCCTCAGCCTCCCGAGTAGCTGGGACTACAGGCATGCGCCACTATGCCCGGCTAATTTTTCTATATATATATTTTTAGTTGTCCATATAATTTCTTTCTATTTTTAGTAGAGACGGGGTCTCGCTCTTGCTCAGGCTGGTCTCGAACTCCTGACCTTGAGCGATCCACCCGCCTCGGCCTCCCAGAGTGCTAGGATTACAGGCGTGAGCCACCGCACCCGGCCTGTTTCAGTGTTCTTTGCTTCCAGTTGAGGTAAGAACCTAGCAGTTGCTACTTTACAGGCAGGAAACCTCATAACACATATAGCTCTTTCTTCCCAGTATCAAACCTACACCTTGACACTAAATCTACCCACCTTTCTACCCAGCTACTGCAGACAAACTGCCGTTGGAAACAGTAAGAATCTGGCCCGGTTTAGCCAGCCTGCTATTGCCACATGTGTAAAGGGGGCTCCTGAATGAATGGGGGGTTCCATCCGAGATTGAAGAGAGAACCTGATTTTTCCCCCTCAAATATATAACCTGAAGTAACAGGAAGAGAAATGGCCAGAAAAGAGGTATGGGGTGGGAAAGAGCAGCTCAGAACTACCCATTTTCCTATTCATATTCCTGAACACAACCTTATCCTTTTAGCCTGAGCTGCACTCATGGTGAGCTCACACAATTACCCCCTTCCCTCGAAATCTTGGCCAAGCTTGGTGGGGGAGTGAGGGGAACCCATCTCCAAGCAGCCCCAGATTACCTATGCAGCCAAAAGCAGGGCCACAAGCCAGTGACATGCAGCCTCTGATTAACTATGCAGGCAAAGCAAGACCAAGAGGCAGTGACAAGCCTCACTCGGGGCTTGCCTGGCCACCAAGGATCTTCACTGAAGAACCCAGAGCCACTTCTTATTCTCTTCCTCTACCTGCTGCTCTTCGGGCCCTCACAGACCCACCATCTCAACTAGAAGACTCTGGCCATCAATAGCCCATTTGGGGACAGGCCTTGATCCCCAGTGGAGCTTGCTAGGTCTTGTACTTCAGTTGGAAAATGGACTTACAGCACTTAATGAAGGAAAGAGTCACCCTGGCAAATTCTGACAGCCCTGGGACAGGGCTGCTCACCACAGTATCCTTAGAACCAAGCAAGGAGTCTCACGTACCATAAGACCAGTGAAATAATAAATAAATAAACCCTAAGAAATGGAGGGGGCTTTAACGTCAAGTTTAAGTACAACTATTGAAGAGCAATGAATTGGTCAAAAAGAAGGCTGCCATATCCATTTTCTCTTAAAACATTTTTTTGCCCTCCTTAAAAGGTGTTGGAACCATAAAAATCAATGAATATACAGGGCTACACCAACATATGTACAGCAAACTTATGTCTTTTTCACTATATGTGCTAGGCAAGGAGAGAGAGACAGAGAGACAGAGGCAGAAAGATTGCTAATGGCCTGTAACAATTTAAATAGTGCTGCAAAAAAACATAAGCTACAAAACGATTGTGAAAGATGGGAATCTGGAGTTCCCTTGGGTGGTCTGATTCTTCCAAGCTTCTCATAGCATGAATGTCTCCCTCCCTGAATAGGATTCTGGTGTTTAAAGACATATATTTTCAGTACAACAAAGCCTGTAAACTCAAGCCAGCAATTTTGGGTATATATAAGCCACGTATGTGGTCCTTGAGACATTTAAAGAATTTTCAAGGGTATTTTTGACCCCATGCAATTTCCACCTAGTGCCCTGACTTCAGAACCTCCCCTATATGCAATGTACTTCACCTCCATTAACATATTTGGGGTTTGGGCAATCTGCCTGGGACTCTAACCAGGGGTGTCCGTGATCAAAGACTTTGTTGGAAAACAGGCAGCCCTACAGGAGGGTTTCCAAGCACATCCCTGAGGTTAGTGTCACAGTTGAGGGAAGCTGGTCTAGCCCCACAATGCCGCCAAGCTAAGTGGCCCCAGGAGCCTGGCACTCCCCATCCTGCCTGTGTGTATGTGTTTATGGGCTTAGGAACAACACTGCCCTAACAGGCAGCTTCACTCAAAGCAAAGGCACAAAGTGCCTTTCAGAACTCGCCTTTAGCACAACCCGTTATAATCCTATAAAATGCTTCACAGCCAGGCAGTGTTCCTCGCAAGCCAGAAGCCTGGAGACTGGAATAAAGGAGGCTGTTCTGCATTTCCAGGAATCGTGCCAAGCACAGGGCCTGCGGTCTCGCCTGTGCCGAGTGGGGGTCGTTTGTGCAGATGGTAGAGTGGTGGGCCTCCACACACAAGCCCACGACTGGTTACTACTTCCTTTTAGACTAGCACACAACCAGGCGTGGCTGGGAGACCGTCTATGGACTCCTCAAATCCCCACACCATGACTGTGAGTAGAGCAGGCCCAGTGTGAGGCTAAAATTTCAGAAGCTAAAAGGAGCTGTGACAATCTTCTCTGCCAACAGGACAATGCTTTGTCCTGTCAGTGTTATACATAACATCAGGATTAGTGTGTACCTTTTCTTCTTAAAGCCTTGTTCATTCATTCATCCATCCATCCATTCATCACATATATAAATGAGTGCTTATTACATACAGGTCAGGTGCTCGATTAGCTACATTTTTCCTCCTCCTCTTCTCCACTCATTCCTGAACCTCTATGCCAGGCAGGTGTTTAATGTACACCTGCTCAAGGAATATGGTTGATTTTAAAATGTGGCCTTTCAACTGTAACCTCTGTGTTTACACTTGCAGGAGGAGCCCAGGTCCCAGTAGCTGATATCTCAAAGCCTAGTCTTCAAACATGTGTACCTACACCTGCTTCCCTGGCATCTGGAGGGATGCCATTTTCTATCTGCTACTCTGACATGGTCATGTAGGTACATGCCGGGCACATGCATGTTTCAACACCTCTCCCCTCCCCTTCCATTTGGGGGATATTCCCAGTTAATGATCAAGCCCCCTCTCCTCTCTTCGACTTCAGTCTTGATGGGGAGGCAGAAGAGTGAAAAGCCTGAAGAAGTTCTGGCAGTGAATTCTGAGAGATCAGGACTGTGATTTACTGCCACACTGGTAAAAATGGCACAAACGAAGCACTGATCATCTCTAAACTCACACCAGTGTTATTAGTATTACCCTCCCTTGCCTGAGGATATGTCCATTGACTCCAGTCCAGATTTACAAATATGCATCCCTGGATATTCTAAAGCTGGAAGACTTAATTCTTGCATTCTCTTTAAGATTTCATTTTCTGAAACAAGCCTGAAAAACTGTTTACGTGATTGTCTCTCTTTCTCCCTATTGAGCTAATCCTGTGGATTATTAGCTATAATGCAAAAAATTAGCCATAAAAATTAGCAAGACTTTTTTTTTTTTTTTTTTTTTTAAAGAGTGAATAAATGTCTTCCCCTGATATAACACAAACAGGTGCATTTCCTAGATTCTAGTTCATTAGAACAATGCCTCTCAACCAAGGGTGATTTGACCCTCAGGGACATTTGGGGGGGTGGTGTCAAAATGTCCATTAGATACATTTTTGATTGTTAGTGGATGGGGCCAGGTGCATTGGCATCTAGTGGCTACAGGCCGGGGATGCTAGTAACACTTATAATACACAGGACAGCCTTCCACAGGAAGAATTAACAGGTCCAAAATGTCAATAGTGCCACTGTTGAGAAATCCTGCATTAAAGAGAGAGTAGAACTGAAATATGGCATTGGAGCCAAGAAATCTGCTGGTTTTAATCTCAAGGAGATTTTCACTTCAGACCTTGATCACTGGTTGGTGTCAATGTTGGCTTAGGCTTGGTGGAGCAAAGAGGAAACACTTGAGTGCAAAGAAGCCCCACGTTGCCATGCCTCAAATCTTCCCAGTGCCCTAACCTGACCCTTAACTGAGTAACACACTCCATAAAACACAAAAAGGACAAAAGGATAAAGAGGAATATGGGAGTAGGGGGTCAGGGAACAGATGACTGTTTTAAACTGCTTCAGATACCAGAATATACCTCAAAAGACCAGTGAAAATTAGTTTCAGTGAAATATAATTAAGAAGAAACCAAGGAAGAGGGAAAATTTGTTCAAATCTTGTTCTTTCCCAGAACAACGTTTACCACCACATTTATTTGTTTGGGGGGGGGGGCATAAATGTAAACCCAGTGATTAAATTAAAACCTCAAAGGGTTTAATTTACCATCTTATTCATACATGGTATTTTTGGCTATATAGCATGTATGAACAAAAACCTGTCTCACTCAAGAATTTGCAGTAAGGATTCTGACCTCCAATTTGAAGTGATGATTATTATCAGCCTTGTTTTTCTCATGGAATTAAGCCAGCCCTTAGAACATTTTCTGTACACTAGTAGAGGGTCTTTGAACTTTAGTCTTGTTTGTTTGAGAGTATTTTAGAGCCAAGCATTCAATAAATTTGTTATATTCCAAAATTATTTATTTCCCTAAGACTACAACTAATGTATTTATTTATGTGGGTTTCGTATACTAACCATTATGTAGAGAAATTAGAACCTAAAATGTATAAATTCCAGCTCTGGATAGTGGAGATGTTCTCTCTTCCATTGACTACAAATTCAGTAATCAAAGTAACTTATTTCATTGAATCTAAAATGCCATAGACTATAATATGTGCTATTATGTTACATGTTCCTCCCCCAAAATATTGCCAATTAAATTATATCACATGATCAATTTTAAGACCCTTGGCAATTCCAGAGAAGTTAAAATGTGAGGGAAAAATGTGTATAACAATGAAATATGGCACTAACTATTCGTATCATCTGTCCTGAATTTGAACACCTATAAATTTATAGAAACATGACTTCTCAGAGTCAGGGACAACATTTCCAGAGACCACCTGCAGTAAAATTAACTGAGAAGCTTATCAAATCCATATCTCTGGGCCCTACTTAGGATGCATTCAATTGGAATCTTTGGCAGTAGACCCCAGAAATTTGTAAAACACCCTCAAAGAGTATTGTGTAAGTAGCATAGCGTTGTGAATTAGAATTATTAGCAAGCTCAATAATGAACCTGCTCCCCTCCCCTAGCCAGAAATACTCTGACCACAGATATTCAGGCCAGAGGTACCCAGGGATAATTAGCCCAATGGTTGTAGCATCAAAATCCAGAATGGGCATACGGAGCTGCTTATTGGTTCATCAAAACCAACGTGCACTGAGGAACTCTTGTGTGCCAAACTGCACACTATATATGGATGGGTGCATCAGGGATACAATGAAAAACAGGCAAATCCACACTCCAATAAACCATCAACTAAGCCACCCACTAGGAGATGTTTTCTGGCTCTTGGGACTTGATTTACAATCTGGTATCCAGGGTTCCAATGAAAAACATGCTTATCTTCATAGCCAGGGGACACAACTGCATTTAAGTTTTTAAAAAATTAGCTGTAGAGAATGGGAGGAGGGTAGTTGGCTTGAAACATTTACCAGAAAAAAGACCTGGGGCTAGGGCAGGGGGTAGGGGTTGTGTAGAAGTCCTTAATTAGAGAACAAGTTCAACCAGCACAAACAGGTTCGGGGACTCCAGGCAAGTTTGTGTCTCATCTAATGGGAGTGGAAGTTGGCTGGTGTGTGCTAGGAGCAGGCCATTAGCTGAAACTGTTCTGTGTGCTGTGGACATCAGATGGGTGTTACAGAGAGCCTAGAGGGTGTGGGTTAACTCAGTGCTTTGGAGAAGTGGGAACTGAGTTAAGGGAACTTCTGTTTTAGTTGAATTTTTACATTTCACACCCCAAATGAAGCTCAGCAAACAGTTCTCACGTGCCCACAACTCCAACTAAACCGAAAGCCTTGGCAATAGAAGGCTGAACAGAAGCACTAGCCAGCCACTCATTCCCCAGCTTTTATCATGGCATTATCATTAAGTTCTTCAACTCTGGCATAGCAGGTACAACTATCTGATGGCTTTGCCTGGCTAATTTTTCTCATTCAAGGTCATCTGTGACCCCAGGCTAGAGCTGCCCTTGCTTTGTGCCCCCACAGACCTGAGTACCTCTCTCTCCCCAATACTCATCCTGCTCGCATTGACTGATTTAATGTCTGTGTCCACTACCCAGCTGGAAGCCACAAGAGGACAGGGACCATATCTATCTTGCTCACCACAGCAGCTCCAGCTCCTTCTCTCATGCTGGCACATACCAGACACTGGGTCCATATTTCTTGAAATGAAAATTAAATTGAAATGGGGCTCATCAGAGAGCATCCATGGAGGAAGCAAATCCAGAGAAGATTTTTGCAAAGAGGAACATAGCATATTTAGTTTCTGAGATGAGACCAAGAAGTCATACGCAGAGTACCATAGCTGGCTATCAGAAATTTTGAAAGGTAGATATGAATCCCTCATGTTAAGCTTCTTGAAGAGTTCAAAACTCAAGGAAATCACTTTGAGAGAAGGCTCCTACAGTATAAGGCTGTGGCGGCCTCTCAGATACTATGAGAGCTTTCAATTCTCTCCAGCATTTTACACACACCCAGCAATTTCTACTAAGCCCTGAACAAGACGGACTTGCTAGGAAGACTAAACTCCGGTGGCAAAGGGATGTCAAGTAGCTTATTTTCAAAGACACCTTGCACATGCTCCTCTGACCTTTTCCTTCCCTCAAAGGTGCTTTCTTCCTTTCCCATCTTTAGGTTTTTGATTCCATGTTAAACTCTACAAATTCTTTTTCTTCTCTACTTACCATGCTTATATCTATGCTATTTATATTAAAACTTTGTTCTCTTGAGGTGGGCCCCCAAGGGGGCTGACTTCTTAAGGCGGAAGGATAATGGGGAGGGGAAGTTTTGCCTGGTATTTCTGCAAGATTACGTATGATGTGAATCTGAAGTTCTCAGACTGATGTGAAATTATGGACTACAGACCTTTTTGTCCAAAGAAGCCAAAGGGAGAAGAAGGAAACTTCTCTGTTAGCTGTTTCACCCGAGGAGGGTCATGCTCTCCCCTCCTCGAGTCTTACAAGAGATGCTTTGAGAGCTCATTTTGGTTTAGAGACAGTACAAGGCCAAGAAAACTAATCTGTCAGTGAGTGGGAGGAAGGGAGGGAAGAAGGTAAGAGAGAATTAAAATTGTAAAGCCAACATCACATGGTTTCCTCCTTGAACTTTAATAACCCAGGGCTGCCTGCAGGCTCAGAAAAACCAAATGTAATGGGTAGGTACAAGGATTGCTCTGGTGCCAGGAAAATGCAATAAGACATAACTTTTACAGGGTAGGCAATGAATAAATGCCCTACAGGAACAAAGCAGGATTTTAACATCTCCAGAGTTGGCAGCCAGATTCCTGAAACGTTGGCTTAGTGCATCCAAAACGCACAACAGATAGGACCACTTTCTTTAAGATGAAGTCATCTTCCAGGGGAAACAATAGCTGAGGAGGCTGGGGTTTTATGATTCAAGGGAAGAGGGGAATTCGATCTGTATTTTCTTTGCCACAGCACGACCCATTTTAATGCACGTTAGAGGTTTTCCACATGTTAGGCGAATCTTCTAGAGTGTTTTAAAAGGAAAAACATTCTGCAGCCTGCCTCAGTTACTGAAAGAGGTATCTTTCTCCCCTGGTCCAGGAGGGATCCAATTCTATCCCACAGTGTTGTCAAAAAGATCTGAAACTACACCTCTTCATTTGGATCCTGCTGTTATGAAATGCAGTTTGGGGTATCTTGTTACACTTTACCCCCAGAAGTGTTAAAGGAAGTGCCTGTCATCAAAATTCAAAAATAAATACGAAAACGATGCTGGCAGAGCTCAAAAACCGAAGAGATCAGCGTTTTGCTTCAGTTTCCTGTTCACAAAACTTTATAAAAACAACCCACCCATTTTTTTAAAAAGCCCACAACAATAGCTCACTATTCTTTTCCTAAACGCTTGCCTCATGCCACGCTGAAATTAGGTGCCATCACGTTTCCTGAGTTATGGGCTCCAAACACCATATCCCTTTCCTCCCGCCCTCACCCCCACCCCACCTGGCATCATTCCTGAATTTAGACGCTTCTCCGGTTGATGAGCTCAGCAGAGAGATGCCAACATTCTCCCTCCTACCTGTCCTGAGCAGTCAAGCATCTGTATCAGCTGGAAGCAGAAATAATTGAGCCTTCCTTCCCCTAAATTAATTCTCACTTCCTAGAGGAACTTTTAACATGGAAGGTTAAGTTATAAAGTGAAGGGCTAGGAAACTAAAAAATAATTATAAATGCACTGCCTCATGACATTAGTTTTTGAAGAATAAGATATTTTCCTCCCACCCTAGCTCTATAGCAAAATTTTCTTTGTGGAACATTCAACACTCCATCCTTCAGTTCCTGGACTAGAATGAGAACCCTGTATTCAAATGCCAAGTTTTCACTTGCCAACTATATGACTTTGGACAATCTACTTAATGATGCCAAACCTCAGTTCAATCACCTGTAAAATGGAGATATGAGAGTTTCAAGGCTTTTTTTTTTTTTTTTTTTGAGACAGAGTCTCACTCTGTCACCTGGGCTAGACTGCAGGGGCATCATCATAGCTCACTGCAACCTCAAGCTCCTGGGCTCAAGTGATCCTTCCTCCTGCCTCAGCCTCTGGAGTAGCTGGAACTATAGGCATGCACCAATACACCCAGCCAATTCTTTCTTTCTTTTTTTTTTTTGTAGAGACGGGGTCTTGCCCTAGCTCAGAATGGTCTTGATCTCCTGGCCTCAAGCTATCCTCCCAGAGTTTCAAGGCTTTAATGAGAGAAAAACACATGAATAACTTAATGAGATAATACACATGTCAGCATTCTAGGCATATAGTAAGCACATAATCCATACTATTATTAACCTTTCTGGTAAATAAATCATCCTACTCCCTTTTTCTCAATGAATTAGAAAGGAAAAGATGGGTTTTGGAGACATTTTTCACCTTCCTTGCTTCTAAAAGGGTTAAATCTTTAATTTAACACTATGATTTCAAGTATTGATTTGACTGTAGAACATATATTAATATAAAAGAAGCAGGACGATAAAGGATGAACTGTCTTAAATTAGAAGACATAAGATCCGATCCTGGCTCTACCATTAAATTTCCTGTGTGACCTTGGGCAGGTCAATTAACCTCTTCGAGGCATAGATTCTTGCACTGCAAAATGAGGTGATTTAAACCTAAATGATTTTGCTTCTGTGATTCTATTAGATAAAGTAGCAAAGACTGAGGAGCATATGGAGTATTGTCTTGCTTTTATGCTATTTTATTTTGAGAAAGTTTTCAAATAAAAATGATAAAATCACATACTGATGAAAGCACCCTTATCTAAATTAGCATGTTTGGTATAGGCAGCCCACATTTTGGGTTGGTTCAGTATGGTAATATTTTATAAGGGCTCATCAGAAAATTAAGCTCAATGTACTCATTTGTCAAGAAATGCATATGCATAGAGATTCCTTTAATATCAAATGGCAAAGCAAAAAAGAGGTTGAAACAGAGAGATCAACTATGAGAAAAAAAACACAGAAAATGGAGACTACAAATGGCCTAAAATACACCACTGTCACTTAAAACTAGGTACTTGGATACATAGTCCCTGCATTATCTATACAACAGCATATGGTTCCTACTCTGCCTTCTTCCTACAGGCCTGTTGTGACTATGCGACTATCAGTTCTTTCAGTGGACCAACCTCCTGGATTTTCCCCAGTCATAACTTCCCTTCTGCCATTCAAGGGTGGGCTGCGTGCATCCAAGTGGCAGGACTAGGCCTAATTCTGCTCTGGATATAACACACAGTTGGCTGCCGGCATGTGATGCTGAGCACCACAGGCTCCTTAAGGCTGAGAGCTCTGTGTACCTCCCAGCCAAACTTTGACCCCAAATATTTATGTTGATGTCACACATTTATAAAAATCAGAACTAAAAACAAAGGCACCTTGTGGCAACTTCTAAACAGAGCCCCATAAATAACAAATGAAACTAGAATTACTCAATAAATCATAAGCTTCATTATTCTTTAACATCTGTTTCTCCTACTGGACTGTAAGCTCCATAAGGGCAAGAACCATGACTCTTGTTCAGGGCTGCGTCCCCAGTGCAGAAAGAGGACTGGCAAGTGACAAGAGCTCTACAGATGATGCTGATAGCTGATTAGGGGTTTGCTCTCTGTCAGGCACTGTTCTGTGACTTTAATGAAGGATCTCTTGTAATCTTTCCAACAATCCTATGAGGTGAGTACGTCTGTAATGGAAGAAACTCGGGCACAGGGAGTTCAAGCAACTTGCCCAAAGTCACACAGCTAAGAAGTGGCACAGCTAGGGTTCAAATTCAAGTACTTTGCTTCCAGAACCTGAAGTTCCAATTATAAAGTGGAACATTAATAATTCTCAGGCCATTCATAAACCAGGTGTCCTGATGCCAGAGCCTACAATGACAAGGGTCAAGGTTTTGAGTCTATATGACATGATCAAATGAAAGTCAGAAGCCCTGGGTTCAAATCCTAGCCCCGGACTCCCACACTGACTTTGGTCAAGTCCTGCGATCTCTTTCCTCACTAGTTTTCCCTGCTGCTCAATCAGGGGGTTGGATGTTCACTCAGGTCCCCGTCAGTTGTAGACATCAAGCGCTAGAGTCACCCTGAACATCATCTTACCTCTAGACAACTGCCGTGCACACAGTATGCTCCTCCATCTTCCACAAGGGGGAATCACCAAAATGCCTTCAACAGTCAAGCAAGTCAACCTCTCAGAGCCTCAGTTTCCTAATCTGCAATTAGGATATAATAGCACCCACTTCAAAGGGTGGAGGTGAAGATTAGAAAGAAGTCTGGTAAAGGAGCTGACACCTAGTAATAATTTCATAAACAGTAGCTAGGTTTATGATGGTCCCAAGCAGAGCCAGGAGATAAGTCTGGAGGAGGAAAGAATCTCTTCAAAGCCCCCAAACCAACCAACCAGTCAAAAGGCATCTGTGAAACTCAGATGTTTAAATAATTTCTAAGAGCAGACTACATGTTTGCCACATCCCCCAAGCAAAAATTCCATATCAAAGTCTTTTTCACAAAAAAAAAAAGGAATAACATGGACAAGATTGAGTTAACTTTTGATGGAACAAAAAGAACCACTGTGATTTGGGGAGCCCACATCTGAGTGCTAAAAAGCCAGAAAATAATGTTAGGTGCCATTTGCCTTATGCCAGATCTGTGACACATATTCTTTTACTGAGTCTACACAACCTGCTGAAGAGGATGCTTGTCCTGTTTTATAGATGAGGGAATGGAGGCTCAGAAAAGTTAAGTTACTTGCTCAAGGTCACACAGCTACTAAACAGCCATGCCAGAATTTACTCAGTCTGCCTGGAACACTGATGGTCTTAACCACGCAGCCACATTCCTCCCCAAGTGTAGGGTATCCTCGGCCCCAGAGAGCCCCATACCCATGGGGATAGCCATGTCCACAACATGGGCAAGTGGCTTGACAGGAAGGCCATACATGGGGACCCACGTGGCCTTGGGTTTTAGTCCCTGTTTACCCACAGATTCTGGCAGCTATGGACAAATCATTTAACCTTCCTGTACCCTGTTTTGATCAAACAGAATGTACTGGATTAAAGTTTTTCAATCCAAGTCTTGTGGAACATTAATCACTTGCATTTTATACTCAGGAGGTCAGGGACAAAAGAAAAACCCAGACATCGCGAGCTGACCCTCTGTCCTGGGAGCCAGGCTGGGGAAGGAGTGGAACACATTTATTAGCAAACAGAACTGGGTGGCCCTCACTTCCCTTCCATCTCAAAAGTTCTGAAATTCCACTGAATTTCACATGACAGAGAGAGGAGAAAGGGGACAAGAGGGACTTAGGGCCTCACCTCAAAGCTGTTTTTTTGCACGGCAATCACAGCATACATACTGAGCTTGTAAGCTTACTTGGGGTGCCTCTAGGGTGGGGGAGCTGGTAGAGATAATGCAGAAGGAAGCTATTCATAAATTTTTCCTTTTGAAATGATCAGTATTGCACAGAACAAGCACTCAATAAATGCCTATAGAATTGAAGTAAAAGGAAAACAGACCTGGATCAAATTGATAGAAGTTGAGCTGCTGCCAAAGATGTATGAATGTCAAAGATGCTAACAATTTCTTTCCTTTGTTCTCAGCCACCCACCCTGCCATAAGCCATTTTCAGTCTCAAGATCAATTCCTTTTCGTGCGAATGAGCACACCTCTTTCAGTGGGATAACCACAGGTAAACCTCCCCCTCACCACCATCCCGCACACTTGGAATCTGAACAAAGGTGAGCTGTCTGGAAGCTAAAGAATTCTTCTTGTTTTCATTTGTACCTTTGCCCAGGGTAGTGGCAAATATTGTTTCATGAGTTTCCAGCTTAGTTTTAGAGCTCAAAGGATAAAGTGCTCCTACAACAAAGAATGAGGAGAGAGGAAAGAAGGCAAGGAAAAAAAATTAAACTAAAGTATTCAAATATGTCATTCATTCAAAGAACAGAAGTCTTCTCTTCCCAGGCAAAGTGACAGTATGCTACAATGTTGGTCCACCCTGCCAAAGTCTCCATCTAGAGATACAGAGAGTAACAATAACCTGAGGGAATTTTTTTTTTAATTTCTATTCTAAAAACATGACTTAAGAGTAATCTAAAGTCTTCTGGGCAGGGCGCGGTGGCTCACGCCAGTAATCCTAGCTCTCTGGGAGGCCGAGGTGGGCGGATCGTTTGAGCTCAGGAGTTCGAGACCAGCCTGAGCAAGAGCGAGACCCCATCTCTACTAAAAATAGAAAGAAATTATATGGACAGCTAAAAATATATATAGAAAAAATTAGCCGGGCATGGTGGTGCATGCCTGTAGTCCCAGCTACTCGGGAGGCTGAGAAAGGAGGATCGCTTGAGCCCAGGAGTTTGAGGTTGCTGTGAGCTAAGCTGACGCCACGGCACTCACTCTAGCCTGGGCAACAGAGTGAGACTCTGTCTCAAAAAAAAAATAAATAAATAAAAAAATAAAGTCTTCTGACTCTCAGCTGATGTTTCTACCACAAAATCAGGCTGCCTCATGAGCCACATTCCCCAGGCCAAAAAAGATTGGCACATAATAGGTGCTTAATAAATATTTGTTGAATGAATTCAAGAACAAAAGAAAGAAATAGGCACAGAAGATAATGTACTGAGGGCTGTCAACATAAGTGGACAGACTGGTTGACATTTAAAAAGTTTTGTGTATCTTTGAACTCTGGTCCAGAACAACCCCTCTCTCCTCCTCTCCAAAATGTTTTAAAATAGCACTTGTTATGCAAATCTCAGTTCAGGTTTTTATTCTGAGAAGCTTTCCCAGATCGATCTAGCCCCGAAGAGACGGTTCCTTCTTTTGAGTTCTAACGACTCCTATTACTACCGCTTTTTAATCCTGGTCTGCCAGGTGGCAACTTCTGAAGTTACTTAACATTCTGCAGCCTGGTAACTTTTTGGGCTGTCTCCCCACCTAGGGCTCCTGGAGGGCAGGCCTGTCCACACCCACCTCTGTAAGTGTTCTGAAGGCACTGGAACTAAGACTTCTAGGGCAACGAGTGACTACAGCTGGAATATTTTTAAACTAATATTATCACTTATTCCTATACTCTTGTGGTCCCCAACCCCAGGCCACAGCCCAGTACCCGTCTGCAGCCTATTAGGAACTGGGCCTCCCATCACCGCCTGAGCTCTGCCCCCACCTCCTTCCTCAGTCTGTGGAAATACTGTCTCTTCCAGGAAACAGGAACCTGGAAATACTGTCTTCCAGGAAACAGGAACTGGGCCTCACGGCAGGAGGTGAGCGGTGGGTGAGCAAAGCTTCTTCTCTATTTACAGCCACGCCCCATCACTTGCATCACCACCTGAACTCTGCGCTTGTCCGTGGAAAAACTGTCTTCCATAAAGCCACTCCCTGGTGCCAAAAAGGTTGGGGACCGCTGCTATATTCTGCTTCTTCCAACCAGTTTAATGGTCATTAGAATCTCTGTGCTGTTCTCCTACTGCCAGGGGAGGCCAGCAACAATGGGTATCTGCACAACTGTGCAAGATTCTCTACTCAGGAAAGGACTGTGGACGGGAAGACTCAATACCATCAGGATGGTGATACTACACAGAGCAATCTACAGATTCAATGCAATCCCAAAATGCTTCGTGTTAAAATTAGGGAAGATGCTCATCAAACCTCCAGATCTACTTACAAATTTACAGAAAACAGGGGGATAGATGAGAAAGTTAAACACACTATGAGAAAGCATACCCCAATCCAGGATAGAAAACCTCTACAAGACAAACGACCTGGTTTCCCCCAAGAAATCAATGGCAAGAGGATTAAAAAAAGAGGGACAGGGAAGTTTTCCAGAATAACAACTATAAGAAATGGGTGGACCATGTTGGGATGGATAATAATTCAAACAGGCTAACTGTACAAGGACCTGTTTAAGAAAAATTAACAAGAATTCCTTAATATCTCCTAATATGTATTCCAAAGACAAATTTGAATATGGGAACATTGGAATTTGGACTGAGTATTAGATGATATTAAGGAATTGTTATTAATCTTTGTTAGGTGTGATAAGTATGGCGGTTTATGTGAAAAAATAGAAGGTCTTTATTAGGTAGATAGGTCCTGATAAGTAAAATTACATATGACTGAGATTTGCTTAAAATACTCCTAAAAACATGATGTGGGAGACTTGGAAGTAGTTAACGATTGTTGAAGCTGGATGATGGTGACTGGGTGCTAATTAATTACCCTCTGTACTTTTCTAATGTGAGCAGATCATCACAAGGTATCATGATTAACAAATTAAACTATCTAACTTAGAAAATTATCATTTCTGGTTTAAATGCTGGTGAGAGTATAGTTCCTCCAGGTATCATGTTTAACATACTAAATTATTCAACCTAGAAAATTATAATTTTTGGTAAATAATGGTACGGGTATAGTGAAAATGGCACATGTAGAACCACCGATGGCAGTAAAAACTACTGTGATACCAAGAGACGTTAAGAGCAATACGAATATGCAAATCTTAGCCCAATATTCCTACACGTGTGAATCTACCAAAACAAAATAATCTAAAAGAGGAAAGGATTTTCAATGTACTGTCATTTAAATAGTGACGATTAGAGATAATAATAGACTAGCTGCTAAATATGAAGAATACACTATGTTCCAAGAGCTATGTTAAATGCTTTATATACATTCTTCTTCTCTAATGGACCCTTTGAGGACCGTATCATCATTCCCTTGGTGGAGATGAAGAAAGCAAGTCCCCAAGATCACCCAGCTAGGAAGTGGCAGAGCAGGAAATCTGAGTCTGGCTGGCTCCAGGTCCACACTCTCCAGTCTTACACTAAATTGCTCTGAAATTCAAATGTCAGGCAATAGGGGATGTTTAATTAAATTATTGTACATCTACTGGACAAACACTGCATAATTAACAAGTATATGCATGAAGCCAAGCATTATGGGAACATGCTAGGTGGATAAAATGCAAAATGAAAACTGTCTATGAGGGTACCTATGAAATATATATATGTGGAAAATATATATGTGGAAAAGTTTGGCAGGGAAAATACACAAAATGAAAATCATGTTGTATTAAAAGGAAGGTCTCTCAATTATGGGCCATGTGGTTACTTACTTTTATTAAAAAATTGAAGGGGAGCATAATTTGAATTGAGGTACACACACAACTGCTGATGGAACCAAGGCATTTTGGTAGTAGCATTTCCATAAATAGTGCAAACCGTCAGTTTCTTCAAATAACTTTTTTTCTTCTTCTTTGGAACTCCACCAAAACCAAAGGAAGAAATATTCCTCTTCTCCTCCCCCAAATATTTTTCCAATGACCTCTGCTAGGCATTCACCTACTTTGATCAGGAAGCAAGAATTATCCTATAGTTTCCTCTTGCAGCAGATGCAGCGTAAAAGGTTACAAGACGAATGCCTTAAACCACAAGAGAAAACTAAAAAAGGACAACAGCTTAAATGAATCTGCAAAGGATTGTTTCACGATTGAGTTTCTCTCGGAGTCTTGTGAAATCCTCTCGCAGGTCATTTGTTATTAGTACGACTGAAAAAAGCACCAGAAAGCAGGAGATCCATCCTCCATCTTATCACGGTCCCGCCCAGGCACATCCTAACTGCATGTAGCAGACTGTTAATCGCCTCAAAATCCCACTCCACAGCCCAGCATCCTATGCTCACTTTTCTCCTCCTCCCCTTCATCTTCCCAGGAAAGACACATCTGACTGGCTCTCAGAGACAAGTTCTCTGTGTGATTATGGACGTGGAAGTGCTTTGGAATCTACGAAATGCTGTACAGATAGGAGGTTATCTTGATTAAAAACCTGATATGTGGCCTTGTATGTTTCTTTTGCCATAAATGAATTCCAGAGATGTTCCTTTGGGAGGGAGGGAAAAAAAAAACAAAACCCCAACTAACTAGATCCCAGGTTATTTTAACTGCCAGAACCAGGGTTGCCATAAATAATCCACTTTTTATGACAAAGCTTCTGTAACTGCCCTGGGGATCATTATCACCTAAAAAAAGCACTAATCTGTGAGCCAAACCACATGACCAGTTGCGATTCTATGTGGTATTCGTCAGTACCTGTCACCAAGATAACAGCTTAATCTTAAAAAAGGGAGGTAAGAATATTTTAGAGAGAGCCCTTCAAGAGACTCCCCTTTAAAAAGCTAAACAAAGAAAAAGGTCTTGAGGAAAGAACGAAAACAGAAGGAGCCAGAGAGCCAGCTGGAAGGGAAGGCTGTGCCAAAGCCACCAATCCTCCAGGGAGTTAGCGCAACTTTGGTCGAAGATTATGGCAAAGCTACTGTTTCAAAGCCTCTGGACATCAGAGGGAAAAACACAAGAGACAGTTCGCTGAACAGAGAGCTTTAACAATTCAGGTTCAAACAAACAGAATTCCAGGAATTAGGAAGAGAGGAAATTGCAAGGTGCTTTGCAAACCACTGCAAAGAAAAAGATGTTTAACATTCAACTATTAAATGTCAGTGATAAAAATGGAGATTTTGTTGTGAGGGTGTTCATTCTGGAGAGAGAAGGTTGGTAAGGACAGGAAGTAATAACAGTAACAGTAATTGTAATAATAAATGGTGGTATAACTAGCAGCCAGGCTTTTTTGATCACTTATTGGGGGCAGCATTGTGCTGAGTGCTCTGTAAGCGTCATCTCCTTTAATCTCCATGACAACCCTTGGAGCTCAGTCCTACGGATGACTCCTTTATAGATGAGGAAACTGAGATGCAGACAAGCTCTACAACTTCTTTGAGGACACAGTGACAGACTATGAGTCAAACCCAGATTCGCTTAAAAGCCTAGGCTTTGAACCTTTTACACACAAGGATATAATTATTAAGTTTCATAGATCAATACCATTTTTGAAGATTATTGACAATTATAAAGTTCAGAGCTGATGGCCAACTTGGTCAGCATTCTGCCTCCTTGCCTTCTGTCCTAAAGATAAAATGAACAAACTACTAACCGGTCCATTTTAGTAACTGTGGATGTTTTCTGGAAAAGGATTAGGATAATCTGGGGAGGTTTTCTTTATTTATGGTCCATCATTATTAAGAGCTAATTATACACCAGAATTCTCGGAGCAAAATATCTTAGTGGCATCACTGTTTGAAGATTTTTTTAACAACCCAAGTGTTCACTTGTAAAAAGAATGAAGAAACTCTGCGAGGTGACGAGGTCAGGGTTACACAGTCAGCTAATTATTGAACACTGTTAGGAACCAATATGCTGGAATCTAGCACTCTGAGTCTAAATTCTGACTCTGCCACTCATTTGCACTGAAACCCTGGGTTAGTGAGTAAATCTTTCTGAGCCTCATCTTCCTCACCTATAAAACGGGGTTGAAAAGGGTACCTCCTTCACAGGGCTGTCGTGACAACGGCATGAGATGAATGGCACAAGGCACAGTGCCGGGCGCAGTCAGTGTTAGCCACTGTTCCCGGCACAGCCTACAAAGTAGCCACGCCATTTCATGTACAAGGACCCCTGCACTTCGTGCCACATTCTTCACAAGCTACAGAATATTCAGGTGTGGGATGAGTTCTAAAATGACATTTACAAAAGCACCAGTTTAAGAATCTTGCCCACCTTGAGACGTCTTTTTTCCCCAAACCATAGTCAGTGGTCAGGAAGAGGGAAACAACAATCTGTATGTTCTTTTCTGCTGGGATTTGGATATTTGACAAATGCTGATGACATGATGGCAGCTTTTCTGACACATTCCATTAGAATCTTAGAGACCCATCATCAGTGCCAGACGGAGAGCAATGCTTTCTGTTTGTTTGCTTTCATTTGTGATGCTGTTGAGAATCGACTAAAGCTGTTGCTCTTGATCATCGCAGGACAGCAACTCAGTGAGGCCTCATTTTGTAGGCTTAACAGAGTCCAACTGCTCCATTCAAGATTGCTGTGTTATTGGCACCTGGAGTCAACTATTAAAGAGCTTCGAGAACCAGCAGCTCATGCCACAGTGCATTCTGGGGCTCTGGCTTGCTCAGCATTGATTCCTCTCTCTTCTGATAACAGCTCGGCAAGTTTATTTCGGGAAACTGCCCCTCCCCAACTCTGAGTGCTTATGGTTTCAGAGGAACTGAGTCCATATCAGTCTCCTTGGGAGTACCTGTCATTCAGAACTGATCAATCAGCAACCCCTTCCTTCTGGTCATAGTGACTGGTTCAGGAAGAGGCATAAGAACCAGGCTTGGGATTTTTGCAAGAAGAACTGGGCAAGAAAGCACCCCTAAGTTAGAAGGTGGTAAGCTTGGCACTTGCTGCTAGTGGTCATCTTTCCACCAGGAAGGGAGAGCATATTTGAGAATGAAAACAACAAAGAGAAATAAAAGCTGACAGGTAAAGAGAGAAAGAGATTCTTTTATTTTTTTTTATTTTTTTATTTATTTATTTTTTTTTTTGAGACAGAGTCTCACTCTGTTGCCCAGGCTAGAGTGAGTGCCGTGGCGTCAGCCTAGCTCACAGCAACCTCAAACTCCTGAGCTCAAGCAATCCTCCTGTCTCAGCCTCCCGAGTAGCTGGGACTACAGGCATGCACCACCATGCCCGGCTAATTTTTTCTATATATATTTTTAGCTGTCTATATAATTTCTTTCTATTTTTTTTAGTAGAGATGGGGTCTCGCTCTTGCTCAGGCTGGTCTCGAACTCCTGAGCTCGAACGATCCGCCCACCTCGGCCTCCCAGAGTGCTAGGATTACAGGCGTGAGCCACCGCGCCCGGCCGAGAAAGAGATTCTTAAGCACCTGGATCCAGCCATGCCTGAAGTCGGGGACTCCTGGATTTTTCTGTTACATAAGCAAAAATTCCCTTTTGCTTAAAGGAATTTGAGTTATGTTTCTGTCACTTGAAACAGGAAAAGTTTTGATTCAAATATATACAAAAGAGTCTCTAACACACAAATGAGCACTTGCTTTCTTACTCTCTTGCATTATTCACGATTTATATTATATACCAAGCCTTGCTTCTCACAACACGATTGTTAAGCTCTTTGCAACTAGGATACAAAGGATGATAATCTATTGATAAACCAACACTTTTTTTTTTTTTTGCCAAAACCAAACTTAGGATGGCTTAGGAGTCATTTCCTAACAATACCAAAGAGAAGAAAGTAGGAAAACATCAAGGATGTTTCATAGGTGAGCTTTTGGAGGCTGATGGCATGAGAAGTCAGGGATCTCATGAATGTCTAAAGCTACCTCCAAAATCTTCATTTGTCTGGTTGCCCACTCCTGAGCCTCTTACCACCCTGCACTTCACTGTCTCAGCAAATAGGAAAACCTCTACCAAAGTTTCAGGCTAAAGGTCTTCTAATTAGAACTATGAAGAACTCACTACTTGTCACCTGATGGTACCAATAAATCTGCTTTTTTTCTTAGATGAAAATTCACTATCCCAAATCCTCTTCATATACCAACTCTGGCCACATTTGGATAGGGTAATTTGAAGTGTTTTAAAAAGTGGGGGTTTTTTTGGTCAAGCCTCCCCCCCGCCATTTCACACTGTATGCCAGCAGAAATGTCAAATGGATCAAAGATTTAAAGGTAAATATGAAAACATAAAAATACACAAAGAAAATAGGCACATTTCCTTGTGTAGGGAAGACTTGTCTAACTATGACTCAAAGTTCAGAAGCCAGAAAAGATTGATAAATTTTTTTATCATAAAATATAAAAAGATAAAATAAGAAGTTAAAAAAAAAAACCCTTCTACATGGCAAACAAAACAACCACAAAAATATAAGCAAAGACAAATGACAAACTGGGAAAATATATTTACAACTCGTATCAGAAAGATCTAATCTCCACAATATATAAAGACTTCCTAGAGGCCGGGCACGGTGGCTCACGCCTGTAATCCTAGCACTCTGGGAGGCCGAGGTGGGCGGATCGTTTGAGCTCAGGAGTTCGAGACCAGCCTGAGCAAGAGCGAGACCCCATCTCTACTAAAAATAGAAAGAAATTATATGGACAGCTAAAAATACATATAGAAAAAATTAGCCGGGCATGGTGGCGCATGCCTGTAGTCCCAGCTACTCGGGAGGCTGAGACAGGAGGATCGCTTGAGCTCAGGAGTTTGAGGTTGCTGTGAGCTAGGCTGACGCCACGGCACTCACTCTAGCCCGGGCAACAGAGTGAGACTCTGTCTCAAAAAAAAAAAAAAAAAAAAAAGACTTCCTAGAAATCAAGAAGCAAAGGACCAACCCCTGTCTGTACAACTGTGGTTAGATTAGTATTAAAACATTCACAAGGGGCAATGCCAATTATTCTGCATGAAGATTTTAACAGATGGCAAGGTGCTTATGAGTTCAGGGCACAGACTGGGTAGTCCAGGTTTAAATCACAGCTCTGTCACTTTCTCATTTGTGACTTGGGCAAGCTACCTCACCTGCCTAACCCTTATCTGTATTGGGGAATTACAATATTATCTACTTTGCATGTCTGTTGTGAGGATTAAACACACATGAATGTACTCAGTGATGGCCTGTGACACAGTAAGCGCTCAATAAATTCTGCCTTGGTGTTCAAATGGGGATTTTAAAATTAGCATAACCTGACCTCAAGATCTTTTAGCACTCATAATGCATGATCCATATAAAGTATAACAGACAAAAACAAACATCAACATTTTTATAACAATAAGGTCTTTCTGGCTTCTTAATTTTGATTCATAGTTAGAAAAGTTGTCCCTACACTAGGGAATGTGCCCATCTTACACGCATTGTTACATTTACAACAACCATGAGTATTACTATTCCCATTTTACAGATGAGAAAACTGACACTCACAGGGGTTAAGTGACTTGCTTAAGGTAGCAGCTACTATTCTATTCTAGCTATGACTGGCTTCCAAAGACAGTATGCTAGCCACACCCTCTCTCCCTAATTGCAAAGCTAAGAAACACTTTGTCCAACTAAATAGTAGTAGGAAAAGATATCCAGAGCTGCCAAAATTTTTAAAATTCTAGCCTTCAGGTGTAAAAACTGACTCTGGTCCAGCAGTAAAAATTGCCATCTGTATGGGAGGGAGAGGGTCTATCTGAGTTATAGCAGATCTTTGCCATGTGCTGCTACTGATCTTCCTTTTATCACTAAAAAGACAGAAGAAGGGTTAAAGAGTTCTCTTGTGTAGTTGTGGGTGGAGAGGAACATGTACCACTGTTTCTCCAGGACAGACTTTCATATGGTGCAACTGCTCTTTCAGGGCCTGCAGAAGACACGCCTGCAGCAGGGAACGTGGGCTCCCACGCACGCTGTCTGGGCTCTGGGCGAGTGTGCAACCGGAGGGCTTTTCTCACCTCCCAGGAGCAGTCCCCTGGTTCCAGCAGCTTGTCCAGCTCATGACTGAGATAACACCCCCACGTTTGGCCCAGGGTGCTCAAAGTCCATAGCTAAAACAGCCCCTCAAGAACAACTCTGCCAACTCCTACAGACAGAGCTTTTCAAAACAGGCACAGAGCCTCAGCACTCTTCTGTGGAAATTCCAATATATACTTTCTTTGCTTTTAAACCTTTGGAATGCTGATTTAAAAGCCTGCAGCTAAAATGTTCTAACAAACAGTGGGCTCCCTTGTCTCTCTGCAACAGCAGTATTTCAGAGGTCAGGGAGAGAGCCCTCACCATCAGCCTCATCATTCGATGGGTTACATAAAGAGGGATTTGTCCTCAGCTTCTAGGGAGGATATCCACAGATTGTCAGGATTTTAGCATTGTTCACCAAATCTCTACCAAGTATACAATCATATACCTGTCTCCAAATAACAGCAATGAATAGCGTTTAGGGTTGATTATCTGCCAAGCATGTTATGGTACTTCACTATGTCCTGCAAGGAAAATACTGTGATCACCCCATTTTACAGAAGAGGTAACTGAGACACGGAGAGGAGGTGTAATTTGCCCATGGTCACAGAGCTTGTAAGTAGCAGAGCTGCGGTCTGAACACAAGTAGTGTGGCTTGGGGGTATACTCTTCTCCACAATGCTACACTGTCTCTAAAGGTGATGATGGTGATGGTGGTCGTGATGATAGTGGTGGAGATGGTAACAGTGGTGGTGCTGGTGGGGGTGGTGATGGATGACAGTGATGATGATTCTATACCCCTGGCCCCGTGCTAAGTATTTCCCATATATTATCACATTAAATCTAATCTTCCAGCAGGTCCCATCTGTTTCATCTTATCCACCCATTTCTCTTCACCTCGCCTGTCTGGCATTATCCCAGCCCACACTGCCACCATCTCTCACCTGGACTAGCGCAATCACCTGCTAACTGGTGTCCTTGCTGCAAACAGCACCTGGACAATCTCACTGCATTACAGCAGTCAGAAGGATCTCTTGAATAGTTATCTCAGATCTTTGCACCACTCTCCTGCCTAAATTCTCTACTGGCTTCCCCTGCACAAACCCCAATTCCTTGCCATGACAGATGAGGCCATATGGGATCCAGTCCTGTCTGCCTCTCAGACCTCACGTCCTGCCCTCTCCTCCTCACCCACCATGCTCCACACAGCTTCCTTAACCTCCTGAGCCTGGTAGCCTGTTGCCAGGCCAGGATGCTTGTTCTGGCTGTTTCCTCTGCTTCCAAATCTCCATGGGATGGGTTCCTACTTGTCACTGAGGCATCAGCTCCAAAGACCCTTCCTCAGAGCCTTCCCTGACCTGCCAGCTATGGTAGGTCCTCAATTCCCACCTTTTTCCTGGTCTCCCCTCTCCTGTCCCCTCCCCACCCGCCAGCCATCTCAAGATGGGGCTGTGTCTTTGTTGATTTACTGTTATTTACTGTCCCCTCATCCAGGCTGCAAGCTCTGTGAAGGCAGAGATCTCGTCCCTCATGTTTGCTGTTTTATCACTAGCACCTCAAACAGGGCCCGGCACAGAATGGAGTCCAATAAATATTTACTGATGAAATAACTGAGTTATCTCATTTACTCTCCTCAAGAACACTGTTTCAGAAGTGAGGCAACAGCTCCGTAAGCTTTAATAACACAGCCAAGGCTGCGTGGCTAGCAAGTGGCATTTAACTCCAGGGTCCGCACATCTTAACCCCCATGTGGTAATCGGCCCTTGTGACCCTGACTTTTCACCTCATTTCTGTGCATGTCAGTGTTGTTTTTACTCCAAAATAAGAAGATTGGAAGGTCTTGCATGTTTCATGACTACCTTCCAAGGGTATTTGGAGTTAAGAGCCCATGTTCTTAACCACAACCAGGGGTTGGCAAACTTTTCCTGTAAAGGGAAATTATTATAATTGTTTAAGGCTTTGTGGGCATGTGGTCTCTGTTGCAACTATTCAACTCTGCCAATGCAATACAAAAGCAGCCACAGACAATAAGTAAATAAAGGAGTGTGGTTGTGTTCCAATAAAACTTTATTTATAAAAGCATACAGTGGGCCAGGCTTGGCCATTGTTTGCTGACATCTATAACAGACAACTGGACAAGAAATCTGTAGTTTTCGTCTGTCATTCGGTTATCATCAGGCCTGGTAATCATAGATGATCTCTTCCCCAGCACACTGTGTGTACATTTGGAAGAAATAATCAGCATTTTTAAAAAGGTCAAGGTTTTCTGTTCCAGTTCCAAGTTAACCAGTCACCATTATCTCAGAAACAGAAGCAGCTCTCTTCTGGTTTTTTCTTTCTTTCTTTTTTTTTTTTTTTGTGGACCTAAACTTGAGTGATCTCTGAGTCAGCCTGGCAGCAGGAGGTTCTCTAACAGACAGGAGGATTTGTGACCAGACTCAGGGAGGACTCAGGAGGGCAAAGGTCTGGTGGTGAGTTACTGGGGAATCAAGAACTTTGACATTCCTGCTAAATCAGGAGTGTAATGACGACTTTGGTCAAGAAGGGCCAGTGGAGGATGTTTGGAAAGAGTGCACAAAGTAGGGGGCCCAGGATCCAGTGGGATCGTAGGAAGCAGGCAGAGGTCTGAGCTGGACCAGAAGGCAGCCCTTTTCAACCTGGGCCCATTTCAGCTGTACCTAGGCCGTTTGCATATGCTGTGATTTATTTTTTTTTAAACTTAAAAAATCATAGCAAATGCTATGGGTCATATAATAAATATTGACATTCTCACATCCAGAATTAACTACTCAACATTTTGTTAAATTTGCTTCCAGTGCTTTTTTTTAATAGACAAAAGAAGTAAAATATTACCAGCATAGCTAATATCTCCTCTACCCACCCCCTCAGTCCCACACCCACCTTTGGCCACCCCCAGTGGCAACTATTAGCATGGATTAGGTATATTACCTACTAGTCCATTTATCACTACAAAAAAACTTTCTATTAAGACAAAATTTATATAATATAAAACGTATCATTTTAACCATTTTAAAGTATACAATTCAGTAGTGATTAGTATATTCACAATGTCACGCAGCCATCACCATTATCTAATTCCAGAAAATCTCCATTATCCAAAAGGAAACCCCAAATCTCCCAGATCTCCCCTCCCACCAGTCCCTGACAACCACTAATCTACTTTCTGTCTTTACGGATTTGCCTATGCTGGACATGTCATGTAAATGGCATCAAGCAATATATGACTTTTTGTATCTCACTTTTCTTTTTTAATTTCAGAATATTAGGAGGGTATAAATGTTTTGGTTACATGATTGGCTTTTGCGCAGTTTGAGTCAAAGTTAGAAGTGCGCCCATCACCAAGATAGCGTGCATTGTACCTATTAGTTGCGTATTGACCTACCCCCCTCCACCTGCTTGGTTTCTGTTGAGTTTTACTACCACATGTGCATGTGGGTGTCGATCAATGAGTTGCAATTTAATAGTGAGTACACGTGGTATTTGTTTTTCCATTCTTGCGATACATCACTTAGAAGAATAATCTCCAGTTCCATCCAGGTTACAAAAGGCATTTTTTATGGCTGAGTAGTACTCCATAGCATACATATACCACATTTGATTAATCCACTCATGTATCGATGGGCACTTGGGTTGTTTCCACATCTTTGCAATTGTGAATTGTGCTGCTATATATATTCAAGTGCACATGTCTTTTTGATAAAATCATTTTTTTCCTTTGGGTAAATACCCAATAGTGGGATGTACCTTGTTTCTTTCACTTAGCATAATTTTTCTAAGTTTCAGCCATGGTGTAGTATGTATTGATATTCATTCCTTATTATGGCTGAGTAATATTCCCTTGCTTGGTTATACCACATTTTGTTTATCCACTCATTAGTTGACGGACATTTGGGTTCTTTCTACTTTTTGGCTATTATGAATAGTGCTGCTATAAACATTCATGGGCAAGTATTTGTTTGAGTATCTGTTTCGAATTCATTTGGGAGATACCTATGAGTGGAATTGCTATGTAATATGGTAACTCTATGTTTAACTTTCTGAGGAACTACCAACTCTCTTCCATAGCGGTTGCACCATTTAAATTTCCACCAGTAGTATATGAGGGTTCCAGTTTCTCCACATACTAGTCTACACTTGTTCTTTTCCATTTCCCTCCCTCTTTTTTAGTAGGCACGGTAATGGGTATAAAGAGTATATCATTGTGGTTTTGATTTGGTAATGACAATTGATGTTAAGCATCTTTTCATGTTTTTACTGGCCATTTGTATATCTTTTTTTGAAACTATCACTTTTTACCTCTATATTTATTCCAGGCACCCATAAATGGTGTGTAGTATTGTTTTCTGAGTGTAAAACTAAATATTTTCTCCACTTAGCTTTGTTTTTGAGCTCCCTCCATGTTGTTTTACATAGATCTTGTTCAAAGTTTAACTGTATCCAGCCTTCCTGGCACCATATTTTATCTATCTGTTCTCTTATTTATGGATATTTACATCTTTTCTTTCTTTCTCTTTCTTTTTTTTTTTTAAGTGGTAAAAATTTTTTGCACTTAACTTGTACACACCTCCTTTTGTATTCCTGAGATTGGTTTTCTAAGGCTTAAACTTGTATTTATAATGCAGGATCACAGAATATTCACATTTGCAATCTTATCAGATATTCTGTTTTTTTTAAAATATATGTTTGTAAAACCAAACGCAAGTTTGGGTCACACTTCAGGAGACTCCTGAGCCTCCGATGTATATCTAACCCACACGTTCACCAAGCTGGATAACTATTCAATTTTTCTGAATTTTCAATGTTCTTAAGTACCATTGCAAGCATTCCAATCATGAGGTCCAATTCTTCTGCATTACATTTGTCAGAGCAGTGACTCCCAAAGTTTGCTCCCAGGACAGCAGCAGTATCATCTTTGAACTTGTGAGGAAAGCACATTCTCGGGCCTCATCCCAGACCTGAATCACAAATGCTTCAAGTCCTTCAGGTGACACTGATAGATGTTAAAATGTGAGAACCACTGCATTCCCATTTAAGAAGTGAGAAGCAGAAAAGGACCAATCTCATTATCCACTCGCTAAAGTAAAGAGGCTAAGAAAAGAGTTTGCACTTTTATACGACGGAGAGTCTATAGACCACGGGGAGAAAGCATGCAATAGTGGTACAGAATGAGGCTTTAAGACCAGAGAGAACAGGGTTCAAGTGCTGGTCTTGCAGGGTGGAGCTCTGGGAACCCCGGCAAGTTCCTCTACCTTTCTGGTCTTACTTTAAGTGCTTGTGAGGGTTAAAAGAGATGTTACACTAAAGGTCACATGTCATGTGACTCCATTTATATAAAATATCCAGGAGAGGTAAATCCATAGAGACAGAAAGTAGATTAGTGGTTGCCAGGGCTGGGAGTAAGGGAGATGGAGTAATTGCTTAATGGGTATACGGCTTCCCTTTGGGGTGATAGATCTTGGAACTAGATAGAAGTGATGATTGCACAACATTGTATTAGATTCTTCAGAATTGCATACTTTAAAATGGTTAATATTATGTGAATTTGACCTCAAGTAAAAAGAGAGATACTACATGGAAAATGCTTCACATTGCACTAGGTATAAAGTAGAAAGCAGATATCATTATCGTAAAAAGATGAAGTTTTATTAAATAGTAAGAAAAACAGGAAGCAGGCTACATATCCAATAACAGTGGATTAATTAAATAAAGTTATGTCCCAGTTGAACAATACAATACTAGGTATTAATAGATATTAAGAATAATAAGGTCCGGATATATATGAATAAGAACAATATTCTTATGTACCAGATTAAAACAAACCAGGAAACAGTATCTGTGCATCATGTCACACATTTGTGTGTGCATGTAATTATATATTCAGGAGGGCTATACTCCAAAATATAAAAAGTAGCTCTCTGGGTACTAAAATTATTATTTAATAGTCTTTCCTTAAGTTTACCTTTATTTTATAATTTTCTACAACATGTATGTAATGCTAGTATAATAAAGAAATAAAAGTTTAAGGCCAGGCATGGTGGCTCATGCCTGTAATCCTAATACTCTGGAAGACCGAGCTGGGAAGATTGCATGAAGCCAGGAATTCAAGACAAGCCTGAGCAAGAGCAAGACCCCGTTTCCACAAAAAAATAGAAAAATTAGCCAGGTATGGTGGCACATCCCTGTAGTCCTAGCTACTTGGGAGACTGAGGCAGAAGAAGTACTTGAGCCCAGGAGTTTGAGGTTGCAGTAAGCTATCATGACGCCACAGCACTCTAGCCCAGATGACAGAGTGAGACTGTTTCAAAAAAAAAAAAAAGAAAGAAAGAAAGAAAGAAAGAAAGAAAAAGAAAAGTTTGAAATGTGAAAAATAAATGCATTAGGGTACTTTTTACTTTAAGACAAACTGTGGTGAATCCTTACCTAAAAGTATTCTGAATATAAATTCCCTTAATTTTCTGGTTTTTCGTGTGTTCACAATTTTTCTTTTCTTTCTTTCTTTTTTTTTTGAGACAGAGTCTCTCTCTGTTGCTCAGGCTAGAGTGGCTAGAGTGCAGTGATGTCATCATAGCTCACTGTAACCTCCAACTCTTGGGCCCAAGTGATCCTCTTGCTCAGCCTCCTGAGTAGCTGGGACCACAGGCACACATCACCACTGCTGGCTAATTTTTTCTATTTTTAGTAGAGATGAGGTCTTGCTCTTGCTTAGGCTGGTCTCGAACTCCTGGACTGAAGCAATCCTCCCATTTTGGCCTCTCAGAGTACTAGGATTACAGGCATGAGCCATTGCACCAGGCCCACAATTTAAATGTTAGGCTTTTTTAAAGCATGTGTATACCCCTATTTCATGCATTAAAATTAAACAATTACAAGACATGCTAAATGTTAAATAAAAGCAATAATTCAGAGTAATATCTCATTATTTAATTAATTGCTGGTTCCACTTTCAAAGGTCTAAGCCACATGGAAGGATCATATTGCTCCCTTGAATGAACTATTTAGCTTTAGCAGAAGGGCTTAAAACACACCACTCCTCTCCCCCTTTTCATATGACACAGAAAATGACCCATAAGCTCTAGAACACTCCAGGCTGGATAGCTAAAGTGGGGCCTGATAAATAAAGTGCCTGTGGCTGAGTCACCCACAGTTCACCCCTGACCTCTTGGAAAAAAGAGTAAAAAAACTGAATCATGCACCTCCACACAAACTTCCTCTGGAAAAAAGATGTCTCAGAGAGTCAAGAAATGAGTTAAGACTTTGTTTCCTCAGTTTCCCAAAAGAGAGAAAAATCATGTCCCTTAGGAAAACTGTTGGTGTTTCTTTAGCATGAGGGTTTCTGTGGCAAAAATGACCTTCCTGACACAATTGAGCAGGCAAAGGCATCGCGTTCTCATTTGATTAACGCAAGCTGCCTTATCACTCCTGGCCTCTCAACCTTCAGAGATAACTCCCAGTGAGGCCAAGTTAGTGATTTTAGGAAGAAACAGGTTGAAAAACAGATGTTTATTTTTTACCAATAGTTGACAAAAAATTCCTAAAGGAATAAAGTCCATCTCTTTCCTTTAAGAAGAAAGCCAGCTTTAGGATAGCTGTTTTTAGGGCTCCTTCATACTTACTTTGTGCACCCAAATGTTCCACTGCCTTCAATCTATTACTATTCTTTGGGAAATGGGGCATAGTTGGGGAAACATTTTAAGTTACAAGATGGTTCTGAAACATTATAGTTCTCAACATTATAAATCCCATCATAGGGTTATTCTAATTAGCTGCCTTATTCATTCATTCATTGATTTGTTTGTTCAGTGATTTATTTATTCAATGACTCATTCACTCACTCACTCATAGAGTCCCTATAATCTTCTGTCTGGGGATGACAATGTGTTTTCTTTTTTTTTCTTTTTTCTTTTTTTTGAGACAGAGTCTCATTTTGTTGCCCAGGCTAGAGTGCTGTGGCGTCAGCCTAGTTCACAGCAACCTCAAACTCCTGGGCTCAAGCAATCCTTCTGCCTCAGCCTCCCGAGTAGCTGGGATTACAGGCATGTGCCACCATGCCCGGCTAATTTTATCTATACGTATTTTTAGTTGTCCATATAATTTTTTTCTATTTTTAGTAGAGATGGGGTCTTGCTCTTGGTCAGGCTGGTCTCGAACTCCTGACCTTGAGCGATCCTCCTGCCTCGGCCTCCCAGAGTGCTAGGATTACAGGTGTGAGCCACCACGCCTGGCTGACAATGTGTTTTCAATCCATTCCCTACCCACCTGGATTTTTTCTTGTTTTGTCACATTCGGAATGATACAAACCAGTTCTGAAGATTCCTATAGGACAATCAGACAAGGCTGTGTGAGGGCCAAGGATGATGTGAAAGAGTCAGTCTGCATTACGTAGTCTCTACTTCACTCTCTCCCATAGGGCCATGCTCCAAATACCTGCCATGAATTTATGCTTTCAAAGATGCAGAACCTGCAGAAAGTCGACTTTATTTGATAAACAAATGGTTTCCTCAAGAAAGTGAAGAGTCAGGATCATAGAGAAAAGGTTCAGAAAATGTCTCTTTAGCTTTTGAAAAGACTGATGCTAAATTGTTGCTTAAAAAGAATGGTGACTCCTATATCCTAGAAAAGCATTTAAATAATAAAAAGAGGGAGCAAGCAAAGAATCCAGACATTTTCCCACTCTGCTACCATACTCAGAAAAGAGCGCAGTCGACCGAGTTCATGTAGGATCTAACTCTTGCCTTGTGGCCCTGCACTAACACCACGATCCCACCAGCTGAGCTAACTGGAATTGACTGCTCAGTTGAATTAGTTTTCCATCTTTGATGGGCTAGAAAACTTGCCAAGAAGTTTTGCCTGACAGTCCATCGGGCAGAAAACATGAGGATAAAAGATGGTCCAATAATTACCAATGGGAGTTGAAGAGGATGACTGTTCATGAAATAGGCTATTGTGTGAAGCTGCTTAAAGCTGGAGGGCAAGGAATGTTGTGTGGAGCAGGGCCTGTGGAAGCCTGCCCCCTTGCAAACCCGCCACTCCAAGGCCATCACTTCCAGCGGGTGAGGTCACAACCACCTGCAACAGGTCCTGACAAACAGTTTCCTCCCGGGAGCCAGTAAGTCACCTGAAAATGCTTATTTCTGACTGTTTGAATTCACCCCAGCATGAATAAAAGACCAGCAATTCTGGTCAAGCCAGAGCTTTTTCCTTTGCTATCCTGTGCACATGGCCACTTGAACAACTCCACTCTAGAACTTCAGGATTCTTAGCTTCCTTCAGCAGCCAGAAAACCACATATTTCTAACACACTGCTAAATGTCGAAATGGCCATTAAGAACCATCAAAGTGTATATTTTTGACTCAGTAATTCCAGTCCTGGGAATACAGCCTCTTGGATGTGTGCAAAAGTAAACTGTATGCAAAGGAAGACTGGTCATCACAGGACTATGTCTATTTCCAAGAGAAACAACTTAAATATCACACTCTATGGGCTAAATATAGTGATAAAATGTAATATTATGTAGCCTTTAAAAATAATGGTGTAGGAAAAAAACCCTTCTAATCTATATTTCCCAACTTTTCTACAATGAAAAAAACTTTTTGTAAAGCATAAAAAACATTGTGGGGGAAAATAGTTTAAAAATTTACGTAAGTAAACGTTTACAGAATTAAAAGGTAATTTAAATACATTGGAAGAACATAAAACTAGGGTGAATTTTTTTTTTTTTTTTTTTTTTTGTTTTTTGAGACAGAGTCTCACTCTTGTTGCCTGGTCTAGAATGTCATGGCGTCAGCCTAGCTCACAGCAACCTCAAACTCCTGGGCTCAAGCGATCCTACTGCCTCAGCCTCCTGAGTAGCTGGGACTATAGGCATGTGCCACCATGCCCGGCTAATTTTATCTATATGTATTTTTAGTTGTCCATATAATTTCTTTCTATTTTTAGTAGAGACGGGGTCTTGCTCTTGGTCAGGCTGGTCTCGAACTCCTGACCTCGAGTGATCCTCCCGCCTCAGCCTCCCAGAGTGCTAGGATTACAGGCGTGAGCCACTATGCCTGGCCTAGGGTGAATTTTGAGCGCACAAATCTTTACCTAAGATAGATATTCATTCCCATATTTTTAGCTATTAAAATCTAATTCTATTACTTAAATCATCATTTCACTTTCCATTGTTTTAAATCAAAATCTGGTCAAAAACTGTGAAATAAGATAATAAAAGGACTTTCGAAAAAAATATAAAATCTACCCATTAATGTTGTCCAAGTACCTCATCTACAGGTACTTTTCCTCCCATGATTCTAAGAAGCTCAGTACATAGTTAGAACATCTTAACAGGTTTGCAGCTGCAGTTTAGGTGTGGGAAGGAGGTCTGCCACAGACAGAAATGCTGAGGGCAGAGAGAAACATCAGCTGACAGTTGTTTGAGAGAGAGTCATGAGAGAGGTGCTACAAAAACTCAAAAAACACAAATTCCTGGGGCCAAATAGCCCTAAAACACTGAGAGATCACCAAAATATAGCAAAGTATAATGACGCATGGTCACTGTGAGTCATCCAAAAATGGCACATGAGGATTTGTATAACCTGTCTCAAAAGGCAGGAGAACATAACAGCCATTTGCATAAGAGAAACTTGTGCATTTGCATATACACATTTTAAAGGTCGGAGTATACATTTATATTTGTGCATTGGTGTATATGTGTGTGAAGGGGGCGTTAGCTGTTTTTAAAATTTTGGTTTTTAAAGAAGACTGTGTGGTGAAGCCCAACTAGTCTGCCATTTCCTTAGCAGCACTATACCAATACTTACTTTCTTGATTTTGACAAATGTACCTTGGTTACATGAGGTGTTAACATCAGGGGAAGTTGCGTGAAGGGCATACAGGAACTCTCTGTACTATCTTTGCAACTTTTCTGTAAATCTAAAATTATTCCAAAATTAAAATTTATTAAAAATATAAAACCACAAAACAAAGAACAATGATGTGTCTTGGTTATCTAATCAAATCTTCTACACTCTGCACCCTCTCCCCAAATCCCAAGGGGATAAGAAGCTCATCCTTGCATTTTAACCCTAGAAAGCTACGCTACTCTCCTTTAGAATCTGATAACTCATAGCACAAGATCACATTTACCCCACGATGCCCTGAGAAAAGGAGTGAACTCTCTTCTCACTCTGAGGAGTAAAAGTGAGCCTGGTTCCTAGAGTTTCAAAATGTGGGAAAAAAAGTGGTACAACCCTGCAGGATCCTGGTGCTCTCAGGCCCGGAAATGTTTCATCTGACAGGAAGCCTCTTGGAGATGACTTCAGCCACCAGATACCAGGCATTATCTCATCTTGGCAGTGTGTCATCCTCTGCATTTTCTTTCAAGTTGCTAGAGGAAGTGGGGGATGAGACGAAGCTCTGGCAGCCCACCTTGTTCTCAGGTGGATATTTTTAGCACTTTGAGGCAAAGGGGTTACTTTTTAAGACCATAGCAGACATTCTTCAAAGAGAGGTTCACAGTCTAGCACAGTTCACAGTCTGTGCCAGACTCAATGAAAAAATGCATGCAGTGCCTAGGACAGCCAGCCTACAATGGTCAACAACAGGAAAGAACATCCTCAGCCAGGGGCTGTAAATATTTACTGTACCCAACAGTGTATTTACTATTCGATGATCATGCAAAACAAATGGTTCTAGGACGAGAGGTGGCCTGCATTTCTATGGGCTCCCAGAGCTTCAAAGCTGGAAAGGAGCAGACAGAGATTTGTCCATTTCCCTCACTTTACAGATAAGGTTGAGGCTCCAAGTAAGTTCCCATCAAACGTCTGCTTTTTAAAATATCTCTGTTACAACACACATTCCCTGAGCGATAGTTCATTGTTTACATGTCATCTCTCACATGAGGTTAGAAGTGCGTGTTTGCCGGGGGACGCAGTGCAGTGCTGTGAGTAAGCATCATAAACAATCAGTAGAAGTTTGAGACATCAAGATGGAAGCCCAGCTTTGCTCTGACTCACATTTGGGGGCACCTCTTCTCTGCACCTAATGTTAAAACTGAGAAGACGAATCCTATTTCTGAATGGCTGAAACAGCAACCAGGAGTGCATTTGAAAATTCACCCACTGATAGATTATAAAATTAATACTATTTGTTCAAAAATTTTAAAAAATTCTTTTTTCATTTGTTTCATTACATAAAGACTAATTTTTTTTTTCAGGTAAGAATTTCTAGGATGTTGCTTTACTAAATTTCATGGTTAGGAAGATTTATTGAGATAGAAAAGGTTTTCAAAAACTGGAACATCAAAATGGCAAAGTTCCTGTCATTAACATACACACAGTTAGGCAATGCCAAAGAAAGACTTTAGCCCCAGAATATATCTACCTGATCTTAGGAATACTTAAATGAGCACTCTGGGGTGCAAAATTGCGGAAAACCCCTTCTCTTTGCCACAAATACATGAGTACCTCCTGTTCATCATCTGTACTAATCAAGTTCAAGGTAAAACAGAATGAGAAATTATTAAGATCCCCAGATATGCCCACTGTGGCATCTCAGTGCAAGAGAGAGATGAAGGATCAACCTTGGCTTGAATCTTTCCCTAAAGTAGCAATGGCAGGAAAAGCTCGAGTCAATGCCACCAGCTAATCAGGCAGGAGTTCTAAATGAGGTGGCAGGAACTCTCTGGCTTATGATCAGGTGACCTTCTCTAGCCAAATCCCCTTTTCTGCCACAGCACACACTGTTTGTTGGTGCTACGTGAAATCTTTGATGTCCTCCATTTAGACACAACTTACCCAATTAGCTGCCATCAACTCTGCACAGCTCATACTCCTACTTTCTCCATCAAGGCAGTCACTTAGAAGCTGAGGAGGTGAACAAACTTTGCTTTTCCCTGTACACAGTTAACCTGGCAAGCAGTAAGGGCCGGAGCAGATGTATTTGAAACAAAATTTAAACATAAGCACCCACAATCTGATGAGATGTTGCCAAGGCTTTAGTTACATAGTTTCATACTCACAGACCTCACCCCCACAAAGACCATTTAATTAGAAAAATTCTTGGGTGTGATTCTATGCATTTCGGAGTAGCTATGTAATCACTTTGATTCTGTGGCTTTACCTTTTCCAGCCATCAGATTGATTTGCAATAGGTAATTCTATGAATTACAGCCAAAGTGTGAATAAAAAAAGAACCAAAAGAGAACAGATTGGGGTGGAGGTGGGGGGAACCCACAGACACATACAAATTTCCAAAACAAGAAGTTAAGCACTGAACCATCACCAAAGGATGGCAGCATATTTTACAGAGGTTATATTTATTTAATCATGGTCTTGGCATTTGTTTTATAATTTCAAAAAGATCTTTTTCTTTTGCTAACATTTTCTAGGCACTATACATTATGCTTTATAGACATTAGCTTAGGTAATATTTAATACAACTGCCCTATGAGGTAGGAACAAAGTAAGCCCACTTTGAGGTGAGGAAATTGAGGCTAAGAAGGTTAAATCCTCTAGTTGCCAAGTTAGTTGTGGAGGCGGGATTTGAACTCAGTACCTCCTGAAAGCTGAAGCTCATCACATTTCTGGCAGTGTTTCCCCGTGCACAGCCCACGCATCACCACTAGTCGAATGAGATTTTAAGATACATGTGGGTAAGTATAATTTTTTTTATATTTTTGTATTTATTTTAATGCAAATTAGAAAAAAATTATGCAACTAGCAGATTTATCTTGGATCTTACTGCTAGGGACCTGGCTAATTTTGCATCTTTTTCAAGAGCTAGGAAAATAGTCAAGCACTCTTATGCCATTTCTTCTAAGAATTAAGTGATTTGACCCACCAGGGGTTGGAGTCCATACCTGTCTCCTTAGACTGATACCCAACTAAATTAATCAGCCTGGACATTAAGTGATCCCTAGCAGATGTCTAGAATCCAATAATTTTACCTTCAAAGAAGAGTTTCTTTTCTTGCCCCTCTACTCCATCAACTAACCCCCTCACCTCCTCCCACCCCCACACACCATCATCTAGCGCTGGAAGATTACCCAACTTAAGGTGAAGTGATGAACACCAGAGATATCTGGAAGGAAGCAGAGCTGCTCACTCATTCCTTTGTCCCCAACGTGGCTCATCACAGAACTCTGCTTAGGGTGGTCATAGCTGACGCCTGAGCAAGCACCCTGTTCAGACAATGGCCAGACATCAAAGTCCCAGCTGACTTAGAAATCTCTGTAGGAAAAAAGTTCTCTTGGTGACATTGTATTTTAGTTCATCCTTTTTCTTTACTGTTAAAATGACTTATAAATAACTGCAACTTTTGGCTGTGGCTAGGCATGAGGTGGGCTGGCTTTATATTCCATATTTTACTTTTTCAAAAAATATCTTCTAATTACACAAGTAAGATATGAATACTTTCTCCTTGTAAAAACTTAAAATGTTAAATTCTCCCCCACCCCCAAACCACTGGGGCCAATATAAGGCTCCCTCGTCAGAGGGAACCATTTTAATGAATTTAGGATGTTATCCTTTCAGACCACTTTCTATGCATTTATGTATCTTTGAAAAATAAATAGAATTGCTTTGTGGTGGCTTAGTTTAGCATGCAAATGATATCATACTTAAATTTCTGTAACTTGTTTTTTAAAATCTAACAATATGTTTTGGCAATATTTTCATCTTAGACTGACTGACTTTCTTTCTTTCTTTCCTCTTTCTTCTTCCTACTGCTGCATTTTATTCCATAATGTGGATACGTATTTTATATGTTAAAGGTGAAATCATCATGCAACTCAACCTTTGGCTCTTCTTTTAACATTTTTTCTTAGAGAGCGAGGATCCACAAGAAGAAGTTCCCCTTTAAGTTCTTCCCCTTCTGACTTCTAGAAAACTGCCACTGATTTCAGGAAAAATAATACATAAATGCAACTGAGCAAGGCATTGGCTTAATTCCGTAATTCCTGGTGCAATGGCAAATTAACAGGACACAGAGTCAGGCAGAATCTTGACTCATAGCAGTGTGGCCTTGGACTCATTAAACAACATCTCTGAATCTCAGATTCGTCATTTGCAAAATGAAGATAATAAGATCTACCTTTTGAGGTCATTGTCAAGATCCATAAGAAAAGGAAATGAAAACAACAAGCAGAGTACCTGGTACGTGGTAGGCACTTACTGCAGGACAATTATTTAAAGTTTCATGGCAAAGTTCTGCTCAACAGCACAGAATGCAAATAAATTTCTCTTGTGTAGGATTTCCATTTTATGTTAAAAAATTATTAGTTCTCTTTGGAATATCTCATTAGTATGGATTTTATATTAATAGGTAGGGAAATTGAGACAGAGATATAAACAAGGTGGATCCATCATGGTGCCAGGATTAGCTTTTCTAAGAGCCATTAAGCTTCCTTTCTTATGACTTATCATTAAATTAATAAACGGAATGCTTGAAATTTCCACCTGAAACCTTCTAAGCATGTTGTCTGGAATCTTGCCCGCCTCTGTTAATTTTCCCCAATGACTACTTAAAAACAAATAAGAGGTACAAAATCTTTCAGGCAAAGAAGATAATGTTTAATGAAATGAAACAAAATAAAAAAAGGAACCAGAAATAAAACCAATACCAATTGCTGCTGCCCCCAGGATTCCAGCCAACAGATAATGAAACAGGTTTTGCCACCACCTTGTAGCAGGGCTAAAAACAATCAGGATTAGAGGGGTGAGGAGACTGGATCCATTTCCCAGGATTATATGTAGTAGAGGGAAAAAGAGGGTGGCTTTGTGACAACAGCAGGGTTTTCTGGGATCCTTCATCAAGTCACTGCACATTGCAGAGGGCAGACAGCCTCTTAAGGTGCCTCCATGACCCCTGCCTCCTGGTGCCCATGCCCTTGCAGGGCCAGTGCAGGCTGGCCTAGTGATGTGCTTATAGCTACACAGAATACAGCAAGATGACAAGGGTGTATGTGATTATGTGTATGTGATTACATTACGTAAGATTGGGTTATGTGCCCAATTTTGAGGCAACTCTCTCCTTTGCTAGAATTGAAGAAGCAAGAGGCCGTGTTGGGAGGCCCACGTGACAAGGAGCTGAAGGTGGCCTCCAACCAACAGCCAACAAGAAACTGAGGCCCTCGGGCCTACAACCACAATATCCGAATGCTGCTAATAACCACATGAATTTGGAAACATTCTTCCCCAGTCAAACCTCAAATGATACCACAGGTCTGGCCAATGCCTTGATTGCAGCCTTGTGAGATCCTGAAGTAGAAGACCCAGCTAAGCCATGTCAAACTCCTGACCCACAAAAATGGTACCATAATAACTGTGTGTTGTTTTAACACTCTAAATTTATAGTAATATTGTTATAGATAACTAATACGTCACATTTTCCTCCCTTTCTCCATCTGAACCAAGGGGAGAAATCATACCCAGCCTGGTCTCACTGGCAATAACACAGCAAAAATCTATACCAGAATTGAGCCAGAGGGTCTATTTGATAATACCTGAACTGAAATTAGTCCGATAGCGTTATTCCAAAAACCAGTGCTGTATTTTCTTTCTTGATTCTCCCCTTCTGTTCATGGTGAGAGAGAACAACATACATTTTAATATATGATGTTGCTTCACGAGCAGATGATCTCCCTGGGAGATTTCCCTGACTTTCTAATTGATTTCCCAGCCATCAGGCCCTCACTTCACCAAGCCATCCCCTCAGGCCTTGACCTCCTTACAAGACCATTCCAATCAGATCATGTCCCTCTTCCAAAACCTTCACTGCCTGGAGATTCTAGACCAAACTCCTTGGGAAGTTCCCAAGACGAGGTTTGTTGAGTGACTAAAGAAATGAATAAAGATGTCTGGTAGAACACTTCCGACTACACTGAAGTTGTGCTTGCACAGTGGCAAAGACTGCATCTTATTCAGCACCCTAGACTTCCACTGTGATGCTGCAACAAAAATGCAGTATTACCTGCTCTCCACTGCTTTGAGGATCTCTGTGTTACCTTAGTGGCCTTGGTAACTTGCACTATTGAAAATGAACCCAGACTTTCCAAGGTCAATAATCTGTCCATTGTATAATAATGTTTAACAGCACAACACATAATGTATTTAACAGCCCTAAAATTCCCACTTGGGTCCATAACAATTCCTTCTTCACTCCAACCCATGTGAGTTTTATTTATGTCTTTCATTTAATCTTTTTTTAAAATTCTATTTCATGCCTCAAAGGAACTTAAGAACACAAACACAACTGGACAGAAAGGTAGAAATTAGAAAACGGGGCTGGAGGAAATAGGCGTTGAATTAAAAGCCAGACGATGGTCTCACAGCTTACTGAGAAGTGTACACACTGAAAATGGGCTGCAAGTTCAGCAACAATTAATGAGAGTTAATCATTAGAGAAGGTGCAAATGACTAAAGAACTTCAGACCTGGGTGTTGTTTATTCCAAAGGGGCACATTTGTAGAAATTTCTGGGGATGGATTCAAAGCATGTGTAAGCTGTTTGATTTGCTGTTTTTTGCTGCTTTGAATGGGCTCCTGTACACAGGAGATTATATGGTGGTATTTTTGAGCAGAACTTGTATGTGGACTAACTTCACAATCTTTTCCTCATACAACACCCCTCCTCAGATCCAGCTGTGGACCAAATTTGTCTTTAGTGACCCCCAGGGCCTTGTATCCTGTCCCCTTTCCATCCCTGTCAAAGCTCTAAAAAGCGAAGAAGCATTTCTAAGAACAGATTACTATTTGAAGTGCTGCCCTCCAAAGGTATTTGCATTTTAACAAGGAAAAGTTCATTTAACAAGGAAATTATTACAGAATTTATTTACAAATTATTTTCACAGACAACACCTTATTTGATGCCCAGTGCCTAGCACATAGTAGGCACTTAGTAGTATTTACTGAATGGACAGATTAAGAAATAGGCTCAGAGAGGTTAAGTGACCTGCCTAAGGTCACACAGTAACCTTAGTAAAGGCAGAATGAGGGGTGGAGGGTTTAAAACACAGGTTTTCTGATTCCATGTACCAAGTTCCTTATTTCTCACCAAGTCATAAATTACCGACAGAAAGAGTAAGAGAAGAATTTTAATTCAGGGAATCTATCTGGTCTTCCCAACTCCCCAGAATTTATTCCATGAAATCAGTTTCTTCTGCCTTGAAGCCAGCTCAACCCTACCCAAATTGAGGCATAATTTTAAGACTCAAACTTGCAAACTCATACCTGAATTCAGCCTCATATTCTACCTTCAATTCAGTTTCCCAAGCACATATTGGCCAATTGCATTGTATGTATAGTAAGACACTTTCAAGGTGGAAGCAGGAGAGAGAATTTTCTCACCTCTTCCTTCAAAGATTCTCTTGTTTTCCTGGTATTGCTTGAAAATAGTGAATCCCCCAATTTTTAAAAAGTTGAGACATCTTGATTGTATAAACAGTGGTCTGCCCCCTGCCCCGCCCGACCCCCAGCGCAGAGCACAGCGCTGTGCATTGTGGCACAAGGCGGGAGGGAGAAGGATGGCCCAGCTCTCGCCATGAAGGAAAATCACATAGAGCCAGTGATAGCACAACCAGGACAGGCACCATGAACTTGGGGAAAGCACTGTGGAGCAAAGCAAGACTGAGCTGAGTAGGAAGCAGCTTTAAAGCAAAAAATGCTAACGTGACATTTAAACTACCTTTGGGTTTTATTTATGGATTAAATGATAGGATGTCTGGAATTTGCTTTAAAATACAAAAAAAAAAAAAAAGTGTGTGGATGGGGGAACAGGTAAAAGAAAAATGGTAAATTATGATAGCTTTCAGGGCTGGGTGACTAGTGTATGAGGCTTCATTATACTAATCTTTCGAATTTTGTGTATGCTTGAAAATGTCTACAACAAACGAAAATAAAACATTTGGGGAATCAGTTCTAAGCTGTGCCACATGCTAGCTCTGTGGCTTTGGGCAGCTCACTTAACTTCTCAGAGCCTCAGTTTCCCCAGCTGTACAATGGCTATAATACCCTCTCCTTTAGACAGCTTTTTTGAAACTTAAATGGTAATAAAATAATAAAATATATGCAAAGGGCCTGGTACTGTTCCTGAAAAACTGTAGGAGTTCAACAGAAGGTGGTTTATCGTTGTTATCCTGTAATACAAGTTATTTTGTGGGCAGGGCAGTAGAGAAGACACAGTTGAACAATCGCCATTCAATTCTCCCACTAAGACATCTTAATACACTTGATGTATGAGTGGCTTTTCCAAAGAGCTGAATCGAACACTAATTATTATCAGCAGGCATCCAGGTCTTTATTTAGTAAAACCACTAAAAGAGCTTTATTTTTATCTTAATTGCAGTGAATCAAGCCTCATTCACCTCCTGCCGACGTGAGAACAGCCTTTTGTGAGGCTACTTCATCCTGTATGTTCCTGGGGATTACAAAATAGCACCTAAGTGTCTTGTACCTACAGAATCAGAAGGTCTTTTATTGGGAACTTACATAATTCTTCTTTACAAGTGTGGATGAGAAGCTAAAACTCTGGTTTACTTAAAATAAAAATAACATATGTTCGATGAGATTTTTCCAGGCAAATTTACACATAGTATGGTTGAGTGATAGTCTCTGGATACATTTTGGCAATGTAGAGTTACAGCCAAGTTTCACCTCCTCCAGGCTCATTTTTATCATCTGTAAAATGGGGACAGCAACAATAGCAACTTCTCAGGACTGTTGAAAGAATTACAGGAGAAAACACATGCCAAGTCCACAGTAAAAGCTAAAGGTTAACTTCTTCTATTATTCGTGTACCCTGATCGCAACTAAAAAGCTCTGATTTTGCTACACACTTCCACAATGCCCACGTCCTGTTGCCTTACAGATGCTGTTATACCAACTCTAGTAGCCCAAAATAGATGGTCCTTGCTCACCTCTGGGTGAAACAACAAGAAATTTAATTACCAGACAAAGAAAACACACTTTGTTTTCTATTTCTAGATACCAATCTTTTAAGTAGCACAAAGAGTGGAAGAGTGTCTCTGAAAACACATTTTCGTCTAGGTTGGCTGTTTCTAAAATTTAGAGAACAATGTATTCTAAAAATACTGTGCCTACATTCATCTTCCCTTGTTTCCCCGCTCGGAGGGCCGCCTCACGCTCCCGCTGGGACATGACAGCTGAAAGGGCCTTTTGGAAAACGCCTTCCCAGATGGAGTCTCCGGACCTCAGATCTTACCAATTTGCGTCCAGAATCCAAAACTAAGTTGCTTCATGCATTTTCTGGGTTATAAGCAGTGCTCGTCCCTGACCCTGCCAGAACCTTATCAACAATGTTGCCGAGCCCTATTTGTTTCTTAATTGATGTTTTCCCACATCATCCATCACACGTAGGTACAAGGCACTGCAGTTCCTGGAATTTTTTATAATATCGGCAGTCCCCATCTGATGAAATAGTCATGTACCAAAATTTCTTTATAAACTTGGTTATTTGGAACTTGAAATGAGGTGGAGGTCTTTTCCACACACAAGAAACAAAGCCATCTGTGGTCTGTTTAACTCATGGTGTACTAAAAAACAAACAAACAAACAAAACCCTGAAAACCTAATTGCCACGTGTATTCATTTGACAGCTGTATACATAGTGCCTAAAATATAGCTGCCTGGAACTATGTGAGGTTCTTGGAGAGAGACGGATTAAACACTCCTTCCAGGCCTTCAAGGGCTTCACACTCTAGTTTCTATTTTTATCATCAATTATACAGAGCTTACTATATGTCAGGTGCTGTGCTAACCTCTCTACAAATATTAACCCATTTAACGCTATCCACATAACAACCCTATGAGTTAGGTGCTATTATTATCCTCGGTATACAGATGAGGAAACTGAGGCACAAAAGAGGCCAAGTAACTTGTTTGAGGTTATGCAGCCAGTAAGTGGCAGAGTGAAGACTGAAACCCAGGTGGTGTGGCTCCCAGGTTTCTCTCTTTACCTGCTCACCACCCTGCCTTTTGGTGGGGAAATTCTCTCACCTTCCACCTGAGGGTCCTGGCTGCGTGCTGGGGGTCCGGTGCCTGTGTCCCTAAGCCCTCACTTCCTTTGTGCCTGCAGGCACTCCCTCTCCCCACCCCTTTCTTCATCCATCTCAGTTCCTCACTATCCCCCTTCGCCTCGCACCTCGCACTGGGGCTCCGCTTCAAATCTACTTCTCTCCTGCCGCCTTCTCCGCCCCAGTCATCCTCACCGGGCTATCTCCCTCACCTCCCAGTGGATTCCCCCTCTCCAGTCTTTCTTTCAATACCACTTGTCTCAGTGTGTTTTCTGTTGCTAAACACAAACACAAGAAGCTGGGTAATTTATAAAGAAAAGAAATTTATTCCTCACAGTTCTGGAGACCAGGAGGTCCAAGAGCATGGCACTAGCATTCGGCGAGGGCCTCCGCGCTGCGTCACCCCAAGACAGAAGGCAGAAGGGCCAGAGAGCATGAGAGCGAGAGGCAGAGAGGGTCCAACTCACTTTTATAACAACCCACTCTCACAATAACAAACCCACCCCTGCAGTAATGACATTAATCCATTTATGAGGGCAGAATTCCCATGGTTTTATCACCTCCTAATGGTCCCACCTCTTAACACTGTCACAACGCCAATTAAATTTAAGAGTGAGTTTTGGAGAGGACATTCCAACCATAACAATTATCTTTTCTTTAAAAACAACAACAAAAAACCCTGTTCTTATTTTTTTAGTTTGTAAATTATACACAATCTTTGTGGAAAAATTAGAAGATACAAAGCAAAAAGCCTATGTTCAGAGATAAATTTTCCATTAAATCATTTCAGATTTGGCTCTCTTTAGGTATCATATATACACCAACCAGAGTTTATTCCAACACTTCCCTACGAAATTTATTTTTAACAAAGATTCAGTAGTAATGTTAGGCTCACTGGGTCACATCCCACCTGGGTCAGAAACTGTCAGTGGTCATGGGTGGTGGCCAGCCCTGTGGATTTGGCCCCCGGGCCCTCTGTCACCTGACCATCACCCTGGAGGGGGCAGTCGCTCCTGAAGATTCATGAGTCTCCCCCACACATATGACTCAATATGCTTCTTTTCCAACATTTCTCAACTCTGGCCCTTCCCTCGGGCAGGGAAAGCCCACCACAGAGCGGAGATGTGGGTCATTCTGGCACAAATTCCCTACTGCAGAACAAGAAACTTCCTCCAGGGCATCCTCCCCGATGAGGGTTTCCCAGGGCCCCCGGCCCCCTGCATGTTCTAATCTATTTTCATTATCCTTTTCTCTCTTCATTTCTTGAGTGATTTCTGTCTCATAGGAGTCAGAATCTGAGTAAGTGTCCTTTTCTGGTTCTTCCTCTTATAGTTTCTTTGGGTTAAATCAGAGCTCAGAGATGCCAAAAACCAGATAAAAGGGGACTGCTGGACCCACCACACTGACCACCAGTGACCACCAGTGACCTGTCACTGTGCCAGTCCCCAGAAGGTGCAGCCTGGCAAGCCACCTGACCCCCTGCATGCTGACATCACACTTTTGGAGGTCTCACTCACATACATACCCGCCAAGACCAAAATTGCTGTTTTCTTAAATTCTCAAATGCATTAGCAGAAAGCTACAGAACTGGGCCCCTTTCTCCTTACTTCTACAGACCAAAATCATGACTAGTTCTCTTTTGTTCATGGTATGAAAGGAAAAAAAACCCCTACAGAAACAGAATTGTCACAAGTTGATTCACATGCTGTAAAAAAATCCACTTGTATAATATGCCATTCTAAATGGTCAACTGGAGAAGAAAATGTGAAGTATGCAGCTGATAATCTGTCCTGCTTCAGGCTGGGCTGGCTGATTCATCAAACGCTGATCTGACATGTCCATTTTATCCTCTCTACCATTCCCTTGACTTACTAAAATTATTACTTCCCAAAGAGGAAGCCTGGCTGCCCAGTGGATGTATAGAGCATGCGTCGCATTTGAGAAATAGTGAAAACAAGGGCTAAGAATAGCCAGAAAGGGCTTCAGTGGAGAATCTCTATTTGAAGTTCAAGGAGTGTTGTGTTTAAGAAAACAAGATCTCCTAAAAATATCAGATTTTTAAACTTTGAATTTGATCCAAAGCTGGAAATCTGCACATGTGATAAACTATGTTTCCTAAAACACAGGTTCCTAGGGAAGCCTCCAGACCCTCTGTTCGAGGGTCAGGGAGGGGTTCTCAATCAGAGTGACACAGAAAGCTGAGACCTGAAGGACAATTAGACAGGGGTGAGGATAAAGGAAGGAGAGGAAAGAAGATTCCAGACAGAAGGACCGGCAGGTGGAAAGTTCCATGTCAAGGAAGTCCGGATCCATTTAGCCGGCGTAAAGAAAGGGAGAGAGGAATGAAGAAAGAGGCGGAGACATGTAGGAGCTGAGTCTTGAAGCCACATGAAGGAGAGAGTAAGCTTCATCCTCAGGCTTTCTCTGGAGGAAACAGGGGGAGACAGCAAAAGATGTAAAGCAGTGGCACGGCAACCCAAATTGGGTTTTAGGAGGGTCCTCTGGGCTTTAGTGGAGGGAACGGATTTGAGGGCAGAAAGGAGGCAGGCAGGTCTCCAGGCTGGCAGCAGGAATGCAGGACAAAGACTAGGCAGCTTCTGCTAAGGAAGAGGCATCGGCTGGAGAAAACTGGAGGATTACAGAGATATTCAGGAGGTAGGCAGGTCAAGATTTGGTGATGAATTCAGTGTGGGAAACAAGGGAAAGGAAAGAGGCCTTGATATCACCCAGGTTTCTGGCTTTGGCAACTGAGAGGTGCTATTCAGGGGGACACAAATACCTGGAGGGGCAGTGGGGTTGGGCAGTGGGCAGGGAAGATGAGAAGTTGCATTTTGGACAAGTTGAGTGTGAATTCTGGGGAAGACATTCAAATGCAGCTGTTCAGGACGCCTCGGTCAAGGCCCTGAGGGATGCCTCCAAATAAGAGATGGACACAGGAAGAGGAACGTGCAAAGGAATCCAAGGTGGAGTGGCCGGAAAGGTGAGCAGTGAACAGGAGAGTGTGCAGGCACAGAGCCCAGGGGAAGGGAGACCTGAGTCAGGAACAGCGAAGCGTAGCACCGGCAGAGGTCAGATGCGCCACAGCAAGACCTGGTGGCCGAGGGAGTTGAGTCATTGATTCAACACAAATGTATGGAGCAGGGTAGCAAGGTCAAACAAGGGGCAAGGGAGGAATCCAGACTGGAACGGCTCCAGGAAGGAAGGGGAGCTGAGAAGGGTGGAGAGGAGGGAGGTGGAGGTGAGGGGCAGCACGAGGGGTGCCTGCGATCCCCAAAGGGTTGATTGAGATGGGAAGGACTGAAGGTTGGCAAGCATTATTACTGTCCCCATTTTTATCTGGAGGAAATGATTACCAAGACCACGTATCCAAAAAGGAGAGGAACACATGTTTGCTAACTTTTCCAAACATCTCATCTTGGTAGCAGTAAACGGACTTTTATTGAAGCAAAACCAAGTACTCTGGGCTGTATCCCCACCCCACCCCCCATGACTGCAGCATACAATCACAGACATGTAAGTGGAAAACGCTGTCACGCTGGACCACAGCTCTCCCAAATTTGTGACACGATCGCACAGATGATGATGACATAGTTACCATCAGAAAAGGAATTCCAGGTGTTTACCCCTAACCCTAAAATAAAAAGAAATTTAACTTCTAAAAGTACACCCCAGAAAAGATAAGTGTTATTTTCCAATTCCACTACTTGGTTTTCAAAGGGCTTCTTTTCTTGTCCTGGTTGTATCATTTCACTCAGTTTTACTCTCACAGGAGCAGGGAGGCTGCAGAGCAGCAGGGGGCCCTGACGCCGAGGAGGAAGGTGTGGGGCCAGGGGGGCTCGACAATCCAGTCCATGACCTGTCAATCCTGGGAGGTGGCACCATCGCAAGGCATCAAGCCACACAAAATACACATAACTCGGGGAGAAAAATGAAGTGGAGGGATAATAAGGGAAGGGAGGGACAGAAAATAAGAAAATGGCGTATGTCCAATATCTGCTGGAAGGACAGTGACTCGACATTTTCAGAAATCCCAGCCTCTTTACCCCAGAGCTTTCAAGGGCCAACATGGGATCGAAGGATTCTTAAGCCATCAAGTATAATACTGCAATTTCACTTGTCTATTTATTGCTGATAAATGGACCCTGTTTTTTTATTAATGTTTATTACACTACTAACTCACAAATGCACATTCTCTGTACAGGTGCGGCTTGAGGTCCCCTGGGCTCCCCCTTTCCCCGTCCCCACCACATACCATGTCCCAACCCACATCCTCTCCCTCCAGCCCTGCAGAGCACCCTTCTCTGCTGCAGAAGTACAGGGAGCTCTCTTTCCAGGCCTTTCTATAGCCCTACATTTACTTGCATCTTCCGTTTTGTAATTTTCCTGCAGTGAACCAAATTCTATTCCATCTTGAGAGTTTTTCTTTTTTTAATTTCACAGCATCCATCAAGATAGTGGCTGACACTTCTGCTATAATAAAACAGGAATTAAAACAAAAAAATCTAGAGGCTTTCCAGAGCTTGGTTAGAGGCTTTGCTCTGCCTCCCAAGATCAATCGACTTGTTCTTCATAATCTAAGTAAGGTCTAAGCAATGTTATTTCTTTGAAAATTTATATTAGAGCTTTTCCAAATCCCTGGCACACACTCTTCATTTAAAACTAACTACGGAGACCAAAGCCTGTTATATAAGCATCCAAGTCTGCAGTCACGGGCCATATTGCTTCAGCTGCCAGGTCACATGACTGATAGCAAGGCCAAGATAAAGGCAATAATTTAAAATATTTTTTTCTAGAAGAAAAGAGCCCCACATATTTGAAAAAATAAAAAGATTAGAACTGTTTCCATCAGAAGCCGTTCTAAGTGGTTATAACTCAAAACTAGAACAAAAATAAATTTGATTTTAAAACAAGCCACACTGACAGTGGATGCTGAGGGGTGCCATCCTAACATCTATTCCCCTTTCTCCCCTTTTTGGGAGCCCCTTTTATCTGCAAGTGTACACCCTATTCATCCCCACTGCAAAGTCTGAGTCAATCTTCACGACATTACTCTGAATGCTGTTATTGGCCCAGGGCTGAGCATGTGACCCAATGTACCAAATCACATTAAAGGGAAGGACTTATTTTCTAGAAAATGGAAACACATCACCCCAGTGGCTACTGGCAGCTATCTTGCAACCACAAGGGACACAAGCCTGGAGGGTGCAGAGAGTTTAGGGAGATGGAAAGGACCTGAGAGCTTGGTGAGAGTTGAGTGATTTCTGATTTCTGAGTCAATCAGAAATCAACCTACCTCTGTACTTCTAATTCTGTGAGACCCAAAGCATCCTTACTGTTGAAGGCTCTGTGAGCCAGGATTTCTGCTGCTTTCTCCAAACTGATACAATACCAAAGAAAGGGGGAAATCTGGTGACATTTTCTTTTTCTTTTTTTTTTTTAAGTTTCTTAGGTTTTGTTCTTTTTTTTTTTTAAGAGGTAGGGTCTTGCTATGTTGCCCAGGCTGGAGTGCAGTGGCTATTTACAGTTGCAATCATAATGCACTGTGGCCTCCAACCCCTGGGGCTCAAGTGATCCTTCCACCTCAGCCTCTCTAATAGCTGGGACTACAGGTGTGTGCTACCATGCCCGGCTCTGGTGCCATTTTCTGACCTACAAAACACAGTTTGAAGGTTTCTTCTTTCCTCAACTGTCATGGTTGCATTACCTGTGTGCTGTACCTACATACATTTTTATAGTTGAATACATTTTTCCTGGTTTTGAAAGAACAGTTTAATGGTTTTAAGCCTACTGAGTAAACAGATATGATCAGGCCGGGCACAGGGGCTCATCCCTCTAATCTCAGCACTTTAATCCCTTGAGCCCAGGAGTTTGAGACCAGCCTAGGCAAAATAGTGAGACCCCCATCTCTACATCTCTGCATGGGAGCACATGCCTGTAGTCCCAGCTACTCAGGAGGCTGAGGCGGGAGGATCACTTGAGCCCAAGAGTTGGAGGCTGTCGTGAGCTATGATCGTGCCACTGCACTCCAGCCTGGGTGACAGAGTGAGACATTGTCTCTAAAATAAGTTAAAAAATAAATAATAAAATTAAACATATATGATCAACTGGGTGCTACCATGGAAAGTCCAAGAGAAGTAAACACAGCCCTGAGGATACTGAGCCCCTGGCAGTGCTTGTCAAGGTGCTAGGGATCACGACAGTTGACAATCGGAGTCTGTGCTCATGGATATTCCTTCTGGTGAGGGGAGGCAGACGGTTAACAAGAACAACAGATGGTTCAGACCGTAATAACTGCCTGGAGAAAGCACTTGCTTTCCACTGGGTTATCAGGGACGACCTCTGCAGGAGGTGACATTGAAAACTGAGATTAGAACAAGGTGGGAGATAGAAAGGCAAGAATGAACCCAGCATGTTTGAGTAGCATCAGGAAGTTCTGCTTTACTAGAAGGTACCAAGAGAGGGGAAGAGTGGAGGGAAATGAGGTTGGCAGGTGGGCAGGAGCCTAGGCATACAGGGCCCTATAGGCTAAGGAGAGTGAATCTACATTTTATTCTAAATCAGGGATTCTTAATTGTTTCTGTGCCTTGCAAAATGTTTTTAAATGCCAAAAGTAAAAGTAAAAAACAAGGTAGGATTATGAAAGGCCAAGGCTGGGCATGTGGGGGCAGGGAGAAGATGGGAGTGGTTTACCCCATTAGGGAAGAGCATTTTATCATGGACATTGTTTAGAGTTGCCAGCCTATAGTGATAACGGAATAATAGACTATAAGTTGACTTGACTATTGTTTTTAAATTGTTTAGCCAGAGTACCACCTTATTGCCTGAACCCAGGGCAGACTGCCCATTGCCCCTCCCCCACCTCCTTTGGTACACTTCCGATTAAGGAAACCCATTATATTGAAATAGAGTTATCAGCATTAAAAAACTAATTCATCCTATGGTTTCTTTGTTCATCCTTTAAATAACAGATGTGGTGGCAGGTCTAATCACTACTGTCATTTTGAATAATCATGGGCATACTTGATATTTTGAGACATATACAACCAACGTAATGTGAAAACAAAATACCGGTGTGTTCTTTGGTGACAAAGTCACAGGTAACTGCTGATATCGCTGTGGTTTGTTGTTGTCATTTATAGAAAGGAAATGTAAATTTCAGTTGGAGGTTAGTGAAAATAAAAATGTAATTTTTTTTCAATCCAAATTTATAGACCCCACAGGAGCCCCCCTGCAGTCACTGGAGAATTTAACTAGGGAGTGTAATGTGATCCGATTTATGATTTAGATCAGCCTAATGGATGGTGGGGGGTGAAGTAAATAAAGTGTGCCTGGGTCATTTCCTGTTCAGAAGCTGGCAAAGGCCAGCTGGAAGGAGGGGTGACACCAGGACTTCTCTTGAATCATGGATACTAACGAACAGAGAAGATCTGCCTTTAGGAGTGGTCTCTGGGCCTGCAATGAAAAGGCAATACCACAGATAAAGTGCCCCTAGCCCTCTGCTGTGGGGAAAGGAGAGGAAGCTCAGAGAAAAGAAACCATGTCAGCCTCGGTTTCCTATAAGATGGGTGTGAAGATAACCACCTCCCAGGCTTGTTCTGCAGGCAGAGAGGCTGCTGCATGAAGCACTTGGCACCAGTGAGACCTCGGGAAGTGGTGGCACTTTCCCCTTCTGTCGCTTTCTGCCTAGGACCTTGGCCATCAACTTGTGTGTGGGGGGGAGTGTGGAACATGGAGGAGTTTTAAGGGCCATCTTCCCTTGCACACTTCAAAGGATGGCCCTAGATTGTCTGGGAAGCTTGGGGCTGGAAGGAACTGGAGCCCAATCTGTCTTCTAGGTTTGGGACAAAACCAACACAAGCTCCTCAAACACTCAAAATTTAAAACTTAGATTGCCCCCATGAAAACATGCAAAGGAAACACTCTTCCTAGCAGGAAAAGGAAGGAAACTTGAGCCCAGAGGAGGGTGTGTGGCAGTGGCTAAAGCAGGGGCTTCAACAGTTCCCTGGGACTGGGTTTTCCCTCCTTGATGCATTTGCAGAAGGAGGCTAGGGATCTTCCCCTCTTAAAGGGAGCCTGAGTTTATAAGGTGAGACAGGCTGGGGGCTGGGGAGAGGCCTAGATCTGCCAGGCCCACAAGAGGGGCTGGCCCAGAGCCCCCCAGGGAGTAAAGAGTGGAGTCTGCCACTGCAGAGTCCGAATCTCCCGCCAGAAGCACCCCCCCTTTCCCCACCAAACTGGACAACATGCCTCAGACTCTCCTTCTTTTCTTTCTTCCAAAGGTTACTGAAACCTTCTAACTTTTTTTTTTTTTTTTTTAAACTCGTTCTCTTTCAAATGTCTTTAATCTAAGAAGCGGCAGCTCCACTTCTGCTGGTCTGTACCTCTTATAGTTCCCAAGTGGTCCCAAACCCATACACAGTAACAGAGTACACTAGAAAAATGGGGTTATCTCTGGCTAATCTGAAACAAAGGCAAAAATACAGATTCTCATCCACAGGTTGAAATGAAGAAGCCACAGGAAGAGTAAGTCCCTGACCCTCCTCACCCACTCACCATTTGGGATTTTAAAAGGAATACTACAGAGGCAAATGCACAGTGGGGAGTGGAAGCGGACAGCAGGCGCAGGCTGCCCTTCTGTAAGGGTGAGAGACGCAACAAAAACCCTGCAAACGACCTGAGAACCACCCAGGAGCCTCTCCACTCCATAGATCCCTCCACCCCCATGCCCAGTTTGAACCCAGATCCGCTGAACAGCCAACACCAAACCACTTTTTAAGAGGGTGGGGAAATATTCTTTCCCCAAATCTCTGCTCTTGTTCTAACAACTAAACAGAAAACTTTTACAGGGATTATTTTGCTGGGCGACATGGCTCAAAAAAAAGCAGTCTGCTTGCAATGTGAAGGTCAACAGCGCTGCTCTTATTTTAATTTGCGACTCCTCTATAAGGCATGGCTGAGCCGTGGGACCCCTTGCCCTGGGAACTTCCATGCCAATGTGCATTCACTTAAAGTCTCACACAGGACAAGGCTGTTGTGGGCAGCTGACCAAGGCTGACCAGCAAATTACACCTCCTGCCTTTCCCTTGACCCTGTCATTAGATTTTTTTTTTTTTTTAGGTCAATGAAAATGCTACCAACACTCCTCCATTGGAAAATGTTTGTGGTTGCAACTAAGCGTGCCTGTTACTATTGCTGACAAAGGATTCCCAAATCATAGGACACAAGAGTCAAACGAACCCCCTTAGCAAAACCTCCCCTAGCTTTTTCCACTTCATTTAGGCTGTGTACCCTGGGCTGCTTCATTAGAAGCCCTGCATTCACTCCTACTCATATGAGGGGTTTGATTTTGTTTTTCTAATGACTCACATCTGGTGTGTTTTAAAAAGCCATCGTAATTAAAGAATGGTCTTATGTTTGCCATAAATGACATGGAAAAGTACACAGTGGTGCCCCCTAACTGCACGTCTTCTATCCAAGGAGTTTGAGAGAAGGACTTGAATTAACCAATACAATTTACCTTTTAATTGTCTACCTGCAAAACCCACAGTACTCAAAACATCATGAACCCAGGGAATTTTGGCACTGGAAAGGATGAGCTCATCTTATATTATTTTATAGATGTGGAAACTGAGGCCCAGAGTGGTGCAGCAATAGGTACAAGGTCTGATATTAATGACGGAAGTCAAAATAAAACAAACTTAAGTCTCCTAATCCATGCTGTGAAGGGAAACATTTACCAAGTGCCCACTCCAGACCAGGCAGTAAAAATACAAAGCTGTACACATGTCTCTCAAACCTTCTGCTCTAAAGCCTGCTAAGCCCAGAACACGATCATCTCTCATCAGGAAAGTAAGGCAGCCTCCTACTTGTCATCCACATCTATCCTTGACCTCGTAATCAGCCAGAGGAATCTTCTCAAAACACAGACAACACCCTTGCTTAGCACATTCCCTCCCCAGTGACTCCCTACTGTTCTAAGGATAAAGGGCCAAATCCTGAGCATGGCCTTTGAGGCTCTGCATGGTCTGGTTCCGTCAACCTCCCCCATCTCACCGTCTCCCACCTACCAGCTGCATTTGCCTTCAAAGAAGCACGTTCCATCCTGCCACAGGGCCCTTGCACATGGCATTCCCATGGTTACAACTCCTTTACTCTCCTCTTTAACCTAGTGAACACCCTTCCTTCTTTCAGATCTTACTTCCCCAGGGACGGCTTCCTTCCTTAACCTTTCATGACTAAGTTAAGGTCCTTGGTTAAATGCCCTGACAGCAACATGTTTCTCTGGCCTTCAAAGCTCTTATTTTCATTTGTTATGATATTCTTGTTACTGTCTTATTAATTCATATCTCTGTCCATATTGGACTGTAAGTCACTCAAACCGTGCTTGCTTTGCTCACAAAGTTATTCTCTCACCACCACACAGTATGAGTGTAGGAAATGCTCAGTCAATAGGAATATGAGTGAAAGAATAAATGGCTGGGTGTAGTGGTGCACGCACCTGTAGTCCCAGCTACCTGGGAGGCTGAGGCAGGAGGATCGCTTGAGCCCAGGAGTTGGAGGCTGTGGTGAGCTATGATGATGCCACTGCACTCCACCCTGGGCAACAGAGGGAGACCCTGTCTCAAAAGGGAAAAAGAAAGAAAGAAAAAAAGAAAGAATGCATGTAAGGCCCTCAAGGACCTTACAGTCTAGAAATAACTTCCAAGTTACCTGAAGATCAGAAAGCTATTCAATGATCAATGCCATTTAACATAGACCTCCCTAAGAGAGAGTCTTGATATCCCTCTCCCCACAGCAAACAGGAGGATAATGACTCAATATCCTCCTTCCCATGGAACCACACTTGCTGCTCTGAGACCACATCACGTATAATAACATTTCAAAGCCTGCTCAGTAAAATGGTACCCTTTTGTCAACAACGTGAGCCCTTCAGTCAAACATAAGCCCCCAAACTAAACAAAACCTCCAGGGTCCCAAAGGCAGTTTTGTTCCCTACCGTGATTTCCTGAGAGCCCATCAATCACGCCCTTCATTATATAACACACAGCGATAACCCTCCCTTCATACCACCCCTGTTTTCAGACACATTCTTCAGGAGTTGCCAGAAGCCAGCTCATTTCTCATTTCAGACACTCCTCCACTTCCCTGGGGGGATGGCGAGCACATGGCAAGACAATTTCTGCAATCTGACAATAATTTAAATTAAATTTCAGCCTCAATTTCTGGTTGTGTTACAGAGAGAGACCATCACTGAGGAACACGGCAAAACTTAAAACAGCAATCTAGCAGAGAACACGATTTGGCAATACATGAATTGGCTAGAAAGGAGAAAGAACCTGCTAAGGCAAAGACAGCGGAGCAAAGCACAGTGAGTTGTCAACAGCCATGAGAAATGCACTTCAGGAACATACAACATACAACACACAACTTCAGAAACCCCCTTTTCTACGTGAAGGCAAACCAACATGAAATATCTAATGTAAAGAAAGATTATTCATAATTTTTTAAAGCTGAGGTTTTTTTTAGCTACATGTAATATTCAAATTTGTGAAAACTCACTGTATCCAAACCATATTAGAAAGATGGTTTCCCTTTTCTCTCTCTGCTATGGAAGTTAGTCGATTCCTCTGGCTTTAATGACATCTAGACAGGTGGCTAGTGAGGTGCCATCTGTGAGCTTGGCCATTGTTATGAATAGAATGTTTGTGTTCCCCCCAAATTCATATGTTGAAATCCTAACTCCAATGTGATCGTATTAGAGGTGGGGCCTTTGGGAGGTGATTAGATCATGAGGGTGGAGAACTCTATAACCTAGAAGAGGACCCTCACCAGAGCTGGCACCCTGATCTCAGACCTCCAGCCTCCAAAACTGTGAGAAACAGATTTCTGTTGTTGGTAAGCCACCTGATCTATGGTATTTTGTTACAGCAGCCTGAACTAAGAGAGACATCTTGTTCAAGGTGCAATCACGTCTTTAGCTGTAGGTGAATCATATGCCTTTGGGTTATCTGAAAATTAAAAAAAAAAAAAAAACAATCTTTCTTTTAGGTTATTAACATGATTAAGCTGAGTAGATCATCAGATCCATTTTTGGATCCATTCAGTGCCTGTCTTATTTAGTTTCCACTGTCTTTGAAGCTTATAATAAATAAAAGGCATTTGAAACCAAAACCTTATTTACTTTTCCCAAGTAAGATAAGTCAAACACACGAAGTAAAAGGGAAACTAGAGGTGGTGGGCCGGCCTGGCGAGTGCCCTGCACCACTTTTCCAGGGGAGGTCCCTCCACGCCCTGGAGGGAAAATGGGAAGCATCCCGCCCTGGTCCTGCTGGGAGAGCCTGGCGCATCTCTAGTTCCTGCATTGCTGGGTCTCTCCAACATGTCTGCCTTATTTTTTCACACTACTGAGAAAGCTCAAGATGCAAAGCATACTCACATTTAAATGTAATGGCCGGAACACATTCTAGGTGAGATACAAATGGTGTACTGGCACTCCACTGTTTTTGTATCACCTAGAATATACTCCTTCTCCACGAACTTGGATAAACAAGCGATGAGTGTTGATTGACAGCTCCTTAAAGCTTCTCTCATTCTGTAACCACATGGTAGGCACCAGGAGCAGTATTGCACACTCAATAAACACAGCAGTTAAGTGGAAAGGAATTGAGATTTCAAAAGCAAAACGTTTTTCACTTTAACAGAAAATTTCCATTCGTATCATTATCTTGAGAGATCCTGCCATACCAACTGAGTTAGCTGTGAAAGCACTGGTGTTAACAATTCTACATCTGTATGAGATCATGTGTACATTTCACATTCCTTATATCCTCTTATCTTTGGGCTGATTTATTTTATTAGTGCATAAAAGCCTGGCATTATTTTCACTTATCTTGCTTTGTATACCACAAGGTCTCATTAGGTAGGTCTTGATTTTGCCTCTTGTTTTATTGGTTTTCTTCAAAAATGAGGGACTGCAACTATGTGTATAAAGGAAGACAGACATTCTTAAAATGTTGCCAAGATAAATCCAATTCGAGTTTATAGTAACCCTCCAAAGACGGCCTGCCGCATATGAACAATGAGCTGGCCGCTCATTCATTTATCCAACAAATGTTTATTGCACCTACTCGATGCCAGACACTGTCCCAGAAGTTGAGAATATGGCAAAAAACAAAATAAAAGTTATATTCTCGTGTGGAGAGATAGATACTAGTAAATTAAAAAAAAAACATAATGTAGCAGTTGATGATAAAGGCTATGAAGAAAAAATAGATAAGAAGAGAGGGGAGTGCCAGGGTGGGGGATAGAGATGCTATTTCACATAGGGAGATGGAGAAAGCCTGTCTAAGAACATCTGAGCAGAACCTGAAGGAAAATGAGGAAGACCAGATGGGAGGCCCCTGGAATCAGCCAGCCACCACTGAGAGTCTGGGGCCTGATGATGTGGTCCAGCTGGAGGAGGTGATAATGGTGTGATTCTGGTTCTACTTAAAGGCAGAGTTGACAGTGGTATTATCAAACCATCACCCATTGATCACAACGGCTTGGATCTGAATGAAGCTTTGCAGAACAAAATCAACAGCTGAGGCATTTTGTTAAATACTCTTAATTAATTATTATTTACAGAACTGCCTCCTTTAAAAACAACCTCGTTCCACCTAAAAAGGGATAGTACCCCACAACCCTCTCTACATCCTTTCCAGGTCTAAAAATTCTAGAGATGTTGCTTTGTAGCCCCATGCTTCTAGAGCCTGATGCCTAACTCTAGGGAGAGCACGGATGCAAAGTCTACTATACATTTTAACTTTTCGGCCAGCTTTTGCGTAAAGTAAAGTGAAGCACTTCCCCAGTTGAGCCTTTGAGTTGACTAGCTAGAAGCAAATAAGTAAATTTCAAGGATATTCTAGGAGAGAAAAATGTTAGCAGCAGAATCCATAGTAAAATTCCTATCTTTCAAAACCAACCAACAATCTGGAATTGTTCCCTTAGAGGAAGGAGAAAAACAACCCCAGGTAAGCTAAGATGTCCCTTCTGTGGGCTTGGTTAACTTGTTTCAGGATCGAGAACACAATCCCCACTTTTCTACAGATGAAAGAGTTTAGCTTCCTTCAGTGGCCTGTGCCTGAGGTACAGCAGGGCTCAATAAATACCAGCTGATTGAATTAGTGCATGCCCCTAATGAGTGCACTAGAGAATGAACAAATGAACCCATCAATTCTTCAGTAATACATATTTTATTTATACCGACCTGGCCAGCAAAACTATCACTTTCCTCTGCCAAATCAAGACGAAGAAAACTCTTCAGATTTATTGATTTTAATGCTCAGCAGAAGGTTCCAGTTTTAGAAATTGATATTTTGAGGTGTGTGGAGAGTTAAAAAAAAAAGTCTCATTTACAGTATTACAGAGGGAAAAAGTCAATCTGCTTGGGGAATAAACACATGCAGTTTCTCTGCAGGATTTCTAAGGAGTTTTAACCCAAAGCTGGCATTTTGACCGCTGAAGACAAGCCTATGTCAGTTTCAAATGTTTTACCTCCAATATTAGTCATGAGCTTTGCTAATACAGAAACCACTTGCTCACACTGGGTCAGCTGTCTCCATAAATTGATCAGCATGCATCAGGATAAGTTAAACAGCAGGGTAGAGAAAGACACACAAACCAGGAGAATTCCCCTGGACACTTCATTCTTCTAACATTTCTCAGAAGTTACCCAAGAGTTTAAATGTCAATCAAGTAATATAAAATTATATGCACAGTAATATCAAGGGCAAAAGTAAACATATCACCTTTTCTTCATAGAGAACAGGTATCAGACACAATTGAGAAAAGTAAGAAAAAAGAGGCCGGGCACAGTGGCTCATGCCTGTAATGCTAGCACTCTGAGAGGCTGAGGCAGGCGGATTGTTTGGGCTCAGGAGTTCGAGACCAGCCTGAGCAAGAGTGAGATGCCCCCCCCCCCCCCCGCCCCGCTCCGCCCCACCGTCTCTACTAAAAAAATAGAAAGAAATTAGCTGGACAACTAAAAATATACATAGAAAAAATTAGCTGGGCATGGTGGCGCATGCCTGTAGTCCCAGCTACTCAGGAGGCTGAGGCAACAGGATTGCTTAAGCCCAGGAGTTTGAGGTTGCTGTGAGCTAGGCTGATGCCACGGCACTCACTCTAGCCTGGGCAACAGAGTGAGACTCTGTCTTAAAAAAAAAAAAAAAGTAAGAAAAAAGAAAAACAGCTTCTGCTATTGAGACCAGGAATATACAAACCAGATCAAAGATGAGGCTTGATGTAATTAATGTAATTACATAAGTCATTTGAGGAAAAACTCAATTAGCTGGGAATGGAAGCCCGGATGGAACTTCCTAACCAAGATTATTTATATAATTTTCAGGTGGACGGATCCAGGCTACAGTCTAGGAAAAAAAATCATAAGCAAAAGCATTATTTTCTAGTGATGTCTTACTGCAAATAGCCTCACTCAAAATAGTGTTAATGATAAACTACATATTTTTAAAGGCACTTGAGATGTAAACTTTGTCCATATAACAAAGTTATTCTTTAAATTCACATATATAATTTATATATATTTAATTATAGATGACACAGAGGGAATATACTTCTGGATATATGAGTTTAAGACTTGAGACACCTTTATTTAAACGGTGCGTACATGACAGAGACAAGATTTACTTTTTCTACCCACTAATTTTCACAGCCTGTTCACATCTGCATTTGGTAACAGTTTGGTTTTTACTTATTTGCTTTTCTTTGGTGTCCATGAATGGAAATAATACAAAATAGCACATGAAAGTAGACCACAAAAATGGAACTCTAATACAATTGACATTAACATTAAAGTTAGAAAGTGTCCGCAGGCACTTTTTTGCATCTACCTTACTCCTTGCTTTGAAGTATGAAGATAGTCATTGTTTGTAACTGGGAAATATTAAACACAACAAAAATGTTCCTCAGTGGAGAATCGAGTTAAAAATAAACTATATTCATCTATTTGATGCAACAATAAGCAGCAGTTAAAAAGAATGGGACATAGCTTTCATGAAGTGAATGGACAGTGTTACACCCATACAATAGAATATTTTTCAGTGATAAAAAAGCAGTAAATTATTAAGCCACGAAATGGCATGGAGGAACCTTAAATGCATATTACTAAGAGAAAAAGGCCAATCTGAAAATGCTACATATTGTATGAGTCCAATGATATGGTATTCTGAAAAAGGCAAACTATGTAGACAGTAAAAAGATCAGTGGTTGCCAGAGGTTAGTGGGAAAGGAGGATGAAGAGGTGGAACAGAGGATTTTTTAGGGCAGTGAAACTATTCTGTATGATACTAAAATGGTGGAGCCATGTCATTATACATTTGTCCAAACCGATAGGATATACAACACCAAGACCAAACCCTAATGTAAACTATGAATGTTGTGAACTTTGGGTGAAAAATGATGTGTCAATGGAGGTTCATCGATTGTCACAGATGTGCCACCCCGAAGGGGGATGTCGATAATGGAGGCTATGTATCTATGGAGTCATGGGGTTTATGGGAACACTCTGCACTTCCTGTTCAATTTTGCTGTGAACCTAAAATTGCTCTTAAAAAAAAAAAAAAGTGGCCGGGCGCGGTGGCTCACGCCTGTAATCCTAGCACTCTGGGAGGCCGAGGTGGGCGGATCGTTTGAGCTCTGGAGTTCGAGACCAGCCTGAGCAAGAGCGAGACCCCATCTCTACTAAAAATAGAAAGAAATTATATGGACAACTAAAAATATATATAGAAAAAATTAGCCGGGCATGGTGGCACATGCCTGTAGTCCCAGCTACTCGGGAGGCTGAGACAGGAGGATCCCTTGAGCTCAGGAGTTTGAGGTTGCTGTGAGCTAGGCTGACACCACGGCACTCACTCTAGCCTGGGCAACAGAGTGAGACTCTGTCTCAAAAAAAAAAAAAAAAAAAAAAAAAAGTCTATTTAAAAGGAAAAAAAAAGCAAGTTGCACAGTCAAATAAAAATAATAACAACTCATGTCCTTAAAAAATCATCACAAACTAACTTTTGTATCTCTATATATCTATCTAATTATATTTAAACATCTGGAAGGAGACACTAAACGGATAACCAGGATGATACCTGAGGAGGTAAGTGGGAGCAGGGCACGGTGGGGACACTGTTAGCTCTATCTCTGAAGTTTGATTTTTTAAAGGGTGAGAATGTATTCCATGTTACTTGTATAATTAAAAATAAAATAGTTTTTCTCTTTAAAATATTCATTTTGTATTTTATGCTAAAGTATTCAGAAGTAAATGGCAGATATGATATTCTACTGTTAAATACTTCAGTATTCATCTCTAAAATATAAGAACATTTTTGCACCCTAAAATTTTTTTTAATAGTAGAAGCAGCAGAAAAGATCTTCTACTAAAATATTTAGGGGGTTCAAGTCATCTCTTTCCAAAAGGAATGCAAAGGATTGGCCAGCTAAGATGGTCTCAAAGAAAAATCTAAACACCAAGTGTGGAGAACTGATTTAACGGCTATTGCAAGGTCTTCCTAAAAGCAACTTTTATATAATGTTTTCTATTCTCCCCTTTACTGACACTAACAACTTCATATACCAACAGGTCAAAATCTATTGTACTTGTATTTTTTTCAGTCATTTGTGTTACAAAAGTAACACAAGACAAAGCTTGTCAAAACAGACTGAGTGTCTTACGCAGGACTTAATCTAGAATCGTCAGAGCCCTAAAGGGTCAATGTATAAAATTCAGGGCATCTTCAAGCTTGGATGGAAAAAAATACATATCTTTATTTTCATCAACAATTGAAATTTAGGATTTCCTTCCAGTATTAATGGAGGCCACAAATCAGAGAAGCATTCTCAGACTTTTGACTGTCAACATATGTTTTCAAATGACAGTGGAGGTAATTCAAAATATCATTTATTCTTATCATCTCACTGAAGGTCTAGTAGTTATTAGACTTGTTGCCAGATCTTGTTTCCTAATTCATTAGTTAAGAAGCACATAAATTTGTTTTTAAAATATTTTTAGATTTCAATATAACTGGTTTGCTATAATCTTATGTAATTTACTTTAAGCTCATATAAACAGTCTTCGGGGGCAGGGGGTATTCCTGAGTTTCACAAGATGCCATAGGTTAAGAACCCCTGGAACTTCATATTCTCATCCCTGTAATTCCATTCTCCCAACCTAAGCACTATCCAGAATACAGTGTATGTTCTTCTATGCTTCTTCCCTTACATAGACAAATATATGTAAATGCATAGGGGCATAATATTAATATTATATATATATATAATGTGTTCTCTAATTGTATTTTACACTTATGTTCTGTAATATAGTTACAAGTCTCTACATAATTCAGGCATTTGTGATGTTTCCAGTTTTGGGCTATTATAAAAAATTCTGTAATAAAAATCTTTGTGTGTGTTTCTTAATGTACTGTGTTTCTTTTAAATTTCATGATCAGTTCTATTTATGGCATACTTGTGCCAACCGCAAAGACCTTCAAACTTAAGTGTAATGTTGATTTTGTCTAATGAAACCAATAGCAACAACAGCTAGTATTTTTTGCACTCATGATGGGTCAGGTGCTAAGTACTTTACATGAATTAACTCATTTTAATCCTTACAACTTTAAGACAGGGCACTGTCACAATTTCTGTTTTACAGGTGAGCAAACTGAGGTACAGAGCGATGTTCAGTCTCTTGTAACTCTGGTGACACCAAACTTGTAACTCTGGTGACAAACTCAAACAAACAGGTATTCTGGGGCACAGGAACCCTCACTTAACTTGGGCCCCATCAATATCTTTGAAGGGGAGATGGAACAGATGAACATGCTGACTTATACTTTGTTACATCATCAGCTTCGGAGAGTGTCTTGAAACTCCTTGGAATTTCTTTGTCACTATGCTTTTCAAGAGGTGAGTCAAAGAGCAAAGATCACAGCAATTACTATCACCCACTGCCTAATCTATTAGGCCAAAGACAAGATGCAAGATGCCTATGTTAACAATGAGCAAATTTGCCACCAGCGATGACAGCACAGAACCACCTTTAGACTGAACGTAGGGTCTTCACTACCTTAGGCCCAAACAATTTCACAGGCAGCCAGGACAGATCATAAATCCAAAACATAAAAATGCCAACAGGTCAAATACAAGCGTGTGCTAATGAAGACCCAGTCTCAGTGACAAGCCTGGTCTCCTCAGTGATAAGAGCATTATTAAACTCTCCCACGTAATTCATCAAGGCCTCATGCTGGCCAGGGCGAGGCTAATCTCCCCAGTTGGCAAGTTCCAGAACAGACCAATAGAAACAAAACCGCAGAAATTATATCTTTTTAAATTATCTGGACTCTGCTGAGCAGAGATAAAATAATCTTGTTGCTATTCCGTGTCTGGTTTAACATTTCTTAGCAATGAAATACCGTTTAGCTTAATTGAGACAGGAAAAGATTTTTTTCTCTCTTCTATATCAACCCCAGTGCTTTCAGTATCCACGTGACAAGGTAAATAGTTGGAATGCACAGGTCATGGAAATTAGGAGATGCCTGTCATAAACCTTAAAGCTGGTTTGCCAATAAGACCAGCTAAACGCCCTGTACATCATCCTGCAGAATGAAGGACTCCAGCAACTTGGTCCTTTCCTCCCTGAAATTCTGATTAATATTTACCCCAGAAAACCCATGCTAGTAAAAATAATACTGAGCATCTCAGAAATACTCATATGAGTAACTCAATCTGAGACTCATTTATTCATTCATTCATTCATTTACCCCAGACATATTAACGGAGCACCTATGATTGATGGTATGTATTTGCTTTGAAGGGGTTCACAGGCTATTGGTAAACTTGTAAACAGATCATAACTGTACCATATATTGTAATAAATTCAGGAACAGCTTGCTGAACCTCTGAGTGATCAGAGTCCAAAAGATTTCTTAGTATCACACATCTGGGATAAATATGTTCATCTTCTGCCTTAAATTTTAAGAATTCTACCTCCCTTCCTCACCCTCTCCTTTTTTTCTTTTGAAATGCTATTGACTTTTTTAACATTTATCTGTCCTTTTCCTTTTAGTCATTCATACAATAGAAAAGACTTTAAGCTTACCTTCATTCAATGTTTATTGTGCACCTACTATGGGCTGGGCCCTGTTCCAGGCACTGGGGCTATAACAAGAGTGGAACACAGCCCACAGCCCTCCCTAGAAGGAGCTCACTGCTGGCTATAGAGGGTGACAAGGAAGCAGGCATCCCAATGCTGTAGGATAAAGGCTAGGACAGGGACACAGGCCTAGGATGGCAGCAGGTGGGTTGGGTAGGTGGAGGGTAGTGATGGTAGGGAACCGCTGGAGGGAGGAATATGAAAGAATCCTGGAGAGTCTGGGAGCCTCTTAGAAGGGAGCTGGATATGAAGGATAAGTAGGCATGAGCCAGGTGAAGTATGGGAGAAAGGGGATTAGCATGTATTCCAGATATAGGGGAATAACACGCGCAAAGTCCTGGTGGCAAGATAGACCATGAAGAGTTTGAGAAACTGCAAGAAAACCAGCAATGCTGGCCTGCATGTGGACAAGGTGGAAAGGAGTGGTTCAGGAGGAAGGTGGGCAGGTGGGCAGGGGCTAGATGGTGCCAGGCTTTGGAAGCACTGCAAAGAATCTGGGGACCTGAAGGCAGGCATGACAAGACTAAGTTTGTACTTTAGAAAGACGGCTCTGGCTGAAGTGTGGAGGACAGGCTGGAAAGAGGCCAGTGAGGAGGCCACAGAGATGCTGAATGGTGCTAAGTAGCAAAGCAGTGAGGGTCTGCGATCTTATTGGTGAGCTCCAGAAAAGGCTACTCCACTGTTAGCCAACTGCAACTCAGCTCTTCCTCAACTACTCTCCTTAGAGGAAAGGGAAGGGGTGAGATTCGAGCATTTGCCACGTGGACTTCTGTGTAGACTTCTCAAAGGGGACAGAAGAGATGTTATAACAACAACATATGGATCTCAAAAGCACTGAGAGGTGTGAGCACGTTCTTCCCAAGTATTCCTTGCCAGAAGCTTAAATAAGGTTCATCTTGGTGGCTGCAAGTTGGCAAAGCAAATGCAGGAAGAATGTGAACTCCAATCCTGTCTTACCCCGCATCATGGTCCAGCCACGCACTCACGTGGGGAAGCACTACCGGCATGGAACGGCGGCCTACCAGCTCCATCGCCACCAATCAAGAGAGGAGCCTGGGCCCTACCAGGGGCTCCCCTAAAGGGTGGGGTATAAGCAAACATCCCATCTCAAGTCACAGGCTTAACAAGGGACCAGCTATGTGGTGGAAGAGAGATGGGCCAGAGAAACCTGAAAACAATCCCCCATGCCTGTAGGTTCCACAAAAACACTCAATGGCTCTAAACTTCATTTCCATCTCTCACTGCCAGAGGGGTATAAACCTGTTCACAGGTTCAAAAAATATCCATGCCTTTAAGCCAGGAATTTCATATCATTTTATCCTACTGATAAAGGAAATTACACAAAGATATTCTCTGATGCCCATCAGTGTTATTTATAATAGTGCAAAGCTGGAACTTATCTAAACACCCAATAAAGGATTGGCTGAATAAATCTGGTGCATTCATTTGACAAAGCACCCTGCTGTTATTAAAAATAATGTTCTTGAAGAATGTCTCAAGATATGGTGATGTGCTCTCAATATAGTAAGTGAAAAATATGGGAATAAATTAATTTGTGTTATGATTCCAATTTTAAAAAACTGTGTGAGCTTATATAAATTTTAAAAGTTGGTTAACATATATATGCTATTTAGAGATACATGTACTTAGCAAGTTTACAGACAGGCAAGGCAGAAATAAACTTCAAACTCAGCAGAGTGAGTGTTTTGCAAGGGTCTTCGGCTTTCCTGTTAAAGACATATTTCTTCAGTCATATGGTAGCTATGTGGGGCTTTACACCATCTTTATAACATTTTGTATGCCTGAAATATTTTTCATAATGAAAAAATGTTAAAGGTGTGTGTATAACGACAGGAAGGAAATACATCAAAATGTAGTTATTGCTTTGAGGTGGGATTGTCATACTTCATTGTTCACATTGTCTAAATTTTTTACAAAGAACATATATTCTTTTTCACCTTCTAAATTATTTTATCATTGGAGGCTATTTTTATGTCCACCCAGAGCTCATTTGTTTTTTGAGCAAAGCAGGTTCTAGTGCTGAGCTGTTCCCGCCCTCGGAACATACCTGCCTCTCCCACCAAGCGTCTTTCCTGGGGGAGTCCCAGCCTATGGCTCAGGCATCTCTTACATGTTAGAACTTAAACTAGAAAATTTAAATTCTGTGGGGGAGGCGAGCTCTCTGAAGCCATCCCACTCGTATCCTCTGACGTGAGAGGAGATTCGTAGGCGGCTGCTGGGAGCCTTCTGCACTCTACAGATTGTTCTCAAAAGTGTACATTGCTTTTTATTTTTCCTCTAGAATAGTTGTGTTCTATCCTGCCAGGAAGCTGGGGGCTCAGCCGGGGGATTGGGTGAAGTGGTGGGGAAAAAATAGAGACCAATTATATCATCAACTAGCAATGACTCTCCAGTCCAAATTCATTTTTCACTAAGTGCTGGGGGTGGAGGGTGCGAGAACAATTATTTGGAGATATGTCACCCATCACCAGACTTTACGGCCCTTCCAGTTTCCTCTATGAGAGGAACTCTAAATATGGCATCTTGGCTAGGGTCCATGAACCGCCTAAAATCACACATCAATGGTAAAATTTTCAGGAGCCCAGTGCTATCACCAGATCCCCCAAAGAGTCAGAGTGACACATCCTCCTCCTCCTAACAACTGAGGATTCCTGTTCTGTAAGAATAAGCTCTTTTCTCAGCTTACTCACTCCTACTTGGTCTCTTAAGTCCAAGTTCAATACGGGGTTGGAGAGGGTCTCAGTAGGAAAACTCCCCTCCAGGCACCTAACAGAACCATCATCCAGACTTTAAAGCAAAGCAACATGTCAGTGGGAATGTCTGATGTCATCATCACTCAGATGCCCTGAAGGGTTCTATATGGCACTTACTTTTTGATCAAAGTGGGATTTCATCTGTGTTAACATTTCCCAACTTTATGTCACAGATAAATTTCTTTAAAAGGGGTACATATTAGGGGAGCTCATTGATTGGTTTTGTTTTTGTTTTTTAACCCATCAATCATGATGGGTACACATGGTCATACAGAGTGTACAGTGGACTTCGGAAACTCAGAAGGGGAGAAGGGGGAGGGGAAGGGATCAAAAATGACCTTTCGGGCGCAGTGTAGATGGTTACACTAAAAGCCCTGACTTCACACTATACAATTCACCCATGTATCAAAAAACCAATTGTACCCCCTAAATCTATCGATATAAAAATAAATAAATAAATGTTAAAAATAAATCAAAAAGTACATGGAATAAAAAAATAAATAATAAAGCCATCAATCAACTGTATTTAGCAAGAGCCCACTGTGTACCAAACATTGGGCTGGGACTCAATAGAAATTTGACCTGGTCCCCAAATGACACCTGTCCCCTCAAGCACACAGCTGGTGAATATCTTTCCACTCATCAAATGGAATCGAAATTGAGAGTTACTCATATTACTTTCCCAAAGCCTTGCATCCTCTGGTATGAGTCATCCAATGGAACCCACCTTTTCTTTCTCTCAGATACTTTCCACTACACATAGAAGCAGACTCAGAACAACTCTTCAGTAATGCTGCCAGTCACTAGGGTCTGGGAGTCTACTGGATATCACCATTTAAAAGCACAAAGATAAAATCCCTTTGGGTAGCCCACAAAAGCCATTTGTTTATGAGAACAATTAACTTATTGGACTCATATTCATTGAGCCATCGTTGCCTTTATGGCAAAACATCTTCTCCTGGGTGGCTCTACCCACCACTTAATTCAATTCAACTCATCTATCCTGAGTGTCTGCTGGATACGAGGTACTTAAAATTAGTCACACTCCCCCCATGGCCACATGGGGATCTGTCACACCTCCTGTCTCTCCACGTGATTTTAATGGTCAGTGCAGCCTGCAAAGCAGCAGTGTTCACGTCCCTCCAACAGCTTCTAAGATTCTTCTAATTCTATAACTATCATACTACTATGTGGCAATATATGGAGGAAGCTCAGCCCAAGTTCTGGAAGCCTGTTTGCCAAGATCCAGGAAAAATGGCAGGTAAATCAGAAATGAAGTTTGGCCAGGGCCGAATCCCTAAGCTTAGCCCTGCTAGTGATGATGGGGTAGACTTCTCTTCTAGAAAAGTGCCCTTACTGTGACAAAACCTGACACATGAGATGGTTAAGAAAAAGGGAAAACATTATCCACAGCTGCACAAGGAGAAAAGAAGTTGAATTATCCATTTTCTGAGACTTAAATGACTTTGATAGGGAGACGAAGCCATTGATGCCAATTGAGAGAAAAACCAATCACAACTCATAATGGCAAAGTATTCTTTAATATAAGAGAGTTTAGTGGATCTTTGATAACAAAAAAAATCTGGAGACATGCTTTCCTGAAAAATAAATATCAATAGATAGTTGAGGAAAAATGTAAGATGAGGCACAATCTTAGAAATGACCTGGGTTAAAGTCTTGCCTGGGTCACTACACCTCCCGGGGCTTCTATTTCTTCGTTTGCAAAGTAAGGGGACTGGAATACATGACAGCTAAGGGCTCTGTAAATGCTGACAGTCTTTACATGCTGAAAGTGTTTAAATTCTAAAAGTAGATTTCCACAAAATTTTAAAAATTCAAACACAAAAGGTCTTATTGCTGATACGGGACATTCCAAAACTTCATTTGTCAATAACAAAATACTCTGTGAGTAAAGTAAAACCGAGAAGAACATCATCTTTTTGTCCTGTCACTGTGGCAACCTAGGAAGCTTGCCCAACTCCATTCATCTGGTGGTCCAAAGACGGGAACAGACAAACACCATATGGTGAAATAAAGACACTCAACTGCATTAATTAGATGGCAGCTCAGGCTCACTCCATCATGGCTGTTTGCATCACATAAAAATCTGCAATAATTAAAAATAACTAAAAGAACATTGTTTATACTGGTAAATAATTGTCATCAGATGACTACCTAACAATCCATATTAAACGAGTTTCACATATTCACAAAGGTTTTAGACCTGATTCCAAACCTTTTTTTTTTAAGCGAATGATAAAACAGGCCCAGAGGGGGAAAGTGACTTGCCCAAGGACACACTGCTAGTTATAGGTAGAGCCAAGATCACGACTTGGTTCTTAACTCTTAACATGGAAGCCCTCTCACCTCATAAGAGCAGCTTTCAAGGTCTCTGTAGAGAAGAGAGACCAGGGCCTAACATTAATGGATCCACAAAGCACAGTGCCTAAACCCAAGGAAAACATAAAAGATGAATAGACGGGGGAGCCCCGAGAGAGCCTGAATTCCCACCCTACGCCCAGCCCCTGGATAATGAGGGTGTCACAGGCCCAGGTAGGCTTCCAATCTGGTTAGCGGGGAGAAAAGGAGGCCATGCAAAGAAAGCTGCTGAAAGTAAGCATCCAAGGACATGGCCTAAAAAATCCATGGAAGCTTTTTACCTCCATCTTCATCAACATTCCACTACCAAGTCACTTAAGCATCTTTTGCAAACTTCTGCTTAAACAATAACACAATGAGGCTAACGTTTGGTGGGTACCTAGTACGTACCAGGCGATGCGTTTGGTATTCTCACTTTTATTGTCTTATTTAACTCTCATAAAAATTTTGCTAAGTCTTTTCATCCCTATTTTGCAGATGAGGAAACAGGTGAGGAAAAGTGTCACACAAATGGTAAGTATAGAATCTGATTCAAACTGAATCCAAAGGTGCTCCCTCCACTGTGCCGCTATAGTCGCCGCTATATTCTTTGCTATAGTCGGGCCAAGCCACTAATTTCACCCTCAAGGAGGGTAAATATTTGGTCCATCTTCTTGAATTAGCCTCTAAAACAGCACAGCAGGATTTTTCTAGATTCTACCCAGATGCACTGAGTTCACAACTCATTTTAGGAGGGAAAAGACATAGGTGATAAACAACTCAGCTTGGAAGTTTAAGTTGGCCACACAGCGTTCTCCAGTGAAATGAATTAAAAAAAAAAAAATTGCTCCCAAGTCATAACTTCCAGAGTCAGATCCCAGAAGCCCACTTCAAGTACACAACATATTAACAAATATCATGTGTAGAGATGCCAGGGGGGGCAGAAAGAACTGACTTACACTTATGTCGAGACTGCAAAGGCTAACAGCATCTTCATCCTGGGCGCTCTGCTTCCGTTTTCGCTGCAAAACAAACGATAAAACAAAGTTCAAATGTAAACGGGGAGTACGGCTTTGACGAAGGAAAGAAAAAAGCCACCAAACAGCACATGCAATCCTTACCATTTCCACCATGCTACTCAGAACCTTTAACCAAGCTATGTAAATGAACAGTTCTAAGAAAACCTGAGAAATTACGAGGAACTATTAAGCTCTAGGATAATTGGTTTATATTATTATTCTTACTCATGCTGCTACATTTTGTTTGTTTCTGTGTTTCCCTTTTTCTAAATGTCGCCATATATCAAGGTTTAGAAATTTAGGTACAAAGTTCAGATTCTGACTAATTTGTAAGAAGAGATTAGACTGGAAAGAAAATCTAATTCACTTGAAGATATTCCATTTTTAGAACTGCTTTGTACTTGGGTAATTTAAATTTGTTCTAAAACCCAGCCCAGGTCCTAATGTAATCACAGAACCACGATGCTGGAAATAATCTTAGACATCTTCTCTAACCTTCCTATTTTGTAGCCATAAAACCCAAAATTCAGAAAAGTCACCATTGAACTGAAGATAATTGTATTTGAAATGAACTTATAAATCTTTGACTAAGGCAGTGTGCCAAATTAGACTTGGAAAAATCTTTTTTCATTTTTATGAAAAGAAAAGAAATTTCATCTACAAACCACAATAAAGCTCATCGAAGATACATTCATTTCTCTTCTGCATCCTTAGCTTAACCAACCAGTCAAGTGTTTCGTGTCTCTAATCCGTGCCTTGCTAAGTCCCAAGCTACCAAAAGACCAGAATCACTGGCATGAGGTTATAGGAGAGTCTAGAGACATCTGGACTCTTCAATTCCCAAAGAAGTCTACCTCCTCCCTCCTTCTCTATCAGAACTCTGAGCTTGGACAAAGGCCGGGATTGGAAAGCAACCACAACTGTTCTTGTCCGTATTACTATAATTGTTCTATAATTTCTTCACTTCAAGAAAGCTAGTTGAGCATCTACTATGGGCCAGGCCCTGTGTTTGCTCCCAGGAATGCAAAGGTCAGTAATTCCCATGGTTAAGGAACTAATATTCACGTAGCAGAGACAGACCTATTACAATTAACTATAACGCGGTAAGATCCAAACGTCTTAGAGAAAGTCACTTCACTTAACCCTTTCTCAACTCCAAGGTGAGGGGCAGGGGTGGTGGTGATGACATTAACTTCTATTCTCAACGGGAGAAGAATAAATGCAGTAATGCGTTTTAGACCCTAGCAGAGTGCCTGGTATACAGCAGGTGCTCCAACATGGGTCGGAGAACTCTAGAAGCACAGTGAGGGAGGTCTTCCCGGAGGATGAGGCTTTTGAATAGGTCTAAAGGAAGAATAAGTTTGCCAGACCGGGGGCGGGGGGGGGGGGGGCGCGGGGATTGGGGACTCTTTTTGCATAGGTAGCTACCTAGATACTTAACATCTCAAAGGCGCACATGGTTCCATCCAGAGCAGTAGAGTTCTAGATCTATATATTTTTCCACTGAAGCAGTGGTGCCGCATGCACAGAATCACCTGAGGAATGATTTAGAGATGCTGATGCCAGGAGCCATTCCAGGATGGCACCCAGGAATCTGCATTAATAAGCTCACCAAGCGATTTTTAGGAAGTCAGATACTCCACTCAGAGACTTGGGGGGAAAAGGGGGCTTGAAAAGATGACGCCGACAACCACTCCAGGCACACTTGCTATTTTTGAGGATGCTTCATGTTTGTACAGGGGCCTGGCTCTTATTGATTCCCCATCCAGGTACAATTAAAAACAGCTCTGTGGTGTCAGTGAAACAAATTCACTGGTTTATATTTGTATGGTGACTTTCTGAGGCAGGTACAGGCAAGGGATTCCCATGATACAGGGAAATAAACTGAGGTCAGGTGAGAGAAGCAATTTGCTCAAAGTTACATGGCTACAGTGTAACACTCTGAATCCAGGATTCTAATTCCTAGGGCAAAGCCCTTTCCCTACACCACTTAAAGTATGTGTGGCAAATAGGTTATGTCTCACCTGCCACCTGGAACGTCTGGTAGGGTCTGCCTGGGGCACTGTATGGAGAAGGAATACACGGCATTCTCCCACGGCATAGCAAGTGGGAGAATGCTGTGATCAATGAGCAACATGCGCTCAGGTGTGGTGTGGGGAACAGCTGCCCGGGTGTCCTGCTTCCTAGAGTAAACCATGCGCTTCCTGAGTTCAGCTTCTCTTGCCTTGAGAGGCTACAGTATTACACCTGGGAACTTGGGAGGTGCCATGAGGAGGTTGAGGCTCTGGGATGTTATCCATACATGAGAAATAATGCCTGCCAGGACAGGCTGTTTTGAGGACCATAGGTGATGTGTGACAAGGCCTGGCACATAGTATGTGCACAATAAATGGCAGCTCCTGTTATGTGTTTTGCAGACACAGACGTCTGCTGCTACCGGGTATTGTCAGATAATAGAATTTTATGGTGTTATACTTCTATTCTTAGGGCTCAACAATTTTGTCAACCTGACATGCTGATGGTAGCCTCGTACCCCTAGACGCCACACTGGTGGAGGAGAGGGAATAATAAGAGAAGCTCTTCACCTCACAGGCACGCAGCCCTCTTCGGGTCAACTCAACATACTACCCAGCTCCTCTAACCCAGTTCCTGCCAGACACTTCCATATGCCCCAAGTGTCAAGTTCAGAAGACAAATGTCCTCTAATGGCCTTTTTAATTAAGCCACAGACAGTTAATCTGGGATAAAATGATCTCCTTAAGAAACCCACACATTTTACAACATAAAAGCTGCTTGGATTATGAAAGTGGATTTTCTTTTCCATTTTCATTACATACAGTGGTGACCGACCACAGCTAGCAACAAAAAAGCAGCCTGAAGTTTAAACTCTGGGCTCGAAGCAAAAATTTCACAAGGCCTTGCTTAACCGTTTGTAACTTCACTCTATGTTCACTGAGCACTTTTGACATGCAAAGCCCTGTCCTGGGATATAGCACCGAATGAGCCAGGCATGTTCCCTGCCCACTGGTTGGGAGCACAAAGAAAACAAAATTACAGATTGTGATCTCTGCTGTGAATGAGTCAGACAAGGTGGTGAGACAGAGACTAGCAGGGGGGACCCATTTTAGAAAGATAATTTTATTTAATTGTTTGTTTTCTGGGTTTTGGTTGACCTTCTCATGAGACATAAGCCCATGGAAGCAAGACTTGGTCTGTCATGGTCACAATACCAGAGGCTGGCCTGGTACAATACCTGCTACATGGCCAGCATCCCCCCAAAATAGTATTTCTTGATTTTTTTTTTTTGTTGTTGTTGTTGTTGTTGATGCCCTTGGTCTTCTTCCCATTGAGAAGCTTGTTGTCTTCACCAGTTACTTCAGAGGGGAACAAGTGGAGAATGTAGAGGGGACCCATAGGCATCCATCCCACCAGCCAGGCCTGCTCAGCTAACGCTGGGGATAAAGGGCTTGCAGGTGCAAGAGCCACACACAGGAACTGCATATCCCACCTGCCAGGAACTGGAATTTCTAAAATATTGGGAAGCTGAGCTCATGCCAATTATCTACAGAATAACTCCTGGAAGAAATCACCAGTTAAAAACAATCCACGGAGACATGGACAAATGAGCATCTCAGAAAGCAAGAGGATGCGGCAGGATGCTGCACTCATGTTGAACTTCAAAGCAATTCATTATGATAATAAGACTGATAATAATGACAGTGCTAGCCTATTACATGCTCACTGCATGTCAGTCACACTCACGGAGTTAAATCCTTACATAACGATCTCATTCCATCCTCACGACCACCCCATGAAGTAGGTAGGAACTATAATATAATTACCTCCATTCTACAGAGGAGGAGATGGAAGCTCAGAGAGCAGCAGGAATTTGTCCAAGGGTTTATGATTAGCAAGTGGCAGAGCCTGGATTCAGGCCCAGATCTGTCCCACTCCAAGCTATGTGCTTCCCCACCATGCTGTCCTAGCCCAGAGTCTGGGACGGCACATCATACCTGCAGAGAAGGTCTAAGAAGGTATTGAGCATGAGTAATGTGGGAGGAAACACCTTTGCAACTTTTATTCTATACTAGAGAATTGACCTTGAAGACCACAGCACGCTGTCTAGACCAAATCAATTTTGTGGTCCTTCCTAGTTTGAAGAGCTCCCACTCCCTGCCATTAGGTAGGCCAGGGCCTGCGCCAAGTCCCTGCCATTTTCCTTCCTCTGCATCAGTAACCACCGTTCAGTGACCTGGGGGAGTTCCTAGGCAGGAAGGACACCGTGTGTGAACTGTGCCTTTACACACTTGCTCCGACAGGTTCCCAGCCAATAGGAGGAGCTGAGGACCCACCCTGTTATTCTTGTCAAATTTACTTCCCTTTCAACCATGAAAACAAAGTACCTTGGGTGAGCCCAGTAATTGCGCTATAGTCTGTGCTCTCTGGTTTCAGCACATAACTTTAAACCCCCAGTGCCCTACGCCGAGCAGTAGGTCAGTGAATAATTTCTGAATGGGTGACTAAAAGTAAGACTGAATAAAAGAGGCCAGTGTTCTAGAGGGGACGCCCTTCCCTTCCGCTAACCACCTGGCAGCCAAAATTAAATCAAAACCTCAAAAGCGAAGGTCACTGAAGGCTGAAATTCTTCAACCTCAGATTTCCTTGGAGACTTAAAACCTGCCAGTTCAAGCTAAGATTCTTGCTTTTCAAATAAGAAAGAGCTTTTTCCTTACTAGTGGAGGCATTTATTTTCCTTAAAATACATAGACATGTTAAATGAAATGACAGTTGTTTACACATTGGTCCGAGTGGGACTTTGGCCATTTCTACCACTCCTACAAGAAGGAATGTCAGATCTGTTCAAGGGTGAGGCGCATCCGTGACCAACGAATCTATCCATGCACTGCCTTAAGCAATGGCATGGACACTCAGTCTCTGTGCTTGAAGAGCAAGTAATCCAAGACTGATAACACCTCACACTGAAAGGAAACAGCCAGCAGAGCCAAACCATAAATGAACTTAATGGGCACCTGAACTCTTTGTCTCAACACCTACGTACCCACCTGGGGGTGGGGAGGAAAGGCAGTTACAGAGGAGAATTTGTGGGAATGACGGACCTGGGTGTAGTATCTGAGTCCTTAGCCCCACAGATTACGTATTTGATGGAGACAATTTCTAGAAGTGCCAGAGTACTGTAAAACCCCTCCCATGCTTCTTGAATCAAAAAACAACCAGGAGGTCCCTTTGTTAATTTGCAATAGAGCAAAGCCCTGTATTACACACATGTTCAGATGTGAGGTCTCAGAGAGATGTGAGTACCCCTGGATGGATCAGGTGAACTCTGCCAGAGACTCGTTACTGATCACGCCACGGTGCTGTCCTGAATCCTTAAGCCTTCACCTGCACTTTCTGACCCACTTTTACAATGCATTATTGTTTCCCGGGCCACTCTGTGGCTATCTCCTTTTAAGATTGGCTACTTTCTGATAGCACTAGAGAGACGTCTAAATCTCATCACTAAATGACCCATGAACAAACTGCTTTTTCTGCTGTTCTAGGGGAGGCTCTCTGTGAAGAGCACCGATCCTATCCTCAGCTGATGGGTTCTCAGAAGAGCTGGCCCTGGTCCAAGCCTTAATATCTTATCCTTAGCTGGCTTGGCTTCCATCCTCTCAAGACCCAAATTCCTCTTGGAGTCCTTTGCAGTTTTGGGAGAATCACCAGGTGCCTTCCAACACACAAGTGGAGGGATGCAAATGCCAGAACTGGGCACCTGCTGTGATCCAAGCACTGTGCTCCCAGTTCAATGGACCATCCCATTTAAGCTTCTCCTTAACCCCGCTTAAGTAGGCACTGTTGTGTTCATTTTGCAGAAACGGGCCCTGAAGCTCAGGAAGGCTGTAGTAACTTCCTCAAGGTCACGCAGTCAGTGCGCGCTGGAGAGGGGAATTTCCTGAGGCCAGCCTGACTGCCAAACGGCTGATCTTTCTGCCATATGATGCTATTTCTCCATTTATATTGTTTAAAAATACGTGTCTCCTTTAAATTAATATATTAGAATAATGTAAAATACAATTAAATATAATGTGTTTCAAAACAATATAAAAAGGCTCACAAAGCATTTAACTATATACCTCAATGAAATTAAGAGCACAAATGAGACAGACCGAGTTCAAAATCCAGCTCCACCTTTTGCTACTTGGCATGACTTTAGGCCAGTGACTTCTTTATTCTGTCATTCACTCAACTGAGGATCTAGTACACGCCAGGCAGGTTCTAGGTGTGTGGGATATAGCAGTGTCTATAAAATACTTCTACAAGCGTTGTTTTTTTCCATCATGGGTTTACTTCAAGGATTAAAGGAGATAAAACATTTAGAACAGGGCCAGCTATATGGCAAGAGATTTTTTAAAATGGTAATTATTATTGCTAGTATCACTATTACTGTAATTACTATTACTACTATTGTCACTGCTGGTATAATTGTTTTGTTGTTATGTGACACTAAGAGGGAGGCAGGGAGGATATTAGAGATGGGGGAGCCTGTAGGGTGAACGGCAGACCTGAGATGCTGTCAGACCCTCTTCCAATTACCTAGGTCCCACAGGGCCATCCACAGATGCTCTCTGGATACCTTCAGTCACGTTTGCAGTGTGTCGTTTCCATTTTTTTTTTTCACAAAGACAAGGACAAATGCAAGCCTGACTTAATTTTAAATGGCAAAGATTGAATTGATTAGTGTCAGAAAACCCTGTTATTTAATCACAGGGCTTTTCTATTTAATAACCAGGTGACCAGAGCAGCAAAAACGCACTGATGGAGAGAGTGCAGCTCCCGACTTGGCAGCAAATAGTCCCTGATTAGTTGTTTGTAATTATTCAATTTAAACCAGATCTTGAACCTTTTTGATTTATCTCTTTGCTGGCAAACAGCTTTGGTGGTTTCAGAAGCTTTGATGCCTTGCCTTTCATCTGCGCCTTCTTTGGGGAGAGATTAGCAAAAGGATTTTGTGTTCTTGTACTTGCCCTTAGCTGGAACTTGACTCGCTACACTCACATTTGAGCAGGAAGAGAATCCACATTTTGTTTTTCTCCGGTCTAAAGCTCCAGGGGTGAGCAGGAGAATTGAGAGAGGGAACCCCTACTCCATTTTTAATACATGGCTTTTTTTTTCTTTCCCCTTTTTAAAATAACATCCTCCCTTTTCCAGCATCCAGCCACCCTGGGACTTTTTTCTAGACTCTCTTCAATGTGCTCAGAGGGTAGAGAAACTGGAAATCATGATGCTTTCTGAGTTATGGGCAAATAATTTTGACTAACATAATATGCAATTTTGTGCTCAGATGCCATTAACTACAGTTTGAAGGTGTTGGGGGGCTCTACAGTCAGACCTGGTGAGTTTATGTCTTAGTTATGCCATACATTTATTGTGGAATCTTAGCCATATCACTTCACCTCTTTGAACCTCAGTTTCCTCATCTATAAAATGGGGACACTAATAGTACCACACTAATGTTATGAGAGTTAAATAGATCAATGTGTATAACGGCCTTCGCTCAAAGCCTGTCGCTCAATAGCTACTCAAATATTAACTATTAGTAGTAGTAGCAACAGCAGCAGTAACAGCAAGTGAGTGCAGGCACTAAGGGAAAAATCATGAAGAAAATACTTAAAATGTGTAAAAGTATACTCATTAACTTGATTTTGGCAAACTAGGAAAAACCCCTATTATGATTTTAGCCACAGAACGCCTGGCCCGTAGCTTGTTTGGGAGCAGAGATGAGACAGTATTAGCCAAGGAAAGGTCTTTCTCTCCCGTGGCAAGGAAAACATGTTCACCCGAGTAAATGGGAGGAGCAGGTAGCTGTAGCCAGCCTGCCAGTGCCACGTCTGACACCGCAGCTGACAAGCAGTAGGACTGTCATTCAACAGACATCTCCAGACCACTCTTCTCTCTAAAACACTCGAGGCCAGAGGAGCAGGAGAAAAAACAGAAACTTTGTCTACCCAGGGCAGAGGGCTGGCAAGAACATTTTCCAGAAAGATTGTCCCAGGAAAAAACCCATTATGGGTGGGAGAAGGGTTTCATATTCCCAAAGATGTTCAATAATGGGATGTGACAAGAAGCACAAAATCAAATTAACCAGAGCACTTTTTTCTAGGCCTTTTAAATTACTATAATTATTTTATAGTTTTTCCTGCTGGCTCTCAGGTGCACTGAATTGGGTTCATCAAAGTCCCTGGTTTATAACACACTATTATCACTGGAGCATCCCTGGTCCTCTTTTATTTATTTATTCACTTAATTTTTTAATAGTACAATAAACTCTTTATTAAAATTCTTCATGGATGAAATGGTGAAGCTATTATCAACAAAAATATTATCCATATATCCGTAGTTTAGGGAATGTCCAAATAGTTGTTTAATTTATAGAAAATTGCTCCATGTAACCAATCAACGTAGACTGCCCAAATGCATGATTCAAATTCAAAGTGCTTATCATCCCCAATAATACTGAGAATCTGAAATTACAAGGAGAGTTCTCAGTTCTTCATTCATATTTGGCTTGTGTTCCTGCCTTCTCCTACCTAGAAATGCCCCAGTGCTGGTGATACCTTACCAGCCACAACACCCCATGGACTCATGAGCAGTTCCCCAAATGCCAACAGGCCTTTAACCATCGGGAGAACAAGGCTTCCCTTCGGCCACTTGTGTCTGGAACATCTAGTCCTCGCAGCAATTGGCCGCACAAAGCAGAGATGAAAAATGCAAGAGAAATGGGCTGCACTTGCCAAGCTGCCCTGTAAATCAGGGCATTCCTTTAAATAAATAAAAGGCTCCCTTGCAGAACCATTTAGTGTTGTCTACCATATAGGAACTCACAATCTCAGTTGCTGAAGTTTGTTTTCTTCATTGTATATTCTGGCTGCTGAGGGTAGCCCCCCACTTCCTTCCCTTTGCTAGAATTTATAACAACCATCTATTAGGAATCCACTGCCTGCTGGGTGCTTTACATGCATTATATCCAATCCTTACAGCTGTACAAAGAAGTTGTTACACATAAGAAAACTGAGGCTTCAAGAGTTTGAATGACTTGACTGAGATTCCTCTATGAGTGTCAGATCCAGGTCCTTGTGCAGCAGATACTGCCAAACCACATCCCCTTCACAATCACCACTGCCCTGCACACTTCAGCTTTCCGCAGGCCAGAAATGCTGGGGAGTTAATGCCCCTGGCAGCAGCCTTCCACCCATGATGGACTGGAATTGGTAGATAACTATCCCAGCTTCCTAAGGCTCAGTGGGACGGCTCTGAGATACAGTCTCAGTCTTGGTTGCACACTGGAATCACCTGGGTCTACCCAACTATATTCTTCCTGAGGGCAGGGACTGCATCTCTTTTGTTACCCAATGTAGCTAGAGCAGCTTGCACGGTACCTGGTACTCAATAGGTACTCAATGAAATCTTTGTTGAATGAATGAAACTATATAGTAAAATTCATTTGTCTGAGTCTCCTGGGTTTCTATTGTGAAAATTCAGAAATGTCATGGGCTCCAGAATAAAAAATGATATTTTATGGCAGTACTTCTTAGCATTTAGTCTTCCTGAAAAGGTATTCTACATATTTAGATTTGCCATTTTGTAGGCAGGTGGGTTCATTTCTTTACATGTGTCAGTCAACAAACATTTGTTGAGCTTTCTCTGTGTGCTGGGTTAGGCCTTAGAAATGCTGGGAAAGTTCTGGACATGAAAGAATGCTAGTCTTAGTAAAACACTGTTTTCCTGGGAAATGGATTAAATGCTGGATAAATATGCTTTGATTCTGCAAAATCCAAGTCTCAGTTTCAGACTTCAGGATAAAAGTGATTGGGATAGACTTTGAAACAAATATTCAGGATTAGAAAATTTAGCACAAAGTGCTGTTCCCATTCTCTGCAGCCCATTTGTGGCTCATCACAAATCTTGCTTTTTACTCAAAGCTTGACAGAACATGACGGTGCCACTAAAGAAGGAATGCCCTGAATACCTGTATGTCCCTGGTGTTTAGGGGCTCTTTGCCTCCCTCCCTGTAATTTAGGGTTGTGGTGAGCCCCTCCTCCACTTTCAAAGACAGCTGCAGGAGGAAAATGTCCCTCTAATCACAGTTGACATCTTTCCAGACACCGCATCAGAAATGCTCACTGGCTTTCACGTTATTGTTCTGGTTGCCTCTCTGCAGACTATTGCCAAGAGCATTATTCTCAAGTTAGTCATGACCCTGCTGAAGGCTGGTGGCCTCCCCTGTGCTGAATGAGCTCTAGCTGGGCAGGGAGAGGGACCTGTGTCACAGGGACAGTCCACGGCTGTTCCTGAGGCTCCAGTGGCCTCCAGAGGCAACACACTGAAGAGGTGGATTTGGAGGCTTTGTTGGCATATTCAGGTCCACTGCTCTGAGGGTAAAGGTATTAATTACTACACAGTTACTTGCCTTATAGTTGTTTCTTTCCTACGGAGAGAGGGGGACATCTTTAAGGATAAACAGCCAGCCTCTTATGAGAGTTTCCAATTTCTTTTTGGAAAGGAGCTATTTTTGATTAAATAATCCTTAAATTTTCTTCTTCTTGGGCCTAAGGAATTGTGCCCCAGCTAAGGCCCAACCAGATTCTGCTGACGTGTCTGGGCCGACTGGCTGCCTTACAGGAGCTCGAAGGCCTGCAGCTCCTGTAAGGGTTAGCAGGCGCTGCCGAGCCCCGTGGGCAGTGCACGACGGGCCTGATGCCCCCTAGGGTTGTCGGGGGACAGGGTATTGGGGAGAGGAACAAACAGACACAGGACTTTTTCTTGGTGACGACAGACTGTGCAGGTTACTTGTGAATTTATTTTGTTTTACTTTTGCCAACTTTATTTTAATATAATTTTAAACTTACAGAAAAGTTTGCAAGTCTAAAATAAAATGCTCCTAAATACTCTTTACCCAGATTCACCAATTACTTACATTTTGCCCCATTTCCTTTATCTCAGAGAGAGATGTATGAATATAAATTATATTTCTTCCCAAACATTTAAGAATGAGTCGCAGGCATTATGTCCCTTTAGCCCCTAAATACTTCAGTGTGTATTTCCTAAGAACAAGAGCCTCTTAAACAGCATAATTATTACCAAAAGCAGGAAAGCTGACATTGACAAAATAACTCATTCACCACTCATTTTTAAAACATGCCAACTATTCCGATAATATATTTTATAGCTATTGTTCTTCCTGGTCCAGATGCCAATTCAAGATCCTGCATTGCATTTATTGTCATGTATTCTTTAGTCTCCTTTAATCTGAAACAGTTCCCTAGGCTTTCTTTGTGTTTCTTGATTTTCACAATTTTTAAGGGTACAGGCCAGTCATGTTGTACAATTTCCTTCCATGTGGGTTTATTAGATGTTTCTTCATGATTAGATTCAGGTTATGCATTTAAAAAATATTTAGAGTGATGAAAGAACACTTTTTTTTTTAGTACGTGCATTTTCCGTAGGAATATGACAGAAGTGACGTGGTGTCTTTCTCAGTACATCATATCAGAAGCTACGGGGTATCAGCTTATCCCAATATTGGTGACATTTGCTTTGATTATTTAGTTCAGGTGACATCTTCTAAGTTTCTCCATTGTAAAGTCACCATTTTTCCATTTTTAAGTAGTAAGTAAATAGAAACTATAGAAATGTCTTATTTCTCATGAAATGTTAACACACTAGCATTGATGATTTTTTAACTCCATCATCCCTTCTATGTTTGAGTTAGTGTTTTCCTGTTCAAAAGAGCTTTTCCCTCTCCACCATTTATTTATTCATTTATTTACATCAATGTGGGCTCAGAGATTCCTACTTTATTCAGTGGGTTATAACCTGTTACTAGCATTATTCATTTTGATGTTCAGATTGTCCCAGACTTGGCTAGGGAGAGCCCTATAAGCTGGTGCCTGTGTCCAGCTTGTTCACAAATTATATTAAAATAAAGTTGGCCATCATTCTTAGCGCACTTCATTACTTTTTGATACAAAAAGATGTTCCAGGCTCTTTTTGTATTTTCCTTGCCCCAGCCCTGGAATCAGCCTTTTCTCCAAGGAGCCCCAGTTCCTTTTAGTGGAGAATGGTATTTAGAAACCAAGATCTGGGCACTAGATGTGTTCTTTGCTCCTGGGGTGTCATTGCTTCTAGGCTCTCTCATTAAATAGAGACCCGAAAAAAATATGAATGTGTATATGTCTAACCATGAACTCATTCTGATGCTTCCATTTCCAACCTAGCTACATGTATCTATTTTTAAAAACACTTTTAGGCCTGTCTTCTTTCTTTAGTACCATATGCTCACCATCTGTCTTAGTTCAGGGTTCCCCTAAAGCAGATCCTGGGGTAAGAATGTAGGTGTCAGCTGTTTACATGGGAGATGATCCCCAGAAGAACTGCTGGGGAGTGGGGAAGTGAGATAGCAGAAAGGAGGGAAGCCACAAAAGGATGTGGAGCCAGCAGGTTATGGCCGTGGCAGCTAGAGTTCAAGCCACTGGGGACCACCCCTCAGCGAGCATGTAAAACACACTTCATGATTTTCCACTGAGGGGTGAAAGTTGGGAGTTTCAATGCCCCAACTCCTCGCCTCACTAACAGAGGGGTGGGTTCACTGGGATGTCAGCTGCCTTGGCTGGAAACCCCATCAGGTACAAGGAGATAGGAAATCACAGGCGTGAACAGGAGACCCGGCAGATAGGCTCTGGGGTGGCCAAGGCCAGATGGGCGGGGCACTGGAAGAGTCTGTGACAGCCTCTAACCAGCATCAGATCACACGATAAGAAAGTTATTACCGTGTCAATTCATTGTCTATCCTGAATCCATCAAGAACAAAGGCTCAAGTTGGGGCTGCTTCGGCTTTAACACCCCCTAATGTTTACCATGCTCAATTTTTCTTTTCTTGGTGCAAAGAGATTCGGGCACAGCATCTAGCTAGAATTTAGTTACATTGTTTTGTGCATATTTATTTATCTTAATAGTTACATTCTATTTATGGCAAGCATGCTGGTTTTCTGTTTATCATAGTAATATAAACTTTCCATTAAAGATAAATATGAAAGGAAAAACTTTCATATTTGGTTTTGTAGAGCAATTATTAAGTCTTTTTCAATGCTAACGGCTATGGTCAAAGGGGATTCACAAATGAGTGAGGTTGAAAAACACGGTCTTTGTGGATGCTCCCTCTCATAAGTGTCACACAAAGTAACTGCCCCATGCATTTTGCTGCACATGACAAGTCCAGAAAAAGCAACTCTCTGTGGCCCTCTCCCCCGGGATGACTGAAAAGAGACTCCTCCTTTTTCCCGCCCTTTATGTTGAGGATCTGGACCACTCCTGGCACTGTAACCCTCTGTCTGCCCAGTCATGGATTAAAAATGAAATCCATATCTAACAGGTCTAACTTTAGCCACAGGAAATGGGAGCGCTTGGGCGACCCAAAAGGGTTAGCCATGCTTTGTTTGAGGATGGGCACGTTATCTTTACTTAACCTTCTTCCTTCCCCTTTTTGGGAGGGGAGAGAGTGGAGGCTAGGGTTGGGGAGTGAGCGGGAAGCCTGGCCTGCTCAATCTGTTTCCTGGTTGGCTTCATAGCAGTTTTCACGCCCTCTTTGTTGTCACAGTCCTGACTCTCAACTTTATGTTACATGTTGTTAGGACCAAGCGATGCCCACTTTTGGAAGTGTTCTAACCAATATTTTGAACATGAAAATCACCCAAATGAGAAATTTAAAGACCCTCTATGTTGCAAACATCTGGACACCTTGATTGCAGATAGGAAATGCTTCTGTAAAAAAACCCAGTTAAACCTAGATGTTGTTCTGTAACTTCCATTTACTCATTTGCCCCAGCTTTATTACAATGTACACAATTTGCAGAAATCTGTTTTATACTTTATGTCCGAAGTTGCCAGATCACAATTGATGTTATCTTTTTCTTACTGATGCAAAAGTAGTAAAATAGAGTCACTGGGAACAACCGTTACCTGGGTTGCCATCTACTTTTTTTAAGGCCATAGAACTAGCTTTGTGACCATAGGCATTTCACTTTCCCTCTCTGGCTCAGTTTCACTCTCTGTAAACTGAAGGAGTTGGACCAGGTGACCGCTAAAGTTTCCTTCTAACGCTTTGTGCATTTATGACAACATGCAGTCAAGGAGATTGCTGGGTGGGGGAGGAACACGGGCAATGAGCATGGTAGAGATTGGAAAACACTTTCTAGAAATAAGTACAAGAGTCTCGATTTGCCTCAAAATTACAGATTACAATAACCCTATCTGTAAGTGATATTTTTGAAACATCAGGTCTGTGTTCAGGTACCAGCATGGACCAGTGCACAGCAAAAAGAAGGTGACCCACAAAAAGAAGGTGCATTGAATAAATGGATAACTGAGTTAAGGTGCTTCCATGGGTGCCCTTGAGGGCCCAAGGCTAACGTCAGAAGGACCAATGGCCAATGAAAGTGAACCAAAAACGCAAGGGATCAGAGGAAGAAAGAAAGAGAAGGCAAAAAGGATAGTGAGCAAGGGAGCAGAAAAGACACACATACATAGGTACAGTTGATTCTCATTTTTCACAGTAATTATGTTCCATAAAGGCACCGTGAACACTGAGTGAATACTAAACCATTGCTCCTAGGGGAAACACAAGGTTAAGTTTCTGCGAGATTCTGGTTGCAACATTTTTGTCAACCAATCAATAAATAACCTTGTTTTGTGTGTTTCTGCTTAAAGATGCTTTACTTAACATATACGGTGTCCCAAAAGTCACCATACATACGGAAAATGGGAAATTGTAGCTAAATGTACCTTTATTTACAAAATATTCATTACAAAATTGTACAAAATTTTTCCCTTGTATGTAGACTTTTGGGACACCCTGTATATTGTCAATTCATTAACATTAAACTCGTGGCTAACAACATCATAACTCATGCCCGAATGAGGCTTACCTAACACACATATTTTCTCTGTAAGGCACATCACAGCCTTCTTGTGCTTGGAAACACTAGACGGCACTTCAGCACTGCGCTTGGGAATCCTTTTAAACAGTGAAATCACAAACAAAAAGCACGAAAATGTGAAAAACGTGGCACTAAATAGACCACAAAAAGGATACTTGCTCACAGTATGGAGCTGGAACAAGAGGGTAGCACAGCACATCGCCTTGCTCAACCTCAGCTGGGAACGTGTGGGTCGGGGACTCAAGCTACTTGCTGCTCTGCATGTGTCTGTGAATGACTGCAAAAGTGCCACAAGGATTGATTTGGGGGTTACAACAGAGAGCAGGCAAATTCACAAACATGGAATCCAAGAGTAATGAAGATCTATAGTGTGTGTATGTATATAATTATATACGTATGTGTGTATATGTATGTGTGCATAATATATATATATATATATACACATACACACAGACAGAGAGAGAAAGTAAAAAAGAAAAGAAATGCATGAAAAGATAAAATGAGTGTTTCATCCAAAAGAGTTTGAGGGTTGATGCACAGAGCAGGGAGAACGGTGCCACCCATGGAACTGCACCCTTGTGCCCACACTCTTTTTAGTTTGAGAGACACAACAATGCTTCAGGCAGAACTGGCTGTATAATCTGCAGGATCCAGAGCAAAACGAAAATGCGGGGCCCTTTCTCCAAAAAGTATCGTGTTTCAAGATGACTACAGCGGAGCATTAAACCAAGCATGTGGCCCTTCTGAATGCAGGACCCTGTGCACCTGCACAGGTCACAGGCCAGGGGAGCTGGCCCTGGCTTCAGTCCTGCAGGGAGGCCTGGCCCAGGTGAAGGCATGTGAGCCATTTAGAGAAGGCGATTCATACCCTTATGCTACACTCGTGTGCCCAAAGCCTCAGGTCTTGGCTTAATGCCCCAAACACCAGCCCAGGTCAGGCATCAGAGAAAGGCCCAATGTCTCCTCCTTCAGGAAGACCCAAGTGGCCTCAAATTACAGCAAACACCACAAGAACAGTTAATTGGGGTCCTTGGATCACACTTGAGAACCACTGTTTCAGGCCACCCTCCACTCTCCCAACGTTGTCATTCACACAAATACAATCATGTCACTTCCTGCTTCCTTCAAGCCAACTCTGGCTGCCTGTGGCTCATAAAGTCCAAACTTTGCTCACAAAACCTTTCCTATCTGGCCAATCCACACCTCTCCAAACTCCATTACTTTCCTCCTTTATACACTGAGTTCTCTGCCCACTCTGGGCAGACATGGGTGCCTGACCTTGTCCTGCCCATTCATGCCTCTGAGCCTCAGCCTTTCTCCTGCCTGAAGGACTCTTCTGCATCTTTTACAACCCAGTCGAAAGGTCACCTCCTCTGGGAAGCTTCTCTGATTCACACTTCCCTTAGAGTTTCCTCTATTTATTTTTTAGAGATCTATATTTTGAATAAGCAATGAAAATGCATGAGATTAAATTCCTTTTTGGAATATACACACAACAATAAGTAGACCTCTCTCATACTCCAACCATCCCTTCCTCTCCCAGGAGGCAACCACAGTGATTGGTTCCTTCTGCGTTCTTCTAGAGCTTCTCTAGACATAATAAACAAATCATTTATCTATCCCAATGTTAACACACTATATACACTGCTCTACACTTGCTTAACACTATATCTTGGAAAGCCTTCCATGACATCAAATAAAAAATGGCCCCATTTTTTCAATAGTTGTAAATTACATTTTTAAAATGTGCCATAACTTATTAATCTAAGTCCCCCATTGACTGGGTAGGTATATGGTTTCCAATCTTGGGCAGCAAATATCCTTTTATATAAACCAGTCTACATGCCTGGGAAACTCTGTAGCATTAATATCCACAAACAGAACTGCTGTATCCAAGAGAATGTATATTTGTAATTTTGATAAACATTGCCAAATTGTCCTGCATAAATCCTGCTCTAATTTATACTCCCAGTGGCCACGCATAAAAGCTTTTTGCCACCCTCGCCAAATAGTGTTATCCAACTTTTTAATCTTTGCCAACATGGTAGGTGAAAAATGATACCTTGGTCAAATTTAAAATGATATTTCTCTAATAAGATCAAATCTCTAGAGTTGTGCTGTCCAATACGGGACTCATTAGGTACATGCAACTGTTTAAATTTACATTTTAATTAATTAAAATTAAATAAAATTTAAAACAGCTCAGCCGGGCACAGTGGCTCATGCCTGTAATCCTAGCACTCTGGGAGCGGAGGTGGGAAGATCGCTTGAGCTCAGGAGTTTGAGACCAGCCTGAGCAAGAATGAGACCCCGTCTCTACTAAAAATATAAAAGTTAGCCAGGCTTCGTGGTGTGCGCCTGTAGTCCCAGCTACTCAGGAGGACGATGGCTTGAGGATCGCTTGAGCCCCAGAGTTTGAGGTTGCTGTGAGCTAGGCTGACACCACTGCACTCTACTCAGAGCAACAGAGTGAGACTCTGTCTCAAAAAAAACAAAACAAAACAAAACAAAACAAAACTCAGCTCCTCCACTGCACCAGCCACATTTCAAGTGCTCAATAGCCACCTGTGGCTGGCTAATGGCCTCCCTATGAGACAGAGCAAATATAAAATATTTCCATCATCTTAAAGGCTCTACAGGACAGCGCGGCTCTAGAACTGCACGGTCCAGTGGCTACCATGAGCCACACCTGGTTCCTGACACTGACAGGTACTTGGTCCAACTGAGATATGCTCTAAGTACACAGCACACACTGGATTTTTGAGGACTTAAGATAAAAAAAAAAAAAAAGAATGCAAAATATCTCCTTACTAGTTTTTACATCAATTACACGTTGAAATGCTAGTATTTGGATATATTGAGTTAAATAAAATATATTATTAAAATTAATTTTACCTGTTTTTTTTTTTACTTCTTTTTAATGTGGCTACTAAGAAATTAAAATTACTCATGTGGCCCATGTTCTATTTCTATTGGACAATGCTGTTCCAGAGAGCACAGTGCTGTTGAGACCTCGATTTTAGCATTTTTTTTTTTTTTTTACATAGAAATAAGTGCAGTTATTGTTGCTATAAAGAAAAATAGACTCACTGGAATCTCTTTTTCCTCCTCGCCTTTCTCTGTCCCATGCAGACAGGCTGGGCAACAAAAGGAGACAGGGCTGCAATGATCCTGATGACAGAGGATTGCCCCTGAAACAAACCATTACACTTCCCACCTGGGCGGCCACAGGCAGACACACCAGTGACCCTGAGCAGGGACTGATTTCCTGGTGGCTGTTAAAACAATGCACCAGAGAACAAAGTAACTTCGAGACTAAGAATAGAAGAATGGCTCGAAATAAGGTTTCCAGGACTCCAGGAAGAAATCCTCCCCTGCTCTGTCCCTAATGCTATGGTCCCCAACCTATGGTCCGTGACCTGGTACCGCCAGTGGCCTGTTAGGAACAGGCCTCATTATCACCCTGAGCTCCACCTCCCCACCTCCACCGTCCTTGGAAAAATTGTCTTCCATGAAACTTAGGAACTGGGGGGCCACACAGCAGGCGAGTAGCAGGCAAGCGAGCGAAGCTTCATCTGTATTTACAGCTGCTCCCCTCCCCATCGCTCGCATCACCCCTCTCCATCCATGGAAAAATTGTCTATTGTCTTCCATGAAACTGGTCCCTGGTGCCAAAAAGTTTGGGGACTGCTGCCCTAACCCACCTTCCACACACAGCTTGACCTAGCCTCGGCACAAATGTCCCCCTCTCAGCAGTCTGCGTACACAGCTCTCGGTGAGGACTGAGGGGCGGAGTGGAAAGGGGAGACCCAGAGAAAGAGGTGACAAGGGCTCTGCCCTCAGGGGCCCACCCCACAGCGGTTCTGCAATTCAGGCACAGCATATATGTTTTTGTCATCCATGTCTTTGGCTTCAGATATGAAGAACATATCTAAAACTCAGTTTTGGGACATGATCCATAAAACCAATTGATCAGAATGGGTACTGTGTTCTGAAAAGGTACCAAGGGAATGAGACCTATGTATTTAAGCACAAGTCATCTGCTTGGGGAAAAACATTAATTGTATTATCATGGTTATTAGCTGTATGCCTTTGGGCAAGAGAACTAACCTCTTGGTCTTGGTTTCATAATTTACAAAATAAAGGGATTGAATGGTATGAGCTTTTCTATCTTATCCAGTTCGAAAGTTCTATGACCCTATGCACATGCCAAGGAGGTTATCACCAACACCTTTATCTTCCTTCTCTCACTCATTTAGAAAACACTCATTGGGCAGTTAATATGAGTCAGACTCTGAACCTGATATCAGCATACAAATACAGAAAAAAATCTCTTACACTGGATTAATTTCTTAAAAGAGAGACGAAAAGAAAAGGGTCACTGAATGGAGTGGATAATTAGAGGAGAGTTCTTCACCAGAGGCCACCTACACAGATATTTTCACAACTATGTGCAATTTTCTGAAGAGAATACTCAAAGACTCACGTGACTTCTAGAAGGCAGAGGGCTAGTGATTTAGAGAATCTATGATAGGCCAAGTGCCATGCTAAATTCTTAGTATGTGTGGGTGCTTGAAGAGTTAGCACCCAAAACAGTCTAAAAAGTGTATGTGGGAATAAACAAATGAGAGATTTGAACTTGAGCTTCTTTGGTGCAAAGCCTGCTTCTCTCCCCTACATCAGGGATGGTCTCTTTGCATGTTGATTCTCCCTGCTGCTGTGCCTCCACCAATCCTACCTTTCCTCACATCAGAAGGTTACAAGCATTTGACAGGCCAAGATAGGATCACAGTTGCCTGATGTGGGATCATTATATCTGCCCAACAGGAGGGTTGGGAGGATAAAATGAGATAAGCCATGTGAAATACCCACCACTACTCAGCACTCAAGAGGCACTAGCAGATAGTCATTCGTCACATATTTATTTAGGACCTAATAAATGCCAGGCCTTAGGTTAGGTGTTCTCACCACCTTCATCATTTATTGTTACTATACTTAATACTCCCTGCAAAATGGCAGAGTGTCTCACATAGTACACACTCAATAAATGTAGGTGGAGTGAGTAAATAGCAATGATCTCTATGGTAGATCAATTTATCCTTCAGCAAATATCCATGCCCTTCCCTGATCTCCTTGAATTGGCCCTGTGTGGTGGAAGGGACAGTGTCCCAATCCTGAGCCTACACCTTAAGAGACATCATGTGTTTCCATTTGCTCCTCTGGACTTCTGACCTCCACAAGAGAAGAATATACACATGAATAGCTCTGTCCAGAATGAACCCACGTGGACAAACCAGCCCAGCCAACCAGCACACCTGTGAGCATAAGAATAAAGGCTTGTTATTGTTTGCCACTGAGTTTGGGGGTGGTTGTTACTCAGCTAAAGCTGACTGAGACAGTCTCCTTTACCCACCTCCAGAGATTTCAGGCAAAGAGAGTGGCCCCTGCTTCTTTTACTTTTCATTAAGGTGGTATTTCAGAAATAGAGTCATTTTGTCCCTCTCTCTTCCCCATTTTCTCTGGGCTGGTAATGTCCCATTCAAAGAAGACAGCAGGAGCTACAAAGACCCATATTTTGGCCATCTTCACACCTGGCACAGAATCAGGCACAAAGCTGGTTTTCAGACAGTGCCTGAGGAACGAAAGGATGGGCTCACCATTCATTCCAGTGGGGTGAGTCAACATCACTGGCAAGAGGCAACCTGGACCTCAGTTGCTCAGAGCCATGGTTCTGTAGTCCCCAAAGCATTGGAAGCGAACACCAGTGGTGACACAATACCACCTCAGACCACATGCAGAAGACCTATGTGTATTTATTATAATGCGTTTTAAGAAACACATATCTAACCTGCGACTTCAGGACTATTACTGCTTAGGATGAGCTATGATTCTGCAGGTGAGCTAACTGAGGCCCAGAGCGATAAGGAACTCGGGCAAAGTCACAGAGAAAGTGACAGTGAGGATTTGAACTCAGACAGTCAAGCTCCAGCATCCGGGCTCTTACCAGCTATGTCTCCATTGCCTCTGCGTGGAGAAGCTGGTAGCAGGGAAGTTTAGCATTGCCCAAGGTTAACTGCAAAGGCCAGAACTTGATCCTCAAACTCCTGATTCACAGCCCAGTGTTCTTGTCCCTGCTCCGCAAGGAGTACTGTGTGGCAGGGGCTGGGAGGAGTTTGCAAGAAGGAAAGGAGAGAGGTGGTGAGCCTCACAAGGAAGACTTGGAAGGGAAGAAATGAGCAAATAAGGCCCCATCATGGGGTTATTTAAAGGCTGCCAAGCTGATAGAGGTGCTCAAGGGATGCAGAGAAACTGAAATACAGACAAAGATATTCACAAAAAGAGGCTGATGGAGAGAGGGTTGGCACACAGGGGCCACTTCCTGAGCTCTTCCCAAGAGAACTGCCCACCCTGCAGAACCGATTTCCCTAAGTGACATCCACGTAGGCTATATTTAGGTCCTAAAGCCACCCATTGTTTCTGTACCGGTGGACAGTCAGAGTCGCTACTCTGACCTTGCCCCCTCTGAGTTACCCGTCTGAGTGTTCCATCAAGAAAGGCCTTTTTAGGATCTGGTTTGAATCAGCTTCCCCTTCCCTGGCTCCCACTCGGCGCCCTGGGCAAGCTGTAAAAACATGGCTGGAACAGGGGCTTTAACACGAAGTATCAGCCTTCCTTGGAACATGCTGCTTCCTTCCCTCCACAAAAATCAAACTGTGTCCATGTTTAAGGACAAAAGGTGCTTCAGAGCCCTGCTGTTCCTAAGCCTAAGGATTCATGTCTCTGGTAGCCACCAACACATTCTACAGCAAATATAACGTGGGGCACAGATCACATTTGTGAGTGCTGACCCTGCTAGACACTGGCCAGTGTTATTTCAATTATTCCTCATGACAAGGAATAATAAGGCACTATTTAGTATCCCCATTTTACCACGTTACCATGGTAACGTGCCTTGGATTGCATGGTTAGTAAGCAGCAAACCTGGGACTCAAACCTACATCTGTCTGCCTCTAAAACACATGCCTGCCTTGACCATTGCACTCCATCATTTCTCCATAGATATAGAACTACTTTGGCGAACCTATGAATTTATGAGGGCTAACGCGTAAAGGGTTTCTCCCCTCCCCTCCTTGCATTCCCCATCCAGTTACCAATTGCCGCTCCCATATCCAGCTCCAATTTCCCCAGATCCTTTCTCTGCAGACTCTCAGAGCTAAGGAATCAAAACTCATGAAAAGGCCGGGCACAGTGGCTCACGCCTATAATCCTAGCACTCTGGGAGACCGAGGCGGGTGGATCGCTCGAGGTCAGGAGTTCGAGACCAGCCTGAGCAAGAGCGAGACCCTGTCTCTACTAAAAATAGAAAGAAATTATCTGGCCAACTAAAAAATATATATAGAAAAAAATTAGCTGGGCATGGTGGCACATGCCTGTAGTCCCAGCTACTCGGGAGGCTGACCCAAGAGGATTGCTTGAGCCCAGGAGTTTGAGGTTGCTGTGAGCTAGGCTGATGCCACGGCACTCACTCTAGCCCGGGCAACAGAGCGAGATTCTGTCTCAAAAATAAATAAATAAATAAATAAATTCATGAAAATATGTGTTCAAGAGCAGAATAAGGGTCAGTAGCTAGTCAACCAATTACCTTTTGAGGTCCAGGTGACATCCTTGGGAAATGTGTGCTTAAATATACTCGTTAAATCGTTTGACTTTGAAATAGGGCAGATGTGAAAACTATTTTTGACTTTTTGTGCAAGATATTTGTGTACTTTAGATTCAGCTCAGAACTAAAATGAGTTTAGAGACATCTCCATTTGACAAGTGGGGAAACTGAGTCCAGACAGGGCAGTGACTTGTCATAGGTGCCTCTTACTTAGGCACTAATTAGACCACAGCAAACATCCACGAAAATGGGATGACAGGCCAAAGGATTGGAAAGCTACGTGCTACTGCAAATGCTGCTTAAGATAGGAGATCTGGGAAGGGCCATAGTATTAGAATCATCACGTAGCACCTAAAGGATAAGAATGTCATTTCTAGATCCATTCTGCCTAGGTTTGAAAACTGATCTACTATTTAACTAGCTAGGTGACCCTGGGCAAATTATCTATCTTCTCAAAACCTCAGTTTCACCATCTGCAAAATGGGAATAATAATAGTAATAGCCAGCTTCTACAGTGCTATAAGAATTTCATGAGCTGGGAGTAAGGGCAATATACGTAACCTAAACTTTTATACCCCCATAATATGCTGAAATAAAAAAAAAAGAATTTCATGAGCTAATGGGAGTAAAGTGCTTAGGAACAGATAAGCACCTAATAAATGTAAACTGTTATTGTATTATATTGCTATTAACTTTGCATTAACTATCACTGACATGTTGTACATCATTTTAAATGTTGTTAATGTTCATCTCTCAAAGGTTCAAAAATTATTCATCATCAAGTAAGCAAATGGCTAGGTGAGTAAAATGGAAAAAGGTAAAAGATAGTAAAATTACCCAAATCACATGAAAGGATTAAAATTGTATGTCTGTCCAATATCAACAAAACAAAAAGGCAACCCAAAGAATGGGAGAAAATATTTCCATATCACATATCTGATAAGAGATTAATATCCAAAATATGTACAGACCAACCTAAAACTCAACAACAAAAAACAAAGAATTCAATGGGCAAAGGACTTGAGTAGACATTGCTCCAAAGAAGACATACAAATGGCCAGTAATGCACATGAAGAGACGCTCAACATCACTATCATTAGAGAAATTCAAATCAAAACTGCAAGGAGATACCACTTCACATCCAATAGGATGGCTACTATTTTTTAAAAAATGGAAAATAAGTGTTGGAGAGGATGTAGAAAAATTGGAACCCTTGTGCACTGTAGGTGCGAATGTAAAATGGTACAGCCACTGTGGAAAACAGTACAGTAGATCCTAATAAAATTCAAAATAGAATTACCATATGATCCAGCAATTCTACTTCTGCATATATACTCAAAAGAAGAAATATTTGCACACATGCTCATAGCAGCATTATTCACAATAGCTAAAACATGGAAGCAACACAAGGGGTCCACCGAGGGACGAGTGGATAAACGAAATGTAATATATACAGTGTTGCCACCATATAATACACACAATAATGGAATATTATTCAGCCTTAAAAAGGAAGGGAATTCTGACACATGCCACAACCTGAATGAACCTTCAGGTTCATTAGGACATATGAAATAAGCCTATCACAAAAAGACAAATACTGTTTGACTCTACTTATATGAGATACTTAGAGTAGTCAAAATCATAGAGACAGAAAGTAGAATTGTGGTTTCTAGGGGCTGGGGAGAGAGGGGAATGGGGAGTTATTTTTTTTAATGAGTATAGACTTTCAGTTTTGCAAGGTGAAAAGAGTTATGAAGATGAATGGTTGCGACAGTTGCACATTATGAGTTTATTTAATACCACTGAACTGTACACTTTAAAATAGTCAAGATGGTAAATTTTATGTTATGTATATTTTACCACAATAAAACTATTGGAAAAAAGTATGTCTATAGTGGTTATATACAAAAGTTGGAATTGGGATTACAAAAATCAGTTCTAAAAACATAATTCTCATGAGAAGAATAGAAAAAGCAATGCACATTTCCTTTTAAAAATAGTTTTGGCTTATCCAGAACTTTAACACCTACCCCCAAACAAACAAATAAATATAAGGGATGGGAGAGTAAGCTTCAGAGGTCCTAACTATTCTTCAACCCATAGAAACACATTTCCAGCCACTCTTTCCAAAATAACTTAAACCAGATGCCAATGCTCTTAATGAGAATGGTACCAAGTCTGAGTCTCCACCGATATTATCTGACTTCATCCTCCCAATAATGAACACATTCAAAACACCAGGATGACTTTAGGAAAACCTACAAAAAAGTTTCTCCAAGGAAAATGAACTTCCAAAACTGAATTCAGCCATCTTCCAATCCAAAGAAGAGAAAAGAGCCAGGCGTGGTGGCTCGTGCCTGTAATCCTAGCACTCAAAGAAGAGATCTTGGAAATCCATGTTGTGATTAAAAAACAACAACAACAAAACAGAAGGCAGATGCATCATTCTTTTCTCTCTTGTCCTTCTCATTAATTAAAACAGGCTTCTTGTAAAAATTAAAATAGTAGCATCACAAAGAGTGAAGGCCCCCTCCCCCACCTCCTCTCCAATCACAGATGCTAAAGGAGGCAGTGACAGCCATGTACGCCACTCAGCTCACCCTGGCGACAAAGCACGACCATCTGTGGTCTTAAACGCAGCCACAGTGCTCTCTTCTGATTCATACTAAAGTGAGATGGGAATCTGCTCCATCATCCCAGGTGTTTTTAATGGCAGCTCTCTGCTCAGTGTCTTGGGAGGTGAAAAGACCACTATGCCCTCCCACACCTCAGCTCCTGGCACTGCCTGTCAGGTTGGGTGGGAGGTGGGGGCTGGTCCCCCATCCCTGACTCAGTGGCAGTACACTGTCCTCCCCGCTGCAGGGAGCTTACCTGCGCGCGGACAAAGAGGCAACACCACACCATGGGGCGCTCCGACCTCATCCACCCGGACTCCCTGGCCCCTAACTGCGGCAGAGCCCTGCGGACAGGATTGTCTGAGTGGGGCTGAGCATGGTTTCCCTGAAGGAACTCCTCCCCCCCACTTAGGCTGCATGACAGGAAGTGACAGGGGCCATCAGTTACAAGTGTCAGAAGCTGACAGCGAAGAGTTCCCCACCTCTAGCAGTTTCCTTGCTTGCTGCTGCTGCCTTTTCAGAACACCCTTTGCCTTTTGGCATTCCAAGGCGTGCCAGAAATTCAGGTTCTGGTTGCCAGTCCCCAGCTTGTACGACACAAACAATACTCACTGGGTCCACAACTAAAGCCACGCTGCGCACCCCACGGGTTTGCTCTCATGGGTTTGCTGCCTGGAGTTTTGCAGACTCAAACGTGGGGGCGACATGGATAGAAAAGAAAGCATCACTAGAAGGGGCACCGGGAGGAGAGCTCTGGGCATTCAAAGAGGAATTATTGGTCTGCTTGAACTTCACCCAAGAATCTAAGGCCCTGCCCAGGATACAGAGCCCACACTGAGTCCTAGTTTAAAAGCAACTACACACCCATCCGTTTCTTTCTTTTTTTCCTTACGCAAACCGGGCATCTTCCCTTCAGAGTCCTTTCAAAATAGCTGCTGCTGGAAACCGCCCTTTCAGCTTCTGACGTGGATAACAAGAGCCCTTCCTGCTCTCCTCAGAGCTATTATGTTGTGGAAATAACTCATGGCTGACATTTCTTGTTTTATGAACCGGGGATGTCACCAGAATGAATGCCTTGTCCCAGTCCCCTGCCTTTTACAAAACCCAGACCCCTTGGATGAAGTGGACTATCTCACAGGGAACTGCAAGGTTTCAGATGAAAACCGTGCCCAGTTCAAACATTCCCCACAAACAAACCAGCACCCCCACCCTCCTTGCACAGTGGCAGAAGGTCTCAAACCCAAGGAGACATAACTCCAGTGTAGTTTTCAATTATTTATTTTCGGGTTTTTTTAGTTCTCTGGTGGGGTAGTGTTTGATTTGCAAAAATCTTCCTAATTGCAACTTTTGGCTGCGAAGATTTAGCCCAGGGCTTCCCAAGGCCTTCTTACAAACGCACAGATTTTTAAGAGCCTTCATCTGTTTCAGGCATGAGCAAAATCAGGGGACCCAGCAAAGAGAGCAGGTTCATTTGAACAATAAGCTTCTGGTCTAACAGAAGCAGATTAAATCCAAGACTTGACTTTGGAGCTTATGAGAACGCAGCCTCTCTCCATTCATGCTGCCAGGAATTTGCAAAAAGTGCTGAGGAGGCCAGGAATTAACTGAGCCTGGCAAATGCATTTTTCATGGGGACAAAGTCTGAGAAGGCTTCTCAGAGCAAGAGACACATGGGCAGTGTTCTGACGGGTGCTCTAGGCAGAAGAACCGACAGGCACGACAGCAGGGAGGTGCTTGATCACAGGGTGCTTTGGAAGAGATGCAAATACTTTTTGATAGGTATGGAGGCTGCTCTGACAGGCCTGGGTCTTGCTTCAAGGAGTGTGAGGGAGTCACACCTGTTTGGAGATAGAGGGAAGTGAAATCACTGTAAAAAGGCTCAGGGCTTTCAGGCAAGCATCTGTGACACTTTGGGGCTGGCACCCAGGAAGTGCTCAGTAATGTGTGTCAAATCAAACAGCAGGTTCCACTAAAAGGTGAGACTCCCTATTGCCCAAAGCCTCACTCCCCACAAAGCAAGCAAGTGGTGGCTGGTGGCAGTGGCGGGAAGAGGGCAGGCATTCCTAAGAAGGCCTCTTGCTCCAGTCTCCTGCAAAGGAAGGGTCCTGGATTTGTATAGGCCTGTCAACAACCTGAGGTTAGCCCGCTTTGGTGGCAACTCAGCTAATGAAGAATGCCACCCCCCTGGGGACCAATGAAGGCTCCATGAGCCCAGCCACTCCTCTCCTGGAGGAGTTGTGAACAAGCCACTTCTCTTAGCATCAGCAGCCAAAGCCAGCCTCACCCCAGTGAGGACCCATAGGAAATTGACCCAGGGCACACTACAGTGTATTTCTTTTGGGAGGAGGAAGGGTACGTTCACATGAACTAATCCTAGAATGATTCAACCTAACTGCGGTTGCTGACTATGAATGAGAAAGAAGAACTGAAACCTGTGGGCTGCAGCACTTCGTGGAAGACATGAAACTTGAGTGGGCTCCAGGGTAGGTAGTAGTGGAGGAGGGAGGCTGGGAGGGAGGAAGAGCCAGCAGACGCCCTGGCAGGGCAGAGGGGCACAGCCCGCAAGAAGGAAGGAAAGAGCAGGGCACAGCCATTTCCTCTGATGCCCTTGACCTGACCAGAAGCAAGAACTCTAGTAATGAAATTGGTCCACAAAGAAGGCACCTCGGGAGAAGAATTTCAATAATAAGAGGCCCCTGACCTCTAAGGTTCAAGTGCATTTTGAGCTTTATAATGGGAGATGGTAACATATACAGGAGTTTTATCTATGAGGCATCCATCTGAGATACTACCAAGTATTCAACCATGTTTTCCCACTGGTTTTTAAATTTTAACAGTAACTTAGTGCCATATTCATGCATTCAAACCATACAGAAGTGTATAAAGTAAGAAGTGGGCTTTGCAAAGGCCCTTTTTTCCCTCTACCCCAGTCCTATGTGCCAGGGGTTCTGGGGTTAAAGCCAGGGGTAGGCAGGGGTCATAAACCCAAATGCCTTCAGGACCAGGGAGTCAGATACCTGAAGGACAGGTGAGGTGGGCACTGGAGCACGACTGAGTGTTTGGTCAGGTCCAGTTTATTGAGGTCCTAAGAGACTACCAGCCCAGGGTGACCGGACATTCCAGTTTTCTCGAGAAGCCTGAAATTCCGGGTTTTATGGAAAAACTCCCAAAATTTTAAATGCTGACAATTATTCATCACTATACAAAATACTGTACACAGACCACACAACACAGTTGCTGGCTAGATTTGACCCGAGGACCACCAGTTTGCAACCCCTGGTGGTGATCCTTCCAGACATTCCTTTCTGTCTTAACACACACAAGTTGCTGGGTGTAACATCTTATTTCTCTTTTTTTTTTTTTTTTTTTTTTTCAGAAACCGAATGATAACACTGTTCTACCACTTGCTTTTTTCACTTAACATCCAGGGCATCTTTCCCTGTCATGCACATTTTCGACCTCTTACAGCAGAGCCTTCCATGGTACAGGAGGATCTTGGCTTATTTAGCCACCTGCCGTGTGGACGTTCAGCAAACATGAAAGATACACTCGAGATGTGGTTTCTCAGTTGTTCATTCCTCTCACCTCTTCTGAGGTTGAGAACTTAACTCATGATGAAAGTGCACCTGTATGCAGACATTAAAACATTGCAAAGCCACAATTGTTGAAACCATAGCGACTGCAGATTTTTGATGTTTTAATGTGATTGCTTACCATGTATTTTCTCATTTGATCCTCACAACTGTCCCAAAGTAGGCCTTATTATTATCTCTACTTTGCAGATTTTAAACCACTGAGACTCAAAAAGATGGTGTGAGCCTCACACACACTCACATCACAGGGCCTAGAGGTGGTGCGGTTGGTCAGGAGTGGAGTCCAGGCAGGTGGAGCCCAGGTGAGCTGACTTCAGGCTCCTGCCACATGCACACAGCGCTCAGAACAGACGGCCAGACACCTGCTCTAGGTTATTGGAGAATCTGACATATCGGAGCACAAACCACTGGAGAAGCCAAGGATCGCTAAAAAATGGGGCAATTCACTTGGTTCTCAGAAAGAAAAGCCTCATTTGAAAGCCCTGCTTTACATTCATCCCATGTAAATAAGTTCTACATACATTAGAGAGAAATGTTAAAAAGAAAAACAGATCTATAAAATTCTGGGGGCATGGGTTCTCAGGGTGCAATATTTTTTTTCAGTATGTGGAGCTGAATCATATATTTATACATGGGAAACCACCTACAAGGCACCTACCATGCAAAGACTGCCCCTGTTTTCCCACACCTGGCTAAATAGCTAAACTGGTGACACGGGGACCTGGCTAAGATACCACCAAATGCTTCATGGCACTACTGGAACCAAAACCACTGTTTCCTGTGCTGTTGTTCTACACACCTGAGGGCATTTCCTGTTGGGAAGTTCCAAGCAATTTCCTCACCAAAGATATTGTGAAGGACATATCCATCAGAGTTTTCAGAATTTCATTTACCTAAAACAAAATGCTTAGATTTTGGTAGAATTATTTCTTCATTAAAAGCTGGCAAATGATGGTGATTCCTTCCCTTTGGATTTTGTTCTGGTTCCTTAATCTCTTTCTTCTTCTTACCTAAGAAGCCACAGATTTCACAAACCTTACAGTTGGAAGGGAATTTCGAGGTCTTTAACCATATCCCATTTGATGCCTTAAATTTTTAAATAATTCCACCAATTGAATTGAAAAATAGGTAGTAAAACAATCTTTTTAGAAACGGGATGGTAGAAGTGACCAAATTAAAATAGCATATCGCACACTGATTTACTTAATGTCCCAATATCAGAAAAGTGTTATTTCACAGCTCTTAGGTTTCTGCGGCTGTTGTCAAATTCAAATAAGACTAAGAAAAAACAAAAATTTATGCTGGCATTGAGAAAGTATGGCAATACTTTTTGATGTTTCTAGATTGGCAGAGAGGCATAAAGAAACGCACAGCAAAATAAAAAGAACGTCAAGGTGTTTAGAGCGTGGGAATTTACTTGCAGTCGTGTACTTTATTGAATGTCTTTGTATCTACTCCTCAGTGCTGGAAGTGTGGTTAATCCAAGCAAAACTTGAACAACTACTCTACCCCCTTCACCATAAACTGTGGACAAATGAGGCGGGCTGTCCAGACACCATCCCAGGCCAGGGCCGACTGGATGCAAGGTGGTTTAACTCAAGAGACTTCGACCATTTGAAAATGTTGACGCTCTTGTAGAGCCCTGTTTAACATCCCAGCTCAACAAGATTACAGAATGATGAGAAGAATGTGGGAGCAGACCTGGCTGCCCAAGGTCAAGAATGAATAAATAGAAAAGTCTTCATCTATGGTTTCAACACAAGAACTAAAAATAAATGATGCTCGAACATGGAAGTCTCAACAGATTGCTAATCATGGCTAATCTGGAGTGCTTATCTTGCTGATTTTGTTACGAGCCATTGCTCGAGCTCTGTATTTTTTCTCTCTAAACAAATCTGAACTTTTATAACCAAATTCCTCACATTATTTTGGCAACTGATACATAGACAGCTATTTTTAAAAGTGACCGCAAAAAAGGAAAGCCGTCTCCTGATGTATGCTGCGAAGCAGCCACTGGCCAGGTCTCTGGGGTTCTACCTCTTTACTAACACCAGCCCTGCAGCCTAAAGAATTTTCACACGGAGCAGACAGGCTGCTTGCAAATAAGCTCACTCAATTTATTTCTTAGAAACGTGAACACCCCGGGTACAGGTTTTTCAAGAGACTGCCAAGTCCCCTTCCTTATACTGTCAGTTAAAAGTGAAACTTCTGTGGGTTGTGACCTTCTGCCCAATTCTTAGGAAGAAAAATGGTTTAAAAACTGATTAGCTGATATCTATCAGCCAAAGAGCTTCCTTACTTGGAAATGAGACTTACCATTTGGCATCAGACTGCCAAAATTAGTTAGAAATGAAAAATCTGAACATGGGGCAGGGGTGGTATTTCTGACACACAAAGGAATACTCAGGAGGATTTTAAAAAGTAATTTGCCTATATCAAAAAACAACTCTTGACATACTGAATTTCTGAGTTAAAAATATATAAAACAAAAGCAAAAATCATTTTTATTAAATAGTCTCTCACCATTATTTTGACTCTAGATACCTCCTTAGGGATAATTTCTGGGAAGAACTCTTTGGCTAGAAGAATGATCAGTACGTTAATATTTGGGCTGGGTGATTTTTGGCTCTGCCGTACATTAGTTGAATGACCTAGTAAGTCACTTCTTAACTTCCTTGACCTTTAGTTTCCTCATCTTGAAAACAGGAATAATGATTCCTTTATCCTCCACTGGCTGTAAGGAGGACTCTAGGATACTAACTGACATATGTATTTAAGATGAGAGCAAAAGATGATGGGGACATTATGGGTCATCATATCACTTTTTCCATTTTTGTATAGGTTTAAATTTTTCCATAATAAAATGTAAAAACCAAAAAGACAAAAAGCACAGTAATAGTTTCTTTACTTATTTTTTTCAAACAGAAGAGGAAATTTTTTGGTGTAATTATGAACACTGGTTCAAATTTTCCTCTTAGCAAGTTGAAAAGTTGGTACCAAATCTGAAATCAATAGTTTGATTTTTACTCTGATTTGACTGGCAATGGGGCATCTAATTTTTAAAAAGACAATAGAAATTTGTGATTTTCCATTTCCTCTCTTCCTTCCAACAGGGAAAAAAATAAGGTGGTTAAAACTTAAGTCACATTTCTTTTTTAAATCTTACAATGCTGACTTCCCTGACATCACTGTGTCTATCTAAAAAGTTCAAGACTTCTATGAACATACCCCCAAGAAGACACCAAGAGATTTAAAAACGAGCGTGTGTGCCCATGACTCAGAGCATTTATTCTGCCTATTAGTGAAAGTGGTTTTTCATTTTGTTTTGTGTTTGTTTATGTGTACGTGAAGAATAAATATCGCTACTTTTTTCTCCTTAACTCAGAATCAGAAAGGAATCACCAAAACACTAGAAAACAGCAAAGCAACCAGACAGTGAGTAGTCCAAAAAGAGCTTCCAGCTCCCACCCGAGGGAACCGATTCTGGTTGGAAGCTCAGCCCCTCCTCCCAGCTAGGGCTCGCCCTGGAGGCTGTCCCTTTAAGTCAGACTTCCTGGTAAGGCTGAGAGGTTTCCGCATGCAGCTTCCTGGAGACTGTATAAGATAAACAATAAACTTTGCAGCAAAATCATGGACAATGAGCCCCACGTGGCCGTAACAAGAAGCAATTATAAACGCTGACAATGGCTTGGGTATTTCCAACAGGAATGCAAATCTGTGATAAACACGGGAGAAACATGCTACCCCACACACCTGCACAAACTAAACTGATTTTTTAAAAAATAGTTCCTAGCCTCCCATCATATTGAGAAATGGTTGCTTTCAAATTCAGCGCTATGTTTTTAAATCATCATCTAAGAGGAAAGCAGTCAGGCCATTCTTAAAGCGCCACCACCTATTATTAGATGAATGCTGCTGGGGCCAAGTGACGCCCTTTGTCACTTACTCCATGAGTCTCTGTGACGGTTGCCTTTTGAATACCCTGTAGCTGAACTCCCTTCCTAGCTTTGGGGAAGCCCCCAACTCAGGAACTAGAGCCCACATTCTGCCGAAGGAGATGAGAGTGCCACACACTTGCTTCCCAGCCTCCTTGCAGCGAGGGCACACAAGCATGAACAGACTCAGCCGTTCAGACACTGCCAGCCCAGAGGGCATCAGGAGCTGAGATGCAAAGCAGCAGGGATGCTGCGGACCCCATTCTGTGAGAGTGGTGGCAGCTTGCAGGGGCAGAGTGAGGATGGATTGGGTAGCTCTGTTCTATAACCAGGGTTGGTAGTGCAAACCATGGCGTCTATACCCGCCTAGCAATGGCAGGCAGCAATTATGTCCTTATAAGAACAGTTTGGTGGTGTCATTTGGGGTTGTTCCTGGTTCCCTGATCCTTCCAAAATCCTCTAAGCTACCCTAGATTCTGTAATAAATTCATTTTCTGCTTAACTCAGTCAGAACTGGGTTTACTGCTAGGCATTAGTTCATGTACACAGAGAAGACAGGATGGGCGAAAGCTGAAGTAGTCCAGAAACCAGTTGCACAGATTCTGAGCATAGGGACCAAATGGCTTCTGACACTGAGAATTCAACCCCCACACTGTCCCTGGGCCTAAGGCCCTGCATCAGGTGGTCCCGTCTCCTTCTTGGACCTTATCTCATTCTACTGTGCTCCCCCCATGCTGTAGTCATACTCTGTGTTCCTCAGGAAGCTCTTTCTTGCCTCAGGCCCTTTGCACTTGCTGTTCCCTCTTTCAGAACACACTTTCCTCCAGCTCTTCACATAGCAGCAGCATCCTTCTCAGCCCTCAAGCGGGTCTTCCCTCACCAGGCAGTCTAACGGACAGCCCCACACCCCACCATCTTACTCTCTGTCACAACACCCTGTTGATTTCCTTGCCAGCACTCACCACATCCTGTGATTAACTTATTTCATTATTAATAACAATAGCAACCACCATTGATTGGGGGCTTGCTATGTGTCAGATGCTAGGCTAAGCTCATTTAACACATTGACTGCCACACTAGAAAGAAAAAAATTTTCCTTGGGGCCACAGTGTTTTATTACGAAAATAGAATAAAACAAAATGACACTTTCTAATTTAATGAAAAATTTGTTATTTTTTATTGTTTTCTGTGCGTGAGTTATATGCAACTTAAAAAATAGTTCTCATGGCTTCTAAGGTGAAGAGACGTGTGAGTTACACGAAGTCCTGGGCTCAAAACTAGTGTGAGTTAAATACAACTTACATGGCAGTTAATGTGTTAAATTCTCTGACCATTCTATAAGATAGGTACTCTTAATATTCCTGGTTTATAGATGGGGAAACAGGCTCAGAAGGGGTAAGGAAGTTGTCCAGTGTGCCAAGCTTGGCCGTAATGGAACAGGGGTTTGAATCTCGGCCTGCAGCACAAGTGACTTACCACGGTGCTCACCTGGGCAGTGACTGAACAAACACCGACCACTGTGCAGGCACAGGGCCATGGGACAGGCCAGTTCTCATGGAACCTGTAGCCTAGTGTTCCAGATCTCCCACCAAGTATTCCAACCACGACCCACAGACCCTCTCCAGGGAAGAAATGCAGCCCAACATGTGTAAAGATAAAGTTTGCCTTCCTTCATTGAACAGAGATGTGCCCAGCCCTGTGCTCTAAGTGTCGGGCATGCAAAATACCTCAGAGGAGCTCACAGGCCAAGGGGATGCAGACCTACACACAATGGTTACTGCTCAACCCGCTGAGTCCCACAGCCTGGGAGCACTGGGAACGCAGAGGAATAAGCCACAGACAATTCTCAGGGTCTCCTCAGCAAAAGTGAGGTTCCAGCAGGTTGCTAGGGATGTGTAGGAGTTGCCAGGCTGAGGGGAGGGGGGTGAGAGTAAAGGAGAGAAGTGAGGAATAGCGCAGCTCATTGGGAGGTGAGGGGACAGTCAAAGGCCTGTGGCAGGGACCTGCAGGAAGACCGGGAAATGAGCCGGTTGGAGCCAAGGTAGGATTCCATCTCTATCCTATAGGAAGTGGGGAACCAGAGCAAGATTTTTAGCCAGAAGAGCTGCATGACCAGATACAAATGCTTTTTATCAACAACAGTGGGCACGACTATATAATACAGTACTGGTGAGATTTATTTCCTATGTAGTTTAAAGTACACATAGATAAATATATCAGCTAAAAGCCAGGAATTGTAATAACAACAGCAAAAAAGTTCCATTTCTATGCTTTCTCCTTCCCCTTGCTGAGGAAGAAGTGAGATGTCTGCCCTTCCAACAGGAGGAGTTAAAGCACAGCCATTCCCTCCTATGATGTGAAATTACACAGAGCTCTCACATGGATAATTTATGGAGAAAACAAGGAATTCCCCTGCTACTTGACTTTACGACTCCAATCCCTTCTGCCCAGATTCCTCCAGTGTGATAACAAGAAACTCACCTCTGGGTTGTGTCATCATTAAAATGAAAGGCTGGTTTTTATTTTTTAAAGAATGTGTGCAGGTGAGGCACAAAGGACCTCCTATGTTGAATAGCACCTGGGGGCAGCGGGAGGAGTCCCCAAAATGACCCTCTGAGGCTAAGTGAGACCCACACATAGTAACAGGCCCTAGGAAATGCGTTAAGCGTGCAGCCAGGGAGGTCTGAGAACACCGAGGCCAGCCAAGTGGTGAGGGCATCACATCCAGAACATGCACTGGTGATAAATGAAGGCAGTTTAGCACAGAGGTTAGGAATAGGGATTCTGAGCCAGATGACCTGGGTTCAAATCCCAGTCTGGTGATTTACTTAACTTCTCTGTGACTCTGTTACCTTATCTGTTAAATGGACATAACAAGAGCACCCACCACAAAAGGCTGTCGGGAGGACCAAGTCAGTCGACATACATAAGGCACTGACAACAGCACCTGGCACGTAGTGAGTACAAATAGCAGCTTCCTAGAGACTGTGTAAGATAAACAATTAATTTTGCAATGATATCATGGATAAGAAGCTCCCATGTGGCAGAACAAAAAACAATTATAAATGCTGACAACGGCTATGGTATTTCCAATAGGAATGCAAATCTGTGCGAATAGCTGTTGCTGATATTATTATATATAATGATGTTATACATGATATAGCATAAATTTATATCTTAAATATAATATACGTAACATTATGTAATATAGTAACAGTGATCGTATTAGGATTTGCTTTAACCCAATTTAAGAAAGAATTTGTCAACAAAAATGAAGGGTTGCGGGGGAGGAGCCCCAAGAACAGGCACCTAAAGAGCGCTTGTGCGGTATTTCCAACCACCTGCAGGCACAACGTTTGGGTTCCCTAACACGGACCCTAGAGCCAGTTTGCTGGGCCAGGGTCCAGGCTCCACCATATATGAGCTGCAGACTTGAAAAAGTCACTCAACCTGTAAAACCTTGCTTTCCTCATTTCTGCAAAGGAGATAGCAATAGTACCTCCTTCATAGTTTGTGCCAAACACTGGTGCTCAATTTTACATAAATCTCCCCAACAACCCTGTGACTCACATACAGTTATGATGCCCATTTTACAAATGAGAAAACTTGAGGCTCAAAGACATTAGCTGATCGGCAAAGGGCACACATCTAGGTTGATATCCAGGAGCTCTGACCCCGAGCCAGCACTCTAAGACAGCCTTGAATTCTGCAGACACACGCACATGGGAAGGACGCACCAAGGCACCTCTGCAGTACAGAGTTAACAAACACGTGTGCAGGAATCACCCTTTAAGAAGGGCACGTGTTTCCCCACAGCAAACTCCAATGCTTATGGCACCTATTGGTAGTGAAAGGAAACTCGGCCTTGTTGAGCACCAACTAAACACCAGGCACCAAGTTGAGTGTCCTGCAACATCATCACCAACTCATCACCATAGCAACCCTCCGAGGCAAGGACTGGAAGACATTAGGGCTCAGAGAGGTTGAGTTCCTGTTCCGTGGTCACAGAGATTTTCAGCAGCAGCATCTGGACACACATTTTGTGTCTGTTTTACTCCCACTCAGGCTTGGAGACAGTCTCCAAGAATACCCCTTAATATTCCTCAAGTGCCCCTCTCCTCTTATTACCTCCCACTTGGAAAGCACAAAGCTGTTTATTCTGCACCAGGAAAATGACCACGGGGGGTGGAGCGGGGCCATGTGCAAACTATAATTACTGCAGACAACAATTTGCATTCCTGATCTGAAATGTGCTCGGGGCTCCCCTCGAGCCCTGTAATCAGATTAGCCTCTGCCTAAATCTCTCTCCAAATGAAGACATAGCAGATGAACTGAGACACAGTGGGGTTTGGAAAATGTGCCTCTGCCCCTAGCGAACTGCCACCTGAGGAAAAACCATGCCAAGAAATGGCCAGGGCCGAGTGGGATTTAAACCCCAGAGAGGTCGAATTCCTCTGTTACAGAACAAAGGAAAGAGCAGTCCGGGCAGTGGGCAGGCAGGGCCACGGGCGGTAAACAAGCAAAGGCAGGAAATGCATCACATAACACTCGGGCCTGGGGAGGAGGTGGAATGGGCACCCTTCCCTCCTTTATCGGAACTTGCTGTCTTGCCTGCAAGTCGTGTCAGGGTGTGGTGACCTTGCTGCCCAGGACAACACAGGACATCACAAGGTAGCAAAAGACCTACTATGTGCCCACTGTGAGAAAGGGGGCATCCTCTGCATTAGAGAAAGAGTCCCAGAAAGACCTATCCATGGACAGAGAATGCCGTGACTTGGGAACTCTGGATTGGAGAAGGCGGGTGTAGCGAGGGGGGTAGGAGTGAGGGATACCAGGATTTTTAACCCTGCATTCATAATTTCGGTCCCACGTCATGGGCACTAGTTAACTGAAATTCTTCCTAGCCCTACTTTCTTTTACTAGAGAAAGAAGACAAACCACATTTCAGTCTCCATAACCCCAAATCCTGACTGAGGAGCTTCATGTGAAACCTCCACTGAGTCGACAGTCTCTGCAATCTAGACTGCCCTAAAAATCAGAGTATTTCTCAAACTTTAATTTTCCTCCAAATCACCAGGGGATCTTGATCAAACGCAGATACTGATGCAGGTCTGGGGTAAGGCCTGAGAGTCTGCACTTCTAACAAGCTCCCGGGTGCTGTTGCTGCTAATGCCCCATGGACAACACTTAGAGCAATGCTGGCGATGCTCTCGCTCACCGATGCTCCCCTCCCTGTCTTGGGGGACCAGCCCACTGCAGGTGCAGCCATATTCCTGAGGCTGAGTCACCTGCTGACGCAGCCCACAAGCTGGGGTCCTCTTTGGGCCTTGAGCCCTACCTCATCAGTTATAGGTTGCACCTTCCTAACCTGACAGGTACCTTAAGAAAAGCTTGCAACTAAACCAAAGCATCTTTTTCATAGCTGGAGTTGGCTGCCCCATCCCGTTATGCAAACAGTACACAATGAATTGCTGATAGCATCTCTTCACCCTTGCCAACATAAACCCTGCCGGGCCAGCAGAAATGAGCCCGGTAACTGTAAGCAACAATAGTTGCATGAGTTTGTTTCAATAAACACAGCTAACAACAGGTGAAAATGTTCTTAACTCCCCCTATTGCTAAACCAGGGACTTTTGAGACTGGGTTCTTCCAGAAATAAGACCAGCATCAAGCATAAGGAACAGAAGGCAGTAGAAGGGAAAGCACCCAGAAAGCTAACTGTGTGTTTCTGCTGGGGACTCGCATATAGACATAGATTTTTGGATAGATTTTTGACTAGAACTACCAAAGCCAAATGAATTGAAATATTTTATTTATATTGCCTTTGCCTCAAAGTAAGGATTTGCCTTCCTGCTCTTATCTACTGTACTTTTTTGACATTTGCCCTTTGAGTTTAATAGCGGGAACATTTCTTAATATATTAAAGAAGTTTGCTGTCCACTGAATAACATAAAATTACGCATAAGAGATATTATAGATAACTTTAGTCTGTCAACCAAAATCCTAAAATATTTTTTTGAAATGCAAATGGACTTTTTAAAAATAAGTGAAGGGAAATGGGCATTTTTTGGAAGTAGAGAGATGATGTTCAAGTTCGCACTCAATGGAGGGAATTTGATGAATCACGTCAGGATGACTCATGAAAAGAGGAGTTGAGAAGTCACTTCCTGAGCGACAGGTGTCCAGAGAAAAGAAAGAGCGAATCGAGGACAAGTATTTTAGTGGCACATATGCTGGGCCTCTTAGTCACTCTGGATAATGAGATGATTGTATTTTAAAAAGACACGACATCAAGCCTGGAAGAATAAGCAGCAGACGGCTGTATTATGTTTCAAGAACGGCAAATCCGATCCATTTGTACCAACTCTGTAGACTTGAAAAGGCTATTCCAGTCTAAACCTCAAGGCTTTTCCCTCTTTAAGAAGTTTTAGAAATTGCTGATGAACTTATTGATGCAAAAAGCTTTTGGCAAAGGTTCTTCCCCAAAAACCCACATTATCTTTTAATTATACAAGTACCATGATGGGAAACATACTATGGGGTATGTTTTAAAAAGCCAATTATCTTTTTTGACCCCCAACTTCCTAAAACAAGTTTATAATCTGTAATCAGTCCTCTGACTTTCATAATAAATTAAGTTCAAGAGGAGGAATACAAAGGCGGCCATGTTAGGTTTTTTCCTCTAATATTTTCTGATATATTCCAAAATATTGTCCAGAGTGATCACCCAGAGCCTATAAAAATAATGTGCCCCAACACAGTTAAACACAATTGAGTCACCTATTAATTCTATGGAATATTAATATTTTAGTCCGGGATGATTGTTTTAGAGCCATGATTTTTCTCGTCTGAGTACATAGTGTCCATTCTTATCAAGGTACTTTCCTCCCCTCCCAAATATCCAAGTAAGATTTATGGGATTTTTGTTGTTGTTGTTAGCAAAGGATGACAAAATTCCTCCAAGTTCACCTTTACCAAGTTTTCAGAGTTGAAACTCCTCCACAAACAGATGCCATATTTTAAAATTCCATCTTAAGTAACCACGGGATTTAGGCCAATTCATTGCATTTCTGACTTAGATTCATTCCTGTTGCCTGTTGAAGATGATTTTTATTCTTAAACTTTAAAACCTAAGACTCCACTTCAAGATTGCCAGTCAAATATTTGTCTTCTTACCTCAGTTTTTCTTCCTCTGAAATATAAAAAATAATGTATGCACCCCTGTAGAAAGTCAGGAACTTAGGAAAGTCAAAATAAAACAAAACAAAGAAAAATGTCATTTATAACCTCAGTTACTGAGAGGAAACCTTTATTAATATTTCAGCATATTTTCTTTCAGTCCTTTCATGTGCATTTTTTTCATAGCCGGGATTATTACGTACATACAATTTTGTTTCCTGCTTTTTTTCTTTTTTAAGAGACAGGGTCTTGCTCTGTTGCCCAGGCTAGAGTACAGTGGCAGGATCATAGCCCACTGCAGCCTCAAACTCCTGGGTTCAAACAATCCTCCTGCCTTGGCTTCCTGAGTAGCTGCGACTAAAGGCACATGCCACCACACCTGGGTAATTTTTAGATTTTTATTTTTAGAGATGGGGTCACTCTATGTTGCCCAGGCTGGTCTCGAACTCCTGGTCTCAAGTGATCCTCTGGCCTAGCCTCCCAAAGCACTGGCATTACAGGTGTGAGCCATTGTACCCAGCCTGTTTCCTGCTTTTTAAAACATAACAATAAACATCTCCCTTGAATTAAAACTCTCCCTCAACAGCCCCTTATGGCTCATAATATTCACTCATATGGACAAACCACAACTGACACCAACAGTCTCACATTATTGGACATTTAGACTTTTTCCATTTTTTCTATCATTATAAGTGCTGCAGCACTAAATGTTTTTTTGCATAAATCTTAATCCACATCTCCAGTGAATTTCATAGGATAGATTCCTAGAATTGGAATTATTGGACCAATAGCCATAAATGTGTTTATAGTTCTTGACACAAATAGCACAAACTGCTTTCCAGAAAGATTACCAAGTAAGACTACCACTGAAGGCCTGTGAGAGACTCATCCTACACAACTCTCACCAGCATTTTGAGTGATCACTTTTTAAAATGTCGATTAATTCTGTAGGTGAAAAATGACACTTAAAAAAATTCCCAATCCTTAGACTGACCTGACGAGGTCAATGATTTCAAGTGTTACCTCAGTAGCAAAATGATCTTCTTTTATCCTCCAAAACAAAATGCTAATTTTTCCCACATTAAAACTGCAAACATACGATTAATGTAGTCATTTGTTGGATGTTTTCATTGGGCAACTAAGGTGCCGTGGTTCAGAAGCCAAGAACAGTGAGTGTGGTACCAGCCTGCGACAGTACAGAGAGATGCGAGCAAAATAAAGTCAGAACTGGATCCACTTCCAAACACCACAAGAGACACAAGATTTGAGTTACCATTGGTTGACACCTGTCAGAAGGAATACACACCCATTCTACTAAGTGAAGTATCCCAAGAATGGAAAAATAAGCACCACATGTACTCACCATCAAATTGGTTTCACTGATCATCACCTAAGAGCACATTTAGAAATAATATTAATTGGGTGTCGGGCAGATGTGGGTGGGGGAGGGGATGGGTGTATACATACATAATGAGTGCGATACGCACTGTCTAGGGGATGGACACGCTTGAAGCTCTGACTGGGGTGGGGGGCAAGGGCAACATACGTAACTAAACTTAAGTACCCCCATAGTATGCTGAAATAATGAAAAAAAAAGAAGGAATACATAGGATGTTCAAAAACATACATTTAAAATTCATTCAATAGCTTTTTACACAACAAATTTTCTTTCCTGCCTCTAAATTGGTCCATACTCCCATATGCAGCAGGTAAGACTTTTTTATTTAAGGGCACACATATGCAAAGAGCAAATGGTCCAGACCATCTCCTATGACCCAGGGTGTGTATTTATCACTCTACAAAGTGGGAAAGTATTAGAAAAGGGGAAAGTTATGCTAGTATACTAGAAATGTTTAGAGATATCTTCCCCACATTCCCTTCCCCGGAAACATGCCTCACTTCCCAATGTTGCTCACAGTTCCTGCTGAGTGGGTATGAGATAATAGTGGCAGTAGTTGGGGGAGGGTGTTTATGAGCACTTACTGTGTCATAGACTTGGTGCTAAATACTTGATATGAATTATTTAATTGAATCTTCATAAGAACCCTATGAGCTAGGTACATTTTCAGATAAAGAATCTGAATCTCAGTGAGGTATTACTTGCCCAAGCTGGTAAATGTCAGTCCCATTTGGCCTTGACTCTCTGGCCACAGATGACTGAACCAAGGGATAGGGAAGCCCTTCTGAGAGCTGGCCAACAGCCTGCACACTACTTGTGAAGCTCAGTGCAAGAACAACAAGGTGACGCAATCAGAGTTTTCCTAGGGGTTTGGGGATGAGGCAACTAATGCTATCTTGTGAGCTGCGGGAGAGAGAGCTGCTGAAAGATCATGCCAAGTTGGTTCAGAACCGGCATCATGACAAGCCCAACAATGCCACATACAAGGAGAAGACACTGGGAGCAGAACCTACAGGTCATTAGAGGGCAAAGGCAGAGAGAGAAAGGGCATAAAACTGACCTGCAGAGAGAAGTCCTAGATTGCTGAAACTGCATATTCTCTCTTACTAACAGCCATTTTCTTGAGGTAATGGAGCAAGTGCCTGTTCTTTGCCAAGAACTCTGTCTAAAATATCCACCAAGAAATCTACAGTGGAGTCACTCCCCACTCGGAGGTTGGGCTCTCATCAGCATCTACCTTGCATAGAGAGTTAGTGTCGTTAATATTAATAACAAGCCAATCCTGTGTGCCTCTAAATGGGATGCAAATAGCTGGCATCCCATAGGACGTTTTCCAAAAGTGTTTAACCTGAAACAAACCAAATCTTTAGACCTAAATTACCAGTGTAAGAAATATAAAGGACAGAGGAACAAATTAAATGACATCATAGGAAAGCAGTTAGATAAACCCAAGCATAGGAAAGCAGTTAGATAAACTCAAGTGAGACACATTCCAAAAGCAACGGGTCTGGTCTTTCCAAAAAGTTTCAAAAGACAATTTGGTCTTTCAGAAAAGGGAGGGATGAGGGGAGTATTCGAGAATAAAAAAGACTTAAGAAACTGAAAAAATGAGGCTGGGCTTAGTGGCTCATGCCTGTAATCCTAACACTTTGAGAGGCCAAGGAAGGAGGATCACTTGAGGTCAGGAGTTCAAGCCCAGCCTGAGCAAGAGCGAGACACCATCTCTACAAAAAATAGAAAAACTGAGCCAGGCACAGTGGCACGTGCCTGCAGTCCTAGCTACTTGGGAGGCTGAAGCAGGAGGATCACTTGAGCCCAGGAGTTTGAGGTTGCTATGAGCTATGACGAGGCCACTGTACTCTAGCCCAGGCAACAGAGTGAGACCCTGTCTAAAAAAAAAAAAAAAGAAAGAAACTAAAAAAATGAAATCATGATCCTTGATTGGATAAAAAACAAACAAAAATCCAGCAAGATGTAGTACATGATCGTTGAATGGTTTGGGGGAAACTAGTTATAAAAGACAATTGGGAAATATGAATATGGGCTGAATATTAGGAAATGGAGAATTATTGGTAACTTAGTTTGATAACAATGCTATGGCAATGTAGGAAAACACCCTTAGTATTAGGACATGTATATTGAAGTATTTAATACTTAGAAGTGAAGTCATAATATTTGCAATTGTGTTACTTTGAAATGGTTTAGTAAAATAAAGCCAAACTGTGTAAACAGCTAGAGACAAATAGGTAAAGCAAATCTTAGCAATTGTTGATTCTAGGTGGTGGGTGTTTGTTACACTTATCTTTTAACTTTTCCATATATTTGAAATTTTTCAAAATAAAAAGTTGAAATCTCTTTTCTCAATAAACCATACTCAACAATTTTTCCTCTACTGCTAAAACAAATATTGTACATACATCTTCAGTTTATCCCCAGATAAAGCTGTTGCTTATTTTTAGGGGGCAGGCTGTACAAAAAGCACATGTTAAGGTCTAGAGTCACCATCACTCCAATAAGACCAACAGAGGAAACAGCAGATTCACCTATCCCATCTAACTCATGCTCAGTTGTAAGTTTTCTCCCCATCTTCTTTTTAATGAGCTGATTTAGTTGAACCTGCATAAATTAAATGCACTTCCCTCAAATCAGAACTATGCTTCAAACAAATTCTCATCTGTCCATAGAAAAGTAATCAACCCCGTTCCTCCTTTTTTCTAAATAGGATGTTAGGTCAAATCAGCCCCGGGGATACAAAAACACATCGTGCATTAGTAGTATTCTGCTGTACAGAATGTTACCTCCTCCCTGAATGTGTGTTAACCAAGAGGTCAGGCACCGGTGGTCCATGTTGCTGCTGTGGCATCGAATCCAATTGGTTTTACTACCCACATTGTGTGGAAGTCAGCTACAAAAAGACTGGTCCAGGAGATGTGTTCATTGAGATTTCCAGGGTCGGAGGGCAGAAGGAGAGGGCTGGGTGAGGATGACCAATGTGGGAGGCCCGAAAATCAAGAAAGAGAACAATCTTCATCATCATTCTTATATAGGGCTTCCCATTTAAAAATGGACCCTAGGCAATCAAGATGTATGAGCATTTGCTTTTAGAGAATATTCATTTCAATTACTGGAGAGGAATAAGTTTGTAAGACTTACTCATCTTTAACAATAGAAAATATTTTAAGTTATGTTAATTATAAATAATTCACTAGTATAAGTCAAATGCATGCCCTAAACATAGCTAGGAAGGGATGGAAGGAGCAAAGATACTAATATTCATGAGGCACCTGGTTCCTAAATGCTGTACACTCAATGTGCACAAGACTTACAAGGTATTAAATATACATGAGCACTTATTATACATGAAGCCTTAATTTGGCTACTCACTGGACACACCCATTCTGGTTTCATGTGTCTTCTGCCCAAGAAATAAAACAAAAATAAGCCAGCTGTTCATCCAGCTCATTGGCAAACTGCAGCTACTGACCAGGTGTATTTGTCCCTGAGTCTCTTCGATAAAGCTAGTGTGTTTCATTGGCCCGGGGCACCACCCCTCTGTGGGCCTCTTGCTCAAACTTCAACTCTGGTCCTTGTAACCACATCATCGGTGGGGAAGACTGATGAGGTGGAGACAGACAGAATATCTGGACATGGTGAAACTCTCGATTCAGGTGGTGAGGTCCTTTCATCCTGCCTGCATCCTCTGTGAAGTGTGTTAACTCATCTTTTCCCCCTTTGATTTAATGGACAGCGTGATTTGGAAATTTAAAAGGGAGTGGGTTTTGAGAGTCAGAATGAGCTAAACCCAGTCCCATCCATTAAATGGGCCTCACTGGCTGTGGAGAGGAACAGGATGATGAGAGAGAAGAAAAGTCACCGACAGTACCTTACCAACCCCATGCAAGGGGCTTCGACTCCCAGCTTCCGACACAGGCAGAAAACAGAGAAAATAAACCTAACCTAGAGGAAAGAAGGAAAACTGAGGGGGGAGTTTCAGCTCCAGAAAAGGGATTTTCTAAATGGGTATATCCCATCTGCGAACACATAAGGGACTTTTGGAGGCAGCAAGATCACTGCCATGATATTGTTTGTGTCAGAAGGCTAAATTTGATTAAAATTAAAAATAAAAAAGTTATAACTGTGACTAAGACTGATTCTTGGACCTCCTTCTATTTAAAACCCCTGACTAAACTCTAATACTTCCGAATAATCTAGGAATGGCCTTAATCCACTTCAGAACCCAATTTTCCAGGACCTGCTATTATTTTGATTCATCCAGAGGACTATTATGTTTTACGTCTATTCTTGCTGAACAGGCTATTCTTGCTCCCAGATCAAACTGTTAGGGTTGAAAAAAAAAAATCAGTAACTAAATGGACTGCTTCTAACCAGAGGTGAAGGAAGAGGAGTTAGGAGTTCTGTCCACATTAAGTCAGACCCTGGGAATCAGGATGATTATCTTTTATCATGGGAGAGGAGATGGGGAAGATTTTTGTAGAAAAGAATTATTTGTATCTGCCTAGTGCCTCCCCACTTCCTCTAGAAACTGCCCCTTCTCCACATGTTACTACGGTTACCGTAGGGGCTACCATGGTGATACAGCATGAACCCACTCCCTGGCTACTGCTGATTGGCCATGGAGTATCCACCTGACCCAAGTTGGACCAATCAGAATCCCTCCCTAGTAATTTTGGTTCTGAGAGAGGGAAGGCTGTCTCTGTAGATGGCTACATTTCCATTGTGTGGAGAAATGGAAGAAATCTGTCTGCAGAGCAAATGTGGCAACAGCAGAGAGGAGTCAGGAATCCTTATAAGCCTCTGGTGCCTGGTTCCAGGTGCTTCTGAAGCTCCACTGCATTCCATGAAATACTTCCCATACCTCTGTATGTTTAAAAACTCTCCTTGCTTAAACTAATTTGAGTTGAGTTCCTGTTACTTGCAACTAAGATTTCTAAATTAACTCAGAAGACCAAAGTAAAAGTACTTTTTACCTTGCATAACTCTGGAACTAAAAAGGAACCAATTGAAGTGATAATTACATAAAATAAACAGAGGCATCTATAAATTCTGCCTCAAAAGTACAAAAGTACAACTGGCACACAAGCCACTGTACCCCCCACAGACCTCGCATATGGCCAGAAAGAAAATTGCTTTGAATCTAAAAATGAGCTTCAATGTGCCTGGCATATTTTTGGTGTCAGCAGGCTAAAGATGACATGAGCTTTTCCTCACAGATGTCACACACAGCCTGGCTTCTCTACCACCTGAAGGGACATGAGACAAGTGGGACTAAGCAGAAACCCAGGCACGGTCAGTTTTTCCCGTTTGAGGGGCACCTCATATCAAAAAGGCGTCTACTAGACACACATTTTTAGAAAGCAGTCACCTCGGGGATAAAGGAGCTCTAGTTATAAGAAGCTATTTTCTGCACATTTAACTGCATGAGAGGCATTACTCAGGTCACTGTACACACATCATTCCTGAGTCTCATCATTACTAAGTTTCGAGAAGATGGCATTACTGTCCACATCCATTTTGCAGATAAGAGACCTGATGCTCTGAATTCTATCTGACCTGAAGTCCCTAATCTGGTATTCTGATTCCAAAGTACGTGCCTCTTCACCATTTAAGCTTTTGTTATAACTGCCAAGGACTGTCCACCAAACTCAGACCTGGGAGCATCCAGGAACCGTGGCCAGTAACACTCCTAACTCCGAGAGCGCGTGGAAGCAGCCTCTAGACCGACTAACGACTAACGGGGGCATGGGGAGAGTGATGAGAGGGGGCGGGGGCAAACGTCTTGAAGCACAGCATGCTGTGTGCTGGCCCCTTCTGTGCAAGAAGCTAGAAGCGATTAAGCTTAGTGAGGGAGGCATGTCAAAAGCCACGATGGAATGAAAGCTGGGCCTCTTGCGCCAAACAGCCAAGCTGTGAATGCAAAGAACAAGTTCTTGAAGGAAATTAAAAGTGCTATTTCAGTGAACACACGATGATAAGAAAGTAAAACAGTCTTATTGCTGATATGGAGAAAGTCTGAGTGGTCTTGATAGAAGATCAAACCAGCCACAACATTCCCTTAAGCCAAAGACTAATCGCTTCTCAGCCTTTTGGCTAAGATCAAGTGTGAAGCCAAAGACTAATCCAGAGTCTATAAAGGCCAAGAGAAGTGAGGAAGCTGCAGAAGAAAAGTCAGAAGCTAGCAGAGGTTGGTTTATAAGGTTTAAGGAAAGAAGCTGTCTCTGTAACATAGAAGTGCAAGGTGAAGCAGCAAGTGCTGATGTAGAAGCTGCAGCAAGTTATCCAGAAGATTAAGCTAAGATCATTGATGATGGTGGCTCCACTAAACAGATTTTTCAATGCAGACAAAACAGCCTTCTATTGGAAGAGGATGCCATCTAGGACTTTTATAGCTAGAGAGAAGTCAATGCCTGGCTTCAAAGCTTCAAAGGACAGGCTGATTCTCTTATTAGGGTTAATGCCGCTAGTGACTTTAAGTTGAAGTGAACATTCATTGACCATTCTGAAAATCCTGAGGCCCTTAAGAATTATGCTAAATGTACTCTGCCTGTCCCTAGAAATGGAATGACAAAGCCTGGATGACATCTGTTTATGGCATAGTTTACCAATAAATAAAGTATTTTTAAATTACGGTATGTAAATTGTTTTTTAGACATAATGCTACTACAAACTTAATAGACTATAGTTTAGCATAAACATAACTTTTATATGTACTGAGAAACCAAAAAGTTCATGTGACTGACTTTATCGTCCTATTTGCTGTATTGTGGTGGTCTGCAACCGAACCTATAATATCTTCAAGGTATGCCTGTATTTTTATCATTTTAAAAATATTTTTAAGTTAATAGTTAGAATGAACAATTTGACTTTGCTTACTGGCCATATGTATTTTCTCTTCTGTGCTGCCTATTCTGATCCATTTGCTCGTTTCCTCTTGGATTTTCAAATTTGTATTATTGCTTTGCAAGAGTTCCTTGTGTATTAGGGAGGTTAATATGAGATGAATATTGCAAATATTTTCCCCACTTTCAAATAACTTCACACTATTCATACTGAAGAGAAGCTCCCAAAAGGTGCTGGCCCAGAATATGGGCTTTGAAATGAGGTGAGGTCAGGTTTGAATCCCGGCTCCACCACTTACCCTGAGCAAGCTGCTCCCTTCTCTAAACCTCTGTGGAGTAGGCAGAATTCTAAGATTGTCTCCATGATCTCCATGCCCTTGTATACACACCTTGTATAATCCCCTCCCCTTGAATGCTAGTAGAACCTGAGACTGTCATAAGATATCATTCTCATGATTAGGTTACTAGTCATTGACTTTTTTTGTTCTTCAGAGACACGGTCTTACTCTGTCACCCAGGCTGGGATGGTGCAATGGCATGATCATAGCTCACAGCAACCTTGAACTCCTGGGCTCAAGCCATGCTCTTGCCTCAGCCTCCCAAGTAGCTAGAATTACAGGCGCATGCCACCATGTCTGGCAAATTTTTTAATTGTTTATAGAGATGGGGTCTCACCCTGCCTAGGCTGGTCTCAAACTCCTGGCCTCAAGTGGTCTTCCTGCATTAGCCTCCCAAAGCACTAGGATTATAGGTGTGAGCCACTGTGTCTGGCCTAATCATTGACTTTTAGATAACGGAATGGAGATTCTCTGGGTGGGCCGAATCTAATCTGGTGAGCCCTCAAAACGAATTTGGCTTTTGCTGACACCAGAGAGATCTGAAGCGTGAGAAGATTTGATGTGAGGGAGATTCTCCACTGCTGACTTCGAAGATAAAGGGGGCCACGTGGCAAGGACCTGAGAGTGGCCTGTAGAAGCTGAAAGCAACCCCCATCTGACAGCCAGCAAGGAAACGGGAACCTCCTGCCAACCACAAGAAACAGAATTCTCTCAACAGCCTAAATGAGCTGGGAAGAAGACCCTGAGCCTCAGATGACACCCCAGGCCCGACTGGTATCTTGATCTTGGTCTCGTGAGACCATGAGCAGAGAACCCAGCCACACCACGCCCTAACTTCTAGTTTACAGAGCTAATGAATGGGTGTTGGTGGCATTGTTTAAGCTGCTAAATTTGTGGTAGTTTGTTACTGAGCGATAGAGAATTCATATAGTCTATTTTCTCACCTATATAATGATGAGACCTAGGCGTGGTGGCTTGCACCTGTAATCCCGGCTACTCAGGGGGCTGAGGCGAGAGGATCACTTAAGCCCAAGAGTTTAAGATCAGCCTGGACAATGTAGTGACCACCTCAAAAAAAAAAAAAAATGAGGATGAGGCTCATACTACACCCACTTCTTGTGATTGTTCTGGGAAGTAATGTATGCATAAAGTGCTCAACACTGTGCCTGTCATAACATAAGTGAATGTTAGGGGTTAGGAGCTTGGGATTAATGGAGTTATTACTATATTTTCATTATTACCATTACCAAATGTGGTACAAATCATTTTTTTCATAAATATAGTAGGGAAGATCAAAACTTTTAAGAGAAAGTCCAAGGGAGTAGAAATCAAAAGGGATTCTGGGTAATGAAAAGTTTAAGGTAGAATATTCCCTTGTTTCTAGCACTTTTAAAAAGATCTTCATGTCTAACTTCCTTTGAGAAAAAGATATGTGTTATCAGCCTTGTTTTAAAGAGGCAATATGCTCTAATAGCCTGGGGCCAGGAAGTCCTGGGTTCAAATCCTGACTCTGCCACTTACTGTGGCTGTACTGTAGAAAAGTTAGCAGATGTGGGGCTCAGTTTCCTCATCTTTGAAATGGGCATAAATGCTATGTACCATACAGTACTGCCACAGCCCAGCCTGGAGCGGTGATCAATCAACAGAAGTAAATGTACAGACTGAGGCTGCAAGAGAAGAGAAAGTCCTGCTAGCTTCTTTTGCAGCATAGAGGTGGTAAGGTTTCAATCAACGCTGATAAAGCCTGGAGTGTTGTGCATATTAGAGACTCTGTCACTCTACTGAGTTGTGAATTTCAGAGCATCTCAGTCTGACCTTCAAGAAACAGCCAGCTACACTGAGGTTTTGCTAACTTCCTTCTAAGCATGGAGCATGGGATGGGTCAAGGCAGTGGGGAGAAGGCACAGGACCTCTTGTCAGAAGACAGGGTTCTGGTTCTGATCTCTCCATTTTGAGCAACCCTCAGGAGTGGTCTCCATCATTTCCTGTCAGTCCAGGAGCCAGCCTCCATTTTGGTAACAGTACCAAACTCTTCCTCTGAACAACTGCCCTTTCCCCACCTCAAATGGCTGTAGTGGAGCTGCCAATTGCAGAACCCTGTCCACCTCGCTCCCTGGCCACAGAGGGAGGCACATGACCAAGGCTTGTCCAATCACAGAACCCCATACTCTTGACCACAGTGATTGGCCAAAGTGCAGCCATGTGACCCAGGCCTGTACAACCAGAGTCTACACTGGGATTTCACACATGGACCCTGTAAGCAAATCTTCTCTCTTTCCTTTAGAAATGGGTGGCTGTTTACGGTCATCCTATCCATCCAAAAAAGTCCATGGGTAGTAGGAGAAGATGAGACAAACCCAGAGAGTAGAGTATCCCTGGATACAGCTGTGCCTGAAGCATGCCCACCTCAGTTTCCCTCAGTCACGTGAGCAATCAATTTCCTCTTCCACTTGAGCTAGTTTTAACTGAGTTTCTATCACATAACCAGAGTCCTAACTAATACACTAGAGCTTGTTTTCCCCATCTAAAAATTAAAAGGTTGGGTCTACAATGGCCAAAGTCTCTTCTAAGCCCCAGAGTCTAGAGATTTCTTCACAAATGGCCTAGACAAAAGTAAAGACCAGGCACTAGAGGAGACAAGACAATAAAGGTTCTGAAATGTGGCCGATATTTAATTGAAATCTCAGTCTTGGCACCTAAAACGATGCTTTGCACACAGTTGATCCTTACTAAGCCTTTCTTAGTTAATGTACAGACAATGGCAGGAGCTTCACTCCCGAGATTTTCACAGTTCTAGCCCGAGTGTCCTCCTTGAGTCTTCCTTGAGTCTCAGTGTCTCCACACACTTCTGTCTTGCTCCTCCTCCCTCCCTTTCTCTCTCTCTTTCTTGGCTAATGGGAGGAGCTGTAGCAAATATTTTCACAAGAAGGGTGGAAATTCTGAGTTCAGCACTGCCCCAACCAGCTGGGGACCAGATGTGCAGTGAGTACCTAACAGAGGTGCTGTCTGGAGCAAGACTCTCCCAGGGTCCCACCTCCCTCAGCCTTCTCATCCCTTCCATTCTGTCCTGGTTTTCTCCGAATGTTCCCACCATGTCCACCCCAGCCCAAACCATCCTCTAAATGTCTCTCTGTGGGCGTATCCACAGCACCCGTGGGTCTGGTGAGAGGTGGGCACAGGACCACTCCGTGCCTGGGAGGGTGGGGAAGTCCCAGAGGTTCAGTGACATCCAGGGCCTCTGTCTCCTTAGACAATCATGGGAACCGAGGCGCTGAACACACCCTGCAGTTAATAATCATGACAACCCAGGAAAGGGCTAACCACTTGGTAAGTAAAGAGGACGTGTAATCCAAGTGTTGACGGTCCTTTCTGACCCTCTACGGCCGAACACTCCAGCAAAAAAAGGAAAACACAAATGTGACTCCTAATGTCTTAAGGACTAATGTGGGTCTGCAGGGGACATTTCCAGGGAAGACAAGGATGGGGATGCAGTACAACTCACCCAGCAAGACTGTTGTTAAAATTATTCGGAAATCTCTCTCTCTCTTTTCCCAAAATGTCTACTCCTCAGCGCCCAGATCTTGCCCATATCTCCCTCTTCACTTCTCATCTAGAGCAATGTGGTTCCTTCTCCTCCTGCCTTTTCCAAACCATTTCTCACCACTGCCTCTTCCCTGCCCCACCCCCTCGAACTCACAAATGCCCAGGACCTGGGTAAAAAACACTGCATCCTTTTTCTTTACAAGCTAAAGAGGGATAAAATGGCAAATGCTTATAACGTAACAGTTTTCTCTGCCACATATATGAGTACGGGATATTTGCTAGCATGAACTCTGAAACTTTCCTTTCTAAATAAAGAAGAAAACAAAGTGTTCACTAAAAGCATACCCTGCCCTAGAACAGCATGCACAGCCCAGTCTAACAGACCTGGGAGTCAAATTTCACTACAGAAAATGTTTCAGCTAGATAATGGTTCAACCATAGTCATCCTGGCATCCTGGGTCCTTCTCGTTCTTCAATTTCAGTTACCATAATGATAATTACAAAGTGAGTCCTGGCTGGGAGTGAGGGTGTTTGCACTTGGTTGGGTTCCCTCCACCTGTCCACCATGGCACTGAGGGTTATACTTCAAGGTGGAGAGAGATCAGTGTTGCCACCGAGGAATGTAGCAATCGCCCCGGCCCTGAATCGTCTAGTATGTCTTGTGTCAGTTTGTCTAACTTTACTAACAAGTCCCAAGGCCCAGAAGAAATCAAAGCAAGGACAAGAGAGCAAGATAAAAAGCACAACTGACCTAACCAACTAACAGACTCTATTCACTCAAACAGTGTTAACTATTTGGAAAAATCTTGTGAGCTGGCTAAGAATTTAAGAGCTGACAGGAACCTGAAGTCAACATTGCATTAGATTCTGACACCTACTTAGTTGCAAAGAGCCAGGGGCAGGGTTTTTTCTGCAGTGAATTATTAATTTTAAATGTTACCCTGGTCTTAGAGAGATGTAGCAAGGAGAAGGCAAACAGAGGGTCTCTTCAACCATGTATCTAATAGGTCCCTTTGAGCAGCAAATTCTATAAACCAGGGTTGTGCTCAAAGACACACAAAATAGTTTTCAAGGGGAAACAGTTGAAGAGGTCTCATGGCCATAGGTAGGGTAATCAAGTCTCAGTTAGCCTGAAACCAACGAGTTTCTCGAGGTGTAGGACTTTCAGTACTAAAACCAGGACGGTCCCTGGGCAAACTTGGGTGGTTGGTCACCCTGCATGTACCCACACCCCTTGGCTAACGAGCACTGTGGACTCAGAAGGAGAGCAACACTGAAGGGAGGACGAAAACAAAGTCCTTCAAAAAAGCTAACTTGCTCCCAGGAGACCTAATTTGTCTATAGTTCAAAATTGACTATAATTGTCAACGATTCTAAAATGTGTACAACCTACTTGGTCAGCAAAGGGTTTCATGATCAATGACTTTGGGAAATGCTACAAACTCCATCGGCTCTCCTTATGCAGTCTCCATCACATCAACACATCAAAGGCTCTGAGAAGTCTTGCAGCAGGGAGCATATTTAATGTCGTGGGCTCAGTATGTCCCAGATAGGTTTGACCACACAAGCCTTTTTTCACTTAATGGTTATGATCATACAACTGAAAGTGAACACACTTTAAGAAATGGGGATCTTATTCATAAAACCTGTGGTCCCCAACCCCCAGGCCGTGGTCCGGTACTAGTCTGTGGTCTATTAGGAACTGGGCCACGTATCACTGCCTGAGCTCCAGTCCCCACCCCCAATCCCCCACCAGCCATCTGTGGAAAAATTGTCTTCCATGAAACCAGTCCTTGGTGCCAAAAAGGTCGGGGACCTCTGCATAAAACTATAAAAAACTTAGGAGGTACATGACTTGCATTCAGTAAGACATTCACTTCTATTTCAAAGTCAACACATTTCTCTTTGTACTCAATGAAAAGCATATTGTAACCTGAGCTAAAATAGTGCCATGATCTATATTTATTTTTAATAAGACACTTGGGGAAAATGACTGAGATCTATACAGGATCTTAAAGTGTGAATAGAACTAGTCAGAACAGTATTGAAAAGACTAAAGACTTGAACTTGAAATCCAATCTAAAGGTAGCATGTGAATTTTGTGTCAGATGGATGTGAGAAATTTATTCATTCATCCAACAAATTAAGAAAGTACGCATGTGCCAGGCATTGTGCTAGGTCCCAGGATACAGCAGTGAACAAGAGAGAGTGGCAGGTATCTACACACTTCATGCTTGGGGGCTTCCAATCTTGAATTTCAGTAAGTGCTAATGATGCAAAATGTTAAGAAAGTACAGGGGTATAGGCCGGGCGCGGTGGCTCACGCCTGTAATCCCAGCACTCTGGGAGGCCGAGGCGGGTGGATCGCTCAAGGTCAGGAGTTCGAGACCAGCCTGAGCAAGAGCGAGACCCCGTCTCTACTAAAAATAGAAAGAAATTATATGGACAACTAAAAATATATATATATAGAAAAATTAGCCGGGCATAGTGGCGCATGCCTGTAGTCCCAGCTACTCGGGAGGCTGAGGCAGGAGGATCGCTTGAGCCCAGGAGTTTGAGGTTGCTGTGAGCTAGGCTGAAGCCACGGCACTCACTCTAGCCTGGGCAACAAAGTGAGACTCTGTCTCAAAAAAAAAAAAAAAAAAAAAAAAAGAAAGTACAGGGGTATATAGGAGAGGTCTCAAGCTCAGATTCAGGGGGATGATCCTGATGGCTTCCAGAGGAGGTGGCGTCAAGGCTTAGACCCAGTGGATGAAGTGGGTGGGCCAGGAGCAGCGTGTGTAGGAGTGCGGTGCTGGGCAGGGGAGACAGTGCTCTGGGCAGAAGGAACAACATGTGCAAAGACCTGGAGATGAAACAGAGCTCAGAACATTCTCTACATATGCAAGGGTTTTGTTCCCAAGGACAGTGCTAGAAATCATTTTAGCACACAGTAGGACCTCCATACACTGTGACTGCTATTATCGCTACTATGTCAAAGAAGATAACCTTGCATCGGGAGGAGGTTTGATCTGACCCTTCCTATATCTCCCAAGCACAAAGCAATAGACTTTGGGCTTGGGAGAATTTTATGATTCTCTTTAAAATCTGTTTAAAAGCTTATAGACTTCTTCTGGAAAACAAGGCTTTCCATGAAAGCATAAAACTACATATTAACAAACTGTACATTTCTGACTTCTTTTTTCCTTCATTGTGTGCTGGCTCCCTCCAGGTTCCAAAGAAAACAGCCCCAGTGCCCTCCTCATCAACCTTGACACCTCTTGGCAGCTTCACAAGATGCTTCCTGCAGCCCAAGACTTTCAGGGCAAGCAAATGACAGTGGAAGCTTATTGGCCCACTTGGATTTTTTTACTTAAACCACAATCACTGATGCAAACGTGACTTCCCCAAGTGGTAAAGCACAGACACTTTCTTGGTGGAAAGTTTGATTAGTAAAGCCAACCCCAACAGCATCCTCTCTGGAGGCGGGAGCACGTATCCGGAACAGGACATTTAACAGCAGGGGCTACTCAGGACAAATACTTACCCCTCTGAAATTCCAGGCTTTAGGAGAGGGAAACATGGGAAAGTTGTTTTGCCGCTGCCGTTTGGGCCTAGAAGGCAAAAGACAATGTGTTCATTATTCAATGGTTGAATGCTCAGAGGAAATCACTGGTTTCGAATGCAGGCTTATCAAAAAGAGAGATGCCTCGAGAAACGGCCCAGGCAAACAAGGCGGCTGGAGTCTTGTACAGCTCTGCAGTCTACAGCAGCCAGATTCATTCCAACCTCCTTCCCAGTGCCCTGGGAGGAAAGCCCCAGAGTCCTTTAAAATAGTCAACACTTCACCCGTACAAAAGAAAATCTAAAATGCAACCTGGATGCAGTTGAGAAGTCAGTGGAGACTCCCAATCTTTGTCCTGGTTTTTCGCACAGAAACGATTCCCAAATGGACGCCATCAGGTGATGTTTACAGCTGTGGCTCGGCCTAGAACTCCCCCTTGTTGCACACACAGGCTGGGCAGTCCCAACATCTCCATTAAGGCCACATTTGAGCTCCGGGTTTTTGAAGGGATGATCCACGGGACATTTAGCCACTGCCTAGCATGCCGGAGCTGGTTTCCTCACCTATTAATCTCCCAACACGAATCAGTCTCCTTAGCAGCTTCAAGTCGGGTCAGGTTGGCACAAAGAGGCTCCAGGCACACCGGAAACACCTTATTTCTATCTTGTAAACTGAATCAAATTTTGTAGCTGCCAACATACCTCTTTCAATGTTTTTATGAAGTGACAAATTACTCCCCCCAAAAATGTGATATCTTTCAATATGGATATTTGGATTTCACATTTGCTGAAAAGCATCTCTGAAAAGGTCCACCTTGGACCTTTCCTGGGGTTTTAGTCACTGATGTGCCAGAAAAGTGTTGCTGGTTACATGACAGTCACCGTTGCCTTGACCTCTCCGTTGTAACCAGCAACAACTCAAGGCAGAAAGCATGTAGTGACTAGTGCACAGGCTTTGCAGTACGTCAGACTTGAATAAAAATCTTGGTTGGCTCTACCATACAAAAGAGATAAATAAAAATACAAGGTAATTACGATGATAGCAACAGCTAACAGGTATTGAGCACTTTAAAAAGCATGTGCCAGTATTTTATACAGTTAATCTCATTGATTCTCTGTGAGCTAGGATGCATCACTGTACCCATTTAATAGATAAACTGAGGCTTCGGGATATGAAGCGATTTGATTAGGATCACACAGGTGAAATCAGGATTCTGATCTCAGTGGTCTGACCTCACATCCCATGGTGTTTTTGTGCTGTGTGACTCTGAACATAAGGCTTACTTTGTTGAGTTTCGGTGTTCCTATGTGCAAAACGGGAAATAATACGCTCTACATTGAGTCAAGATGAGATGAGAGCTCTAACTCTGATGCTGTCATTGCTAAGTTCTCACAGATGTCCACATGGCACCCCTCCCTTTCTCTCTCAAAGCCTGATCCAAGAACAGCGTTGAAGCCCAGACACAGCATTGCTGTGGAAGAGCTGGGGCAACTCACAAACATATGGGAACCGGGGCCTCACGTCCCTTTGCGTCAGGCCTCCTCCTCTGCCTCACCCTCCTCCTCACCCTCACGTACGACAGTAAAAACCCAGGCTAATAACATCTCAAGATAAACAGAGAACATGTGGGTGGTTATTTATATTTAATACTTTTCTATTAAGTAACATGTTGGCCTGAGTTCTTCTGAAAAGAAACTTCTGCCTTAAAAAAAAAAAATCTGGATTTCAATAAGACTTCTCCCTGGATACTGCTCCTTCCCCTCCTGGCTTATAACTGGGCTTTGCTTTCCTAATTATCTCTGAGCTTCACCGCTTCCAAAGCAACAATATATACCAGAACATTGTGAGAAAAATGTGCCCTTGTCTTATATGTTGCAATCCACAGAAGATCACACATACTGTTATTAAATAATTAACAGCGATTCAGTTACTGGTGTGCCAGGGACTAAGCACTTTACCTACATAATCTAAGCCTCACAATAACCTTATAAAATAGGTTATTATATTGTTGTATTCCATTGTTAATACATGACATACAGATGGCATTTTAGTGGTATTATATAATGTTTTATACATGATAAGTTATAATGGTATTAAATATTTTAAAATAATATAACCTTATCTTATAATTTTATAAAATATTACATAATATTATGATAAATAGGGATATTATCATTACCCCATTTTACAGAGGAGATAAACTGAGGCTCAGAGAGGTTAGACTACATGTCAGAAGTCACACAGCTGGTAGATGGCCAAGCTGGGATTCACACCCAGACGTGCATGACTCCAGATCCAGAGGCTGAAGCCCCTCTCAAATGAAGAAAAGTCCCACCAGATAGGGCAAAGTATGCTTTTGAAAGAATGTTGCCTGGGCGCTCCCTGTGGGAGGGGACCAGTTTAGCAGGGCCTCACACCGTCAGGCCTCAGAGCCAAAGAAAAAGCATCAGAGCAAATCCATCAATCTGGGGCAACTTGGGTGCCCCCTCTCAGCTGCAGAAACTGTCAGGAGACCTACCAAGAGAAGGGCTGCCCCTAATTTTTAGCTCCCACCCTGCTTGCATCCCACCACCATCTTGGCAACTGGATCACTCACATTAGCTGAAGTCCCTTTTAACAATTCTAATCTGATATTATAAGAGCCTCCTTATAGTTTCCTCCTTCTCCCCAGCTAGATACTAGCAGCCAGGTGGCTTTAATGGACAGCTTCAGGGAACGAGAACCACCCTGATGGGAAGACTCCTTCATGAAGCCAGTAGGGACCCTGGCGCACAAAGTACATCGTGGAAGCACCATGGCCAGGTCCTCACCAAAGGAGGGGCCCCTCAGTCCTGGCTATATTTCTTCTGTTGCAGAAGCAATGTCTTTGCATAGTCAGCAAAAGTCCAAGCGAGAAAATGACACTTGGTTCTAGAGGTTTCCAAGACACAAAGATACACAGCTGGGCTTCTGAACAGGGCTTAGAGGAGTGGCCTATGGTCTGTGTCCAGCCCTCAGGCCTCTCATGGGAGCCAGGCCTGTGCATGGTGTGCACACGTGGTTAGGAAGCACAGCTCTCTGTCCTGGCGGCATTTCCCATTGTCTGGCAGATGTCACGAGGACAATGCTGACCAGCATCGCCACCTCCACAGAAGGTCTGATGGGAAAGCCACAGGTGCCTGAGCAGCAAGAGAGAAACTGCCCAGCCAGGAGGGGGCTGCCACCCTGCGAAAGGTGGGAACGAACAGTTGCAAGCTCTCCACCCTTGGGAGAGCTCATGGTAAGATGGGGAAATGCCCACAGCAGGGGTGAAAAATCAGGATTCAGGGGTATTTAGGGAATGAGCTCACATTCAGGTGTGTGTGTCTGGAATCAAATGGAATGAGGTCAGTAGCAACAAGCTTCAGGGTTAGCAGAACGTATTTTCCCACCACGTGAAAACAAATGTGACTCTTTCTCATCACCCTGAGAAGAGGATTAGCAACCATTTCCAGAACAGCTCCTAAGAGTGTGGGTTTCAGAAGCTGACATTTAGACCACTTGTGCTGCCCAAGCACTGGTGGTGTTAAGAACATGGTGTTCAGTATAGAACCAACTTGGGGTCCCAAGAGTGGCCCCCTCTCCTTCTTGCTGGGGGACTTCAAGCAGGTTGCCCACCCTCTACTCCCTCTGAGCCTCCACCTTCTCACCTGTAAAGTGGGGATAATGATCCCTTTTCACAAAATTGAAGGATTAAACTAATGTACTGTATGAAATGTTTGGCAGAGAGCCTGGCACTTACTAGGTGCTCAAATTAGCTGCTGTTATTATGAGAAGACTCCTTCTTCAACCTGGTAAGGGTGAACGTGAGTTACCATTATCATGGGCGAGGTGCACGCTGGAGGGCCAATGAAATTTACTTCTAATTCTTACAGAGTAGATAAAAATACATGTAACATAAAACAAAGGCTTCAATGTGCCATTAATATTTGTGTTAGGTAACAACGTGGCCACAGATCTGAACATGATGTAACCATGAAAACCATTTCCTGCTCTAATTCCCTGCCTTCTCTTTCCCTTCCCAGAGACCTCCCCCCCCCCCCCACCTTTGCCAGTGTATTGTACATGTTTTAAATTCTTTAGTGTCTGAATTCTCAACCCAGGGCATTTTGCTAACAAAACTCTCCTTTTCTTTCTTTTGTTTTACCTTTCTCTATCCATGAGGACAACTGTAGCATTACTCAGAAAATTGAACAGCTATATTTTTTAAGAGAAATTTGTGCTAAATGTGATACCGCCTGTGCCAGCTATTTTTATTCTGATTGGACCACTTAAGAAGGTGATGGCTTCTTTCATTTAAACATTTTTTTTAGTCTCTGTTTTTATACATAATTGAGGACAGACTGGCAGGCATTTAGCCAGGTGAAGATCCAATTCTTTGTGGAGAAACTCACTGTGAAAAGGTAGTTTGCAGAATAGAAAGCTCATCACTTTGGCCCGTCTCTCTCTTAAACAAAAGCACAAGGACACCACCCAATAACCTGTCTCTGTAGGTCACCGAGCCATACTCAACTTCATTCTACTCATGCCATGGCTGCAAGTCCAGCTCTTTATTTCCTTATAAACTATGGGAAACAAGAACCACAGAACTTCAGAAATGGTCAGCTGATACAATCACGTGGTCACTGGTTGAATCCTCTTTGCAGCACTCCTGTGAAAATGGACCCTGAAAGAGAGCCCTCACCTTTGGAGAATGGGTGTGTATTCAGGGGAGATCACCCATTAATCTATTCACCAATATTTATTGAGCACCTACTATGTGTCAGGCATAGTACCAGACATTAGAGACCAGTAGTGAACAAGACAGACCCAGTTCCTGCTTTCATGTGCTCACAGTAGGACATTCAGACCTCCCCTTTCCTTCCAAAAAATGACAACATGGTAAGTTGCTTTTTCCTTTAAAGTGGTAGTGGGGAGTGCCAAAGGAGTGCAGCCAAAGTTCAAAGAGCTAGAAAGTCCTCCCAGAGGAAATAAGGCCTCCTCCCTGGGACCTGACAAGAGAAGCAGGACTCAACCAGGTGATGAGAAAAAGGGAGTAATAGGCCGGGCCAAAGAGAAAGCATACTAAAAAGGCAGGAGGTGAAAAGATTAACCAAACAGACAAAGCTGGTCAAGTTTAAAAAGGGGTGGAAAGGACACTAATAAATACTGTTCCGGATAGGGTCTCATAACTACAGATTCAACAGCATTAAAATTAAAAACTAAAATTCTAATGTTACCAACAACTTTACGCCATTAAATTTGAAAACTTAAAGTGCATAAATTCCTAGAAAAATATAACTTATTAAAACTGTCCCAAGGAGAAGTAGAAAGCCTGAATAGCCCTATAACTAAGAAAGAAATGAAAGAAAATGTCAGACCCAGACAGTTTTACTGATGAATTCTATCAAATTTTCAAAAAAAAGAAAAAAAAAGTCAAAAACCAGATCATATACAAACTGTTCCAGAGATGATAAAATGAGTCAAGAGTTAAGAAGTAAAGTATGGCACATACGAAGAACTGGAAGAAGTATGACAACTTAAATGTCTGACAATAAGGAAATGGATTAAATGAAGCTATATCCACTCTTAAAAATGGAAGATCATATAGGACTATATATTAATGAAAAATCTCAAAAGAAAACGAAGAAAAAAGAATGAAAATCCAAGTTGCAAGAAATATGCATAATATGATATGATACCATTTAGGAACATGCAAAATAATACTGTATTGTTTATAGCCACATATATATGCAGTAAAAATGTAAGACTACATATGAAAAGACAGTATCAACTGCAGAAAAGAGGTTACCTCCAGGGAGAGAGGGAGGGTCATGGGCCTGGGGTGGGCACCCAGAAGGCTTCATCTATACCTGTAATATTTCATTTGTTCACACATAAAAAAAAAATCTGAAGCAAATGTGGCTAAATGTTGATGTTTAAATTTGTATCGTGGGTAGAGAGATGAATGTTACACAAACGTACAGAGTCAGCTCTGTGTGTGCAGAGGGAGGCCCTGGACAGACGCATCCCAACTGTTGACAGTGATTGATTACGTAGCTGGGGTGGCATGGGCAGCACTAACGTAGACATTATCTTTCACATTATGTATTTTTTAGTCTTTTACTGTGAAAATATATTGTGCATGTAATGAAAGTTATAATAGCAGTTATCAGAAGGCCTAGAAGGTGGGGGAAGAGACAGGGAGGCATGAGATGAGGCTGAATAGGTGAGCAGGGCTGGACAAGCCAGCAGAGTTTGGCCGTAGAGCCGTGAGGTCCACTGAAGAGTTATAACGCAGGGAGTGATGTGATGGGATTTGCCTTTTAGAAAGATCCCTCTGGCTAGAGGGAAGGGAAGAGAGAGCCAGGGGTCCAGAGTGAAAGCAGAGAGATCACCTGGGAGGCTACTGCAGGGATCCAGACCCAGCGTGACCTGTCTCGGAGGCACTTTCACGATTTTGAAGGCAATGAAGTCATATGGGCCCATTCGGACTCCTCTCACCCATTTGCCACCCTCTGCCAACTTTTTGTTTTTTAGAACATCACTGTTTAATAGAAATATCATGCAAACCACATATGTAATTTAAATTTTTTCTATTTGTCACATTGAAAGTAAAAAGACACAGATAAGTTTAGTTTTAATAATATAGTTTAACGCAAAATATCCAGATACTATCCATTTAACACATAATCAATAGGAAAAAATGTTAGAGACATTTTACATTTTTTCATACTAAGTCTTCAAAATCCAAAGTGTATTCTATACTTAAAACACGTCTTAATTGGCACCGTGTTTCAAGTGCTCACTGGCCACATTCGGCCTGTGGCTACCATACCGCACAGCACAGTGACAGAAAAATAACACATGCAGTTTCAAAGAGTCTCTGACTGTGAAAATCTACTGCATTATGTCTCAGCAGTTGGTGACCAATGAAAACGTGTAAATTGAGACCCTTGTAAAAAATGAGCACTCTCCAAAAAGATTTTAGTATCCATTCAAATTCAGAAACATCCAAAAGAGCCAAATATTTCACAAAGGCTTTAGAGTGGTAGTACTATATCTGGAAAAACCAAGGGAAATTATCTCCAGGTTACAAATGTATAAATGACTCACTTGAACAGAGCAACAAATGCAACTCTTCCCCAAATGGGGAATATCCCAAACAAGTATCTGTGAGCTGTCCCTAAATAATATAGGAACTACTCTATTCAAACTAATTCCAGAATTAACTGAAAAGAGGAGGTTGAAATGATTTCTTAAATCCATGACATTATTATATTTGTATTTCTTCTTCTATAAAATGCCTGTTCAGATCATTTGCTCAATTATATAAATAAGTACTATCTTTTTTCTTATTGATACGTAAGAATTCCTTACATACTCAGAATACAGCATGTAGCAAAGTGCTTGGCACATGGCTGGTACCATAGTAACTCTATCTAAAAGGTGTGTATTAAATGTCCATCAACTGCTGGATGGATAAACACAATGTGATATATCCATACAACAGAATATTATGCAGCCATAAAAAAGAATAAAGTACTGACACTGCTACAACATGGAAAAATCTTGAAAACATTATGCAAAGTGAAAGAAGCCAGACACAAAGGGCATATATTGTCTGATTCTATTTATGTGAAATGTTCGGTATAGACAAATCCATGGAGTCAGAAAGTAGATTAGTGGTTGCCGGAGGCTGGGGAAAGAGAGGGAATGGGGAGTGACTGCTTAATGGGGACACAGTTTCCTTCTGGGGTGACCAAAAGGTCCTGGAATTAGCTAGTGGTGATGGATGCACAACATTGTTAATGTACTTAATGCCACTGAATTATTATACACTTTAAAACGGTTAAAATGATAAATTTGGTAATGGTTTAAATGGTAATATTTTATGTGTATTTTAGCATGATTTTTGAAAAGTACAGGTGAAATAAAAATATTTTCAGGCACAATAAAACATATATATGTAATGGAAAAAATCCTCATGGACTAATGATGTGAAATAAAATCCTATAAACTACTCCAGAAGAGGGAATTCTGTAAATAAAAGCTGAGAGAGCAAGCATTTTGTGCAGCCCGGGGAATGACAGAAATGGCTTAGTCGTGAAGTGTTATCAGGACTTGTGAGAAATCGCCCTACAAGTCCCTGTTTCTAAGACACACATTTACTTGAGTCATTCAACAATGATAAGAATTCCCACACCTTCTGGTTTCTCCACTTCCTCCTCCCCACCCCCGCTCCCTGTCTCGGAGCTCAGAGATTCAGCAGCAACAGCTGGTCCATCTTCTGCTCCCATCTCATGAGCCATTTTGCTGTATTTCCATTTTGCACTTTAGCTTCCTGCAAAGCTTATATCTTTAGAACAACTTTTCATGAGTACAATCTTCCAGAAGGAAAACTACCAATGGTAACTTTCCGTGCTCCCCAAGTGGTGCCATATAGAGGCAGTTTGACCCAATAGTTAAGAGCACAGATGCCGGAGCCAGCTCTGCCATTCACTAGCTGTGCGACACTGGACAAGTGACTTAACCTCTCTGATCCCTAGTTCCCCCATCTGTAAAAAGGAGGTACCAACAAGACTCCCTCTCAGGGCTGTTGTGAGGAGCAGATGAGTTAATGTATGGAAAGCTCTTGGTCCTGGCGCACAGAAGGAGCACGGTAAGAGTTAGCCCCCTTGAAATGCAAATCAAAACCACAATGAGATATCACTTAACCCCAGTGAGAATGGCCTTTATCAAAAAAACCCAAAACAACACATGTTGGCGTGGGTGTGGAGAGACAGGAACACTAATACACTGCTGGTGGGACTGCAAACTAGTGCAACCTCTGTGGAAAGCATTATGGAGGTATCTTAAACAGATTCAAGTAGACCTGCCATTTGACCCAGCAATCCCATTACTGGGCATATACCCAAAGGAAAAAAGGTCATTCTGTAACAAAGGCACGTGTACCCAAATGTTTATAGCAGCACAATTCACAATAGCAAAGATGTGGAAACAACCCAAATGCCCATCAATACATGATTGGATTAGTAAACTGTGGTATATGTATACCATGGAATATTACTCAGCTATAAGGAATGATGAAGATACAACATCTCTATGGTTCTCCTGGAGAGAGTTGGAACCCATTATATTAAGTGAAGTATCCCAAGAATGGAAAAACAAGCATCACATGTACTCACCAGAAAATTGGTTTCCTTGATCATCACCTAAATACAAATCTGGAAACGACACCAATTGGACATCAGACTGAGGTGGGGGGTGGGGGAGGGGATGGGGGTATGCCTACACAATGAGTGCATTGCGCACCGTTTGGGGAGTGGTAACACTTGAAGGTGCTGACTCGGGAAAGGGGGGGTGGGGAAAAAAATATGAAACTATTGTTTTTAACTTGCACTGTTCACTTAATAATTTATCATGAATATTTCCCATATTATTTCATATCATTGTACAAAAAATAATGTATACATTATGAGGACATACTGTATCTAACAAGATATACTGTTAGACTCTTTGATTCTGTAAAATTAAATAAAAAAAAAAAAAAAGAAAAGAAAAAAAAAAAAAAAGAGTTAGCCCCCTTCTAGGGGACAAAGTCTGGAAGGCCAAGGATTTATGTGGTTTGGACTGACAACTGTCGCTGCACTCCTTGCACTCAGCAGGAGCTTAAGAAATAGCTGGAGCATGAATGCATGGTGCTCGCCCTCAGCAAGTCTGTGGTCAACAGTAGCACAGAATGGCCTTATACACACATTGCAAGAACATGCATACAACCACATACACTCAAGAGGGAGAGAGAACACTTTCCACAACTGAAGCCATCTCACGGGGCCCTCTGAGCGTGGGCAGGGAGCTGGCGGCAAGCCCGACACGCGGCTGTGGGTCTGTACTCACTCCAGTCGTCTCCTTCCCCAGGCCTCTCTCTGGCCAAGCTGGATCCTAAATAGGCACTTTCTGAACAAAAGGGCCCCCAAATGGCAGCTGACTCCTTAGTCTGGAGCTGTGCGGATGAACAGCATCAGAGAGAACACTCGCCAGAGAGTGCGAGATGGAAAGTCAGGCTCCAACATGGCCCCTCCCAAGGCTGTTTAAGAGCACTTTGGATTATACGTGATTTTCCCCTCTCTACCCCTGGCATGGTTCCTATGTCTTTCCTAAGTCTTCTCTTCATCCAGGACAAATTACCTGCAAAATGCCATAACTGCCCACAGCAAATTCACAGCACAAACACTCCCGAGAGACAAACGCACCAAGGCCCTGTCCATTTACATATTTCAAGTCCGTGGATGGGCCACAGGTTGCTCATTCATATTTCTATTTGTTGGTCAGCCACCATCAACCTTTCTAGAACAAAGTCAGGCCACCACAGAGAGACAACAGTAACACAAGGTGGTCACAGCAGGGGCTCTGCAGTCCCAAGACCTGAGTTCAAGCCCAATCCATCAAGTGACTGTGGACAACTTATGCAACTTCCCCGATCCTCAGTTTCCAACTTGAAAATGGGCTTGATGAGCCTTGGACTTCATAGGGTTGCTCTGAGGAGTAAATAAATAATTCTCATAAAGCCCTCTGCCTCCTGCCTGGCTCATACTACGTGAATATTAAATGTTAGGTCTAAACATCTGCTGAGTGTCTACTATGTGTCAAGCATTGTTTTAGGCACAGGGAAACAGCAGAGAGCAAAACATAGTCCCTGTTCGTTCGCAGGTGATAACTTCTATGGAGAAAAACAACGCAGGTGGTGGAGGGGGAGGTGAGAGTGGCTGCTGTTGTGCATGGAGCACTCAGGGCAGGCCTCTCCAAGAAAGAGACCTGCAAGATGGGGGAGCGTGTCTTAGGTGGCTGCCACAGCATGTGCAAAGTTCCTGGGGCAGGGCTCAGGGGCAGCAAGGCCAGTATGGCTGGACTGGGGTAAGGAGTGAGCCGGGAGCAGAGGAAGTCACAGAAGGGGCCGGAAGCAGATGGTAAGAGTCTGACAGTCCACAGCAAGATCCTTGGATTTTAGTCCGAGTGAGATGGGCAGCCACTGGAGGATACTGAGCAGAAGAGAAACATGATCTAAGTTTTAAAAGAATCATCCCCAATGCTGCATGGAGAGAGCAGCACTAGGGGGCCAGACAGGGGGCAGGGAGGAGGTGAGGAAGCTCCTGCGGCAGCCCAGGTGAGGGATGGCAGGGACTAGTGGCCGTGGGGGTGGTGAGAAGACCAGAAGTGGTGGAATTATGAACATGCTTGGAGGCAGGGACAACAGGCGCTGCCGGTAGATCGGGTACAGAGGGCCAAATAAAAGAGAATTAAAGGATGTTCTAAGAATTTTAGCTTGAACAACTGGGAAGATAGAGAAGGCCCGTGGGAGGAGCAGACCTGGGGGCAAAAATCAAGAGTAGACGTGTCACACCTGAAATAGTGGGGACCCCAAATGGAGATGTGGCATCCGCAGCTGATGGAAGGAACTAGAGATTCGACCCAAAAGCCGTCAGCTTCTAGACACCAGAAGAGCCCTGCCAAGGTAACCGGAAAACCGAGAGAAGAGGGGGCATCGCGCAGGCCGAGTGAAGAAAGTGTCTCAAAGAGGGGGCATGCCACCGTTTCACAAAGTAGGAGGATGGAGAAATGCCCACAGAATGTGGCAAAGCAGAGATCCCTGGTGACTTGACAAGAAAACATTAACAGAGATGGGAATGAGAACCCAGAGATACTTGTCCAAAGATTACCTAGGAGCGTTACCTGTATAAAATATAAGCTGACAGAGAGCGTAGATATCTTCACTGAAGTCATTAAAACATGAGCTCCCTAAGCACAGGCACTTTATTTAAATGCTTCATTCCCACTCTCTAGACACCTGGAATATGGTAGATGCTCAATAAATAGTTGTAAGACTTTTTTGACGTTTCTTGACATCTATAGCTAAATGGTGCAGGCCAACGGGAACTTTCCACCCCTAACGGTATGGCATGAAAGACAATGAGAAATATCACCCACAAACTATTCCAAGATGGAATTTTTCATTCCCCTCCCTTCACTAAAGAAACCAGAATTACTACACTTGGCTTTTATTCAGCACACACACAAAAACTGTTTCCCAGTTACTACCTCATTGGCATTCTGATCCGCATCATCAGTGGATGGATGGTGGCACCAAGCTTCAAACATCTGAGCTAATTGCAAGCTGGTCTAATTAGCAAAAATTACAGAATATTTTTGAAGGGATGTTTTGCAATAGAGGTCTTTTGGAAATCTAATTTGAGAAGATTATTTTTCATATTCAAGGTGCTGACCTCCAAATGATGTTTCTGAAGTGTCTAGGGGTTGCTTTTAAAAGCAAGGGGATTGTTCCCCCTCTCCCCACCCCCTGACCCCACATCCATCTGAACCATTGCACGTTTTCAATGGGAAAGGCTTCATTACATCCTAAGGAAATCCACATCCTGCATCTCCAGGTCACAGCCCAGCAGAGAGCAGCCTCATGTCCCTCCGGAAAGGATAATTAGTTTTCTACCCTTTAATCAAGGAGCAGCAGATTGTTGTTTTTCTAAAGTTTTGCCTGGGGAGAGCCTGTTCTTTCCTGAGTCCCGAGCTGTATTTTGCTAACCAGGACTCCCTGTTCATACTCTACCTTCCCGTGAGCCAACACTGAGGGCTCCTTCTCCTTGTTTGAAATAAGAAACAGAAGCTCTCCGCAGATGAGACGATGTGGGATCCGGTCACAGGCACCCCAACACGTCAGCACCTTTAACTTATGGACTGGAGGAATCCTTAATCTTTTTGTCATAGAGAATGTTTTTATGGGTTTACTTAAAAAAAAAAAAAAACAGTGCTTATAGAGGGCTCACTGTGTGCCAGACACTGCTCTAAATGCTTAATAAATATTAACTCATTCAGTCCTCAAAACAATTTTATCAGTAAGTACTTTGGTTATTCCCACTTTACAGATGAAAAAACTGAGGCTCAGAGAGGTTAAGTGACTTGTCCAATATCACACAGCTACTTTGTGTCAAAGCCAGGATAAAACCCAGGCAAGTTGGCTCCAGAGTGCTTGAACAGAGAAACAGATGTTAAAGCCATTGCAGAAGCAGCGACCACAGAGGAAAGGAGATGGAAACTCAAATTCTTACTATGCTCCGGGCCCAGAGCCAATGTTACTGAGTTGGTTCCTCTTTACATGAAGTGCAACTGGACTTTAAATAATGATAATAAAGATCAGAGAGTAGTCTTATTTATTGATTTTTCTACATCTGCAAATAAAAATCCATGCAGATTAACTGGTACATTTTTCTATGTGCATATTACATTTTAATAAAGTATAATTTTAACTAAAGAATTTTAATGGCTGAGTTTCTTAATGTTTTAAAGGGCTTTGTAGCAAATAACCTTCAGAAGATATTTTTTAAAAATCACCATGAACTATCTTTCCAATCTTTGTCTAAAGAAATGAAAGAAAACTGTTTTTGGAATTGTTCTATCAAATGATATCTAAATCAGAAATAAAAAGGAGAAAAATTCATGTTTTTCAAACATTGGAAAGCTTTTACTCAAAAATTATTATCTACAGATAACAAACCTTTCTAGTCCCTAACAGGTGCTTCATGAGGGCTTTTTGCTCAGGGAGGAGCAGAAGAAAGTTTTCATATTTTATTCAATAGTATACTGGTCAGAAGCAATAAATCTATACATAGGTGGCCCAACCCCTCAAAATGAACATCACAATCCTAAAAAATAGGTCCTCAGAAATGGGCATTTCTAGTAAGTGTTTTGTTGATTCTAATGGTTAAAAACACCAAAAATTCTTAAATTAGCCAGCATCACTTACAGCAGTCTATTGACTCTGATATAGGACCCACCACAGTCTCAAGGTAATTAGATGCTCCATAAATGCTATTTTTGGCAGTGACTGGGGCCACACATGAGAACATGTTTATTCCCAAACTGTCGGTGAAGTATGGCAGTGGGGGAGGGACCACGTTGGACTTGTCAGGGTTTATGTGGTGGAAAAGGAAGGTGATGTCAAGGACACCGGGCTGATGTGATTTCAGCACCACGCCAAACGGCAAGCCACCCCCAAACCCCTGGCAGACCTCAAAGATAGATGAAAAAAGGGAAGTGGGGGGTATGAGGTAATTCTGAGTAAGAGAGGGAAGTGTTATTACTATTTTCATAATAATAAGACTATTCCTGCTGTGCTTTTTATGCGGATTAACTCACTCAATCCTCATGGGGCCTGTGGACTAAGGGCTGTAAGGGATGAGGAGGCTGAGGCGCAGAGAGCTTAGACATGGAAATGTCTCCCAGCCACTGATGGCTAGGACCAGCCTGCTTCCAGCTCTCCTGCTCTTAGCCCCTAAGCTCCAAGCTAGGTAAGGATTTTTCTGACCACCTAATCCACAAGAGCTGCCAGCTGGGAAGAGAGAAATTGACTGTGCTTATCAGTTACGTGCTACTTACCAAACATTTCTATCCAACTTGGTCCATCCAAAGCACAGGGCAGAGCAAGCCCCATTCTCTTGGGCCCCACGCGGGCTTCCAGCTCACCAGCTGGGCTCCAATGGGAACAGGGCCAGCACTTGCATCAGCGTTGCCATAGCTGCTGCCATGGCAACCACCCCTTATGGCCAGGCAAAGATGCTCTCCTCCCTCGCTTGGGAGCCCTGATTCAGGGACACAGCCCTCACAGAAACTCGTCCTTTTACCCACCCCCAACTTGCAGAAGTCTTTATAAGACTGAGAACCGACTGGGGGTTCCCCAGCTCCCTGGACGCGTTTGGACCAAGCCAATAAGCACAAAGGCCGACAGGGAGATGGGGCTCACGGAGAGGCCACGCAGAGAGCTGCAGATCTGCAGAGTGGGCTAACATCTGGAGGGGCTTCAGCACCTGGCAGAGCTGAGGCTGAGTTCCGGATCCAGCACTTACTAGATGGCGGCCCTAAGCAAATGGTTCTGCCCCTAGGAACACATGTCTTAGGGTATGAAAAGTAGAGATAATATTAGATTTTATACTTCATACAGTTGTGAGGTGTAAGTAGACCCGAGCACATAAAGGACATACAGAGTAGACGGTGTTATTCATTACTATCACCAAGGTAACGGTGACGGTGCTGCCAGAACAGGAGCCCCTCGGCCTCTCACCACTGCCCTTCAGCTCAGCAGCCCAACATTAGGAACGCAAAGCAATCCCGTCAACAGCACAGAGCTCGACAGGGCCAACAGATCACACGGTCCACACACACACCCTGCTGAGCTCAGGGAGACAGGAAAGTGCTCAGTGGGGACCCCAAATTCAGTACCTGCCCACTAGGCCACATGGCTTCTCTGGAAAGATCAATGTATCAAAATAAACCTACTACCTTTATTTGACAAAAATACCACCGAGCAAAACACCTTTGAAGATACTAAAGCCGTGAATGAACCTTCAGAAGTCTTTAAGGACAAATGGAGGGCATTCCAAAATTTCTAGAAGATGCTGAAAAAATAATCTCTACACTGTCAGTAGTGTTAATTTCTCAAGGTTAGGGTTGATCCAGGGAAACTGGACTTGCCATGTTACATATTCCTACGCTATCTAAAATTTTAAGATTTGTGCACATTACTTTTGTAATCATGAAATATTAGTTTTTTCAAAAAAGAAAACTGAATTATTTTGCCATAACATATAGTTCACAAAAGAAGAAACCTAAACTACCAATAAACAAACAAAAAATGTTCACCCTCCCTAGTGAACAGCCAAATGGAAATTTAAATAAGATGGCATGTTTACATTTCAAAGTATTAGGTTATTAAGTATGAAATATCTGATTTCCTTAAGTACTAAGTTTGACAGTTGATATCTCTGACATTTCACTTTGACACTTCCTGATTTACATTTATTGTGAAAGTACATCCTAGTCTTTCAAACGCACATTTTGGCTTGTGGTTATCTTTCAAATTTTTTTGAACAACTTTTGTGAAACCATGGATAAGTCAAAAGTTCATGTCATTTTCGAACATGAGTTTCATCATGGAACCAATGCAGCGCAGATAGCTCGAAATATCAACGAAGTGTTTGGGAAGGATGTGGCTAATGAACACATAGTACGTTGATGGCTTGAGAAGTTCCATTCTGGTGATTTTAATCTTGAAAATGAGCCACGTGGGTGACCTGAGACCAATGTAGATAATGATGAGCTGAGAGCTGTAGTGGAAGCGAATCCATCTCAATCTATGCCTGAATCAGCAGCAAGATTTGACATTATTATTCCAACAATATTAGACCATCAGAAACAAATCGGCAAGGTAAAGAAGCTGGATAGATGGCTTCCACATGAGTTAAAGGAGCATTAGAAGTGAAATTGTCTCAAAGCTTGCCTTTCTTTGCTGTCACGACATAAAGGCGAACCATTTCTACACCGTATTGTTACGTGTGATGAAAAATGGATTCTTTTTGACAATCTCAAGCATTCAGCACAATGTTTGGACAAAGATAAAGTGCTGAAACACAGTCCAAAACTGAATATTTATTAAAAAGAAGCTAATGGTGTCTGTTTGGTGGTCCAGCCCTGGTATTATCCACTACAGCTTCATGAAACTTGGTCAATCAATTACAGCCGATGTCTACCGCACCAATTGGATGAAATGATGAGGATGCTTGTGATTAAGCAGCCGAGATTGGTCAATAGAGACAGACCAATCCTCCTGCAAGACAACGCTAGACTACATGTCCCACAAACAACACTGCTCAAACTACAGAGGCTACACTTGGAAACTCTCTGTCATCCACCATCATTCACCAGACCTTGCACCAACTGACAACCACTTTTTCCAGGCTTTGGACCACTTCTTGCAAGGAAAAATGTTCAATTCTCAACAGGCTGTTGAAAATGCCTTCGGCGATTTCATCACCACTCACTCTCCAGGCTCCTTTGCTGCTGGCATAAATAAGCTACAGTTAAGATGACAAAACTGTGTCGATAGTTTAGGTGCATACTTTGATTAATTGTACTGCTTCTTGTTTGATATATAAAGAACTAAACTTTTGATTCCAAATTGGACATTTCATATTTAATTACCTTAATAGTAATTTCTATATGATCATACCAAATGTGGGCAGGAATGTGGAGAAACAGGCACTTTGCTTCACAATTATGAATGTACAAACTGATATAATATTTTCACAGGGTAATTTGGCACCATTTTCTAAGAGCATTAAAATGACCCAAAAGTTTATTCTTACAATAGTTAATTTGACAAATAACCACAAGCATGGAACTAGCAACAAGGATACCGTTCCTAAGGTTAATATAAAGGGAGAAGCTAGACATGGCTCAACAATAGGGACTGGCTATTAAAGAAAGCCCCTTGCAAAGTTCTATATATCCAATAAGTAAGGTAGAGGCAAGAAGACTCAGTCCTCATTTTGAAAATATAGGATTATCTGGATTTGGTACTTTTAATTGCATGCTTTATCCCATACTCACCCCGTTTTGCAGCTGAGTGCACTGAGACCCAGATCTATTAGACAGTTTGCCGCAGGTGGCTGGGACAGGTTCACAGTGTATTTGCCTTCTCAGGTGGCAGAATCACTACCTTCGAGGCCAGACACAGCATCCGTGGTGGGGCCAAGCCAGGCCCTGGTGCCACAGAAGGCCCAAGCTGGGGGCAGAGGAATCTCTTTAGAGAGCTCTTCCCCCGAGAAGCCACACCTTCCCAAGGGCTGTCCCAGCTAGACACAAGGCGCAGATCCAGGAATAAAGCCAGGGGTCTGTGAGCAAGCCCTGCACCAATAATAAAATAGACACACTCCAGAGAGGGTCTGCTCCACACCACGACTGCATGAGGTGCTTATCGGGGGTCACCTCTCACCCCTAGCAACCCTCAGAGAGCTCAGCTTCCTTGTCCTAAATCACCTGCTGTTGAGCATGTGAACTCCTTTCATGTTCTTAGCCCTTTCTAGGTGCCTGAGTCTCCTCATCTACAAAATGGGGAGGATAATAGCATCTACCTCAGAGGGTTTGCTTGCTGTGAGGGCTAAATGACTCAATCTTTGGAAAGTGCTTAGAACGTGTCCTGACCTATAGGAATCCCTCTGTGCAGCTCTTACTACCTTAGGGAGGGTATACAGGGTGGTGATTAAGAGCAAAGACCCTGGAGCCAGCTGCCTGGGTTCAAATCCCACGTCCACCGCTCACTAGCTGTGTAACTTTGGGCAAGTTACTGCACTTGGCAGTTTGTGCGGCAGTTTCCTCATTTGTGAAATGAGAATGATGATTACTATGCAGATGCTCCTCAACTTACAATCGTACATCGAAAATGCATTTAATACACCTAATCTACCAAACAGCGTAGCTTAGCCCAGCCTACCTTAAACATGCTCAGAACACTTACGCTGGCCTACAGTTGGGCAAAATCATCTAACACAAGCCTGTTTTATAATAAAGCATTGTCAATCTCATGTAATTCATTGAATACCGTACAGAAAGTGAAAAACAGATTGGCTGTACAGTTTCAGCTGAATGAGTATCACTTTAACACCATTGTAAAGTCGAAAGATCAAGTTGGCCATCATGTTAGGGACCACCTGTAGTATCTACCTGGATTAGTAGGAATGATCACACTACCTCCCTGAGTTACTGTACTTAAAAGGACTAAGAACAGTGTCTGTCACACAATATGCATAATGGGCCTGTCATGACAAGATGTTTGTCAGCTGTTATGACTATTATACCACTCTGTCTCTATTAGTCCATGGCTGCGTTGGGATGACACTACTACCAACAATAGTAGTCCTTATTCTGGCCGACAAGAACCTGATATATGTTCTCCTATGAGAGTAGGTGTTATTGTTCAGATTTACAGATAGGGAAACTGAGGCACAGAGAGCTCAAGTAACTTTTCCCAAGTCACACAGTCAGGAAGCAGCAATGGAGTCAAATCCACTGGGCTCCGGGGCTCTTGCCCACTGCACTGCACTGCTCACCCCAACAATCACACGGCCCATGGCTGCCTGCTTGTGAAATTGTATGACTGCCAGTACTTCCTGTAGGGGGTGCATGGTTTTCTGGCTTTGAGATGACTCACTCCCAAGCCCTCTACCATGCAGCACAAATGCTGGCCCCTGCAGACATCTGAGTAACAGAAAGGGCCAGTAAGTCACAGCAGCACAGTCACCAAGGAGCAATCCCCGTCATCTCTCCCCTTCTCCCTGGTGAAATACATTGGTGTGTGTCTAACTGTCCAGATGAGACATAACCATTAAAACAAAATTCTAGGCTGAGACATCTAATCGGTTCCTTGGAAACACATGCTGACGTCCGCAGGGCCGGTTTTCCCTACAGCTGTTGATAGTCATGTATTGTTTAAACTACAGCCTGCTCACAAATTCATGCTGGGAGGTGAAGCCAGGGCAAATCATCTTTAATGCACCGTTCCAGCCTTTGGGGCATGAAATCGCCGACAGTGAAGTTCACCACCCATTACCGGACTGAAGAGTTTGCAAAGCTTCACTGCATACCGTATGGGCAGGGCTATGGGTAGGTGGTGCCACCAGCAAACAGCAGCACGACTTGCACAGAGGCACGTCGTACGTCCCTCACAGTTTCCTCAGTAATTCACCAAAAAAGCTAGTTGTTGGGGGGGGAAAAACCCGACTACCCATGTGTTTCACCAGGATCTATAACCCTGTATTGTTTCAAGTCTGGCAATTTAATTAAATCACGTCTGTTTGCAGATAATGTGCCTCAAACTCAAACAGATCACGAGCTGGAAGGATCCCCAGAGAACCAGCTTGTCTACCACCCTCACTCAGAGGCTGGGACACTGAGACCTGCTCAAGCTCACATGGTGTGTTGGTGACAGGTTGGGACCCTTGAAGCTCTCCCTGTTTGCAGGCTCTTTTCAGCCCTTCCTGCTTCCTTGATGCAAGTGTTGCCAGGGTGGACATTACTGTTTCTCACTGCCCAACATTTAGTCCCCCATCAGCATTCTGATTTTCCTTTGGGGGATGTCCCCTCTCCTGCTCTCAGACTCTGTGATTCAGGAAGGACCAACCCCGGGATCCAGAGATGGGCATGTGAGCTAGCCTGGCCAATGAGAATAATACCCCAGACTTTTGGCTGAAGTTAAACAAAAGATATAGTCCTTCTTGTACAGTAGTTGAGCTGACAGGGTGCAAACTTGGAGCTGTGCAGGGCATTTTGTGCAGAAACCCTACCTGAGAAGGAAACTAATCTGGGGAAAGTGGAACAAGAGACTGAGAGAGAGACAGATTCCTGGTGATGTGGATTAGCCACCTGGATCCAGCCATGCCTGAAGGCAGACTATCACTAGATTTGCCAGTGACAAAAAGTGAGCCCCCCTTTTTTAAAAAAAAATTTAAGCAAGTGTGCATTGTATTTCTGTCACATGCAACCAAAAGAACTATGTTTTGTTTCTTTGTGAAGGTTTGTTGAAAAAAGCAAATGACAAAAATGGGAATGCTCCCAGGAGAGCCTCCACAGTGCCTAGCACAGTGCCTGACACACAATAAGTACTGTGCAATGAAGTGGAACCCCTCCTCCAGCTCTCTTCTCAGTGGGACCCTCCCAGACCACCCTGTTGGAAACCGTGGCCCTCCCCAGCCTTCCTATCTGCCACCCTGATCTGTTCTCTATGGTGTTTATTACCATCAGACCTACCATAGGGGCAGCTATGGTAGACCACAAGGTATCTTTATGTGTTTGTTTATTATTTGAGGTAGCTTCCAACATTTAAAAAGCTAGAAGATTTCATGTAGAAATCAGGTACAAGCTTCAGTTAAAAGTTTGGAAAATCGAGTCGCCCAGGGTTCACATTCCCACATATGATTGTGATCAGCTGCGGGTGAGTGGCAGCTGCCTCTACAGGGGGGTGCAGGTTCTTGGAGTCTCCACCCCTCCTCACTGTGGCCCCTGCACTGTGCTGGCCCCTCATTCTAGGTGCCTGCCTGGTCCCTGTCACACTAGGAGTTGGTGACCCCTGGTCTAGGGTGTATCCCTTCCGACTTTGCTGCAGTTATAAAGTTTCCTAAGAAACCCCTCTGAAAATCCCCCTCTGCCTCCAACGATGGCCCAGGATGCTACAAATTTCCAATTTGCAACATCTGAGAACACTGCCTTTGCAGCACAGCTGCCTCCTGCAGGGCCAGCAAGCTGGGTCTCCTTCTAAGACTATCCCAGTTCAACACCAATGGACCCTGTACACGCTTTAACACTCAGTCGCTCAGTTAACCCCGCGTGGAAGGGTCCCACAGTCCTGAGCACCCACTGGGGCACCCTTTCATAGGGAAATTCCAACCCTAGTGTTTAAATCCAGCCTCCCAACATGCGCAGGCTTCATAGAAGCATGACAGCCACAAGAGACCAGACACCCCTGCACCGGCCACCCATGCTTGGAGGTCAAACCCACACAGCGGCCTGCAGCCCCACGCCCATCACCCAGAGAACCCCACGATCTGCTATTTTCCTCTATGTGTGTTTGCATGCTGGCTCCTCTATATAACGACGGCTCCCTGAGGGCAGGGGCCCTGCCTGTCTCATGGACTAACATTTTCCTAGAACCTAGCCCTGTTCCTCACAGCAGAGGCCCTCAGTCCCTGATGAGGGGTGGGTGGGTGGAGAGGATGTTACCGGGCAGGGAGGGAGGGGGGTGGATGAGCCACTTAAACTGTGATGTCTAATTTGCCAATGTCCTAAGGAAATAATTATATTAAAATAGTGAATTAAAAATTAGGATATAAAGCTACACAGTGAATACACTCACAGGTTAATAAAAAGAGAAGGAAAATACTATAATATTGATCATGGTAGAATTCATTTTTAATCCCTTTGTGTATTTTCCAGACTACAAGTTTGTTCTATAAAGTTCATTTTTAACTGTGAACATGAAAACTACAACCCAGTGAATATTTCCCACCCCTTCTCCAGACTGTCACAGATTTTGAAACACCCAGGGCCCACAGAAGAAAGGATAATATTTTGAATTAGTTTGGACTAGGGGGTGGAGGGAAAGAAAACAGGGGAGGTGACCTAGGCCTGGGCAGTGGAAAGGATCCTTCCAGAGTCCTGGTAGCCCCATGATGACAGATACCCAGCTACCTGCTATCAGCAAAAGGAACATAGTTCCCCTTTCGGATCCCAAAAATCTAAAAAGTTAAGGGAAGTTATATTTCTTTTGGAAAAAAAATGGTAAATTTTTTTGGCCCTGGACTATGAAGGCTTCCAAAGAAAAAGCAAGAAACACAGGAAATCTTCTAGCAGGAATACATGGTTTTAAATTAGAATAGACATTGCACTTCAAAAAGCACCACTGCTCAGCAGTCCTGGCTCATGGGGCAGCCAGAACAGCACACATCTGGCTGCAGGATGACAATGTGACACTGTCATTCACCACCTCCCACCCTGAGCTGGGTCTCTGCCACCTTGTGTGGTCTCCTGGGTGCTCCACACACATACAGGTGGGCGGCAGAGTTCAGGGCCAGCTGTTTTGTAAGGACAGAGAGACTGAGGGTCTGAGAGGAGCCGCAGAGCTGAGAGGAGCCTGCAGCACCCCTGCCTAGCTCTGTCCACTCGTGCAGTCACGGACACCTCACCAGGCACGGCCCCAGAGGACCACACCCTGGGTCTTCTCCGAAGCCGGGCTGGGGGTGGGGGTGGGGGGAGGAGAAGGGACAGCAAGAGGGGAGAGGGGAGCTGCCGCTACACTGGGCTGGTCGAAGACTCAAAACAAGGCAGCCCGTGGAGAGTTATTTCAGTTTTCCCAAGGCGTGCTCAGCAGAGCATCAGCCATCAAGTCCCGAGCAGCTACACACACCCCCGGGCTCCACCAGACGCAACTTATTAACAGATTGCATTTGGGCGCTGCAGTCTGGGAGGGACGCATGAATCACTAGCAGAGGAGATTCGACGCAAAAGGAACAAACACACGCACACACACAGGCACGCAGGCGTCTCCAGCACCCGTAGGCCCAGCAGCAGTCAGGAAGTGCAGGGTGTGGGCCAAGCCTGATCTCTGGGGTGGACACTTCTGGGGCTCTCGCTGCTCCCACCTACCAAGGCTCTTCAGTGCCCTCACACTGGAGTCTCTGCTTAAGGACACCTGTTGCTCCTCCCTCACCAGCCCCTTCCCCCCCCCCAACTCCAGTGCAGGGCTCCCTCTGCCCCCACACACCTTCTCACACCCCAGGGCCTCAGCTCAACCTCTCTTCCTCAAGGAGCCCCTCCCCGACCCTGCTGCAGCCTGGCCTGCCCTTGGCTTGCTGAGTCTGCCTGTCTTCCTTCTAGAGACAGAGACCTCTGCGAGAGCAGAAACCAATCCACCTCCTTGAGGACCATCCTCGGCTCCTAGGCCAGCACCCAGGGCTTGGAGGGGCTGAGGTGGAGAAACAGAAGAGCAGAGAAAGAAACCTCTCCACCATCGCCCAGGTTACCGAGCCTCAGTTTCCACATCTGTAAAACTGGATGTTAGACTAACCTGCTGTGGGTGATGACAGCACGTTCTTCCTTCCTGGCAGCCTGTATTTTATTTTATTCCATTAATTTGCTTTTTAAAATACACTTTTACAGACAGGAAGGTTCCCTTTTGGTACACAGATCCTGAGTTTTGACTAATGCTTAAAAGTGCACAGTCAAGACACGGAACTATTCCACCCGGGACGTCCCTCACGCTGCCCCTTGTAGTCAAGCTCTCCTGCCAGCCCAGTTCCTGGCAACCATTGATCTGTTTTCTGTTCCTATAATTTTGCCTTTTTCCAGAATGCCACATGTCGTTGCCTGTACCAGTGGGCCATTACTGTTTATTGTCTTCTGCCTGAAGGAAATCTCATCCCTCAGGGACAAGGCACAGAAAATAACAGCAGACCTCCTGCCTTCTGCATTCCGCGATAATTTAGTCACCAACTTTTCTAGAATCCATTTCCAGCTTCCTGGCTGCATCCATAACCGGGAACGCTGAGACCTGTACAAGCCCCTCCACTCAGCCTCTCTTTGAAGTCGCTCATTTGCAAAATGGCCAGCTATACCCAAAATTTCTCAAAGAAGATGCCAGTGCCAGGTTGTTGACTCAGAAAGTGGAGCATCGTTCTGGAATCAGAAGGCAGGACTGACTTCGGGTGAGGGCCTGGGGTTTAACACATGCAAAGTCTGGGGTCCCTGGGAGGTGCAGACAGAAAGGCCCAGCAAAGAGTGGGGAGCTGGGATTTCTGGCTGAGTTCAAAGCAAACATCCTGGCAAGGCTAAGCCAACCAAAGGCCAGGACTCACCATGATGGAAGAGTCCAGGAACCACAGCCTTGGGGTTGGCTAAAGCCAGCAAAGAGGCAGAAATGGAGTGTTCCAGAGGAGGTGGAGCCAGAGCCCGCCGCTATGAAAGGGGAGCCCATGATGAAGGCTGTGCAAAGCCCCCCTGGCAGCTTTGGCTTTCAGGAGACGGCTGAGAGCCTGCAGGGGCAGTGGCAGGGCAGTGATGGGGGTCGTGGTCAGCTGGGGAGGAGAAAGTGGATGGGGTGGAAGTGGAGGCAAAAGAGAGGATGAGCCCTTGTAAGAATTATGTAAGAAAATGAAAGAGAAAAATAGGACAGGACAGGGATGGTAGTCATAATCTTAACAATAATAATGACCCACAGATATTGAACCCTTACTGCAGCCCAGGTGATGTTTAAACACTTTGGGTGCGCCATCACTTCACATATTCCACACGACAACTTGCTGGGAAGATTCTGCTAACACCCCATCTCCCCCAGCTCACAGACCAGGAACCAGGAGCACAAAGAGAATAAATAATGTGCTGGCAAGGGGGAGAGCTGAGCTCTGACCCCTCGTTCCCCCTTGGTCTCTCAACCGTACCAGCGTGGAGCGGAGCTGCGGGCAACGCAAAGGCTGAGCAGGAGCCTGGGGTGGAAGTTAGGTACAGGAGGCTCCTGGCCAAACCCACAGGCAGGAGGGAAGGAGCCGCTGGAAAGAGATGGAAGATGAGAGGGACTCAGGGGATGAGCGGTGGTTAATGCTCCTGGGCACGCCCTTAGCTAAGAGCCACTACACTGGGGGTTTTGCTAAGATTTTTCTTAGGAGAAGAACCTGCGTGTCAAATCCAATCCTATGCAAAAGACATAAACCTGGTAGAAGCAAAGTTGCTCTAATTGAAGGGAAGGAGCCGGACCCACCAACCTCCCTCCCACACACACACCTCCATCCTGCAGCTACTAAGAGGTCTCAGAACGTGTGATTCCTTAGAGCACCACTCTCAATGTACGCTCTCGGACACGGCTCTTTCTTTCTTTCTTCTTTCTTTCTTTCTTCCTTTCTCTCTCAGTTTTCAAGTATTTGAATAATAACACATTCAAAACTAAAATCAGCCAGAGCTGCACTGTCTGGTGTCTGCACCACTGGCTCCGTACGTGGTATCCAGAGCATAACTAGAATCAACAAATGGGTGACAGACAGGTATGAGCAACACCTCTGCAAGGTCAGACCTGGATCCTCCCTCAACAGCTAAGTGACCCTCAGCAAGTGTCTGATCCTCCCAAAACCTCAGAAGTTCCAGCAAATCCCATCTCTTGGGATTTTAAGAGGGTTAAATAAACTAACACTCACAAAAAGCACTTAGCACAGTGCCCAGCACACGGTAAGAGCACAGTAAATGTTACCTGTCATTATTATTAATAGCATCAGTGGGATTAAAAGTATGTTGGGGGGAAGGAAGAATCCCCTGGAAGAAATTAAAATGTCCCCATGGGAAGCACAGTACCCTGAATGTCTCAATGTTGTTCCCTCCTAGGGCTGGTCAGGGAATGCTTTGGTTTTTGCAATTGTCTTTTTAATTTTTGTACCAAGAAGAGGCAGGGCTTGGACCATGGAGGTCTGAAGCTCATGAGTTTTCGGCCAGGCTCATCTGGAGCCCGGTATTAATTAACTGGTGTTTATGCAGTATGTGCCCATCTGGTCCTGTTTCTGTCTGAACCTTGTGCCCTAAGAAAGAACCTTGAGGAATACATCTCCCTCATGACTTTTCTAGGACTTTGATGCTCAGACAACTGCAGATGAGGATGTTAAAACAACAGTGCCGATGTTGCAGCTTTAAAAGGGGAAGGTGCCCTCCTTGAGGACTCACAGTTAAATTAGAAATAGCTGGAAGTGAGTCTTTTCCAGGGCTGAGGGCAGGAGAGAACGGCTCCCAGGAAAAGGACGGCACCAAACGTGAGGGAAGGGTGCCCTCTGCCGGCCAGCATGGACAGCTTCGGCTGAGGACCTCGTCCACCTCTCCCAGAGGGCTCCAGTTCGGCCGCCTTGAACCTAGTCTCACATACTCTCTTTGGATCTTTTTTTTTTTTTTTTTTTTAAATCTGAACTGAAAATAAAAGGTCTTCCTTTCCTAAAAGGCAAAGATCTTAAAGAAAGGACAAGATTGAGTGTATTCCATTCCTTGATTATGTTTTCTTGCTGGTGCACTTGAATGTCCCCTAAAAATGGCATGTGGATGACGTAGCGTGAGATCTGCCTCAGAGAATCCAAGAAACTCGGGGAACTCAACCAAGTGTCCACAGGTGGCCCGTCACAGTGATCCATTTCTAGTTTAAGAGGCTGTACTCTTGACCAGACTCCAAACTTCATAGACGGACACTTTGAGTCAAAGCTGCTGCTTCCTTCCAGAAAACCCCAGTGGGTCTGGGGCAGTGGGATCCTGGTGACTGAAAGACCACAGGAGCACAGAGGACAGGTCCATTCTGGATCAAACCCACTCACCCTGGATGCCATCCAGCCTTGTGACACAGCCCCTTCTCGAGCCTGGAACACCGCCTGTCTGGCTTCCTGCAAGATGCTCCCCACAGCTGGGGCCCTAGAGGACCTCGGTCTCCAGCCCCAGTGCCACCCCCACCGCACGCCCTAGGAACAACCTGACCCATCGGTGAGTTCTAAACCCTTCTGGCTTTGTGCTCACTCAGACTTTAACACCACAGCCAACCCGCTGGGCTTCCACCCCTGCTCATCACTTCACAGCTGGGGGAACTCCCCCACTGTGAACTTGACTTTCCTGCTCTGGGACAATCACGGGAGCTGCTGTTTACTGAAGGTCCACTAACTGCCTGAAACACCAAAATAATCCTAATGCCCACACTATGAGACGATAAGGAAGCCGATCTTCTCCCTGAATCAAGGGCAGGAATGATTTAAAACATGAGGCTGCCCAGCTTCTTGTGCACTGCCCAAGGGAGGACTTTGCCCGTCCACCACCTTCTTCCCTCCATTATGCAGCCCGGGTTAGTCAGCTCCACGTGCAAAGTGAGATAATCCGAGGGGAAAGAAGCAAAGACAGAGGCAGGAAAGAGAATACCAGGGATGAGGGAAGAGAAGAAAGTCCTCTGGAGCAGAGTGAATGGAAGGAGAATTTAAGTGGAGTCTCGGGAAGGGAGGAGAGAGGTTTTAGGACCCCTGCCAGGCAAGAGCGAGTTGGAGACTAAAAGGAATGGGGAGGAGAAAAGAGTTCCTTAGAAGGGTTGCTGTTGGGTGTAAAAAGGATCCCCCTTGCCTATTGAGAAACACAGGGAAAAGGTAGAACAACTTTTATTATTACTAATGAACTTCGAATCTCTACGTGCAACAAAACCCTAAGTCTGTAGTATTGTGGGCTTTGGTATTTACTTAGATTACATTCCAATTTTAGAGATGAGAAAACCAGGCTGAGAGAGGGTCAGTAACTCGCTAAATGTCACACAGTTCATGAGTGACAGAGCCTAAATTCAGTCCCACAGTATAACTGACTCCCAGCCCATGCTCGTGCTGTAGGAGAGCAGCGATAATGCTACCTAACGGGTCAGGTGTGGGGTAAGCATGAGACGGGGCATGTAGACTAAGCCTCACACGATGAATCGCACATTGTGGGTGATGCCAGAAATAACAGTTCCTTTCCTTCCCCTCCCTTTGTCCTAATCACTGAGTTCTCCCTTGTTCTTAAGGCCCAGTTCCTGCTTGATAACCTAGTTCTCACTGCTGGATTCCTGACATGTCTTTCATTGTCCCAAGCCCTGTCTCTCTCAGGCTGCACACAGCTGGCCTTCTGATCCCAAACTCCGCCAGCACAATGGCCGAGGTTCAGCTTCCTAATGAAAGGCTTTCCCTGTGTCAGCACCCTGGCCACTCACATGCCTGGGGATCCAACTTCTCCCCATTTGTTCATTTATTCAAGAAATAGTTGCTAGTTGCTCCTTTGTGCCAGGGTACTGTGCTAGCCACTCAGGATATAATGCTGTTTAACAAACAACTATCCAAAACTAAGCAATAAAGCATAACTTTTCAAAATCATCTACAGCCTGAGTCTGCTTACAGGGAAGGTAACTATGTTTGATTTACTACTTGCTTTTGATTAGGGCCCAGACTCTGTAAAGTTAGAATGTTAACTTGTAAAAGACTGATAAATTGCAAAAAAAATTTCTGTCTGCTATTATCTCAAAGGTTACAGTGTTATTTTCCTGTAGGACATTAACTAATTTATTTAAGTTTGCAATCTCACCTCAGCATTCTTTTTCTCCATAATATTTTTTCATGACCATACATATATGGATATATGTGTGTGTGCATGTCTTTGTATATATACACACATACATGCATATAGAGAACACAGGTGTGTGTATGTATTTGTATGTCTTCCCAGATGCTCCTTTTTTTTTTTATTCTTATTTCAGCATATTGTGGGGGTACAAAAGTTTAGGTTACATATATTGCCATTGCCCCCACCCCCCGAGTCAGAGCTTCAAACGTGTCCATCCCCTAGACAGTGCGTATCGCACTCATTATGTATATCTACACCCATCCCCTCCCCAACCCACATCTGCCTGATACCCGATCAATGTTATTCCTAAATGTGCTCTTAGGTGATGATCAGTGAAACCAATTTGATGGTGAGTACATGTGGTGCTTATTTTTCCATTCTTGGGATACTTCACTTAGTAGAATGGGTTCCAACTCTTTCCAGGAAAATACAGGAGGTGCTATATCACCATTGTTTCTTATAGCTGAGTAGTACTCCATGGTATACATATACCACATTTTATTAATCCACTCATGTATTGATGGACACTTGGGTTGTTTCCACATCTTCGCAATTATGAATTGTGCTGCTATAAACATTCAGGTGCAGGTACCAGATGCTCCTTAGAAGCAGCTTTCTCATCCTTATCCTGCTCGTAAGACCTCTCATTAATGAATTAAATAAATACTTTACCCATTCTAAGTATATATTTCTACAGGAGTCACAGAAACATGAACCTTTCTATGAGATCTGTGAAATCTGAAGAATGACGGGGAGAAAGCAATCTGGGCAGTGGTAACAGTGCATGCAAAGGTCCTGTGGTAGGGAGCATGACTGGAGAAAGAGAAAGTTATGTGACCTCCAGCATCTGTGATTGTAGCCTTTCAACCATCACCTGCTATACCAACATCATGACTTGACTGTCGAGTCCCTCCCGTCTGCCCCAGCCACACGCTATGGTTGTGTCCTAAGAACACAGAACTGGCCTCGCAGGGTGGGAGGAACTGTGCTCCCTGGATCATGAGGCTGTTACTCCATGTCACCCTTCTTTAATCACTGAGGGAAGGACCAGATAAAAGACATTTGGCAAAGTCCTAATTCCTGAGAGGGACGAGACACCCCTTCACTGGACTACACTCCCAGATGCCAGGCTCAGCACACAGCATGGAGGAGAATTACCATCCCTGGGCAGCACGCTCAGTGCCAGGCTCTCTGCCAGCCCCAGTGCAGTGTGTGGCGTGGTCCACCCTCACATCTGTGAAGCTGGTTCACCAAGTTAATGGTTAAAACCTGCTCCAAGTCAATACCTGACACCAAGTCGATTCCTGCTCAAGGAAACTTTTTAAACCCCATAATAGGATGATAATTTCCACTAAAAACATCATTCTACAGTCAAGTCTTACATCAGCCTTCTGATTCTCTCTGCCTAACTCAACTCGTTCAAGATTTGAACAGGAGTATTTGCTCTCTCTCATAGCGTAAGGGACACCAGCCATGGGGGCAGAAAGTAAACCTCGGCCAGAGGCTGATACTTCACCATATGACCTCGGACAAGCTGCTTAACCTTTCTGACCTTCAGTTTCCTCATCCAGAAGGGGAAATATTTATCTCATTAAAAGGCTAAGAGATTCTAGATAAAATCACACTGCGGGCTATAAACCACGATCTAAACGTGTGTGATTGTTGCAGTTGTGATTATCAGTTGTATTTTTTTAATCTTACTTTGTTAAGTAAACAATACAACTCTACATGAAACTTGGGCACAATTTCCACACAAAGACGTAAAGCCAAAAACAACAAACAAGCAAAAAGCACGACAAGAAAGCAGAGCATAACTACAGAAGTTCTCACAACAGAGGGCTGCCAGGCACCGTTTCTGGAGGGCTCATGTATGTCTGGCATCATGTTGGACACTGACCTGAATCATCCCGAGCATTAAAATAATAACTTACAGAGAATTTAAGTCCACTTTTCAACCTGGTTTTTTTTGCCCCCCACAAGAGCCTGCTTTGTGGAGAATATGAACGTTTCTTGAAATTTTCCAAGAAGGGAAAAGAGCTTCAACAGCCCAGTTCATTTCACCACCACCCTCCCTGAAGAGTTCACGTTTTTCCATTACCATATGCCTTAACTGTCTCAAGATACTAGCGCAAGTATGGATGGGTAGTCTTTTCATATTTTTCTCATTAAACCTGTAACAATGCACAGTATTAAATACTTCCCACACTCCCCTGAATCCAGGAAAACAGGAGAAAATAAGAGATATGGCAGCAACGGTGGCTGGTGTACATAGCATCGATTCTCAGCTTGGGATTTATAAAACCTCAGGGTATTCGTTATATCAAAGAGTAATGTGAAATGCAAAAGAATAAAAATAAAATATTCCAGACAGAATTCATTTTAAATTACTTTATTTGCCTTGCTGATCCTTTAGGAGCTGACCGATTGGCCGTGATTAGATCAAGCAGTGAGGATCTTTGTGGAACCTAGCACATGGGAGACAGGCAGTATTTTTTGATTCAATGAATCCAAAAGTGATGGCCCCAAAGGGGTGTTCAAGAGTCTGCCACTAGGGGGCAAAAGAGAGTAAAATTTCTTAGCACTGTGTTTTTTTTAAATCTGGTCTCAATTTGAGACACCAATGGAAAGAACCTAAAAAATAAAAGTTAAAGCTAAAACTGGCCGGGCGCGGTGGCTCACGCCTGTAATCCTAGCACTCTGGGAGGCCGAGGCGGGTGGATCGCTGGAGGTCAGGAGTTCGAGACCAGCCTGAGCAAGAGCGAGACCCCGTCTCTACTAAAAATAGAAAGAAATTATATGGACAACTAAAATATATATATACAAAAAATTAGCCGGGCATGGTGGCGCATGCCTGTAGTCCCAGCTACTCGGGAGGCTGAGGCAGTAGGATCACTTAAGCCCAGGAGTTTGAGGTTGCTGTGAGCTAGGCTGACGCCACGGCACTCACTCTAGCCTGGGCAACAGAGTGAGACTCTGTCTCAAAAAAAAAAAAAAAAAAGCAAGCTAAAACTGAGCATGTAAAGGCTTTCTGATAATATTTCGGTGAAAACTTCAGGACTGACCTAAGAGCTCCGTGAAATCCTTGAGTCCAGGCACTGAGGACCTCTGTTTAAAATGAAAATGGGTTACTAGACTGGATAACCTATTAATTCCCATCAACCATTAACTCCCACATGTGATGAGAAGTAATTCTTCAGCTGAGTTAGCAAAGGGAAGGCCCTGGGGGATTGGATCCCAAGGCTGGGTGCTTTCGATCAAGAAGAGGAGGAAGGGAACACAGGTGGAAATTCCCTCTACGTACCAGCCATGGGGTCCCTCTGATCCTCATCATTGTCCCTTATCCCCATTTCGTAGATCTAGAAACTGAGGCTTGCTAACTAAAAAAGAGAGTCTCGATGAATGGCATCACTATCTGCCCCAACCCCCACTCTGGATCCCAGGGGGTCTGCCGAGACCCCCTCCCTCATTTCTGCACCCACTTTGCTTCAAGCCCTGCCCGCCCCCTCCCACATCCTATTTTAGCTTCCCCTGCACACAACCCACAAGAAGCTTTTAGATCTCAAACACAATCATTCCTTCCTCATCCCTACAACCCATTTCAAATCTTTGAAAGTGTTATGGTTTAAATGTTTGTATTCCACCAAAATTCATATGTTGAAACCTAATCCCCAGTGTGACGGTATTAGGAGGTGGGGCCTTTGGGAGGTGATAGGTGACTGGGATCAGTGCCCTTATAAAAGAGGCCTCAGAGAGCTGCCTTCCTTTCCACCACATGAGGACACAGCAAGAAGGTGCCACCTATGAACCAGGAAATCACTGAATCTGCTGGCACCTTGATCTCGGACTTCCCAGCCTCCAGAACTGTAAGAAATAAATTTTCTGTTGTTTATAAGATACTGTGTTTATGGTACTTTGTTATAGCAGCTCAAACGGACTAAAACAGCAAGGTTACAGAATAAAGTCCAAGATTTAAAAAAAAAAGCACAGCTAAGTAGACCCTCTAGCCACTAAACTCTCCCCACCCCATCTACCCCTCAGCCCATTTCCTGGGATCCCCACCCAGCATCCCCACACGGAGCCTCAGTCCTGCAGAAGGAGCCTGCCACCAAACCACAACAGAGCTCTGGCCCCCTTTGAGCAGCTCAGCCTCTGAAGATCCAGCCCCAGGGCCACCCCCTCTGACAAGACTTCCTGACCTGCATGACCTCCCTCAGGATGGACCACTGCCCCTCTGGCCCCCAATTCTCAGTGCAGACTTCTAGCCTGTCCACTCACACGCCCTGCGGGGAGTTCCTGCAGGGCAAGCTCCACATTTGGTCACTTCTGCCCAGACCATGGCCTGGAAGACATCTGGCCTCAGGGATTGGGCTGAAGGCTTTCGGTCCTAGAAGGGGCTGCTATCAAGAGGAAGACAGCTAAGAGTAGGCAGGAAGAGGTGCCAAAAACAAACTCTGCCCCTTGACAGCTCAGCGGCGGGCTTGTCTGAGCAAGAAGGAGCGGGCAAGAGAGGGGTCTGGCAGCCTCTCCATAAACAGGGCCGACTCCACACACAGCTTCCCCGGGCAGGCTGTCACAGGAACTCAGAGGAGCTGTCTGCCTTTGCCTTTGCCCATCAACAGAGAGAGGCAGCCCAGCGGGAAAATGAGAGGCCCAGCAGGAGATGATGGAGGGTAAATGATCCAACCACCCGCTTGCACCTTTTACCCCATCGCCCTGTAACTATCAGGAAAACCGAAGAGTTTTATATTTTTGCTCCTCCAGGAGCTCTGCACTCCAACTTTAGAATTCCTGAGGGATGCTTCGGCAGGAACTTGTAAAACTTTCACAATTCAAAAAGTCATGCCCTTGTGAACTTGTACACAGTTGTGAGCAACACGTCACACGCAGGCTCTTCTGGCCTCTGTCTCCTCATTTGCAAAATGAGGCGGATGAGACTCAATTAACCTTAATGTCCTGAATCTACAAGGTATGGTGTGCAGTTGAGTGCTTAAGGCTTTCAAGTTATTCATGCAAACGCCAAATCAGTAACATCGCACACTGCCGCTCGCTTTCCACTGCCAAATTTTTACAGTCCGCCAAGGCTTCCTGCACAGAGACAATTGAAAAACAACCACCCCTTTATTCATCCCATAGAACCACACAAACGAAAAGGGTCCAAACACTCTCTGCACACACACAAAAGAAACCCACCAGGGAAATATCAAACAGAAAGAGGCCCTCCACTCAATCACTTGGCAAGGCTATTACTCGGTATCAGAGACTGTTCAATATTTACAAATGTTAACACTCATTAAGTATGACCAGGAAGGCGGCCTGGCTCCTTCTCTGCCTGGTCATCCTGGCTTCTTTTTTTCTTTCCTTCCCTGCAGCCAAGAGCAACACTGGCTCGAGCTTGGTTCACTTCCCAGCTTTCCTTGCTGTGGGGCTCCCAGGAGCAACAACTGAGTCCAGGGGCTCCTTCACAGCTTCAGTAGTCCAGCTAGAAGGTGCCCCAGCTACACCCGCAGCCGGAGCCCTGCTGCCCGGGGACCTCTCAGACCACTCCTCAAACCGTCCTCCCAGACACCCAGGCAGCTGTCTGCGTTTCCTTGGTTTGACTTTTTTTTTTTTTTTCAGGATACTATGAGGTACAAATATTTTGGTTACGTGTTACGACTTTGCCTCACTCAAGCCAGGATTAGAGGCGTGCCCTTCCCCCATACAATGCTCACCGCGTCCATTAGTTGTGAGTTTACCCACCCCCATCCCCCCAACCCCCAGCGAATATTACCACCATGTGAGCACCTTAGCGTTGATCAGTTAGTGCCAATTTGATGGCGAGCACATGTGGTGCTTATTCTTCCATTCTTGTGATACTTCACTTCGGAGAATGGGCTCAAGCTCTATCCAGGAGAATATAAGAGGTGCTAGATCACCATTGTTTTTTGTAATTGAGTAGTATTCCATCATATACATATAACACATTTTATTAATCCTTGGTTTGACTTTTAACTCAAGCTGTTTCAAGAGATGGCCAGCTCAAACATCACTTGCCTTTGTCCTTTCCCCCCACTGTGGAACTGGTCATTTTGGGATCCAGAGGAAGTTATGTCCATGTGTTTACGTCCACGGGCACCAAGAGTCCTAACCTCAGCAGATCCCATGAAACAGATCCATGTCCACCTCTAAACATGTCATGCTGGGCCCCCACATGTTTTATGTACACCCCAAGTGGGGAGCCCATTGGTCTTCATTGCCAGGAAGCCATCGGGACTAAAGTCTTCATTATTTATCACTGGAGCTTTGTATTGGCTCAGCCAACAGATTAAGTAACTTGGATTTTAGATTTTTTTTTAATCAAATACTTATCAAAGACATTTAACTTATCACAAATCATTCTTGTCTATTTATCAAATCAATTCCTATGCAAAATACTGCTAAAGGACACACTGTCTAGGCCGGGCGCGGTGGCTCACGCCTGTAATCCCAGCACTCTGGGAGGCAGAGGCAGGCAGATTATTTGAGCTCAGGAGTTCGAGACCAGCCTGAGCAAGAGCGAGATCCTGTCTCTACTAAAAATAGAAAGAAATTATATGGACAGCTAAAAATATATATAGAAAATATTAACCGAGCATGGTGGCATATGCCTGTAGTCCCAGCTACTCGGGAGGCTGAGGCAGGAGGATTGCTTGGGCCCAGGAGTTTGAAGTTGCTGTGAGCTAGGCTGACGCCATGGCACTCTAGCCCGGGCAAAAGAGTGAGACTCTGCCTCAAAAAAAAAAAAAAAAAGAACACACTGTCTAATTCCAAATATCACCTCCATGGGATGGGGAAAAATAAAACTATATTTTTAAATACTTTAAAAAATATTTTCTGGTCACATTGCCCTTTCTCTAGTTAATTAAAAATAACAAATCTCTACTGAAGAGAACATAACAGGCATGTGATTATAACAATAAGGAGATCGCTGTGTATGGAATGCTTAATCCATAGTAAAAAAGTCCTGTTTTGCTCCATGGGCCTGAACCTCAACTCTGCCATTATCTGTGTGGCCTTGGGCAAATGACTTAACCCCTCTGAGCCTCTGCTTCCTCAGGCAGAAGATGAGGCTAATGAGCAGCATCTGTATTATAAGCTGGTTGTGAGAAGTCAATGAGAAAAGCCTGCCAAATGCTAACCCCAGTGCCCGGCATGTGACAGGGGTTTAATAAATGTTAGCTATTGTGATTGGGAATGTTATTATTTATCTACAAAACACCCCCCATATCTGTAGAAATGAATTCTCAGCTCATCACATATACTCTTACAACAGCCAGTTAGACGCAGAGTCACTGTAAAGTTCTTTTTTCTTAAAGAGGATCCCCCTAAAGCACACACAGACACAGACACATGCACATCACACGTGCATCAGGCCCCACAAAACCTGGGTCCTTCTCTAATCATAGGTAACAGCTGATACTGTCTGTCTCTCCCTGGCCTCATTCCTCCCCACATCCTCCCTTTGGATGTGTGTCCATCACTCTTATTTGTATTTTTATACTTTTACTACCTTATTACGCAACTATGAGCAGTGGAGAGTGTTTCTGCATGTAAACTTTATATAAGTGGAATCATACTATGTTATGCCTAACCTGCTGCAATTTCATATTGGAAACTTTATATTTTTTAGATGTATTCACACGCAGGTCACAACTGCTATACAGTACTCCATCATATGAATTGAGTAACAGTTTATTTGTTCATTCTTCCACTGAGGGACAGTTAGGTGTTAAAAAACACTGCAATAAGCATGCAGCCATTCTCGTTCTAGGGAATCACAATGGATGCTGATGCATCCCTTTGTCCTTTCAACGGAACTCAACATGTTCCTGGGTTGCAATTAAACACTCTCACCTTCCCTGATGCCCCTATAGCTACAGGGGGACACATTCTTCAGTTCTGACCAGATACGGAAGCAGAAATCTGCTGGGCCTTTGTTTTCCTGATATAGTGCTGGTCTTCTCTTCTCCCACCTCCTCCTTCCTGCTGGAACACGGACATGAGGGCAGGAGACGAGCAGCCATGGTGCAAACATAAAGACAAAGCCTCACCAAGAGGATGGCAGAGTTAAAAAAAAAAAAGACTGGAATTGTAGCTCTGGATTATTTACATGCTAAATTAACCTCTTCCTACCCTTCAGCACAATTTATGTATTATTCTACAAAGGAATAGAAAATATTTCCCTACAAAAGATAAGTTAGTCTTATGGTCTTGTCTTAAATCCTAAAACCCAAAGTGAGATTCTTTTTCAAAAAAAAATTACTATAATGACAAAGGCTTTCTTTCCTGTGTCAGTAGTCAGATGAACCAAACTGGAAAATAGAATATGCATTCAAATACTTTCTTAGTGCTTACTAAGGATAAGATAATGATGGTACTAAAAGATAATACTCAAAATGTGCTTCCTATGTACCAGGCACTGTTCTAGGCGCTTCACATGTATTACTTCAATTAAGCCTCTGAAGAAGGGGAAGTTCTATTTTTATCTCCACATTAGGTGAGATGCCTTAAAGAGAAGTTAAATAACTCATCAATATCACAAACTGGGTGAGTGACCGAGCTAGGATCTGACCCCATGCAGCCGGGCACCCAAGGCTGTGAGCTTATCACTACAGGGAATGCACCCATGTGGCAGGCTGAATAACGGCCCCCAAAAGATGTTCACGTCCTCATTCCCAGAACCTTTGAATCTGTTACCTTACATGGCAAAAGGAACTTTGCAGATGTGATTAAGGATCTTGAGATGGGGACGGTAACCTGGATTATCCAGGTGGGCCCAATGTGACCAAAAGGGACCCGCTAAGAGGAAGGCTGAGGGTCCGAGCAGTAGTAGGACGTGTACTCATGGAAGCAGAGGGTGGAATGATGCCAGGAAGGGGCCACGAGCCAAGGAACGCCGGTGCCTCTGGACGCTGGAAAAGGCAAGGGAAGGGATCCTCCCCTAGCGCCCCCAGGAGCCAGGCCTGCTGACACCTGCACTTTATCCCAGGGAGACAGTTTACACTTCTGACCTCTAGAACTGTAAAATCATAAACGTGCGTTGTCTGAAATCCCTGTGTTTGTGGGAATTCATTACAGCAGCCCTCAGAAACCAATACAGTCAAGGACCCTGGCCCCAGTCCTTGCCCTCAAGGAGCTAATTCACCCGGAGTGGGAGGAGGCAAGCCACCACCTGTTCCCAAAGGCTGGATGGAGTAAGGGCCACAGAAGCGCCCCAACAGCGTGCTGTGGGAACCGGGGGCAGGGGGGACGTGTTCAGCCCACACACACGGGCCCTGGCCGTCCCAGCAGCATGTCCCCAGCAGCATGTCCTCCTCAACCACAACTGGTTACAAAACTCAGGGAGATAATGACTGTCTGGAGCCACTTATTAACGGATTTTTCAGTGAATTCATTTTCTAATGGATCCGCCCTGATAATGTTTCCACGATTGTAAGGGACAAAAACTTGGCAAGGGAAAAGGCAACACCCTCAGAGCTTCCTTCCTGGAATCCTCCAGTGGCTTGCCTGGATTGCCTGGATTGCCTGGCCGGGTTTTCCTCCTGTTCCCCTCAGATCCTCCCTGCGCCCTCCGACAGCTGATGCCTGACATTTCCTTTTTGTCTGGCCAAGGCCAGTCACATAAACAGATTATTTTAATGTAAGAGGGACCGCAGCATCTTCTACAGATCCTCTTTCAAATAAACTGGTTCCAGCATGTGCCAAGCCTGGACAACATGTTACAGAGTCTTCATTCAGCCCGTCCAAGCAAAATGAGATGTCATTTTACACAACCAGGTAATAGCACAGGTCGTGCAACCCCTGAAATAAATGGGGGTATGAAAAAGGAGTGGATCTCCCTCTTTATAGGTGTTTTCTTACAATCCACAAGGGATTCCAGCCCTTCCTAAAATGTAGACTAAAAGGCCAAAATTTCAAGCTACAATCATGGGCAAAATGGCTCCCACTTCTGCTGGGCACTTCCTATGTGAAACATAAACAGCTTCAGAATTGGAGGATGGGATGGACTATCCAGGAATAACTAGAGACAAATGGTAGTGAGCATTTATTGAGTACACTTAATCTTGATTATCATAACCCTATGTCATAGGTACTAATATGAATCCCATTTTACAGGTAAGGAAATCGAGGTGCAGAGTGTTGAGGAGCTTGCCCACAGCAACAGTCAGTAAGCAGCAGAGTAAGGTGAGGGCCCAGGGAGGCAACCTGTATAGTGGAAGTGTCTGTAGCAACCCACCTGCCACCTCAGGGCCACCTGTCCCCACCCTCTTGCAGTCAAATAAAATGACAAGGGCAAAAAGAGTGTTACCAATGAGAACTGTATTTATTGTGCAACGGGGAAATCTCAACATGAATCACAGACTCACAGGGAAGTCCTCTAATCAAGTCCATAGCTCCAACTGCTAGATAGCCTGTGCCTCCTGGTCCCAGCAGCTCTGTCTACAGACCTCACTCGCCCATGCCTGGCAGCTGAGGGGAAAGATCGGGAGCTGTAAACTGAGTCCTTGAAGACCAAGGCCATCACTCCGTGAAGCTCTGTTCCCTAACATGGCAAAGGCAGAGAATAATGTGCGCAGGGCACCCAGCACAGGGGCCTCCTACTGTACCGTAACTCGGCATCTAACAGAAGGCTGCAGGCCCTGGGACAAAAATACCCGCCAGATTTGCCAAACACTTTCTAACGTACCAAGTTTTTTACGTACATGATCTTGTTTGGGAAAAATCGGTATTATTTCTTTTTAGGATATGATAAGCATGCATGAGGAGAGACAAATGCATACATCAGTCTTCAAACCAATAATTAACTTCCCTGTAACATCGCACATACGTAAAGACTGATTACCCCATAACCATAAATAAAGCCATCCCTAACACCTGGCACACAGTTGGTGCTTAATAAATGGTGAATGGATACTGAATAAAGAGGAACCACTTTTAATAGAATCTGCCACGTTCCTTGCTCCCTTGAGCCACACAAAGCAAATGTATTTATAGAAACCATCCCAGCCACTCATGGAAGTAATGTGAGAACAAATCATTGAGAAGCCAAGTTATGCCAACACCTGCCAGGAGAGCTCCCAGCTGTTGATGTCAAGGACCAGCGTGAGGTATCTGTGGAACCCTCCACACAGACAGGACGGATTTCAGTTGTTTTTAAACAAGCCGGCAAAGTGGCTAATGGCTTCCCTCAAAGAAACCCCACGCCTTCAGCCGAGGGACAAGGAACTCATTAGGCGGAGCTGCCTCCTTCAATCTCCACTGTCCAGGGGCACTGCCCACGCCAGCAGGGAAACTGCTCCCAGGAGCCCACATGCTGACAGGCGGCATCCGGGGCGATCAGATTTCTATCAGTAACGACACATGGCATTTCTTGCTGGCTCCGGTTCAGGACCCACCCCACCCACCCCCAACAGGCAGATCTCAGCTTTTAATACTTCCTGAACAATCAGGCCTTTACGAAAATGCTTGTGTATCAGTGACACACGTATCACCAACACAGTCACTGGTTCAGTGGCTGTCTGCCCTTGACAGCCCCCCAAACGTGGTCACACTCTCTCTCGCCCCCCTCCTCCCAGAGAGGAGCCTAGAAACCCATCTTCCTCAGACCCTGAGTGCCACAGGAAACTTCTTCCTGAAATTCCGAGAACAACCCTCCCTGGCTGAGTTTTCCCTCAGCTTTGTGGTGTGACCAGGCTTAGGACTCTTTAAGCTCAAAAACACTGACCAGACATCCTGGTGATTCCATTTACACAAGGTTAGAAGTAGGACAGTGGTTATCCCCATGGAGGGGACCCAGGGACACCCCTGGGGCGATGGTCGTGCTGTCTCTCAATCCGGGCGCTCACTGTAATGGTGTGTTCGTGCGTGAAACTCAGCAAGCTGCATCGTTATTTATTTGCACACTTTTCTGTGTGTATGTTATTCGTCTATAAAAAGTTAATAAAGTGCTGATTCCCACGAATTCAGTTTGCTCTGGAACTTTAGGGGTTGGAGGTAGAGGGTCAGTAATGCCATACTCCAGCCACGTAAATCACAGACTGTCTTTCTCAACAGCCTGAAAAACCAGTTGTTCCTGCTATGGATCCCGCTGGTTTCAGAAACACTTTCAACAGCCCTGAAGGCAAGGCAGCCACAAAAGAGCCGCCACGCACGTGTCTTCTGCTGAGGTGCAGCTGGAATTGATCTTGTTTATTCCAAGATCAGACTTAGAAAGTGAGGACTTAGTTCTCCAGATGAAAACAGGCAGCCAGCATAGTTTTCTGCAGAACCTCCTATTTTTAAAATCGCCCGGTTGCTCACAGGGGATGGATGCTTTGACTGTAACACACAATGTTTTTTAAAAATAGAGGCTGTGCCTGCGGCACCGGCCCCACCTCTCCACGTTCACCTCCTTGCCTGGCCTCCTGCTAGCCAGCAGGGGACGGGTGAGTTCCAGGAACTCTGCTGCTGTGACTCACCCTCCCCGGGCCTGACAGCTGCTCCTGGATCTTGCTCAGCTTTCTGCAAGAGATTGGCTTTGGAGTTTAGGGTTCACGCTGCAATAACTTGCAAAAATAAAACTTCTCTCCTTTTTTACGAGCAGACTGAGCAAGCACGTGAGAACACATGGATCAAACCCCGCCCCTCCCCTCCTGCATCACAGGAAACGTTCATTTCTGAGCCCCTAAGTCAGGCCGTCATTTGGCCGGACCATCTATTTAGCAAAGGCAGATTTCTCATCACCTCCTCCCAGCAGGGCTGCTTCACTGGGCAGCTGGGGTTTGATGCCACGGTCCAGGGGCAGCCAGGTCTTTCCTAGCCAAAGGAGAGAGCTGAATTGGCCTGACACCACGAGAATTTTCCTAGCTTGCTTTGTGCCCCGCTAAGATCTCTGACATATTTTAACTGTATAGATTCTTGCACAGAAAATTCCCTGTTCGGCCACACTGGATGTACTTTCCTAGAACAGATCAAACTGCAGCAAAATTAAATCCGTGCACTTTTTCAGTATGATTAATCCGAGGAGGTGGTTCTGCCAAGAACAGCCTCTTCTGGAAACACGTGAGCCTCCCTGGCTCAGCTGAGAATGGAGACCACACTCACGCTCCCTGGGGCAGCTTCCTCCTGCGGTCACTCGGCTACCTAGCTCCACGGAGGAGTTTGGATGACCCTGACTCCTGCAATAAAACTCCACTTAACGGCTCTCTTGGAAGGCAAACAGAAACACAGTGTCTGGATGGAATTGGGGGAAAAAGACCTATGATTGGGAGCCCCAGAAATCTGGATTCAAAGCCAGCTCTGGGAACAGGGACAAGTCATTTCTCTCTGGGTTTCAGTTTCCACATCTGTAAGCCCCAAGGGCACAAGCAGAGCATCTCTCAAGTCTCTCACAAGCTGGTGGCTTTTCAATTCCAGCCCAAAGATACGTTTAAAAGAACTTTTTTCAATGAGTTGCCAACTTCAAGATGTGGATGGCTCTCAAGGGAATCAGGAGGTTTTACATTAAGATCCTACTTTCTATCAAACCAATTTCTCCTGGTCAAATATGAATAAAAAGAAAAAAAAAAAGCTCCTACTTTCTGGATTCTCTTGGGAAATGGGCAGCTCTGGCCACGGTGGGAGGCAGGAACTGGGAAGGGGAATGAGTTCCGGGAAAGAGAATGACAGCCACTGCTCTCACTTCCCTCGTGGGCTGGCCGTGAGCACTGACGTCTGAGACTCCTGTTCCTACGTCCTGCTTTCCCCCAGCCCCCGCCCTTTAACATATTGCTTCACTTTTCCACTTTACACTTCAGCTGGAACACTCAAGACCAAACTTTGAAGTCAAAATATTTCACAAATGACAGTACCAAAAAATCCATTCCATGGGGATCCACCAAGTAGCGGCCTGCACCCCCGGCTGCCAGGATTCTAACACTGACCGTCCCAGGAACCCAGAGCAAGTACCCCCAGGGCCCTCTGACCTCTGTGGGCCATCTCACACCACCTCCCACCCCTCTTCTCAGTCCCTCAGGCCCCCTCAGCCAAGAACACGTGTTTGGGAGCCAGGACAGTGAGGCCAGAGTTGGGCGGGTTTCTGAGGAGGCGGGGGCCACGTCTGCGTTTTGTCAGCCTGCCGTGCAGGCCAGGGTGTGCAGGCGGCTGTGGGCCTGCCAAGTCACTGGAGGAGACTGAACAACAAGCGAGCTACACTGCAGCAGGAAGCAATGAGAGTGTGCGTGGAGAAGGCCCCCAACACGCTGGGCCTGTGTCAGTGTGACGCTGGGATAGGAAGATGGGACTTTGTTCCACATCTCTTCAAAGGAATGACACGAGCCCAGGGGCACGGGATGAAATCCGCTCTCAAACCAGCCCCATCTCAATGGTGGCAGTAAGAATGATAACGGTGACAGTGAGCAGCAGCATAGCCTGACAGCTAATACTTAGTGAGCTCTTACTCTGTGCCAGGCACTGGTATCATCATCATCCCCATTTTAAAGATGATGAAACAGAGGCCAAGCAAGGCCATGAACTTTGAACAAGGTCACACTGTAGCAATGGTGGAGCAGGACCTGGACCCCAGGCAGCTGCCTCATGAGCTTCTGACCCCCGGGCTCTCTATTGCCTCTATCCCATGCACAGGTGCCATGGCACATGTGCCTTTCATGTTCAGGATTCAGGGACAAACACTCCCTTCCATACCCTCTGACATTATTAAAAACCACATGGCATTTATTTGCACGTGCACTCCTCCATGTGTAATACCTAAGTACATTGACATCTACATACACAGGTTATCGTACAGGGTTGTACACATATAACTACGCACGCTGTTCTTTATGCATGGAAGCGAGAATTTTTAAGATTGAATCTGACCATCTGCAATCTGTACCTTACTCGCCAGCTTTAGGTGTATAAAATCGCCCAACTTGTCTTTGTCCCTATTCACAGTCAAGCGTTGCCTCCTCAAAGCCCTGACTCCCAAGGACCCCACCATGGAGAACAAGGGTCCCCACTATTTGTGAAAAGGCTTGAATAATGGGGAGAGCTCTCTTGAAGAACAGACATGGGCTATTTTACAAAACATACTTTACTCCAAGGAAGAGATATTTGGGCCCTCGTTCATTGTCTGCTCACTCTTAATTTACACACAGTCCGTTAAACTTAGAAAGAACAGATTAGAAGCAGAAAAATTTGAAGAAATCAGAAAAAGACAAAAGTGTGCTAACAGGTGGCATAGGAATCTCCAGGAAGGACAGCAAAAGGAAATTTCAAAGCAGACCCAAAGTAGGATTTCCAATCGGGGGAAATGGTCCCGTCCCCCTCCCTAGTCAGTGGGTGCACCCCTGGGTGCAGGTGCTGCGATGACCAGGCAACTGGCACAGGGAAAATCAGAGGGCAGGGGGAGCTGGGATCAGTACGCAGCCTAGCGAAGAAACACAAGCACAGTCGGCGAAAACAAAGAAGTTTTCAGCACAAGGAGGTAAAGTTAAACCACCTGGAACTTACGTGACCATCATGGTGCTGAGTACATGATCTGGAACAAGAATCTCACTTTTTTCTGCCCTGCGGTGAACTCCCTAAAGATTTCACATTTGTACACAATGATGACAGCAATCCAAGTTTGCTATTCAATCGTTCTCAACGCCACTACCTGCATGCAAATATATGTCTCCTCTTTTGCTCTCTAGGGGACATGCAGCAATGTCTGGAGACATTTTTGCTTGTTACAAGATGGGGCTGGGTGGGTTTTACTAGTACATAGTGTGTAGAAGCCAGGGATGCTGCTAAACATCCTACAAAGCACAGGACAGCCCCCCACAGTAAAGAATTCTCCAACCCAAAGTATCAACAGTGTCAAGGGTGAGAAATCCTGATCTAAACCAGAGGAAAGGCAGCAGGTGTGCATTTGACATCAGAAAGAAAGGTGTCCCAACACTATCATTTATTTACCTGCTGTGTGACCTAAAACTCTGGTCTCCTTACTTGAACAAGGGGATAATCACTCTCAGCCCCTTATGACCGGGATTCACAAGAGCTGGTTTTTGAAAGTCCTTTAGCAGTGCAGGTCTTGCTCCACCTTCAGGGCTCCCCCAGAGCTTGCAGAGCCTGCCTTGGGCTGAGGGGAGGGGAAGGAGGTGGTAAGAAGCAGTGGGCCATGGTTAGGTGGAGGACAATGCTGCAGAGTGGTCAGAACGGACTGGCCCCGGGTTCCGGGTGGTACCCACTGAGGATGCAGACTCCCTCATAGGGGGCCCGAGAGGGACAGGGGCATTCTGAGGGAACTTGTTGGGCTGTTCCCCATCAAGCCATGCCAGGATGGGTGGGGGTGAGTACAAGCCAGGGTCTACAGAGCAGGGTGTCGCCCCCACGTCTTCAAAACCCATTACTGTTGCTACAACAACACAACTACAATAACAATAGTAATAGTGACTGACATTCGTGGAGCACTTAAATCTGTGCCTGTAAGTTATCTCATTTAATCCTCACATCCACCATGGAAGATGGATAGGATGATTCCCTCCACTTTCCAGGTGAACTAAAATAACTTGCCCAAGGTCTCACAGCTCAGACAAAACTGGGTTTCACACTCAGGACTCTGACGCCACAGTGCACAGCCTTAACCATTAGGACACCCTCCTCCCAAACCACACCACTTCCATTGCCATCCCGCTTCATCACCACCCATACCCCCATATTCTTGAAGGAAGCAGGAAACCAAGCTGCATATGTAGTATGATTTCAATTAAAATAATTAACATGTGTATGCATACCAACGCAAGAAAGAAATTTCCTGTGATATTCACTGACAGTGTTTATTGATGAGCAGTAAAATTACAAGAGATTTTTTTTATTTCAGCATATAATGGGGGTACAAAAGTTTAAGTTATGTATATTGCCCTTGTCCCCCACCCAGAGTCAGAGCTTCAAGCGTGTCCATCCCCCAGACGGTGTGCATCGCACTCATTATGTGTGTATATACCCATCCTCTCCTCCCCCCTCCCATTTGCCTGACACCCGATAAATGCTATTCCTATATGTGCACTTAGGTGTTGATCAGTGGAACCAATCTGATGGTGAGTACACGTGATGCTTATTTCTCCATTCTTGGGATACTTCACTTAGTAGAATGGGTTCCAGCTCTATCCAGGAAAATACAAGAGGTGCTAGATCACCATTGTTTCTTATAGCTGAGTAGTACTCCATGGTATACATATACCACATTTTATTAATCCACTCATGTATTGATGGGCACTTGGGTTGTTTCCACATCTTCGCAATTGTGAATTGTGCTGCTATAAACATTTGAGTGGAGATGTTTTTTTTACAGAATGTCTTTTGTTCTTTTGGGTAGATGCCCAGTAATGGTTTGCTGGATCAAATGGTAGATCTACTTGTATCTCTTTAAGGTATTTAAGGCATTTTAAGGTATTGTTTACTTCCTCTTTATATATTTTTCTAAACTTCTCAAAGTTTTTTATAATAAACACAAATTAATAGTTAACAACATAATAAAAATTAAGCTTATAAAAGTAAAAATTTATAAAACTTGTTTTTAATTTTTAAATGTATTACTTTTTAGCAAAAGTCTAACAGACAACATGAAATTATCAATTGTCTAGACCAGAAGTTGGCAAATTATGACCTGAAGACCAAATCTGGCCCTTTGCTGGTTTTTATAAATAAAGTTTTACTGGAGCACAGACACGCCCATTCACTTACATAAATGACTATAACTGCTTTTTGCTACAACTGAGTTGAGTAGCTGCCTGTGGACATAAGATAACATTACATCCCTCCTCCTACTCTTGCCTGGAGATGAACCTCTTTCCTGCCTCTAAACTTCTCACAATGTGTCTCTACTTGTTTTGCTACAGCCTAATCTGGATATACCAGGAAGCTAATGAAGCTGAAGATTTGGGGCCCCTCACTGCACAGGCCCTCCTTAGAAAGGTGTTCATATGCTCTTGTGCTTTTGTAGCATTTGGAAAAGGATATTTTTTTAATTCTTTTTCTTGAAATTCCCCACCCCCCTCAAATTATATAAGCTGCAGACTCCTCAAAATGGATCTGCCCAGACTTTTTTTTTTTTTTTTGAGACAGAGTCGCATTCTGTTGCCCCAGGCTAGAGTGCGGTGGCATCAGCCTAGCTCACAGCAACCTCAACCTCCTGGGCTCAAGCAATCCTACTGCCTCAGCCTCCCAAGTAGCTGGCACTACAGGCATGCGCCACCATGCCCGGCTAATTTTTTCTATGTATATTTTTAACTGTCCATATAATTTCTTTCTATTTTTAGTAGAGACAGGGTCTCGCTCTTGCTCAGGCTGGTCTCGAACTCCTGAGCTCAAACGATCTACCTGCCTTGGCCTCCCAGGTGCTAGGATTACAGGTGTGAGCCACTGCACCCGGCCTGCCCAGACATTTTACTACCCTTGTTCCATTTTCAAGAACATAACATGTTCAGCAGAGAGAGAGGTCTTGTCCCCCAGCCCCTAAGCAGCACTGGCCGCAATGCACTCTTTGATTTCCAATCCCCAGATGGCCAACTCCTGCAGACAGAGACCACAGAGAAGGGGACCCGCCCGGGTCAGTCCTCAGCATCCACCAGGAAGTTCACAGAGCAGACCATGCCACTGGAAAAGCTCCTCACCGCACCGGGAAAAGAGGAACATCCATGCATACCTGTGGTCCTTCCACCATTCGTACCTCCAGTGAAATCCACCATCCAAACTAATTTATATATTTCATGATACGGAGCCTCTAAAATCACAGCACTTCCAAATGATAAGAGGCAGGCGGATGGATGGATGGTCTAAAACTGCTTCCTAAATGATGGTAATGTTGCTTGCAAGAACAACAAAAAGGAAATCAAATCACATAATGTACATTATGATTATGATTACTAATGTACATGCAAACATTTTATTATTTTAAAGACCTCTCAGATGTGTGGCACTACCGTTATGTTGGAGCATTTACATCAGTAGCGAGCACACTCAGCCCAGTTGTCAAATCAAATGCCCAACCGCGCCTTAAAGTCGGTGGACAGTGTCCTTCACTCTCTTGCTCTTGGTCCCTCCCAGGTCTATTCTTATCTCCCCTTCTCCTTGGTGTGGGGGAGGGGGCCACCTCCTGAGCCCAGCTGGCGGCTATGATAAGCAGGTGTCAGGAGTTTGAAAATGACCTTGCCCATCAGCTGGTGGGAACCACACAGACAAGGAAGTCACTGTATCACTGTCTGCTGGGTCCCAGCCCCTGAAACAAGGCACAGTGAGGCCTGAGGGAGAGAGAGAGAGGAAAGCTTTCACACACACACACACACACACACACACACATACACAGAGGGGAGTCACCTCTGACAAAAGGAAATCCACATAATGTCACCCGGAAGAGTGAAACTGCCACTGACAAGCAAAATAAAAAACCTAATAGTGAGGATGTGTTGAAGTGTTTCCCAAACAGAGGTAAACAAAAGAGAGTGATCTTTAGAAACACCCAGGGAACGTGTGCATTCTACATGCGCAGTTGCCCAATTCCATTAGCAGAGAGCTGGCGGAGGTGGGGGCTGGGGAGGGATGTATATTTACCGAAAGCCGATTCCAGCGCCCAGAGAGCCAGGGCTGTGTAAATGGCCGTTACTGTACCAGCCCCTGGAAGGGGTCCAACACCCAGGACATGCTCTGGGAAGAAAGAGAATGTCCACTAACCCAGTTCCTAATTAAATGTGGGTTAACTGGCACTGTTCCCTGCAGCTCAAGGGGCCAATTTAGAGCTGAAAGGAGTGTTTTTCAAAATAAAAAGGCAGAGCCCGCCAAGCTAGCGCCTTTTATTTTCTCACATCCTTTCAGTTGCTCAACTTGACCCAGTGCTCGTTGGGTTGACTCCTTGGTCCTTGGAGAAACAAACCCTCCCCTGCTCCCACCAGCTCCACGTCTGCAAGGACAGAGACACCCCCTTGGCACACATCAGCTTGAACTCCATTCCTCCTTTCTCATGGTGTGGTCACTGCTGCCAAAGGATGAGTCACCCGTGAAAGCCACACATTGTCCCCAGTGAACAAAAGGCTGGACCTAGGAGAGTGGCCCATTCACACTTCTCCAAGAGCTGACCAACCTCTTTCTCCTCTTCATGCAACTTCCAGGGGATGCTGCCCGATGCTGGGGGAACGGTTAGTCTTCTCTTCCCAGTTCCCATCACTAATACAAACGAGAGGAGAAACAGGCTTGGGAAAAACTCTCAGTGAAGAAAGCAAAGAGAGAGAGGCCACACAGCAGTTACAGCTGTGAACACCAAGGCCAAACACCATTCAAGATGTCTAAAGGCCAAAGAGAACTATAGATCAATTTGTGGGTAATAATAAAGTCACATGTATTGAACATCCACTAAGGGACAGGGCTAAAGAAGTGTGTTATGTGCATTATCTCATTTCATCCTCAGAACTACCCTCTAAGGTAACTCCTGTTATCAGCCTCATTTTACATGCAAGGAAAGTACAGCACAGAGAGGTTAAACGACCTACTCAAGGTCACATAGCTGGTTAGTGGCACAGTCAGGATTGAACCAAAGCAGTCTGGCTCCAAAGCCTGTGTTCTCAAATACTATGTTATTGTTAATTAACAAACTAATTGACAATTATAAAATTAAAATTATGCTGAAGTGTTGATATTTGGGAGGAAGTTGTGATATTTTACTTTTATGTCATGTCTCATCACCCCTCCACCACAAAGGCTATAACTTAGCTTTCAACAATACAGTAGCATCTGCCAGGCAGTGTGCTGAGCACGTGACCCATATCATCCTATTAATCCTTATGAGATCGGTACGAATACTATCCCGTTTACAGATGAAAACACCAAGCTTCGGGGAAGTTAGCATCTTTGCCCAAGGTCATGAAACAGAGAAGGAATCCGAACCCAGGAATGTCAGATTCCAGCATTTATATTCTTTCTATTATATATGCTATCTCTTGAAGAATTTCAAGATTTTCCGGAAAAGAAATTAAGAGTATCATGAAATGAGGGGTGAGAAGGTGAGGATGACCATGTCCGATGATTAAGCCACCTGGATGCACCAGGTGGTAGGGACCACAGTGGGTGGCTGGCCTGTAGCCAGGGACGGTCCACCCAGCCTGCAGCCTGCATCAGATGTGGATGACCTTTGGCAAATCCCTTCTCTCTTTGGACCTTGGTTTCCTCGTTTGCAGAAAAGGAACAAGAGAGCAAGGGGCCTTCCTGTGCCTTGGTCAGACTAGGGGCACTCTCAGGGGGCTGTGCAGGCAGCTGTTTCTCCTCTGTGGATGGTAGCTTCCCTCCTCCCTCCCTGGCACAAGTCTTCAGGAGCAGGTTTCTCATTTTGTCCCTGGACCCAGATCTGTGCACCCAGGAGAGAGTTACTGGATGCAGGCAATGGCAAGGAAGTCACAGTCCTTCTCAGCCTTGGTGTGTTCCTGAGGAGGAGAAGAGGAATGGAGGGAAGGAAGGGAGGCTAGAACAGAAGCTGGATTGAAGGCAGCTAAAGGATTTGAACAAGTGCTACACCTTAATCTGGGAGGTATAAACGTATGGAGAAACTCACTGAACTTGCCCCCTCAGTTGGCACATGCGCTGGATACACTTACACCTCGATAAAGATTAAAAGGAAAAAAAGTAAGTACTTGAAGAGATGACAGATCATATCAGGCAAGATTCTGCCAAATTAAAATTTTGCTACTATAAATGCTCTACATAAAATATTTAACATCCCATCAAAGACACCCTTTTAAAAGTGCCTACCTTCTAAGTTCATTATGAAAAGGGAACAATACAGAATTGCCAAGATGAATTTTATTTTTTAGAGACAGAGTCTCACTCTATCACCCCGGCTAGAGTGCAGTGGCCAGATCATAGCTCACTGCAGCCTCGAACTTCTGGGCTCAAGCAATCCTCCTGCCTCAGCCTCCCGAGTAGCTGGGACTAAAGGTGCATGCCACCACACCCAGCTAATTTTTTAATTTTTTTGTAGGGACAGGGTCTCACTATGTTGCCCAGGCTGGTCTGGAACTCCTGGGCTCAAGTGATCCTCCCCCTTTGGCCTCCCAAAGTGAAGGGATTACAGGTGTGAGCCACTGCACCTGGCTCAAGACAAATTATTATGTTTGACTAGGAGGTCAGGGATGAGGGTGAGCCTGAGGAAATCTCTAACAACCGAACTTCAAGATGCCCAGCTAATGCTTTAACTCTCCACTTCTATTTCTATGCCTGATTCAGTGGAACAAGTAAAGCCTCGAATTTCAGATAGGGACTTAAAATCCTGATTTTGTCACTGACTTGCGGGGCCCTTGTGTTGAGTCAAGAATCATAGCCCCTTGTCATCTCCCCTCTCACCTATGGAAAAGGACAGTGAAGACCACAAAAGAAAGGGGACTGCTGGCCCAGATGGTGTGAACACCTGGGGTTTCTACCACCCAGCATCCAATTCCCTGTGTGTGGGTCACAGCACCTGGCCTTCTCTTTGAGGGACCACCTCTCCCCCACTCTCCATCCATGAGTCCAGACGAGACTGACCTTCATCCTTCACCCCCAAGTTCCAGAGTTCGAGGAGAGAGTATGAGGCCCAAGTTGAACAAATCTGAGTTCATTCAGGAAGTTTTGTTGGAAAAAGTGGAAATGATAAGCTTTCACTCCACAGCAGGAATCAAATGTCAGCCTGCATCTTCTGGGTGGTATCATATGGAGGAAACCTTCCTGGGAATGACGCCAACACAGAAGAAAGTAGAGCCAAGAGAAGGACAGAGTGAAGGCAAGGCCTAATAACACTGGGCTGCTGGATCCAGCCATGCCTGAAACCATAAAATCTTAACTAATAGAACCATTGCATAGAATTACAAGATCTCCAAGTTACAAGGAGCAATAGAGACTATCTATCCAGCAGCATTTTGCACATACTAAGCATTCAATAAATGTATGTTGGCCTAATGAATGAATAATTTGTTTATTCTTCTAGTTTCAACTTCTCAAACTGAAGGAAATCTATTCTGTCAGTATTACTCTAAGCCACAGTATAAACCAACCACATCTTCATGGAGTATTAATTTAAATGACAGAAAGAGGCCGGGCGCGGTGGCTCACGCCCGTGATCCTAGCACTCTGGGAGGCCGAGGCGGGCGGATCCCTAGAGCTCAGGAGTTCGAGACCAGCCTGAGCAAGAGCGAGACCCCGTCTCTACTAAAAATAGAAAGAAATATATGGACAACTAAAAATATATATAGAAAAAATTAGCCGGGCATGGTGGCACATGCCTGTAGTCCCAGCTACTTGGGAGGCTGAGGCAGGAGGATCGCTTGAGCCCAGGAGTTTGAGGTTGCTGTGAGCTAGGCTGACGCCACGGCACTCACTCTAGCCCGGGCAACAGAGCAAGACTCTGTCTCAAAAAAAAAAAATAATAATAAAAATTAAAAAAAAATAAATAAATGACAGAAAGCAGTTAAAATACTCTTTTATATAAAAAAACTACAGATCATAACCAAACATGGTTCATCCCAGGAAGGAAAGGATGGGTCGATGTTAGGAAATCTATCAATATAATCCATTTCATTAACAGGGTCAAAAGAAAAAACAAAAACAGATGACTCCTTAGATGTTAATCTTGTTAAATTTCAACATTTATCCCTCCACTTAAAAAAAAAATCTCTTAACAAAATAGGAACAGAAGGAAACTTCCTTAAGAGGTCTATAGCTCAAAGTGAGAGCCAGCATGACATTTCATGGGGAAACGTGGGGTCACCCCCACTGAAGTCAGTACAAGGCAAGAACGACCCTAGATACCATCGTTGGTTAATATTACTCAGGAAGCATTTGCCAATTCGATTAGACAAAAGAAAAAATGTTTCACCAACTGGAAAGGAAGAGGAAGCAAAATTTTATTAATTTGCAGATAACATAATTATATGCCTGGAAAAATCCCTCCCAACAAAAATGTAATAATAAAATAAGATCTGAAAAACTATTAGAACAAATAGGAGAATTTGATAATATTAATCAACATTAATAAGAGAAGTTATTAATCAGTAGCTTTCTTATATACAAGAAAAAAAAAGAAACGCAAATACATGATGGTGATCCAGCTAACATAAATAATTATTCTACGAACATATTCCTTCTTGGGCTCTGCCACCTTCCCTCTTTTTTGCCTGCATGAATCTTGGTGCAATGCTTGAAATGCACAGCTATAACCATAGACATCACCAACCAGGTGTTTATCTTACATTGGCTCAACCATCTCTGGTGACTGGGAATCCATCTCCTGAGACTGCCCACTGCCCAGTCACCCGGGGAAGCCCAGCAGGTCTCTCTTTTTGCCAGCAGAGGAAGAGGAAATTCATCTTTCAAGATTCGACCCTCAGAAACAAGGCTGACCAGACCATCTACACACACGACAGTCCCGTCATCACATATCTATACTGGCCAGCAAGCTGCTCCTCCCCCAGGCTAAGCCCCTCCTTGCCCCTGGACCTTTGCACATACTGTCCCTTCTGCCTGCCATGATTTTCCTCAAGATGACTGCAGGGCTTTCTCTCTCAACATTCAGGTCTGTGCCAAATGTTATTTTCTCAAAAAAGCCCTCCCTGTATCCCCATCTAAATTCCACCCTCTTACTCTCCACCCCATCACTCTATTTTTCCTCATTAGCACACATCACCAGCTAACGTTGCTTGATACGTTTGTCTGTTTATGGTCTGTCTCTCCCACCAGAAGGTATGCTCCAGCAGGGCAGGGACCACTCTGTCTGTTTCATCTATTGCTGTATCCCTCACCCCAAACACAATCCCAGACACACAGGAGGTTCAACAGATGATGGTTTTATGGATGGATGTGTAGACAAATGGATGGATGGATGGATGGATTCCTTCAGTCCCCAGTTCCAATCTTAATTCTACCACCTGAATATTTTTCATTATTTCTACCTCTCTCCATTGATAGCCAAGCTATCTACCCACTTAATCTCAACAGGTATTTATTACCTCCATCATCTCTCTCCTCGATGGCTACAATACAGCTGGTCTCTCACCCCTGAGTTCGGCCTCACTCCAAATCTTTTTCCCACTCCAGCCGGAGGTCTTTTCTCAACATGCAAATTTGATCATGTCATTCCTCTACTTAAAACACTCCAGTGGCTGTCTGGGACCCTTGGACAGAGTCTAAGCTCTTCTCTACCAAGGCCCAGAGGCCCAGTCCTCCCAGCCTGGAGGCCTCTCAGTCACCTATCACATTCCATGATCCAGCCACCCTGAACTGCTGTCTCTTCTTCCAGCACATGATGTCTCTCTGCACTCAGGGCCTTTGCGTTGAGAAGGAGCGCCAGAAGGGGCGCCACTCCTTCTGCATGGCTCGCTCCTTCCCTGCTACCCCTCACGATGCTTCCATTTTCTGTCTGTTACCTCCCACGGGAAATGTTAGGTCCACCCTGAATTCCCCACAGCTCCTCACGTTTCCCTGTCATATACTTAGCACCCTGGGAAAGGCGTGTTTAGGTCTGTGCCCTCCTGGACTGTCAGGTTCACAGGAGCCGGTCTGTGCCAGTCATAGCACCCAGCACAATGCCCGGCATCGAGCAGACACTCGAGAGAGACTTCTTTGACTTTAACTTAAATCCTGCCTTCTTCACATTGGCACAGCATTCGTTCTTTGTGTCACATCTGATGCTGCTCTTGGCATCTTGATTCACCATTCGTACTCCCTCTCACAACAACACATGTGTAGGTGCTCGCACTTGCACACACGCTCGGGAATCTGTCGCTCTCCAACACTCCCCTTCACCACCACATTCTAACCTTGGGATCTTGTTTCCCACCTAAATGTTATAGACAGCGTGGGAACCTCCCACGTCAAGAACACTCTGCTCACATTTGACCTGGATTTACCAAAAAACGAGAGTTGTCAATAAAACTGGGGACTTTCTCGGAACTATCTCCCTTAGCCACCATGCCTGTAAGGCTGACAGCAAACAGATTCAACCTTACTTGAAAGTCTTAATAAAAAAAACACAAAACAAAAATCAGAGCTGCACCTGTGTATGATTTGTTTTGTAACTTAAAAAAAAATTTGCCCTGTGTTAAGAGTGAGAGAGTACTTTTTTATTACAAGTGCTTTTCCTTCCCAATAATTATTAGAATAGGGTAATATCTCTAGATAGGAGAGAGATAATATCTAATATCTCTAGTAGATAGGATAAAAATCTCTATCAGATCTAAACCAAACACAATAGAGGCTGATGCGTTCACCAGGGTGTCAACTCAGCATCGCCAGCGTGGGTCATCCTGTCCTTGGAGGAGGTGACATCACCCACGAGGGCCTCACTGCAAATGCTGTGCCTGGTCTCCAGCCTCCGGGCTTCACTGAAGTTCATGCAAGGGGAGGGACGGGAGGACCGTGGTAGGTGGCACCACCAGGACACACTCAGACAAATGCAGAACGTGGATCTGACTCCTCAAAATGTCAGTATCATGGGGGGCAAAAATAAGAGAAAACTCTGTCCTGGACTGAAGGAGATTAAAGAGACAGACCTAGCAAACGCAGCGTTTCAACCAGAACCAGGCCCTCCATGGGGTGGGGATAGGGAAGGAACTGACAAAGGGGTCTTGGAACAACGGGGGAAATTTGAATATCGACTGGATATGAGACGATATATTAAAATTATTGTTAATTTCCAGAGGTGAACAATAGTAGGTGATTATGCAGAAAAACGTTCTTATTTTTAGGAGATATAGGCTGAAGTATTTAGGAGTAAAGTGTGAGGATGCCTGCAACTTGCTTCCAAATGGTTCGGCGGCGGGGAGGGAAGGTGTAGATGTGTACACACATTCACACACACACTCTCGGGGACGGAGAGAGAGAGAGAGAGAGAGAACAGCAGAGGTAAAATGTTCATCATAAAACCTAGGTGAAGGAAATACAAAGATCTGCAGTATTCTTTCAGCTTTTATATAAGTTTGCAAGTTTTCCAACTATAATTGGGTAGAACAAAAACAAGGTAAAAGCTAGGTCTCTGGAGGACACATTATAATGAAAAGGTAAAGAACACAAAGTTAAGGGGCTATTAGGTCTTTAACAAGTGATTACAGTTCTGATCTGTTTCAGAACTTAAAAACATATCTACTACCCACAAGCACAATATTCTTTTCACAATACTAGTAGTTTTATGAGTTTTTGTTTTGTTTTTTCATTTTCCACATTAGGGACCGTGTGTCCTTGCCTGGAATGCTCATCCCTCCCCCAAGGAAGCATTCGCAGATTTCACTGGAGAGGTGACCCCTCTCCATGTGTCTGGGGAAGCAGAGAGCAGGTTATTAAAACTCACCCATAACTCTGTCATCGTAACCTAACAGAACATTCTGTCCATGTGATTCCAAAGTTAACAGCTGACTTTCCTGCTAATCAGAGCCTCAGTGCAGGGAGAGGCCGCATTAAGTTCCTGCTCACTCATTCTCAGGGCAGGGCCTGGCACACAGGAGCCACTGCACAGATATTTGTTAAATGAATGAGATGTTACAGGCCTTTAAAAATAATGCAAAGGAAGATAATGTAACAAACACAGGATTGACACCGCGAGAAAAAGTATAATAAAATGACTATGATTATAACAATGTTAAAAAATAAAACTGTGCCCCCATAAAGCAAAATACCCAAAAAAATCCCACCAAAATTAAAATTGTAGGTATATCATTGGGGGAAGGGGGTGAACAAATGAGTTGCCATGATAAAATCCTAAGAGTATGGTAGGTACCTAAGGTATGTGGACTACAGTGACTTGGGGATAAGGGACACTAAATAAAGCAAGGAAGGAAGTCAGAGAAATGGTGAAAACTTTTCTCACTTGGTGAAATTTACAGGTGGGAAAAAAAATCTTCAGCCCTAAACATGAGGACAAGCTGGCCAAAAGGCAACTGGGTGTTGACTCTGCCTATTTAATTGCCATCACTCAAGACTTCGGAACACCCAGGTTCTAGTTCCACCTGTGCCACCAACGCACTGTGTAACCTCAAAGCACATCACCTGTCTGGGCCACTTCCCCACTGATAAAATGAGCAGTGGGTATAACCGAGCCATAAGATCATATCCAATGATTCTATTAAAGGACACAAAGAAGTCTCTATTTTGTTCCTTCAATTGCTTGCAATTTCTTAGGTCTCTACAACTACTTTGCAATTCCTTTTTGAAGTAGAAAAAGATTTAGATTTTCTTAAAGCAGTTTTGTTTGGGGTGTTTTGTTTTGAGGCAGAGTATTGCTCTATCAGCCCAGCTAGAGTGCAGTGGCATCATCATAGCTCACAGCAACCTCAAACTCCTGGGCTCAAGTGATCCTCCTGCCTTAGCTTCCCGAGTAGCTGAGACTACAGGTGCGCACCATCACGCTTGGCTAATTTTTCTATTTTTTGTAGAAGCTAGCCTCGAATTCCTGAGCACAAGCAATCCTCCTGCCTCGGCCTCCCAGAGTGCTAGGATTACAGCAGCCACTGAGCCCAGCCCTTAAAGCAGTTTTTAAAGAAGATTTTTAAACAGATCAGAACATCACATCCCACTCTTGACCCTGGATCCTGAGTAAGAGTTAGGTGATGGTGTTAGTCACAAAACTTTAGAGCTACGAGAAAGCTTCACCATCTTTACACTGTTATAATGTTCCACAGTTTACCAAGAAATTTCACATTATCTAGTCCCACCCACCCACTTCAGAGATAAGGGAACTGCACGCAGAGGAGAGGCCAGCCCCTGCCCCCGATGCAGCGATGTGCCGAAGCCAGCTCATACAGGGAAGGGAAGATTGTGCACATCCCAGTGCCTGTCATTAGTCGGTTGAAACTGGCTGTGGTGGGAGTATTTACACTACAGAAATGGGCCAGTGCTATGATTCTGAGCTTCCCCCTGCCCCCAGAAATCCAGCCGACCCTAATCCTTACTTTAAACCAAAGCCCAAAGCCAGACTTATTTGAACCCAGGCCTCCCTCCAGCCATTCAGGGCTCCTTTCCAGCCCCCTGGTTTCTGCTTCCTGTTGAGTCTTCTGCCCCTGAGAAACCTAATCTGGACTGCAAAGTCCTCCAGGGTGTGGACACTGTCAGATTGTAATCAGGGCCCTGCCCCACAGTGCCGGCCACATGGCAGGCCCTCAGGAAACACTCATCACTAAGGAAGTCAACTCCTCCTTCTCGGCTCTGCACAGCACCTACAGCACTCTGCACACAGGTGGGACAAAAGCCACCTTCGGCTCAAGCCCCAAAAGTGCTCCTGGAGGAAAGCCTCAACCCAAGTTCCACACCCTAGCTGAACACCCCAGACAAAACCAGCACTTAATAAATGCATCTCAATAACTGTGTCCCTCATGTGGACTCAATGAGCACTTCAACAACCAAGGGCTCAGACACCTCCCAGCCCATCCTTGCACAGCTCTCTAAGCCCAGTACTTAACCCCTGGAGTTGAACAAGTTGATTTACCTCCAGAGGAAGTGGCACTCTCTTGCTTGGTGGGAATTTTCTATCAGATTTCCCAGGAAGCAGATTTACATGATATACACGGTGTCCCTCCGGTGAAAGTGCTGCGTGGGGGCAGGTGCTGCTTTGTGTGGCGCCATCCACTGGCCTGGGCAGGGGCGGGGGAGCTTCCTCTTTGCCAGATGAGTGTGGGCCAGAGACGAGCACCCCTCAAAGACATTCTTTTCCTACCTGTCGTGCTACATGAGTTGTATGTCTTGGCGCCACCTCAGACTGCTGTGCCCATTCAAGTCCCCTGCAGTCTGTGTGTCTTTAAACATTTCCCAAGTACACACCATGTGCCAAGACACTGCCAGGCCCTGCCTTCAGCCCTTCTTGTCTATTACATGGAGTTATCTCCCCTTCTGGACTGCAAGCTGCTTGAAGCAAGGTCCAAGTTTAATGTAGCCTCCAGTGTGCCTGATAGAGTGCTTAGCACATGGTAGGTTCTCAAAAAACTGTCGAATGAATTTCTTAAAGGGATATCACCCTATGTGAGGGGTTGTCATAGAAAAGTAGAGGACGTGTGTTCTGAGAGTTCCTCCCTGGCTCTGTGGTTGGTGGGAGAATGATTTACGAACTGACAACAAACTAATGCCATGTGCTAGACACTGGCCAGGTGCCCAGCCACGGAGCTAAGCACTTCTTACTGCACTGAATCCTCGTGTCAACTTTATGAACTAAGGACCACTGTTATCCACCTTTCACACATGGACAAACCGAGACTTGGAAAACTGGGCCAGGATATTCACCACTTCCCCTGACCCCCTCCGGGCAGTTCCTGTCGTCAGTGGGGCCACCCCATGAGAAGGTGACCTCTTGGAATAGGAACACGCTGCCGGGCTCCTAGTGAGATTAGAATGCCCACCCTTCTGCACCTCGACAGAAGCCCACTCCCCACTGGGGCAGCCACAGGAGCTCCCCCCATTCTTCAGGGGGCTCTGCACTCCTGTCTGCAGGCAGAAAGTAAAGGAGGGCCCAATCAGATGAGAAGCAGGTGGGGTGGTGAGAAGGCCCGGGGCTTTCTCCCTTGGGAGTGTCAAAGGTACAAATTCAAGTGTAAACCCTAGAATTACCAGTGACATCGGAGCTGGTACTTAAAACTCTGCTTCCTCATCTGTAAAATGACATCTCCTGCCTCGTGTCCTGATCACATAATTGAAGGACTGGGTGGAGGCTCAAAGACCTCCCAATCCAGCACGTCCCAGAGGTGATCTGTGCAGATGTGGGGGGCTGCCCTCTCTTCAGAGACCCCTCCCTGCACACCGCCCCCCCCCCCCCCCCCCCCCCCCCCCCCCCCCCCCGCCGACAGAGCCTGCAAGAAGGGTCCCATTTAAGTGAGCTTCAGCAGCACTGGCCAAACAAGTTTGGCAACTGACCCCTTTTTCTCCCCTGCAATGCCGGTGAGTGTCAGGAGGAGACCACATTCTAAGGCGCAGACTCTGGGAATGCTGATGGGACGTCCAAGAAGACACCTTGGCAAGGTGAAGTGCCTTGCCACAGAGCCCCAGGGCAGGGGAGTTTGCAAACTCCTGGCTGTCACTGTCCCTCCTGTTGGGTTTCCAGCTTCTCAAGGTCAGCAGCTGAACCTGGGAGGTGGGGGAAGCAGAGCAGGTCCTACAAGGCCTTTGGGCAGTGAACAAAGAGCTAATAAAAATCAGTGACCAAAACAGCCCTGGCCTAACGACCAGATGGAAGCTGATAAGTGGATCAAGGAGAAGAGAGCAACTAACAGCCAGCGGGGAGAGCTCTCAACACTGTGCGAATCAGCCTAACCCTGGAGCATGAAAACCGATGGAGTTGCTGGGGCAAATCTCAATTTTGGATCAAGGCCTTGATGGCGCCATCTACAAATCACTCAGTTTTCTAGCCAATTCAGCCCTCCAAAGCGGCACAAGGGCTGGGCCTGGGCCAGATGTTGGGCATCACTGCACCAGACAAGGAAGGCCCTTCCTTCCAGCAAATTCTAGCAGAGCCGGCACAGAGGAGGTGCTCAAAACACATTGGAATAAGGTGAGTGAGCCAGAGAGGACTTTCATTTCAGAAAAGAAGACACACATTTGTACCATCTGTGAGTGGAAGACCCCACAAGGAAAGCCTAATCCCTTATCTGAACATTTCCCTAAAGTGCTGAGGGCAACTGAGCAATGAGATATTGACTCACTGGCCAAATAAATGAATGATTGAATGAATGAACTAACTGAAACCTTTCCACTTCTCCAGCATGGGAGAAGTCCTAACTAGCCAACCATTTCACTACAGGTCCACTCACAGACAGAATTCACAAGAAGGGCAAGGACTTCTCCCCTCAAAATTGTCTCCTTTGCACCTGAGGGAACTGTTCGGAAATTCTGCTTGCCTGACTCCACCGCTGCACAGCTGAGGAAACTGAGGCACAGAGAGGTGGCATTATCTGTCCACAGTCACTGATGGCAGCAGAAAACTGCATTCTCCAGGGGCTTTAACTTCTAAAAATCCTGTGTTCTTGGACACCTAACATGTAAGTTAGCATCCAGAAGTAGAAGTAACAAGAAGTGATTGCTCAGTCAATAAATGCTATGTGAATAGGTCTCCTTAACCAATAAAGTTGCTTGGTTAAAAGATAAAATGTCCATCAATCACAGGTACCAAACTGCTTCACACAGAAGGAGGCATGATCTGTGGGCAAGGCTTCTAGGGAGCCCCTGTCCTCAGGAAGTGGGGTTGGCCTAGGCCAATCTATGGTCCTTCTAGCTGGTCAGTTTTGCCCCAGCACCTCACCTCAAGGATCCAGGGCCCACCCCTCTCCTTACTCCACCCTACACTCATCAGTCTAGAAATATTAATAAGCACCTACTGTGTGCCAAACACTTGGTAAATAATAGTGAACACAAGAGGTAAGATTTGGCCCTATGAGGTTCACAGTCCAACAGGTGAGAGAGACACTAAAAAGATTCATAGGACGAGAAATTGTGTTGACTGACGACCATTTCTGAAACATAAATCTAGCTCTATCAGTCTCCTAATAGAAAAATCTTCCTAAGTTCTTGACTCTATGTAGGACTAAAAATAAGTAAACAAACAAAAATGAAAACTGCTGCCTTTATTGGGTGCTGGCTATATGCCAGGTGCTTTACCACACTTAACTCAGAACATCCCCCAGCAACCCACTGTGGGAGATACTATTATTATCACCACTGACTAGCAGAGATTTGAGGTTTTCCCACTGCTCAAAGTGCATGCAACTGCCTCCCCCACCAGACTCTGAATTTCCTAAGAACTCACATCTTATCCATCTCTTCATCACTGGTGCACACAGTAGTATTCAATAATTGCCCACTGAATGAATACTCGATTAATCGATTAATAATGGGCTAGTTTCCGTCAAGGTATTACCTGGTAATAAGCTCCAGTTTTAGAACGAGAGCAAATCAGTCTCCTGATAATCACACAAGAGGAAGTTGTGATATTGTGGAAAGAACCTAAGCCAGACCCCAGAAACCTGGAGACAAAGCTTGTTTCTGCTGCATGAACTTGGACAATCATCTCGTCACTCTAGACCTGTCTGCTTAAAACTGTAATGAGGAATTAAACACAATGAGTCTAGGATCTAGCCCTAAATTTTTATGTCTCTGAAATATATCATGGGGTGGGGGGGTGGCTGAGGAAGCCATTTGAAATCGCACTCTGCCTGCAATTTCTTGATCTTAGAACAAGATCTAAAGTTAAACATTTTAGGGCAGGATGAACGATTAGGTTTATCAAGGGCAAGTGAAGTACTTCCTCTCCCTCACAGCTCAGTGGGTGTACATATCCTAATAAAGTGCATTTATTCCCATGACAAATATGCTCAACATGGAAGACCCCTCTCCAGAGACACATTTTGGATGGACATGGGTGAGGCTGCCACCCCTAACTGTACCCAAGAACAGAGGTGCTGGTGATATGCAAAGGTGTGTGTTCATACGCTGAACAGGGACAAAGCCACCACTTCCAACTCCACTCTCCTCTGGGAATACCACAGATGCTGAAAAAACAACTGAGTGTGGTCAAAGCAACTGCACACATGGGCACGATGGCTCCAAAGCTATATCCACAAGGAGAACTCAGGGCTCAGCCAATGGAGGTCTGTTTGTCACTCAGAGTGAGAGCGCTGGGTAGGAGCAGTGAGACAGGGTTTTTGATATTTTCCTTTTGCTGTTTGGGTTGGTTTGAAGGAATTTCTGTTGTCCCCCAATGGCCATAAAAACAGGGATAACAACACTACTCCGTACCTTACAGGGCTATTGTGGGAATTCAATGAGATAAGTAGGCCTAGCAGGCCACACAGAGGCTGACACATAGTAAAGATTCAAATTGTTGCCAATGATGATGGTGGTGGTGGTGGCGCTGGCAGATGAAACCACCTGAAGTAGGGAAATCCAACCCAGGGCTCTCCAAAATTCCCTCAGGGGGTCAAAAGAGAAGCAGATGACCCTGGGAGGGACTGTCCTGGAGGAGTATGCTCGGGTACTTTTCAGAACAGAAAATGATGCAGCAGCTGCTCCTGGGAAGGGCCAGGGCTGCCCAGCTACCCGGGAACCTGGGTCTTGGGATAGGTCTCAGGGTCCCTGTGAGGACAGAGGCTAACCAGCTGCAGCAGGAGATGAAGCCAAGCAACAGAGAGTCCTGAGAAGATGAACATCCCCAGAGTAAAGGGAAGGGGGAGGAATTACAACCATGGAGAGATACCATCGTCCCTCCCCACACTGGCAAAACTAAACAGCAGAGGACCTGAGGTATGGCAGGAGGATGGGCAGACGGGAGATCTGCTGTCCAGTTGACAAGCAGTGCTCTTTAGAGAATGATGCAGCAATGTTTAGGATCTTAAATGCATACACAGGATGCCCTAGCAACTCTTCTCATCGGTAACCACCTTAGAGAAATATCTGTGTTCTCAGGAGGAATATATCAGAAAGTGCATCACAGCACCACCATAGGGGCAAAAAATGGAACCAACCTAACCACACCATCAGGGAAATAGCTCAATAAACAGTTGGAGTGTCGTACTATGACTGTACTATTCACTTTGCTGCAATATAAAAACAGGTAGATTCTCATATACCGTATTGAAAACATTCTAAGACACATTATAGAATTTATGAAAGGGTTACAAAATAGGCCAACAAGCATAGTATGACAGCATGCATTTTAAAAACAGAAAGAAAAGAAAAAATGATTTTTTTCTATGTATCTAGAAACCTAGAAAAAGTTCTGGAAGGAAATGTACAAAGTAGATCCCATGGCTACTTCCAGAAAGGGCAGGAGTGGGGTGGGGCTGGGAATGAAAAGGGGGTCAGCGGGGACATCACTCTTGTTATTAGCAGGGAAAATGTATCTATTCAATTTCTTGGATATTAAAATTAAATTCGGATTTTAAAATTATTTATTTTTACTTTTTTTTTAAAGAGACAGGGTCTCGCTATGTTGCACAGGCTGGAGTACAGTGGTATTCATGGGTGTGATCATAGCTCACTGCAGCCGCAAACTCCTGGCAAGGGAAGAATAAAAGAAAAGGCAGAAGGGAGAGGAAGAAGTGGTGAGCCCAAGGGAAGATGTAGCTGCCAAGAGCTCGGGGGCTGCCTTTGCCTACTCTTGGAAGACCGGCCACTTGCAAATGTAGACACAACACATCTGAGCATAAATGGTTTTGGGAATAAATTTCCATAGTTTTGGAATAAAATATTCAATTCTATACCATATCAGTTCTATTTATACCAACTCTGCCTTCTAAGTCTTAGAAAATTCCCTGATACTTAACAATGGCACCCCTCTTCTGGTGTCAGAAATTAGAGATGTGGAAGGAAATCTGTGAAATTTTGCTATCTCCAAATTCTTGATGGCTTCTAGTGACTTACACAGACTTTAAGGAAGTCCTGCATTGCATTTAATTGCTGAACACAAGAATTTTTAAAATTTTAATTTTTAAAGATATTTTTACCTTTCCTTGTTTTCTTCCATTGCTCTACAGATGCGCTGATTCATTACTGTGGAACTGTCTAGACTCCGTGTGGTGAACTCAGGTCTTCTTTCTTAAAAAGCAAAACAACCAATATTTATAATCTGGGTACATTTATGTTATAAACCCACAAAGAGCTGCATTAGATACAAGGAGAGTATGTCAAATGTTACCCAGTGTCCACCGAAATCCATTCTCCCCTTCTTCCATAATTATTCAAGTTTTATCAGGGACTACATTTCCCAAGGATCCTTGCAGCTAGGTGTAGCTGGATGTCTGAGTTCCCAGAGGAACGTGAGAGGAAGTGATGTGTGCCACTTCCCAGTCTAGGCCTTAGGACATGGGCATGCCTCATCCACCCTTCCCACTGTCTGGAACCCAGCTCTGACCATGCAGATGACGACAATGCACTAGGAATGCTAGACCAACAAGATAGATGGCGCCTGGGTCTGTGACGGACTGCAAAGAGCCCAGCCACCCCTTTCACTACTACTACCTTACAGAGAAATTTCTTTGTTCTTTAAGTGATTGTTTTATTGGGCCCCGTGTTTATGGCTTGTTAATCATCATCTCAGTTGGGACCATGATTAAATAGTCTCAGGGGGCCCTATTGAGGGTGGGTTTGGTTATTTGGAGCTTGGGACATACTATGTCTATAGGGACAGGTGAGGTCACATTATTTTTGGTCAAAATTTCAGTAAAACTACATGCAATTTCATGAGGCTCTGGTGCATGGTAAGTACTCAATCAGTATTTGATGAATGGGGAGACCTTGATAAGCATGTACTACTGTCTTCTAATGTGGAGACACTCAAGAGCAGGGCACTTGGCACAAAATGAGGAGCACAGTGGGTATCTATGAGTATAACGTGTGAGTTTCACAGCAAAAAAATGTCTACTTGGGATGGTAAACCACCACCCAAATGTACCTGATACCCACAGTTAAGGATTCAAGCTGATGTGCTCAGGAGCAACAGAGGGTGAGAGCGATGAGGGAGGCAGAGAGGCAAAGCCAGAGAGAGAGAACACTGCAGTGGTGTGGCAGGTTCCTCCCACTATTCCCCCCCCTGAGCATTTGCCCCAGGGTGAGTCCAAGCCATAACTCTGAGGCTCCCTCCTCATTCTTGGATACTACATTCTTCACCACTCTCTAGCATCAAAGATAGATTCTCAGCTGGGCTCACACCTGTAATCCCAGTGCTTTGGGAGGCTGAGGCAGGCCCTGGAGGGCAGGAGTTCGAGATCAGCCAGGGCAACATAGTGAGACACCGTCTCTACAAAAAAAATTTTAAAACTAGCCAGGCATGGTGGCGAGCACCTGCAGTCCCAGCTATTTGGGAGGCTGATGCAGGAGGATCGCTTGAGCCCAAGAGTTTGAGTCTGGAGTGAGCTATCATGACACCACTGCACTCCAGCCTTCCAGCCTGGGTGACAGAGCGAGACCCTGCCTCTAAAAAAAAAAAAAAAAAAAAAAAAGGTAGATTCTTTCTGTACAACATGGCCCCAAACATAAACCAGCTACTTTCTTTGGTGTTAACCAAAGAAACAGGCATCAGTTTCAACTCTAGAAGAACTGGCTATGCAGATCATATTGAGGGATCGTGTGTTGGTCTCCAAACCAGCGTCTCCCAGGCATGGGGGATTCAGGGTAATTTTGGCACCCCCCCCACCCCCGTGATCATCTAAGCTGGTGCTGTCTTTATGGCCCAGCACTGCTGCATCTACTGCTTTGGCTGCTAAGCATTGCAGGCCTACCTGGCCACATCTCCAACCTGTCCTCCCCTATCTGCCCATACCATGGGTCTGGCCTTCTCCCAGATTAAAGCACCGTTTGGATAAACTCTCAGATCCAGATAAGCAGGACCAGATACTAGAGGCCCCTGCACCCAAAGGCATTGGACAGAGTCAGCACTGGAGAGAATCCCCAGCTACTGCCTCCAACACTGCTCTTTCACTTGCAAAGAGCATACCACCAGATATTTTTAGCATCTAGATCCCTGTGTGGGGCCACTGCTCTGGCTTCCATCAGGGCTAACTTCATCAGCTGAAGCATGTGCATTGCGGAGAGGCCGGAATAAGGCGACGCTGAAGATGTGGATCCTGGACGAAGGAGAGATGGGAGGGTGGTGGGACCTGAGTGCAGAGTCCCGAAGGTGCCACTGCATCACTACTACAGATGGTGAACACCTCAACCCACCTCATTTTGGCCTGGAAGCCCAGTTTGATCAGTGTCACAAGCTCTTCTGCAGCACAGTAACTGCTGCTGGGGACTTTACACCTACATCTCAAAATGATGCCAACAACGGGACTCTCCTGGAAGCCGCATTTCCCAAGGAGCCATGATAGATCAGAGCCTGCCCTGGAGGGGCCACTGGCTAGTTGTAGGCCAGGGCTTTAGGTTCTTCTCTCCCAGTACTGGAAAAGGTATTTATTCTGTAGACAGCCACAGATAAGCTATCACCCTTCAGCCCGTGGCGAGGGGCAGGGATTGGGGGCAGCCGTCTCATTCCCCAGCACCGAGAGACGCCCTAGGGCCAGGCACTGACACGGATTATCTGATTGAGTTCTTACACCAGCCGCGGGAGACAGAGACTGTTACTGTTTCACTTTGAGAATCAGGAAACTGGACACTAAGTTCAGATTTGGCAAAGGCCACACAGACAGGAAAAGCTGAGACTTGAACCAGGCATTTGACCTGGGAGTCTGTGTTCCTAACGACTGTATTATAAGGTGTGTAGTGAGGCTCGGTAATGGTTGAATGGATGAATGAACAAATAATTTCAAAAGCAATTTCAGGAATGGGGTGGTGGGAAACAGTGTCTCGATGAGGCTCTGGAAGGGTTGTTCATGAGCCTGACCTCACTCGCCCTGGAAGCCAACCAGGCAGGTGACATTCTCACATCCCTCTCAAGGCAGCTGCTCGGCTCCCTGAACACTCTGAACCAGGGTTGCCAACTCCTGTAGAAAGGATTTATGTGCTTAATACAGTTGTTGGGGGGCTGCCTATTTATAGGCAGGGAACCCGGGGCTCTCACACAGAGGCTCCTCTCATAGACCCGCAGCCACGCAGGGAAGCCAGGATCACACCCATTTTACAGACGGCAAAACCGGAGCTCCAAGAAGTTGTGACTTGCTTACGGTCATAGCACTGAAATAAGGGCAGTTTTCAAACTCTGAGCACCTGACCAAATAGCATGGCTTTTTCCCCACCACACAATACCCACCACTCGCCTTGGTTAATCAGAAAGTTACAAAGATGAGATAAGTGCTGTTCTAACTCTTCAGGTGGAAAGTTCTGTGTTAATCTAAAATTCATCAGTATTTCCCACCCCAGTCACCTGCATGGAAGAGGAGTTCTGGGTCTCCCAGCTGGAAACTCGGGTGCCCCCATCCCTCATTCCTCTCCTCACCTGGCTGGATCAGCACTGACCAGCATTTGCCAAGCGCCAGCCTCCTGTAAGGCACAACTGGGTGCATTGGACAGCAAGTCCTGTCGATTTTTCATTTAAAAATATCTCTTCCCAGGAAGCACCGAGTGTTGGTGAGGATGTGAAGCAACCAGAACTCTCACACAGCTGCTGCTGGGAGCATAAATTGGCCCAACCACCTCAGAAGACTGTGACAATATCGAGTCAACTTGCATTTGCTCCTAGATAAAACTGTGTGTGCTGAGAGACATGTTCTAGAATGTGCTCGGTAGCACTATGCATAACTGCCCTATAGTAGTTTCCTATTGCTTCTGTAACAAATTACCACAAACTTAATGACTTAAAACAATACCAATTTCTCCTCTCACAGTTCTGGAGATCAGAAGTGGGTCTCAAAAGGGTTGGCAGGACAGCATTCCTTCCGGAGGCTTTAGGAGAGAATCCGTTCCCTCACCTGTTCCAGCTTCTAGGGGACACTTTGTTTCCTTAGCTTGTGGCTCCTTCTTCCAAATTCAGAGCCAGCAACGTGGCATTTTCAAATCTCTCTTTTCTCACCTCTGCTTTAGTCATCACACCTCATTCTCTGAACCTGACCCTCTTACTTCCCTCTTATAAGGATCCTTGTGACTACGTTGGTCCCTCCAGGTAAACTAGAATAATCTCATGTTAAGATCCTTGACTTCATCACCTCTGCAAAGTCCCTTTTGCCATGGAAGGTAACATGGTCCCAGGTATTACCAGCAAATGATACCTGCGACCATGGATTAGGTCATGGACATCTTTCGTGGGGCCGCTAGGTGAACTACCACAAGCCCCAAACTGGAAGCTACCCAAGTGCTCACCAAGAGTAGCATGAGTGCATCAACGGAGGTGACTCAACAATGAGAACAGATGACCTGCAACTACATGTGCCAACGAGGGTGACTCTCACAAGCAATGATGAGCAAAGACGCCAAACACAAGAGTGTGCGCTGTACAAGTCTGTCTGCAGAAAGCACAACAGGCCAAACTATCTCAGGCCGTTAGCGGTCAGGATGGTGGTGGTAGTGGGGAAGTAGTGGCTGGAAGAGGGCATGAGGGGGCTTCTGGGCCGTTCTGTTTCTTCATCTGGGCGCCTTCCGTTAGTAAAAGTCCATCAAGCTGTACAGTTAGGATCCACGCCCTTCTCTGTGGGTACGCTGTGCTTCAGTAAGAAGCCCTAAAAACCAGCTCTGCCTCTTTCAGCCCATTTCCTCTCCACAGGCCTGTGTCATTTCATGTCTGGATGAAGCAGACCCCAGCTGAGCTTCTTGACACCCGCCACCCTGCCAACCGCTGCCCACCAGACTGATCTGGAGCTGACCAGGGACTGACACTGCCGCACGGCGCCCTCCTCGGTCTGTCCCTCACCCCTTCACCCACCGCTCACCCCCGTGGGCCCCATCTGTGAGCCCCATCTCCTCCCAGGAGCTCCCCTCACCACCAACTTCTGTAGGACCTGAAATACAGACCACATGGTTTGGATTTAATTACAACTGTCACATATTAATTACTAATAGTATCAAAGGCCTAGTCTTGTCTTCCCAGACAGCCAACATCTCAAAAACAGAATGTCTCAAGGTCTTGCACATTCCATTCCATTCTCCTCCTAATTCTGACTACACATGAACTTCTAATGCTAATTAATAATTACTACTAATAACAACAGTGTTCCTCACCCATTATCTCATTTCCTCTTCCCCCACCCTATGAAGTGGGTGCTATCATGACCCCTCTTTTGAATAGGAGGAAACTGAGGCATGGAATGGCTAATTACCTTGCTCAAGGTCCCAAAGCTTGTCGCAGGAAGGGAAGGATTTGAACCCACACAATCTGATTCCAGAGCCCACGCTCTTAAGTCAGACCCCACTCTGCTCTCATAACAATCCCACCCTAACAGGGGGGATTAGGCATATAGTTGGTGCGTAATAAACACTTTCACGTGCTTGATCACCAAAAAATATATATAGTAAGAAAAAAAAACCTTCATAAATACATAAATACCAAATCAAAATTCTTCACTAAATAAGAACTTTTAATCTTCAGATCACAAAAGAGGACACGCCCTCCGGGAAGATTTGCAAAAGTTCCACGTCCTCCTTGCGCTGCATCATGCTTGGCACTCAGGGGCTTTATAAACATTTATCAGCAAACAACAGTCAGGGTTTGTCCTCCAGGCTTTTATCAGAGCAGGGAGAGAGCTGGATACATTTTTTCTCACTGTCTGCCAATCTCAGGGCCAGAGCCAACGTCAGAGCTAAAGGCTGATTGGACAACTTGGGTTGGAACCACAAGGTCCCAAGCCACCTGCCCCAGATGACCTCACCTCCCCAATGGCCAACAAACATGACCCAGAGCTCTTGGCTAAAAACAAGGCCACCACCCCCGAGGGTGACTGTGGCCACTCAACTGAACCAGAGATAATGACCAGGGCAGCCGAGCCATTGGGTCAGCTACCAACAGTGCTCTGTCTGGTGTGGACACAGCAGCATCTGTGCCAGCTTGGCATTGTCTCCAAGTACCCACTTATCACCCTTAGTCCTCCCACGGGTGGTCTCGAAGCCCCTGCACGGGTACAGATGAAAAGTTCCTGTGCTCCAGGAACGCACAGACTATTGAGGAGACATGTCCTGGGGAAAATGACCAAAATATCCATCAATAGGGCATTGGGGAAATAAATGACTGCTCGGTGTAGAATACTATGCAACAGTTAAAATGACAAGACAGATCTCATGGGGAACACAGCTCGACCTAACATTATGGGGGGAAAAGCAAGAATAGGACCTAAAGTATGATATTTCTAAAAAACAAAGACAAAAAAACCCCAGATATTCCTAGACTTTAGCTATTTGAAGCAGTGGTGTACTAGAGCCAGCCCATATCAGCTTGAGAGAGCCACAGTGTGACTCTCTCCAACTCTGTTCAGTCACGTTGGGTTGGTGCCTTGACATCGGCCAGGGTGGGAGTTTTACACCATGGAGATCAGAAAATGCTGCAAATCATGGTTCCCCTCCTTCCCAACCTGTCCCCAAGAGCTGGTTGTTAAACATTTCCCAGTACCATACTATATGTATGTAAATATATTTTTGAAAGTTTAGAAGACACAACCCCAATGTTATTTTTAAATGGCTACCTCTGAAGAGGGACACAGACTGGTTGGAGGTTAAAACAGGCTGCAGTTACATCAGTACCACTAGCATTTTTACAGGCACAACAGCAACAAAAAAGCATTTATACATGTTGGGCTTACTAAAATTGTTTCAAAGTTTAAAAAAAAAAAAAAACACTGACGATTACAGTACAACATGATAAAGCAGCAGTGGAGGGATGTACAGTTACAAGGGGAGGAGCACCAAGTCAGCCTGAGGGAAGCGTGGAGGGCTTCTTGGAAGAGGTGGTGCCTGGGCTGAGTTTTGAAGGGTGAATAAGAGCCTGCCAGGCCAATGAGCCAGGGCTGCTCTGGGTAAAGGGCACCACATGAGTAATGGCAAGGAGCAGAGAGAGATCACAAGAGTGAAGCGCGGTGTGAGGGGAAGTATAAGGAGGGCTGGGGCACCATGGACTCTTCTCAGTGGGTTGGGCACCTGTGGATTAAATAAGATCATCTACGTTGAGTGTTTAGCCAAGAGGACATACTCAATAGTTAGTGCTATCTACTTGTGTTTGTATTTCTACTCCATCCTTCCTGGACGCCAAACACTGCAGAGGTCATGGGGGATTGTTGGGCAAGAAGTTGGAAATGAGATCCCACGACCACCCTCTGAGGGACATTCTGTAAGCTCAGCCACTCTCGCCCCCCAAGGGCTTTCCCCGAGTGCCCTCAAGACGGGCTTTGGTACCTCCCTGGTGCTGCTGCTGCACACCTCCCTCACCCGATCTCACTAACGCATGCATGTGTGTCTCCCCAAGTGCACTGGGTTTGTGGCTCCCTAACTCTGAGTGCATCGAACGAATGAGCAAAGACAGCAAATTGTGCACTTCTCCACTCTAATGAAAGATAGTACAAATCTACTGCAGAAGAAGAACACCGTGGTGGCATCACCACACAGCCGAAGAAATAAAGTTGTTCTCATGGGGGGTTGGCCATCTCAGAATCACAGAAAGAAGAAGGCTCCAAGAAGCAAAACCACACAGTACCCACCCAAGCCCACAAGTCACTGTCCCCTAAAGGAAGATGTATGCTGGGGACACAAGGACTTGAGGTCCTAAATTTCTAAACACAATGTCAAGATGCCCCAATGGTGTAATGTATGCCACAGGCTAATGCCTGCTGCAACAAGTATTTCCAACTCCACCCCCGCCAGGCAGCCTTCGGGTGCAGTGTTTGGCTCTCCTTGCGGCTTAATTACACAGAAAGGCTGAGTAACAGTTCCATTCTCAGTGCATCTGTAAAGGCCCGCACTGCATGCTCATTTGCGGAGGGCTGGAGAGGAGGTTAGGTCAGTCCTCACATCACAAGTCTCCAGTCTTCCCAGTAGAGGATCGGATCCCAGATCCCAGAATAGGGTGCTTGGTGGGGATACCACCGGCAGCCAACCCCCGCCTAGCTCTAGGATGCCTGTGCTTAGGCCAAAAGCTGTTCCAATTTCGACCAGATCATCTCATCTCTCATATGATGGATATGCTAGGGTTCTTGGGTAAATTCTCATACTACAAAATAGTTCCAATGCAATGAAAAAAAATTTTAAAAAAACCTTGCTTTATATAAAACTACTATCACCTGCCTGCCTCTTTCTAGGTCTCTCCAATAATGTCTTCAGTACATTTTTGTTGCTGGACAGAAGCATGCTTATGGATTCACAGAGGACCCAAAGGTAGGGGGGAGTAAGACACAGTGGTCACAGCAGACTGGGGTCCCCCATTCTGTGCTGCTTGCTGTAAGATGGACATGGACCCAGCAACAGGTCATCAGTTGTCACCACTGTCCTCCTCCTCCTCACACAGGCAATGGTGACAGAGGTCTTCTCATGTGCCAGGCACCCTGCTGAGGGCTTCAAATGCTTGGCCCTCTCAGCAACATTGTCAGGGACTCTTATCTCCTCTCAGAGGAGGAAACCGAGGCACAGAGAGCACAGACTTGCCCTTAGAGCTAGTGAGTAGGAGAACTGGGGCATAAGCATAAAATCCAAGGACACTTGTCCCCCTAAACAGAGGTCCAAAAGGAAAATGGCACACCTGCAAAATGGCCCTAGAAATGGTCTCATGTCAATTTTTCTCATTGGCATTAAAACTGGATCCCTTGGACAGAGAAAGGTTTTCTGACTGGGTCCTTCACCATCCAGGTTATTTGTTTAAATGAGCTTCACGGAATCCACACACAACATGCTCACTGACTCAGCTCCAGGACGGCAGTCTGTTTTGCTTCACCGTCCTTCATCACATGCAAGGACAAATGCTTAGGTACAGCACACCTCATGCCCACAGAGTGCTTCAAAATGCAGCCAAAGTAAAACAAAACAAAACAAAACAAAAATGTGAGCTCAATTAGAAGTTCAATTATAAATAATGTTTCATGAAATTGTACCTACCTGGCCACTTGGAGACAATTTAAAATTCACTGAACTCTATGGGGCTCTAGTTAAGGGGAATGGATGATCAAGACATATCAAGGTATATCAAGGACCTGCTCTCTACCTACAAAGTTATACAAGATATGCACATTGTTCCCCTTATTGTACAGAAGGAAGCAAACTCTAGCTCAGGGGTGGGGAACCTGTGGCCTTAAGGCCACACGTGGCCTTCTAGCTCCTCAAGTGCAGCCTTTTGACTGAATCCAAATTTTATAGAACAAACCTTTTTATTTTTATTAATACATTTTTCTTCATCTTTTATATTTTTATTTTATTTTTTAAATGAACATATTTAAAATTCCAAAGAATAAAATAAGTTTCAACAAAATAATCCTCCCAGATTAACTGGCACAATTAGAACATTAGTAAGCCATAAAGGCTAAATGGACAGCTGCTACACTCATGATTTAGTTCTAGCATCCCCCGCCGGACTGGTGCCACTACTGCACGAGGCTGGTTAGAGAGAGTTTATGGGGGTCAAGTACGCCAGTCTGTTATCAGCTTTTGACAGTGGTACACTGTGTTTCTATGTGAAGTGGAATTTGTGAATAGCTGCACGGCTTGACAGTATTTCTTAATTCTGTCTGCTTAACAGCCCATCATGTCAAAGACGACCAAGAGAACGTTGAAGGAAGAAAACATTTTTTTAATGAGGATTTGGAATTGCAATATCATTATATCTTTTTTCTGCTAAGGAGAAGATGATTTGCTTGCTTTGTGATACTGCAATATTTCAACATTGAAGAAATTCAGTGCTCATCAGCAGCATTATAACACTCATAAGGTCCACAAATATTTTAAATTAGAGGGAGAGGCAAGAAAGTTTGTATTGCAGAAAATAAAAGATGAAAAGCAAAAGCAAAAGACAATTCTTTCCAGCAGCAATGAGACCTGGAGATGATGCCACTGAAGCAATTTATAAAGTAGCTTATATACTCGGGAAAAAAGGGAAGACATTCAGTGGTGTAGAAATTGTGAAAGTATGCATTGTCAAAGTTGTAGGATGCTTAGACCCTGATAACATTTCAAAATATGAACAACTGCCTCTTTCAAGGAGAACCATACTGATTGGCAGCATAAATTAGCCTTCAACTTAACAGAACAACTTCATGCAATATTTCAAAATGAAAGTGTGTATTATTCAATTGCTTTTGATGAATCAACTCATACTACTGTCTTGGTGAAAGTTTTATACTTTATTTGGGTCATAACAGAAGATTTTCTTTGCTACAAAGAGTTATTTGCTTTGGGCACTCTTGCAAACAGAACACAAGGAATAGATATCTTCAACAACTTTCAAGATAAATGTCGTTAAGCTGAACTGAATTTGGTAAATTTAGTGAGTGTATGTACAGATGGTGCACCTTCCATGACAGGAAAACATGAAGGGTTTCTTGCACAGATAAAAAAAGTATTAACAGATCCAGATGCTCTCATTTCTTTTCATTGCATCTTGTATCAGCAAAATCTCTGTGCTAAAGATACTATTTTAAGTGACACTTTGCAAGAAGTTATAAGTATTGTTAACTATATTCTTGCAAATGCAACAGGGCATCATCAGTTTTATAACATGCTAAAGTTGAAGGATGAGGTATTCAATGTGGATTTGCTATATCATCCTAAAGTGCATTGGCTGTCTCAGGGACAGGTCTTAGTCAAAATTTTATCTCTGTAAGAACAGATAGTTGAATTTTATGAAGAACAGAATCAGCAATGTGAATTATTGAAAGAAGATTTCTATAGGAATGCAGCATTTCTGTGTGATATCATGTCAAATAAAAACGACTTGAATATTTCTTTACAAGGTAAAACTAAAGTCTATATAAGATATGTGGCAAAATCTCCAAGTATTTTGAAAAAAGCTATCTCTTTTCAAAACACTTCTTCAAAGGGAAATTTCAGATGAATATTTTCCCCAGTTGGCAAAGGTCATTGATGAGTAGAATGACATGTGCAAACCATTTGAAGAATACGCAGCTGTTACAGGCCTATTAATTGGAGAATACAATGAAATATTCACTGACTTTGATAATCATGACATCACACTCAAATTAGCATTTCAGCCTCACCTAGTTGATATCACAAAGGCACCTAAAGAACTACAGATGGAATTAATTGAGCTCTCAGGAGATGACATTTTAAAGTCATTGTTTGATGCAAAGAAAGATCCAGTTGAAATATGGGGAAATGCAGTAGAAAAACCCAAGCCTTTGGCAACATGCCAAAAAGATGCTTTCTTGCTTTTCAACCACTTATTGCTGTAAATCTACATTCTCCTACTAAACCCAAATCAAAACACCCTTAAGGTCAAATGACGGATACCCATCTAGAGGATCAACTGCAACAGCGGACCTCCAGGGTGCAACCAAATAGTCAAATGCTTTCCAACAAAAAGGAGACACAACAAAGTCATTAAAAGGTTAGTTAATTTTAAAATTAACAGTTTTCATTTTTTGAAATTAGTAAGTACATAGTAGTGAGAGTTTTACAAAGTAATGTACATTTTTAAATATATCTACCTGAAGTTTCTTGAATGCGGCCTTATTTGATTACAGCTAAATCAATGCATCCTTCCAACATGACAAGGTTCCCCACCCCTGCTGTAGCTTAAGCAGCTTGGCCAAGGTCCAGCAGCTGGAACTGGACAACGGGGACTGAACAGCTGGGTCTGTCTGACTCCTTGGTCCAGACCTCCCAAACTTCCAATATCTCACTGGTTCCGGCACCTGAGTAAATATGCAGCCTGACATCTCTACAAAATAAAACTCTGGCTCAATCTTAGCTCCATCTCTTTGCTCTGACCCCAAGTGTTGGCTGAGAAAGACCCTGCAAAGGGGAGGACCAATATCAGGCTTCTGACACTGGAGGGCAAATTCTAAAGTTAGTGGGGAAATCCTGCAAAGTTCAAAATTCCCCTGGAAAACCCCTCAGGAAGGTGCATCTTAGAGAGCTATTCCCCTCCCTGGAGGAGACCAACCTGTCTACTCCCCTGCCCCGCCCCACCCCCGCCACTGGCGCTGGAGCAGGTGGCTGTGTATTCACCTGCACTGCAGGTACTGTCGGTTGCTAGAACCAAAGGAAAACACAGACCTGTAACCTCCAGACTCAGATACAAGGCTGCCCCACACTAGTTGAAGCACTTGGGATGTGGGGCCAGTTTGGCGGACTCATGGGTTCATTGCCCCCAACCCTCTGAATTCTCCAGAACATATGCTCATTAAGTGGAACAGTGGGATTATTAATAAATGGTTGTCTATTTTCTCAGATACCCTAGTTTTATTTGCATAAATTAAATGCAAGAGGTATGTAATTCCAAGACACCATAATTGCATGATGACATGCTTTTACATAGGCTCCTAAAATATCTATATTGTAAAAACATTTATAATATAGATAACCAGTGGAGGCCTTGGGTTCCAAAGTTAGACCATTAAGGCTCTAATTTGACCTCTGCCACTTAACAGCTATGAAACCTTGGAAAGGACTTCTCTGTGCCTCAGTTTCCCCGACTGTGAAATGGGGGTTGTAATGGTGTCTAACTTGTGGGGCTACTGTGGGGATCCAATGAAACAATGCAAGCAAAGAGCCCAGCAGAGTGCCTTACAAGGGTTAGTGTCCCTTTGTCCTCTACAAAAACAAACTAAAAAGACGAGAAAGCAGAGGGTCTCTCAGAGAGGTTGAACAGCTTGTTGGAGGTCCCTCGCTCGGAGAGCAAGTTGTAGAGTCAATGTTGTATTCAGTGCAGTAGATCTGGGGAGTTGGATGTCAGAGAGGAGACCCCAGGGCAGCTGAGTTAAAGGACCGGGAGATAGAATCTGAAACCTCTAGGATCTGGGATCCTGAGCACGCAGGAGGATGAGAAGAAGGGGGGTGGGGAAAAGACACTTCCAGAGAATATAAAAATACCCAGGAGGAACGACTACAGACGCACCCAGAAGGCAAGACTGTACAGGCACGGAGATCTCAGGAGGCAGTAAACGAGCTGTTCCAGCCACAGTCACGAGGAAAATGACTTGCGTGACAGTAACCTTAGATGAGCCTTTGCACACTTCAGCCCCTTCCTGTTGGTTGAGACATGCACAGGCCTTCAGCCCACCCAGGCCCCACCCTACTCTTCCAGCAGCCCCCCGGCCCCCACTGACTTTGGGTGCCAAGACCTGGATCTGCCTTGCAGGATCCCCTGAAGGATTCCAGATCCCTCTGCTCTTGTCCAAGAGACATACGCCCACAACACACACAAGAAATAATGAGGAACGAGCATCCTGGAGCTCAGCCAGCCAAGTCACATGTCCAGCATCAGCCTCCATTCTGCCAGCTACCAAACCTTCACTGACTGCTTGGGTGGAGGAGAATTACCCCCGATGGGACCTCTATCACTCAGCAGATTTGCACATATCAAGAGCCAGAGTACAACTTCTACAAAACCTGTCCGGAAATTTGCAGGAGGCAGGGAGATAGGGTGAAGGAAGGACCTTTCTGTTTGGTTATAATCATTCCCCTGTATCCAAGGAGGGGCAGACAATGGAAATGGGCAGATGCTTCTGGAGGCAAAGCCTGGCACTTGAGCCCTGCTCTGTCGGGTGGGAGCAGCTGTTCCCCTCTGCCCCACTCCCGAGAGGCTGGCAGGGAGAACCAGACCACAAACCAAAGCTAATTTGGGGACATGGGCCCCCAAGTTGTTGGAATATCATCTGTGATAAAGATATTTGCCCTTGTATAATCACTGCTGGCAGCAGAGAGACACTCAAGTTCAGCACCACCCTGGTATTTTAACGCCTGCTGATTGCAGGAGGGGAGCAGCTACTGCCACTACCCAGAAACCCCACCTGATGACCTGGCACCTCTCTCAGCAAGGCAGGACCTGCCAGTGCCTGTGGCTGAGGACGAGAATGTCAGAGCCAGGAGGACCGACAGCCTTCAGAGCCTACAGGTGTCCTGACACAGCAGGGCAGAATCATCCAAGCACAGAATCTTGCTCAGCCCAGCTCAGGCCTTTTAAGTCAGAATGGCCAAGGCTGGGCCTGAGAAGCTGCACTTTAAAGATTCCCTCCCATATGGCTGAGGCAGCCAGCCCAGCGCTGAGCTGCTCTGGATACTGGATCCGTCCAGCCTGCTAAGCTTATCTGTGGGAGACACACAGCCATACAGTTGTTGCTGGTTCATTCATTCCAGGGTCACCCCTGTATCTGGCTCTGAAAAGACACAGCTCCTGCCCTACGGGGAAGCTGGATGTTCCAAGCAGCTGGGATCACCTGCGGAACTTCTCACAAATGCAGATGTCTCGGCTCTACCGCCTGGGATTGGAGTTCTGAGGGGCTCAGAATCCAGTGGGAAAAACAAAAGCAAAGTCTGACATGAAGAGAAATCAGAAACTGATGGCCAGGGAGGCAATTCCAACAGAGAAATGAAGTCTGGGGAGCTGAGGGTGGCTTCACGGCACAAGGAGGGAAAGCTTTGCACCTCCCCGCACCCACTACGTGCACCCCTTGACCACTGCCAGTGCTGTTCGCAGTCACCACGCCCCTGTCGGGGCACTACTCCAATCCCCGTCTTACAGATGAGGGCAGCGGAGCTCAGGGAGCATTTGAACCCTGGCAGCTGGAACACTTGCTCGTTCCACTCTCACCCCCTCTCCACCTGAATCCCAAGCTCAGGACACCTCTATCCACCAGATTTTGAATCCAGAGACCTGAGAAGTGTCCTCAATCCTTCTCTCATCTTACCCCAAGCTCCAGGCAGCAACACAGGCCTGTCTTGCTCGCTCCACTCCCTTCTCTCCAGCTCCACTGCCCACGCCTCTCCGTTACCACCTGCGGTACTGAAATACAAGCCCAGCCAGCCAAGTCACTCCCTGGCTTAAACCTCTACAAGGGCTTACCGCGGTTCTAAAAATACAAATCTTCCTCCCAAGTTTGCCTCGGGGCCTTCCCACAGGTTGTCCCCTCTGCCTGGGTGCTATTCCCTTTCATTCTGAACTCTTCTCAGCTCAGAGCCCTTTAGCAACCTACCAGGCCTGTGGGAACTAAGTTGGGTCCCCTGCTTCCCCCAGAAGGCAAGGCCACAGAGCAGGGACAGCACTATCCTGCCCATGGCTGGGCCCAAGGACACACAGTGGGAGTGTGTGTATCTGTGTACTGAGGGACAGGGAGGGGGCGAGGAGGGAAAGTTGTCTGGGTTGTTGACTGACCAAGGGATGCTACAGCTGGTTTGAGGTCCAAGTATGGTGGCGAGGGAAAGGCCACCATAGTTAGAGGCTGGGCAGACAGGGTGGGCCCAGACTGGGAAGGGAAGGCTGTGAACACCACAGAAAGAAGCAAGGATCTGAGCCCACAGGCCACAGATGGCTGTGGACCAACCACCGACACCCACGGGCAACCACGGGCAGCCGGGGAGGCTCTCAAAAGCAGGAGAATAATACAATCAAATTCGCATTCACACACTATTGGTGGAGCTGTCAATGTTTCTCATCTCTTCAAAACGCAATCTGTCAATAACTACCAAAATGTTACATGTGTGCGTCCGCTGACCCAGCAATTCAAGTCTATTGAAGGGCACTCACTGCGGCATCCTTTCCTATTAGCAAAAGTGAGAAATGGCCAAAATGGCCATGTGGAGAATGAATTATGGCAGACAAGCCCGCAACCCCTATTCCCAACTCTTAGAGCTGGACCTGTCTCAGAATTCATCGTCTGCTCGCATTTTACAAGGGTAATATGCAGTACGTACCGTATGCTACGCAAAACCCCAGCAGGGTCAGGCGCAGTACCCCAAAATCCAATCCATAAATACCACTGCTGCTGACTGTAACTACTTCTGCTACGTACTATGAACAGCTTTCTATTAACTCAGGTCAGGTTTGGTCATTAAATGAGTTTGCACCAAACTTAAAAAAACAAACAAAAAAAGTGGTTTTTTTGGTTCTGTAACTGTGGATACAGGTCAGATGATGGGATAATAAAAATAATAATGCCAGCGAATATTACTGAACCCCCACGTGTGCAGGTACCGCTCTGGGTGCTTTGCACATGCTGACTCCCAGGCGCACTGTGGGTACTGAAGCACTGTATTATCCTAGTGCACCCAAGCGTCCGCCCGTCACCGTCACCGCCACCACTACCGTGGGTGCTCAAGCACTGACTGTGCGCCAGGCACTCTTCTGAGTGCTTTACAGCACTTACCTCACTAAATCCACGCAACAGCCCAAGGGGTAGTACTGTTAACTACCCTCATGTCCAGGTTTATCCCCAATCATCCAATAAGGAAACTGAGGCATGCCATGCCCAAGGCCACCAGCCAGTGTGCTGTTCTCGTTCCTGTGCCTCTCACGCCCACACACGTGTGCGTTAGCTGCCCCCGTCCCTGGCACAATGCTGTGCCTGAGAACCCAGGCATTCTGGCTCCAGAGCCTGCATTCTTAACGCCTGCACCTTCCTCATCTTCTCTGAAAAAGTGGCTTAAAACGTCTACGGAACATGGCGGGACACAACGACATAAATAAATAAAAGGCCACACCACGCTTGCACTCAGATCCACAACCACGGCACTTGCGCTGTCACAAGGCAGCCAGCACGTAGGCCTGGAAATGAAGCATGTCCTCCTGTCAGAAAGACACCCAGCAAGAGCACCCGAGCACCAGAGCACAAACCACCCCCAGGGCACCAGTGTCCATTCAGCCAGGAGATGTGCCCCAGCACACTGACAGGGTCACCCCGGGCCACCTACATACATAACAGGCTTTAATTTCTTGTTGAGGATCAGCCCGGGGTGTGGGTGAAGGTGATGTGCCCAGGCAAACAGATGCAGCTTTGCCCTCCTCCCTGGGTCCCTCTACCCTACCCAGGAAAACCAGCCACCACCATTTAATCCTTGGCTTCATGTAAAGCTGGCCACCAGGCAGGTTCCTTCCCTAGGGAATCCAAGCAGAGAAAATTCTGGAAGCACCAAATAGAGGCACCCCTTCTTTAAACAGCACCAGAATTAGGAAAGGCCACCCTCCCTTTCAAGCTCATCCTCTCTTCAAAGTAAGACTCATGCCAGGACCGGTGACAGCTAGTGCTCACAAGCCTCGCGCAAGGTAGGCGAGGGCAGGGAGGGACACACAGGAGCAATCGCCACTGCCAGCATCAGGGCAGGGAGGAGCTGCCTGACAGGAAGAACATGGGCCTCTCACCAGCGCTCCACCTCGCCTTCCCCTCCAGCCTGCCCTACCTCCTTTGCTTCACCTCCCCACCTTTCTCTGACTCTAAAAACAGCTTCTGTGTGTTCTTGTTTGTTCCAATGTACACACCAGTAAAGCAGCTTGCAACATACATAAACTGCACAAACCCGAAGTGTACAACTCAATAACATCTTTAGATATTTATACTCCTGTATGATTACCAACCAAATCAAAATATAAAACATGTCCAGCCCTCTAGAAAGAAGGCTTCCTCGTTCCTCTTCCCAGTTAATGCCCTACCCAAAGCTAAGCACTATCATGACTTCCAGCAGCATGGATTAGTTTGCTTGTATTTGAACTGTATATAAACGGAATCACACCGCAAGGCCTCTTTGTCCCTGTCTTTCATTCATCCCTGTGTCATGAGTTTGACCCATGCTATTGCGTGCAGCAGTAGTTCCTTCTTTCTCGTTGCTGAGTGTATTCCATTGCATGGAGATGCCAAATTTGCTTATCCATTTGGCTGTTGATGGGCATTTGGGTTGTTTCTACTTTTTGGTAACTGTGAATAAAGCTGCTGTAAACATTTATGCATGAGTCTTTTGGTGTCCATATGCATTCACTTCTCTTGAGTATACACCTAAGAGTGGAATTGCTACAGCACAGGTAGGCATGTTTAGTTTTGGTAGATACAATCAAAACAATTTTCCAGAGTGGTTATACCAATTCATACTCCCACTAGCACTGTGTGTGAGTTCCAGTCGCACCATATCTTTACCAACACTTTGATTGTGAGTCTTCAATTTTAGCCATTCTGGTGGGTATATTGTAGTATCTCATGGTAGTCAAATGTTCATTTCTCTGGTGAGTACTGAGGTTAAGTATCTTTCCAAATGTTTATTGGTCATTTGGATATTCTCTTTGGGGATATGCTTGCTCAGGTCTTTTATCTGTTTTTTAAATTGGGTTGTCTATTTCTTATTGGTTTGTAGAAGTTCTTTATATTGTGGATATAAATCCTTTATTGAACATACATATTTCAAATATCTTTTCCCAGACTGTAGCTTGCCTTTTCACTCTCTTAATGGTGTCTTTTGATGATAAGTTCTTATTTTTAATGAAGTCTGATTTATAAGCATTTGCCTGTATGATAGCACTTTTTGTGTCTTGCTTAAGAAATCTGTGCCTAACCTAATCTCATGCAGATATTCTTCTCTATTATCTTCTAGAAGCTACTTTCACATTTAGGTTCTCAATCCATCTTGAATTATTTTTGTGTACAGTGTGAGGTAGGGGTGGCTGAGGTATACTTTTGGGGTAAAGTTCTGTCGGCTGTGACCGCAAACCAGGCACACAAAAAAGGACCGATCTCTGTCACCCCCAGAGGAAAATTCAGCTTCCCTGACACCCAAGTCCTTTATCTGGAGCCCCCAGAAACATCTGATTCCACCTTGCCCCCTGAAGCCCAGCAGAATTCAGACGCATGTGTCCCTACTGTTTGAGAGCATTTCAGGACACAAACTATGTACAAAGCACTCCCATCTTATATAGAGCTTCCACAACTTTTCATAAGTCCATTTTGACAATTGCACATGGGTCAAAATACTTTTAAAGTGCAAAATGATTAAGTAGGAATATGCATAGGGACCACGTAAGACAGCACCTGGCTATCAGACCTGCTGAGCACCACGTGCCTCTCTGTGCTGGGAGTTAGGGAGGCCACAGAATGTGAGCAGACAAAGCCCCTATTGTCACCATGTTCGCAGTCTGGGGAAGAGACCAGTAAAAAATGGAGAAAAGAAAGTAAGCAGGGAGAAGTGCTCAGGGAGAGCCTCCCTTTAACATTTGAGTCAAAACCTCTAAATGGGGGGGAGTTGGCCCTGAGAAGAGAAGCGGTAAAAGCATTCTGGAAAGGAGGAATGGTATAGTCCCAGGCTGAGAAAGGAAAGCGTTTGGGATCCATAAGACCAGAAGGCATGGCAAGGAGTGGAAGGACATGTCAGTGAAGGTAGGAAAAAATTTGTATTTTTTTCTAAGCAAAATCAGAAGCTATTGAAGGATTCTGTTAGAACTCAGTTATCATCTCGAACATGCACCATAAAATCCTCTATGAGGCTGATGCACAACAAAAGTTCATCATGTAGTTGAAGGGCACCCAGTCAACTGGTCTACCTTGAAATTTTCCTATCACATCATAGTTAAAGCAGGCAAAAAACTACAAAGTCTCCTCTTGGCCTTGATGGTGCAGGCAGACACACACACACACACATACACACACACACCTGCCCCTGTCAATTTTCTCCTTTAGGTCTGAACACAAGAAGACCATCACTCTATTTATCCCCTTGGTGCTACCTCAAGCTGAGGACTCTTAGTCCCTCTCCAATCCTGGGTAGCAAGGGGTCCACCCTGCAGGATTTTGCATCTCTGCTCATGATTTCCCAGCACTTATCCCAGCTATAATTTTACTTGCATTCATGTGACTATTTGATTATTATCTGTTTCCTGAGTGAGTCTGTCTGTTGACTCCAGAAGGGTAGAGTCTGAGCCTCCCTGGCCCCTAGGGGCCTGGCCCAGAGTAAGTCTCTCTCTCACATGCACACATATGCACACACATGCACACACATGCACACACACGCACACACATACACACGCACGCACTCGTGTGCTTTTTTAAACATAAAAGTTTAAACACATAAAAAAGTAGAAAGAATATAATGTGCCCCATGTGCCATACATCATACAACTTCAATGGTCAACTCATTCCTAATCTTGTTTCTTTCATATCCCACCCACTGAAGCAAACTCTGGCCTCATATCACTCAGTTCATACTTAAGTAATATGGAATGAATTCATCAAGAAATGACTGTAAAGCAAGGGCAGGTTACATATTTCCCACAATCTCTTTCAAATAAAAATCCTGAAAGAGTAAGTTTCGTTCCATAAAACAAGGCATGTGGCCTTTTACAGAGTATGGAAATGAGCATTACCGCTTGCTCCCTCAAGGGGCGCTCTACATGACACCTACTTTAACTATTTTAATATTTATGGTACCATGCTCCAAATGAACCTTGTCTTTTTGAAATGCCATCACAGTTTTACATACATTGGACAAAACTGTCGTAAACTATGACACTCCCAGTGTCCAGCACAAGGAGTGATACTCATACTCAATAGGTCTGTTGAATGTCATCCACTCTTCAAGATCCCAAAGATATGCATAAAAATAACAACCTGAAATGCTAAAATGCAATCATATTTAAACGTGTCTTTTTTGTTGTAAAACATTTATTACCTGTACTTTCTAACTTTTTTCATAAGCATAAGGAAAAAAGTTTTTAAGCCTTGTCTTTAAGCCTATGACCTAGAGATAAGTCACATTTTGGAGTCTATCCTTCCACATGTGTTCATGGTTACAAGTCCAGGCTCCTGAATCAGTGACAGGTTCATATCTGGCTCCTGTGCGGCCTTAGGCAAGTTGCTCCACCCTGTACGCCCATTTCCTCTTCTGTAAAGTCGGACTGACAAGACTACCTGATAGGGAGATAGTAGGAGGCTTAAAGAAGATGAACTGAGACCAGGGCCTGTATACAGGAAGTGCTCAATCAATGTAGCTGCTATTTGTGTTTTTAAAGAAGAGCTGCAAAACAACTCTAGGTTCCGCAGGGGAGCCCTGCCAAGGGCCTACACAGGAAGTGGGTACACCTGCTCCCACCCCACAGGGGGAGCCAGAATCAGGGAATGGGGGAGGGGCTACCTAGAGGAAGCACATGGAGTGGTGGCCTCTGAGTCACAGCCCAGCCCCTCCCTGCCTTATCCCTTTGTTCCCTGGGAGTCGAGCTGTGACTCACATGGGCTCCAGTCCTAGGCCGGGCCCATCAGACCCAGTCTGGCCTGCCCTGCCCACAGTGTCACTAAGAAAACTCTGCTGCACACTCACCTTTTCCCTCATCTCTCCCTGCCCTTCCCGACCCTGCAGCGCCAGATCCCAGCCTGCAGTATCGGACCTTACAGGGAGCCTCTGGTGTCTTGTGGGTAGTTTATCACTTCCCCACCAACACCAATTCTTTTTTGACCTGTGCCTGTTGTTTCACAGTGTGCTCCATTTTGATTTAACTTCAATCTATAAAGAAGTCCAGGAGAAGGTCAGGCTCACACCTGTAATCCTAGCACTTCGGGAGGCCAAGGCAGGAGGATTTCACTTGAGGCCAGGAGTTGAAGACCAGTCTGGGCAACATAGTGAGACCCCCATCTCTTAAAAAAAAAAAGTCCAGGAGAGTCACTATAGTATTCACACCCATTCCCACCCTCTAAGTACTCTTATACCTTTTTTAATTGTAAAATATACATAACATAAAACTTAACCACTTTTAAGGGTGCAATTTGGTGACATCGAGCCATCATCACTATCCATTTCCAGAACTTTGTCATCATCCCAAACAGAAACACTGTACCCATTAACCAATAACTCCTCATTCTCCCCTCTGCTCCCCCAGCCCCTGGAAACCTCTATTGTACTTTCTGTCTCTCAGCTTGACTCTACTAGGTACCTCATATAAGTGGAATAATATAATAATATAATATTTGTCCTTCTGGGATTGGCTTTTTTCACTTAACATAATGTTTTCATCCATGTTGTAGCATGGGGCAGAAATTCCTTCTTTTTTTAAGGCTGAATAACATTCCACTGCATGTGTAGACCACATTTTGTGCACCCATTCATCTGTCGATAGACATTTGGGTTGTTTCTACCTTTCGGCTATCGTGAATAATGCTGCTATGAACACGGGAATGCAAGTATCTGTTTCAGTCCCCGCTTTTAAGTCTTTGGGTGTATACCCAGAAGTTGAGTTGCTGGATCATACGGTAATTCTACGTTTAAGTCCTGCTGCACTTTTAGGATTCTGACATCATAACCACAGCAGCCACCACAGCTAACGCTCAGTGAGCACGCTCTCATCTGTGTTGCACGCTGTTCTAAGAACTTTTGTTTATCAACTCATTTAGTCCTCACCACAACTCCCTGAGGTGGGGTAGGCTTATTAACATTTTCATCCCCATGTTACAGACAAAGAACCTGAGGTTAGAGAGGTTCCCCCTCTCAGATGGCAGTGCCAGCATCTGAACCCAGGCAGGGTGACGGTTTTAGATTGTTTCCCCAGTTGTGACAAAGAAATGGTGCCACTCTGCCTAGAGGCATCTTCTGTCCTGAACAACCCTTCAGTAAGGCTTCAACATCTTTCCTTGCTCTGCACAAAGGAATAACTAAAGAAAGGGAGTAGGGCAGGGATGCTCCACCTGATGGGATTAGTCTAGACTCACGCCTCGCAGTGAGAAATCCAGCTCCAGCTAGATGGGAGGAAAAGGGGGTTTGATGGTAGGTCCTTGGAGCAGCCCCAGCAGGCAAGTGACTGGATCCAGAGACAATGTGCCCAGGTCTCCCCCCATGCTCTCGCTGCTCCACACTCTGGGCCCGTCCCCACTGTCCTGGACCTGGGTGCTTCCGAGCGCTGTCTCTGTCACTTCTGAACGAGTTAGGATGACCCTGAGGAAGCCCACGGCCTGGCATGGCTGGGCCTGCATCCATCCCTGGACTGGCCACCACAGCCGGGGGGAGGGGAACAGGATAGGCCCAGCCTGGCCACAGCCCCCCACCAGGGGAGGGAGGGGCAGGCAAATGCCCAGCAAAGGCGCTGCCGCGTAATCTACAACAGCAAAAACTAGTACTGCACAAAACAAGGTTAAATAAAGTCGCCACATCTACTCATTCAGTGAAACATTATGTAGCCATTTATTTTTTTCTGGAAAAAAACTTGTTAACCTTAATTTTTTTTTTTTTTTCCCAAAGAGTTGGGCCATGCTGGCGGCCAGGATCCCGCTAACCCAGCTGGCTTCTTTAATTTTAAAAATTATCATGACTACTATCTCAACTATGATATCCAAATGATATCACAGATTGAAAAGTATAACAATTAAACAATATGCTTTATTTTTTAAAACATTTTCATTTTTAGTTATTATGCAAACAAAACAGCTATATATCTTGATAGGGTACATGTGATGTTTTGATACAGGCATACAATGTGAATTAATCAAATCAGGGTAACTGGGGCATCTATCACCTCAGGTTATGTAGCTATTTAAAAGCAATAAGCATGAAGACTATGTAGCAACTTAGAAAAAGAAAAAGGCTTATGCAGGAATATCTGATGGGAAAGACAAGACTCTCTCTCTATACACACTCACACATATATACATGTATGTAATAATTTATAGGTAAGAAAAAATGCTGTCAAGAATTATATCAGGATGGAAGAATCATAGATGACTTTTTATCTATATTTACCAAACTTTATTGACCAACAAACATTTACTGTCTGTGCCACTCGAGGTGCTGGGGGGATATGGTAGGGAACAAAACAGGACAAAAATCCCTGCCCTTGTGGAATGAATTTACATTCTATTGGGGGATGCTGATATCAAACAAGATAAATGAGCAAAGTACACCTTATATTGGATAACGATGGTAGCAATGAGAAAAAGTAAAGCAGGGAAGGCAGAGGGCAGTTTTGGATGTAGTGGTAATAGTTTAGACACGATGGCCAGGGAAGGCTGAAGGAAGTGAGGGACCAAGCCACACAGACTTTGGGAGAAAAGCATTTCAGGCAGTGGGAAGAGCAAGTGCAAAACCCCTGAGGTGCAGAGGACCGGCATTGAGGTAGATGTGGCTGGAGTCAGGTCATAAGGGGAAGAACAAACTAAGATCGGAGTCGGGGAGAGGAAACACAGCCAAATCTCTTGAGGCCTTGTAGCCAATGTAAGGGCTTTGGCTTTGTGGTGAGAACTGCTGGAGGGTTTTGAGCAGAGGAGTAGTGATCTACCCAACCCTTTAAAAGGATCCCTCTGGCTTTGAGTTGAGAACAAGCTGAAAAGTGATAAGGACAGAGGCTGGAAGACCAAAGTCATTCAGATGAGAGGGGAGAATGGCCTGGCCAAGGGCAGTGAGCAGTGGCCATGCTGTAGGTGTATGCATATATGTGTGTGTGTGTGAATATATATACGTATTTTTTCCTTTTTTTTTTTAGAGACAGGGTTTCTTTTTTTTTTTTTGAGACAGAGTCTCACTCTGTTGCCCAGGCTAGAGTGCCGTGGCGTCAGTCTAGCCCACAGCAACCTCAAACTCCTGAGCTCAAGCAATCCTCCTGCCTCAGTGTCCCAAGTAGCTGGGACTACAGGCATGTGCCATCATGCCCAGCTAATTTTTTCTATATCTTTAGTTGTCCATCTAATTTCTTTCTATTTTTAGTAGAGACAGGGTCTTGTTCTTGCTCTCAAACTCCTGAGCTCAAACGATCTACCTGCCTCGGCCTCCCAGAGTGCTAGGATTACAGGCGTGAGCCACCACGCCTGGCCTAGAGACAGGGTTTCATTCTTTTGCATATGCTGGAGTGCAATAGCATCATCATAGCTCACTGCAGCCTCCAACTCCTGGGCTCAAGTGAATCTCCTGCCCTAGCCTCCCAAGTAGCTAGGACTACAGGCATGTGCCACTACACCTGGATAATTTTTTTCAATTTTATAAATAGATGGGGTTTCACTACGTTGCCCAGGCTGGTCACTCTAGGTATATTTTCAAAGTATACACAGTGGGGTCTTCTGATAACTGTAGGGGTAGGAGATATAAGAGTCAAGATGACACCCCAGGCTTTGGGGTGAGCAACTAGAAAGATGGAGTTCTAGTTAATTAAGATGTGGGAAGAGGATCAGAAGAGTGAGGTGTCCTGGAAGACAGAGAAGGGGACATTGGGATGAACAACATGGCAGTCAGAGGAGACCTCAGCAAGGGACGTCTGGAAAGGGGATAGGGGAAGCCAAGCCCAGTTGAAATGATGCGTTCAAAAGAGAATGGGATGACAGCATTATTCATAGTAGCAAAAGGTAGAAGCACCCAGTGTCCATGACAGATGAATGGATAAGCAAAATGTGGTATATACATACAATGGAATATTATTCAGCCTTAAAGAAGAAAATTCTGACACATGCTGCAGCATGGATGAACCTTGAAGAAATTATGCTGAATGATATGAGCCTGTCACAAAAGCACAAATACTATATGATTCCACTCATATGAAGTATCTAGAGCAGTGCAATTCCTAGAGACAGAAAGTAGAGTGGTGGTTGCCTGGGACTCAAAGGAGGGGGAACAGGGACTTACTATTTAATGTGTACAGAGTTCCAGTCTCACAGGATGAAAAGTTCTGCAGGTTGGTTGCACAACAATGTGAGTAAACTTAACACTACTGACCTGTACACTTAAAAATATTCACATTGGTAAATTTTATGTTGTGTGTATTTTATCACAATTTTTTTTAAAGGGAGAGGCAATGGAAGGAAAAAAAAAATTAGAATCAGCAAGTCCAGACAATTCTTTCAAGAAGTTTTGCTCTATACTAACGAGAAATAGGTACATAATTGGAGGGAGAAGTGGGATGAAGAGAAGGTTTTGTTGTTTTGGCTTCCAAGTTGGGAGGAATAATAGCATGTTTGTTTGCTGATGGGACTGATCCAGTAGACAATGTTTTTAAATGTTTAAATTACTTGCAAAATAAAAGCTATATTTTGGGGTAATGAAAATGTTCTGGAATTAGATAGTGATAATGGTGGCACCATCTTATGAATGTGCTGAAAACTACTGATTACACACTTCAAAGTGGTCAATTTTATGAATTATATCTCAAAAATAAAATAAAATAAAATAAAAATTATAGTAAATGTTTAATGTCTTTTGAATACCATGTTCTCATCCAGGCTGAGTTCCCGCCCAGACAGCCCCAGATAGCAATAGTTTGTATGGCCAGTTACTTACGGGTCACCACAGCTGTATGGTAGCTTGTGGCACAGGAGAGGTAAGGTCATCCACATTTTGGCTGAGACGCAAATGCCGCACTAGCACACACAGCCCCCTACAGCTAAATCCAGTGAGCATGCACCCATTAGCTGCAGAAAAGTGACTTATTTTATATACTTAGGGCAATGAACTCCCAGTGAAATGTAAGAAAAAAACCTTTCAACTCAGAGCAAGAAAATCTGTACCCACACCCCCAATCTGCCAACCCATGCTGTCCCCCTATAAAGCAAGAGAACCAGAGAGGGGCTTATTTTGCAGTCACTCATTGGGGAGGAAGTTCTTTCTGAAATGTCTTCCTGTCTGTAACAATATCACACTGTGGCTTTGAACCACTACCTTTTTCCTTTCTTCTGAACAACTTCAGACAGTACCTTACCCACCCTTTGTGATGGTTAATTTCATGTGTCAATTTAGCTAGACCACAGCGACCAGATATTTAGTCAAACATTATTCTAGATGTTTCAAAGAAAGTATTTTTAAGATGAGATTAATATTTAAATCAGTAGACAGAGGAAAGCAGATTACTCTCCATAATGTGGGTGGGCTTCGTCCAATCAGTTAAAAGCCTTAGTAGGAAAAGACTGACCTCTCCAAGCAAGAAGGGATTCTGCCAGCACACTGCCTTTGGACTGAGCTGCCACTCCCGCCTGCTGGGTCTCCAGCCTGCCAGCCTTCCTTGCAGATTTTGGACTCACCACACCTCCACAATCACACGAGCCAATCCCTTAACACAAACCTCTCAATAGATAGATGATTGATTGATATACATCCTGTTGGTTCTGTTTCTCTCCAAGCCCTGACTAATACACACCCAAATCAAGTGATTTTCCATCAGAAATTTTCCCTAAGGACCTGTACTTGCATGAAATTTCAAGTCACCAGATGACTAAAAAGATAAACAAAAACAAAAAACCCACAAAACACAGCAATCCAGGAAGAATAACATTTGTCTATATATTGATCAAAGCCGTCATGGTGGATACATTTGTTTTTGAATGCAACTTTAGGTCAAACATTTGTTATTAATTTTGTATCCTCTTTGTGGCTATTTTTTCAATATATAACAACGCATTAGGATATTAAATTATACCCTATTCCTTAATTGCTACAGGACAGCGGTTCCCAACCTTTTTGGCACCAGGGACCAGTTTCATGGAGGACAATTTTTCCACAGACTGGAGGTAGGGGGGACCGTTTCGGGATGATTCAAGAGCATTACACTTGTTACACTGCAGCCGGCGCTCCCCAGCGCTAGAATCACCACCTCGCTCTATCTCAGATCATCAGATCATTCTTAGAGTCTCATAAGAAGCACACAACCTAGATCCCTCTTCTGTGCAGTTTACAGTAGGGTTCCCACTCACATGAGAATCTAATGCTGCCGCTGATCTGACAGGTGATGGAGCTCAGGTGGTGATGTGAGTGATGGGGAGCAACTGTAAATAAAGATGAAGCTTCACGGCTCACCTGCTGTTCACCTCCTGCTGTGCACCCAGTTCCTAACAGGCCAGGGAGCAGTACCCGTCTGCAGCCTGGGGGTTGGGGACCGCAGCTATTAGGAGATAGGTATGTGACCTGGATTGGTACCATGAACTCTTAACAGGACTTAGCCTTTCTGGGTTCAAATCCTGGCTCCACCACTTACTGGCATTGTGAACCTGGGCAAGCCACCTCTCAGTGCCTCAGTTTCTCCATCTATCAAACGGGGATAATAACACCCACTCCTTGAGGTTGTTGTGAGGACTAAATGAAATAATATATGTAAAGCACATACTGGAAAAACTACACAGTGTTTTTTAAACAGTAGGTTTTGATCCACTAGTGAAATAAATTCAGTGGATTGCACAACCATCATTTTTTTTTAAAAAAAAAGCAAAGGTAGACTAATACGGAAAAGAATTATCAAAGGACACTAGACATATACATAGGATAAGTACTGTTTTCACCAGTCAATTTCAGATATGTGCACATGCACATACACACACGCACATCAGGTTATAGCCTGTTTATTTTTTACAGTGGGTCACAGTCAAAAACATGTGAAAGCTACCAGACTCCACCATATACTAAATGCTCAATAAAATGTGGTAGAATCATCATTGTTATCTCACTCAAAAAGATAATATGTTCACTTTTTATCATAATAAAATAGAGCTGCTAACACATTTATCAATTCTGCCACTCATTTACCGCAGTGCTGTTTAAGTCACTGCCCCTCCCTAAATTAACTTGCCAACTCTCTCTCCTCCAAAAGACTCAGGCGGTCATTTAAATATTTTCTGACTCACAAATGCTGGCCAAGGATTAGTGAGGCCCTGCCCAGCCCAGAACACAAGAAATGTGAGTGATCTGTTAAGAAAACCACTTGAGTTTGCAAGACTGCCCAGGGCTTTTGTACAATTAAAGCCATGCTGGAGAGAAACAGTCCTCCCCAACCCCTTGAGAGATGTGTCATAGAGAAAGGTTACGCAAGGTCAGCTAAGCTGCACCTATTGAGACTGGGCTAAGAGACGAAGCGCCAAACCTCAACTCTGTAACATGCTTCCTTGTTTTGGGGTTAGGTTATATCATCGTGTTTTTCCCCTAACTTTCCATGCGCACACACATAAGCGCACACCACTCGATAAAGGAGGAAAAGAAAATCCCTATGAATTGCCTGTTCTAACGGCTTACATAAAGGGAATCTGCTAAGCCAAAGGATCTTAGATTTTGAAGATCTCAAAACAATCACTATTGCATATAACTCCCCTTCCCTCAGAAACAAACTAAAAACTCAGCCCAAATTAAAGCTTTTCTAAACTGCCTTTAAAAAAATAAAAATAAAAAATAAACTGCTTTTTTGAAAACAACAGAGATAACTCCAAACAAACACACACACACACACAGGCACACACAGTTTGTCTTTAAAATGGAAACTCCTCACCCTAGCTGAGAATAAGCCGAGATATGCATGGATTTGAAGTTTCACATGTAGTTTCCCAGGTTGGCCCTTAAGTTTGGAAAATAAGCTTCCTAGTGATACAAATATAGGCACTTCACTTTTTATGTCTTCTTCCTTGAGGATAAAATCATGGATTTGTGGCTGGGCACGGTGGCTCACGCCTGTAATCCTAGCACTCTGGCAGGCCGAGGCAGGTGGATCGTTTGAGCTCAGGAGTTCGAGACCAGCCTGCACAAGAGTGAGACCCCCATCTCTATTAAAAATAGAAAGAAATTAGCTGAACAACTAAAAATATATGGAAAAAATTAGCCGGGCATGGTGGCACATGCCTGTAGTCCCAGCTACTCAGGACATTGAGACAGGAGGATCGCTTGAGCCCAGTAGTTTGAGGTTGCTGTGAGCTAGGCTGACACCACAGCACTCTAGCCTGGACAACAGAATGAGACTCTGTCTAAAAAAAATAAAATAAAATCATGGATTTGTGCCAAAGCATTACATCTGAAACACACAAGTATGTGTAGGGGTATAAACTAAAGTTTTAATATGTAATCTTATTCCTTTCTTATTTTTATTCCATTCTTCAAACTATGATGCCAGTGAATTGGGGTGGGGGGGGAACAAAAATTGTTTTAGCAGCAGAATCCTTTCCTCAAATGAAATCTTATCTCTTCATGGAATAGATATAACAAGTTAAAATGGAGCCTGGCTCCAATACTCCTATCACTACTTGGTGCCTCCAGGACTGTGGGGTCCCCGCCCCCACCACACTTCTCGAGGCATGGAGGCAGGGTGCTGTGGGAGCATCTCAGGAATGTCCGTCCCACCTTCAGCATGAAGGGAAGCCAATTCCACCATATGTGTGACCAATGCCAGAGGCACCCCCATTTCACAAATTCAGGAGTTAAGTGTTTTATCCAAAGTCTCCAGCCTTAAATCAGACACTACAGAACACTATGTCACTTTTCTCAACAAGGAAAAGAGTCATGCACGTATGTCCCTGGATTGTTTGTCTGTGAGCTTGATAGATGGGCCTTGGAGAATCTCCTGAGCAGACTCAATGACAAGGGGGGTACTGAGTGGGTGATGCAGTCAGTAAAAAGTACTCCAGGTTCCAGACTTAATACTGTTAAAATGGTGAAACTTCCGAAGAGATCTACAAAGTCAACACAACCCCTATCAAAATTTCAGCTGCCTTTTCACAAAACTTGACAGGAGCCAATCCTAAAATTCATAGGGGGACCCGGAATAGCCAAAACAATATTGAAAAAGAAGGACAAAGTTAGAGGACTCAGATTTCCTGATTTCAAAACTTACTACAAAGCTATAGTCATCAAGACAGTATAGACGGCAATACTGGTATAAGGATAGCCAAACAAAAGAACGGAATAGACTTGAGAGTGTAAGAATAAACATTTACATTTACGGTCAATTGATTTTTGATGAGAGTGTCAAGATGATTCAATGGGGAAGAATAGTCTTTTTAACAAATGGTGCTGGGACAACAGGATTTCACATGCAAAAGAATGAAGTTGGGGCCAGGAGTGGTGGGCCATGCCTGTAATCCCAGCACTTTGGGAGGCCAAAGTGGGAGGATCGCTTGAGGCCAGGAGTTCAAGACCAGCCTGAGCAACATAGTGAGACCTTGCCTCTACAAAAAAACCAAAACAAAACAAATTAACCAGGCATGGTGGTACATACTTGTAGTCCTAGCTACTGGGGAGGCTGAGGTGGGAGGATACCTTGAGCTCAGGAGTTTGAGGTTACAGTGAGTTATGATTATGTTACTGCACTCCAGCCTCGGCAACAGAGTGAGACTCTGCCTCTAAAAAAAAAAAAAAAAAAAAAAAAATTTTAATTAGAAAAAAAATGAATGACGTTGCACCCCTACCTCACACCTT